>NW_025943163.1:538003-1242270 GCF_000764305.2 Hyalella azteca | reverse complement strand
CGAGAGCCCCACACCCCCCCCCTTGCACCACCCTAACTATTTGCTTGCATTAAAACCATACATGAACATGCCGGTCTGCTGGTCTAGTCCGAGTGTTACTAGCCTGCTTTAAAACACGAATTTTAGTCCTGGGAAAACATGATCATTTTTTACTTTTTACTTATACTTTCACTTGCGTCACAAATTTTACGCTTCTTAGTAACTTTTGCAATTCGTTCTTTTTCCTCTTGTGTTTCTGAGGCGTTGCTGAAAGTAAAGCTTCATTTGCATGCTAATTGGTAAACTTGAATGATGTTCACCCGATATTATTGCATTATTCTTCAGTTGGTAGTTATTGTTAGTAAAATGCTTAGGGTATTTCACCAGTCTGCATAAATCGAAAGTTACATAGCATGCATTTTTTCAACTGCTAGTGCAATACTAGTATTTTTGTATGTTCATTTACGCGGATTGAAATTGCTGGAGAAATGCGGGTTGGCTGAAGGGCCGCGACGCGTGGCCTTGTCTGCCGTGACCTGCGCATGAGGGAACAACCGCACGCGCTGGGTCACGAGTTAGACACGGCACTCAGAAAAATCAATTAATTGGCGAATATTTTGGTCATAAAGTAACTTGGATGATAAGGTTGAAAATGAAGCTGTACACTCAACAAAATTAAAGAGCCAACTTGTTCAAATAGTGATACTTTCTGCAGGTAGCACTGATACGCCGCCTTTTTGGACGACCTAAAAAAGATTTAACGATGCATCGCCATTTGGACAAAGCCTAATTTATTCCTCTGAGTGTGTCAGGCTCATTCGCGTGGGGCAAGCGAGCCATTTTGATATTTGTATGATTTCAGACTCGCATTTACATGGCTTTTGTGTTTGGAAAGTAGTTGCCAACGTTTATAATGATGTACTATATTTACGGTACAAATATAGATGTTACCTTTTTATGCATAAATTTAGAAAGTTTATTCATTGTAATGATTGTGTATAAAATTCCGGGATTGTGGTTCCACTATTAAGTAAACATCGTAGACTTGATTTGAATAATGCTATGCGTGTATAATATTTTGGAGATTTTAATACACATTGAGATTATTATCAGTGTATGCACAGAAATTTTTAAAATAATAATACAACCAAGTTCAACTACAACCAAGTTCATCTACAACCAAGTTCAACTACAACCAAGTTCATCTACAACCAAGTTCAACTACAACCAAGTTCAACTACAACCAAGTTCATCTACAACCAAGTTCAACTACAACCAAGTTCATCTCGNTCGAGCAGACTTCCCGCAAATCACCCATTTTCCCCTAATATAACCCTGTCTCTTATACACATCTTTCATTTTTAGTTTAGTCGAACTGATGATGGAGCTGGACTCCGAAACGTTTTCAATATCGATATGGTGAATTTTCTTGGCGTTTTCTTTGCTTTTAAATTCCTTCAAGCTTTGTCTAACGATGCCTTCTTTGAAAAAAAAAATCCTTTTGTGCGTAAATTTCTTTGTACGAACCCTGTTGTTGTGGCGCTAAACGAAGAATTCCAGTCTTTCTTATTATCTTTACTGTGTTTTTTTTCGTACTTGAAAATTGTTCTCGCTCTCCATTCTTCGACTCGTCGGAAGGTTGTGAAGACAGGGACCCATGGTTGCCATAGACGACATACGTCCTCGCTCCTAAATACTGAATAGAATTAATTCATCTGCCTGTCTGAATACGAACTGCATTTGAACTTGTCTCGTTTATCAACGCTTGAGAAGGAACAAAATTTAGACTTAATTTCTTTTATTACCCAAAATATAATATAGTTTGCCAGGTTTGATTATTAATTATCTCATGTTGGTCTGTCACCAACGTTGGCAACTAACCGACTATCGTGCTGATTTCTTTCAGAGTTTGTACGATTTGTTGTGTGTTTTGAACCCTCGATTTGCTGCTTGATGATCTTAACCAATCTGCCACCTCGAAAAATCCATATGGCTATTTAAATATAACTCGCGAAAAAATTATTTCTATAGCCAGTTATCACGCTAACATACTAAGTCATCGTTTAAATCTACCAGCCGTTGAAATCTCAAGTATAAAATGTAACATTTTAACCAACTCATATTCATCATAATGTGATGCCTGAAATACGTTGTTGAACTCAAAGCATAGCGATATCATGTAATCAATTGAATTTTCCGAATCTATTTATTTACGCATATAGCAAGCACAATTATAGTGAGGATACTGAGCAGCATCCGTGACACCTGCATTATATATCTGTGCTTCTGTCAGCGGTCCTTTGAAACCTTGAAATAAGACACTAACTTTCGCTGGCCTCTGAGCCTCCAATAATTCAACGTTCTTTATTAACATAACATAGTGATGTCGGCGCTGAAGTGTAGGCCTGATGTGGCCTGTCGCCGATTCTTTTCCTTTTCGTGCCTTGTTCATAGATCTAAACTTGTGTCATTTGACCGGATCTTTTCATGACTGGCGATAGTTTGAAGTAGCTACTAGACTTTCACCGGGTTCGATAAGGAGCTAGGCATTTCAAATCTGAACATATATTTTTCCATAGCTTTATCTAGTCTGTTCTTGAACGCGTTCCTACTTGGAGCGCCAACGATGTCATCGGGGAGGCTATTCCACATGTCGGTGATTCGAAGCGAGAAGAAATTTTGTCGCGTGGAGAAGTTGCAGCGCAATTTTTTTAGCTTATAGCCGTGGCCCCTGATGTTGGTTCTTGTTTCAAATTCTAGTAACCCTTTAGGGACCTTGTATAGACCATGAGTATACTTGTATACTTCAATGAGGTCCCCACGCAGACGTCGATAACTGAGGCTTGGAAGCTTCATAATCTTCAATCTTTCTTCATAGGACTTGCCCTTCAAGCCTGGAATTATCCTTGTTGCACGTCTTTGAACATTCTCTATTAAATTTCTGTCCTTTTCAAATCTCGGTGACCACACAACGTTTCCAAACTCTAGACTCGGGCGGACGACGGCAACAAACAACTGCTTCATCGCTTCTGCATCTAGGAACTCGTACGAGCGTCTGATTAGTCCAAGAAGTTTGTTGGATGTGTTAGCTTGCGTTTCAACATGCTTAGAAAATTTCAGGTCCTTGTCGACATAAACTCCGAGATCTTTTTCCACACTAGACTTTTCAATCATTACTCTCTCGTTGCAACCATGTCTTCTCATACTGTAATCTTGCTGTTCATTGTTATTCCCGAGGTGAAGTACTTTACACTTGTCAGCGTTAAACCGCAGCTGCCACGTATCAGCCCAGTTAACTAAGCTGTCAAGATCATCTTGCAATTGCGCTTTATTTGACGCATTCTTCACTGTATTATAAACTTTTGTGTCGTCGGCATACATGGAGCACACGCTGGACACTATACTTCTGGCAGATCATTTATAAAAGCAACGAACAAAATAGGCCCCAGGACGCTTCCTTGTGGCACGCCACTGCGCACTGATGCCCAGTCTGACACGGTTCCGTTAATACTGACACGTTGTCGTCTACCTACTAGAAAATCTCTGATCCATTGGAGTACGTTTCCCTCAATCCCCAAGGACTTCACTTTACGCAACAGCCGCTCATGCGGAACACTGTCAAATGCTTTGGCAAAATCGAGGTACAATGCATCCACTGGCTCCCTTTCGTCCAGCAGGCGAGTCCATCGTTCAACGTAGATAATAAGTTAGTGGTGCAGGATCTGCCGGCAATAAAACCATGTTGACAATCTGATATGAGATGGTGAGCAGTCAAGTGAGCGATAATCCTATCCCTCACAACAGATTCCATTAGCTTAAAAACAACACTTGTCAGACTGACAGGGCGATAGTTGCCGGGGCTGCTTTTGTCACCTTTTTTGAACAATGGTGTTACTTGAGCTTCTTTCCAGTCGGACGGCAAAGTTCCTTCGTTCAAGGTTTTTTGAAAGAATACTGAAAGAATTTGACGCTTTGAAAGAATTAAACGCTTATGCTGATTTTGGTGCTAGCGCATCAATGAATAATATTGAACGTTATACACGAAACGCTCTTGCTAATTTTGGTGCTAACGCCTCAATGAGTGTTACTAAACGCTGTCGACTAAACGCTCATGCTATCTTTGGTGCTAACGCCTTCATTAATGAGTGCTACTAAACGTCGCTGACTAAACGGTCATGCTATGTATGCAGCGTAGGCTTAATTATAGTTTTCACTAGATTTGCGCGAGGAGGGCTCCTGACGCCGGTGTGTACCGATGACAATTAATTCCTATACTAGGCAAGTCCAAACAATAATTGAACAACGGAACGCTGGTGTCGGTGGATGAAAGTCATGCCAGCAGCGCCGGATGAAATGGAAAGTCTGGCCGCTCCGCGCGTCACATTCCGTGTAGCGCCCGCGGCGACACGAAGCGATCATGCGACGCCAGGGCACCGAGCTCTCATCTGCGTGCTAAGCTGCTTAGAAAATTTGCTAAGCATTGCTGAATGCAATGCTAGATCTATACAACTGAAGGCAAATGTACAAAACTCCATGTGCAAAATTTAAGGATTCTAACCGCAAATAACTCAAGTTTCATTCTTATAACTATGGCTAATTATAACCATGACTGATGTAATAAACTTAAATTACCGTACAATGTCTCGAGCAGACTTCCCGCAAATCACCCATTTTCCCCTAATATAACCCATGGCTGAACTAATAAACATATAACTATGAAACCAAACTGTTGGACAGGGTGGTCCAGTGGCTACAGCTGAGTGATAAGATTGAGCAGGGAGGCGCGGGTTCTATCCCAGGGGCGACAGTTTCTGGTCAGAATCGGCAAGGAGGCCGGGCGGTTAGGCACAGCAAAATTAGAGCAGTGTTTTGCGTGTTCGAGACCGGAAAAAGCTGCAAATGTTCTGCAATGTTAAGTTTCGGCGACGGCCAAATAAACGCGTAAACCGCTATTTATTATAGATATATTATTATATTATCATCATTATTATTATGAACAATTTCCATAACAGACTACCCAGAAGCGGGTGCCAGGATGTCGTACTCTGGTCTCAGTGAACACATCGACTTCGATGCGCTGCCAGACCCCAACACGCGCTTCGAGCTGCTCGAGGTGGTGGGCGAGGGCACCTATGGCGAGGTCTTCGCAGCCAAGGATCATGACGATGGTGAGAACTCTTCCTTTATAATTATATCTATTCTTTTTTCATTACTTTGTGCAAAATTGTAATATAGTTAAAATCGTGTGTGCAAATTTCGTTTACTCTTCCGATGACTTCAAGATCAGTTTGTGCCCGTGGAAAAAAGAACATCTCAAAAGAATCTCTCACTATGTGATTTAAATTATGGTAGGTTATGAATAATTTCATACAATCGCATTTTTATTCAAGGTAGTAAAGCAAATATAACTTTGAGGAAATTTATTTAATGTAGTAGTCTAAAAATTGACTTTAAGCTTGAAATGATGTTGAATTCTGGAGCCGGGACGGTTTCAATTGCGCCAAAAGGTAAAGCCAAGAATTAATGAATTGCTGGTCCGCGTCAAGTTAAGCGGCAACAGGTAAGTCGCGGCTGCTGCTCCGCCACCAGCTACGCACCAAATTTGCGGTTCACACTGTGAAAATTGAGTTACTTTGAATATAAAGATCATAGAAAACAATGTAAAAAGCATAAAGTAACTTAGAGCAGTAAATTTATACGAGGTTTAGGTAAACTAAACAATCACCTGAGATTAAATGCCACTCAGTGTGCAAATAAACGCACTTTTTGGAAGAATTGAATTGGGTGAAAAAATAAGAAATCAGTTGAAGGTGGATGCTTCAGACGGAATTAAAGTAGGAATAGTTGAAGATTGGTGCGTTGAAGTAAGAATTAAGGTAATAAAGCGATTCGGCGTGAACTCTAAAAATAGAGCTCTAGTAGAAGCCTCATCTACTTGAAGTTGAATTATTGAAGTTGAATTTGAACAAATTAAACAATTGAAGTCTGAAGCAGCGCGCACGTTAATTAAGCATAGATTTGAGCAAACTGAACAAAACGAAAGAATATCGGGCACTCAAACCAAGGAATAGATAAATCAAAGACCGAGGAAGAAATTTAGACTTATGGTTGAATGCAGGTGAAGTAGCGGCGGCAGACAACAGGCAGGCTGGAGATAACGAAATTTGGTGTGGCAACCACGGTGTATTAGTGCGAACTCTTTTTCTTTGCGGAAAACCGGGTCTGACCTAAATTACCCTAACATTAAACTTACCCAAGACTAATTTTAATATTACCCTAACATCAATTATAACTAAATTCAGTTTAAAGAATAGTAATTTGATTCACGGTGGGAAATTTCCCACAAGGTTTAATAAACAAGCACTGAAAAGATCTGAAATTAACATAAATGGCATACAGATAATAAAATATTTAATGCATTGGCTCAGGCGAGATCGTGGCGGTGAAGATCCTGGAGAACATCGCGGAGAACTTGGAGGAGATCGAGGAGGAGTATCTGGTGCTGCGAGACCTGAGCCTCCACCCCAACCTGCCTGCCTTTAAGGGCATCTTCCTGAAGAGGGGAGACCGAGGGGAGGACGACCAGGCCTGGGTCGTCCTTGAGGTGAGGGTCCAGGAACTCCACTCCCAGCAGGATGAGGTGAGGGTTGTCCTTGAGGTGAGGGTTGTCCTTGAGGTGAGGGAAAATCGTAAGCGCCTTGACCAAGTGACAGTTGGTCGTAAGCGTTGTTTCTATATATCAGGCATGAGCTCTAAAGCTCTTACCTTAAGCATATTTATCAATGTTTTACAGTAATCTCTGACGTTTTACGCAGTAATATATAACTTTCACTCCAATTAAGTAATTAAATAAATCTTTTCTCAATACAAATCAAATTTGCCACAGTTGTGTCCCCGCGGGTCCGTGACAGACGTGGTGCAGGCGCTGCTGCGGCGCGGCCAGCGTCTCACTGAGAAGCAGATCGCGTACATCTTGCGCGAGACTGTACATGTGAGTACAGCTGTGTACGAGACTGTACATGTGAGTACAGCTGTGTACGAGACTGTACATGTGAGTACAGCTGTGTACGAGAATACACTGTCTTGCGGTGATTTCAGTTGCTTCAATTTAATTCTGTTAATGTATACTCTGGTCCATTACATTTTATCCTTCATTTTTACTTCATTTTTGTATACGGTTTTACAAGCGCTTCTGCGATTCGTTTGCTAACATCGTGAGATTGATTCCTATTGAGTATAATATGTAAGATATAATTGGAATATTATATAATATGGTTTGAAAATTATGTAATATAATTATAATATCATATAAAGTAATTAAAATCCTGGATAATATAATTTTACACATGGTAATTTTATATAATTTAACATAAGTTGGGGCAAAATTTATATGGAAGTAATGTTAAAAAACTTTGGTGTTGGTTAGTTCTGAAGGCACTGAAGCCAAAACAATGCCTCAAAACTAACTATATTTATTGTTTTATGTGTATAAAGTTAATTTTTACTTACTTTTAGCGACTATCCTTGAAACTCTGTCAATAAATAAATTAATATAAAATACAGTACCATAAGTAACTCTTTGAAGATAGTTTTTATTTAATAAGATGTCTACATTTGAAACAATTAATAATATAATCAAAGATTAGTTGGCCCATGTCAAGACTCAGAGAATTTCGTGGGATTTTGTTCATATATCGATGCACTTTTTGCCATGCGTGGGTCATCCTACAGATCCATTTTGGCTGGGCAAAAGAGCCTATCAGTGCTACGTCTTATCTCTGTTCATGCTGTGAGTGTGTCACTATATAGATAATATGAGCCATTAATTGTTGCATGAGAGATTTGTATTAATGTCTGCGGCTATATAACTGTACTATCAGAGAAACGAGTTAGACTTGTCCAAGTTGCGACGCAATTTTTACCGCTGCTTGTGTCACCTTAACCAGGAATTTAAAAGCAAAGAAAATACCACAAAAATTCACCATATCTTTATAAGAGAAAACGTTTCGGAGTCCAGCTCCATCGTCAGTTCATAACACACAAAATTCTGTTCAGAAAAAATTCAGTCCTAGAAACACAAATAAATCAATTAGTAAAGTAAAATGCACAGTCAGGTTTCAAAACGAAAATAAATAAATAAGACATGAAATTGCCCCTAGTAAACGGTCTATCTATTTACTATTTCAAGAGGAAAGGAGCTAAAAGCGGCATTAAGACTAGGCTTCTGTTTCAATATATACAGGGATTCTAAAATTCGTAGATCACTAACACCGGATGCGGAAGCTAGAATTTCGAAATCACTACCCGATACAGAGGTGTTGCACTGCTCGGCATGAACACGTACAGCAGAATGAGGTGGATGTGCAAGTAGGTTCCCTGTTCTATAACTCCTGCCCTTATGCTCAGCCAGCCTAGTATAGAAATTGCGTGCCGTCATACCGACGTACGCTGATGCGCACTGCGCACAACTATATCTGTAAACTAGTGACGATCGCATAAGAACAAGTAGGGTATCCGTATATCTGAAAAAAGAGCCGATTCTAAAATTGTTAACCAGCAACACATGAAGATTGACATCCGGAAGATATTTAGCAAATAAAACTTATAATTCCTTTGACATAGTCTCAGATGCGGGTCCAAAGTAGGGAAAAGTTGTTAACTGTTCTTTTCCAGCATCTGAGCATCTCTTATAAAGATATGGTGAATTTTTGTTGTATTTTCTTTGCTTTGAAATTCCTGGTTAACTTGCGATTCAAGCGAACAAGTGATTTTAATACTTGCGTCATCTTGAAACAGTTTGGCCCAGCTAGAGGACGTTTCAGTGATTCTTGCCAAAAGTGTTTCACTATTAGCACAACATGAACTGTTCATTTGTCTGCCTCCACGCTTTATGCAGGTGTTGCCAAAAATGCGTCACTATTAGCACATCATGACCAACTTATGGTTCTAACCACGCAGGCAATAACGTACCTGCACGAGAACCACTGCATGCACCGCGACATCAAGGGCCACAATATCCTGCTCACTGCGCACGGTCACGTCAAGCTCGTCGACTTCGGCGTGAGCTCGCACCTGGACAGCACCTGGGGGCGCCGCAACACCTCCGTGGGCACCCCCTACTGGATGGCGCCTGAGGTAACCTTTATTACAATAAAAATACAAATAATAATAGTAGATAACGTTAAAACAACGTTATATAACGGTAAAACAACGGTATATAACGTTAAAACAACGTTATATGACGTTAAAACAACGTTATATAACGTTAAAACAACGTTGAATAACATTCGATTCGAGTTAACGTTAAAACAACTTTCGGTTCGAGTTTATTTTGTTGAGTTAATGTTAAAGTCATGATGAGTGACGAGTGACGACTATGATGGTGATGACTATGATGGCGATGACGTGCAGGTGATAGCGTGCGAGCAGCAGCTGGACTACAGCTACGACGTGCGCTGTGACGTGTGGTCCCTCGGCATCACCGCCATCGAGCTCGCTGATGGGGAGCCGCCGCTGAGTGACATACATCCGATGAGGGCGCTGTTCCAGGTGAAGCATGTTGCCTCATGTTCATGTCATGTACATGATGATACATCCGATGAGGGCTCTGTTCCAGGTGATGCATGTTGCCTCATGTTCATGTCATGTACATGATGATACATCCGATGAGGGCTCTGTTCCAGGTGATGCATGTTGCCTCATGTTCATGTCATGTACATGATGATACATCCGATGAGGGCTCTGTTCCAGGTGATGCATGTTGCCTCATGTTCATGTCATGTACATGATGATACATCCTATGACTGAGGCTATGAGGACGTTCTTCCCGGTGCCGCATGTTCATGCCATATTCATGTCTGTCTCATGTTCATGTCTGCCAAAACCCACTTTGATGTTGTGCGCGCTACTATATTCGTTTCATGTACGTGCTGACATTGAGTTTGTAAACACATTCCACACTCAAAGAAATGCGTGAGACTTTGTCCGTATCAGTGCTACACCAGCTCTCTACTCGTGCTGTGGATATGAAAGTGTGTCACTATTTGGACAACGTGGCCATTTGTTTTTGAGTGTAATTAATGTAATGTCAATAAACGTATTGACGAGAGTCTTGTCTTGCATTAAATAAACAAGTTTTGCCGCCCAGATACCCCGCAACCCGCCCCCGACGCTGGCCAAGTCCACGGACTGGTCGCCTCACTTCGTGGACTTCGTGGCCGAGTGTCTGGTGAAGGACTTCGAGCAGCGGCCCTCCAGCCGCGAGCTACTCATGCACCCCTTCCTCAAGTCCATCCCCAGCAACCCCGAAGATGTGCGTTACTTTCAATATAAATAAAAATAACATTATTAAATACAATACGAATTTTCCCTACATTAAATATAAATACTAATAATATTATTAAATATAATACAAATTATTTTCTGATTTAACTAACTTATTAATAATTCAAAACACCATGCATCCCTTCTTCAAGTCCAACCCCAGCAACTCCGAAGACGTGCGTTACTTTCTTTACATTAAATTAAATACTAATAACATTATTAAATACAGTACGAATAATTTTCTGATTTTACTAACTTATTAATATTCAAAAGCTCATGCACCCCTCCCTATAGTTCATCCCCAGCAACCCTGAGGAAGTTGGCTGCTTTCCTTACATTACTCGGAATTTTGGACATTTTTGACAAAATGATTCAATAAAAATGGTTCACTAACTGGGTTCACTAACACAATACTGTGAATAATATAATGCAAAAATAGAAACTAATCACAGTTAACGACTAGAGTGAAGCACAACTGCTGAAGGGGCCTCGGCATTTCAGTAGATAAAGATTTTCACGTTTATCGATTGAGGTGAAAGCAAGAGCTCGGGTGATTCAACGGTAAATATAATCCAAATTATTGCATTATCTGTAATCAAAATCATTTTGATATTTTTAAGGTACTATGGGCTTATCCAGTCCCACCTTATCTCTAGTGGTCCTTATCAAGAAGCACTACGGATTACTCTTACTTGTCATTGTAACTGAAAAATTCAACATGATATCGAACTGGAAATGATTGTCGCAATTATTGATAAACTATCATTTAAGAACAAAATGAATGAAATGAATAGAGTGCACAAACTGGAAATGATTGTCACGATTATTGATAATCTAACATTTAAAAACCAAATGAATGAAATGAATAGAGTGCACAAACTGGAAATGATTGTCACGATTATTGATAATCTAACATTTAAAAACCAAATGAATGAAATGAATAGAGTGCACAAACTGGAAATGATTGTCACGATTATTGATATTCTAATATTTAAGAACAAAATGAATGAAATGAATGAGTGTAAGCTTTTCATTCACATGCAGGTGCGGCAGGAGCTGGTGCAGCTTTCAGACGACCTGCGCAAGCGCAACCAGCTCGTGAAGAAAGACCCGGAGACGACCATCAAGGGCGGGGCCATCAAGGCGGACCGCCGCACCAAGAGGACGCCCCTGTGGATGGATGACCTCGCCTCCCTGGAGAAACTCACCCCGGTGAGTGTGATGGGGATGTGAGGCAGGTGAGTGTGATGGGGATGTGAGGCAGGTGAGTGTGGTGGGGATATGAGGCAGGTGAGTGTGGTGGGGATGTGAGGCAGGTGAGTGTGATGGGGATGTGAGGCAGGTGAGTGTGATGGGGATGTGAGGCAGGTGAGTGTGATGGGGATGTGAGGCAAGTTGTTTGGTCTAGCCTGTGTTATGACTGTATCGGATTCTGCCTCAATCTGACGTTGAAATAACGCTGATTTAAACGTCCTTTCAACAAAATCAAGTCATGATCAACGCTTTTTAACGTCATCGAAGTAATACTGCCTTTCTGTGGTAAATTGTCAATTAAAATTAATTGGATAATTATATGCGGTGATAATTTTCGTACGTGATTCCGGCGGTATACTAAATAGATTACTAAATCTAGGCCGTCCCGAAGCAATCGTTTCCGCCAGATTAAGGATTTACATTAATACCTCGTTTTAAGTACCGCGTTTTAAAGAGACCGATTAATTTTCCGTTTCGTCAACTTGAGGCTTTATGCCGTACTAATTGTAATTGTACTTATTGTATTTCTGAGCTAATTGTATGGTATTGTCGGTAACAGGACAGCATCGTGGAGCACATCCAGAGGCGCTACGGCAACGACATCATCTACACGTACATGGGAGACATCCTGATAGCTGTTAACCCATTCAAGTACATGCCCATCTATGGTGAACGTGTGAGTACAATATAGTGCATGCCATCTATGGTGAACGTGTGAGTACATTACAGTGCATGCCCATCTATGGTGAACGTGTGAGTACATTATAGTGCATGCCCATCTATGGTGAACGCGTGAGTACAATATAGTGCATGCCATCTATGGTGAACGTGTGAGACCACAGGAATCTCGCCTGCACCGCGGGATGATGACCTGCAGTTAGAACATTAACATCGGTCCAGAAATATGACGTTGAAATAACGTTTAATCAACGTTATATCAACGTCAAATGCCTGGTGGAAAGTTGAACTCTGAATGTGAATTTAAGACAAAAATAATGAAATGCCACCAGAAACCTCGCCTTGACCGCTGCTTGGTGAAGAGGCATATCCATGTGTAAATAAGACTTATATGCTGTATTACGAATGTGAATTCAAGACATGAATAATGAAAAGTCCCAGGAATCTCGGCTGCACCGCGGCATGGTGACCAGTCTGTGTAAATAATACTCATATGATGATCTCTGAATGTAAATTTAGGAAATAAATATTAAAATGTCGCAGGAATCACGCCTGTACCGCGGTATGGTGAAGAGCGAGAACCCGCCCCACATCTACGCGATGGCAGACGCTGCGTACCACGCGCTGCTGCACCACAAGACGAGTCAGTGCATCGTCATCTCCGGCGAGTCCGGCGCCGGCAAGACCGAGAGCGCCAACTTGCTGCTCAAGCAGCTCGTTACGCTCGGCAAAGTGCGTTGTACAAGTTATTTGCGTCTGATTACTTAAGATTGAATAAACTTGCTCTTTTAGTAACTCGTATTTATTAGCAACTCGGTGCTGCAATTCACACATATTATGAAATCATACCATGTACTATGATATGGTACTATTATGCATGCCAATTCATAATACGTGTTATGTATTATGACTTCATAGTAATTCATACATAGTATGATACCATAGATATATGTATATATAGACATACGCACTGCATTTCATATATCAAATAACGCTGCATCAGCAGCTCGCTGTTGCAATAAAGAACAATAATCTTGCTACTTCAGCAACTTGTTACGTTCGGGAGAGTTCGTTGTTGAAGTACTATGCACGAGATTGCTTGCGATTAAATTAAGAAATACAAAAATATAATGAAATAATACCAAAGTATTGTTCCATGATGTGCCTGTAGACTAATGTGAACAGCAATGATTGTTAGGTCAGTTTGGTTAGAAATTATTTCATTTATACTATGAACTGTCGAATTTTTGGTTTCATTTTTGTATTGGGAACTTAATTATTATCGAGACTCACAAAAAGAGATTTAATTCTTATTAATATTTGATTACGTGCAGGCGCCGAACCGCAACTTGGAGGAGAAGATTTTACAAGTGAACCCAATAATGGAGGCGTTCGGTAATGCCAAGACCGGCATCAACGACAACTCCTCCCGGTAGGCCTTGTGGGGCCCTGTTGGGTGATGTAGTGTGGGGCCCTGTTGGGTGATGTAGTGTGGGGCCCTGTTGGGTGATGTAGTGTGGGGGCCTGTTGGGTGATGTAGTGTGGGGCCCTGTTGGGTGATGTAGTATGGGGCCCTGTTGGGTGATGTAGTGTGGGCCCTGTTGGGTGATGTAGTGTGGGGTTCTACTGGGTGATGTAGTGTGATTGCCTGTGTGTTGATGTGTTTTGGTGATGTTGTGGTGCACGCACAGGCTGCTGGTGTGGTGATGAGTTGGTCTTGCTGTCTGTGCGGTTGTTTAGTGTGTTCATCTCATGCTTGGTGTTGCGTGTCTGGTTGTACAACGAGGCGGTGAATGTTGACTCTATAAATTAAGCGAATTTACGGTTGTTGCACGTAGATTTATAACGTTTTAATATCGGATTCCCATAGTGGTATGAATGTCTCAAAGTTCCGCACGGCCGTTATTTCCGACCTCGCCGGCCGACGGCCGTAGGTGACAGTACCGTGGGGTCCTTAGGGTCCTTTTTTAGGGTCCTTAAATAGGCAGGCGTCGCGCACACATAAACCTATCATGGGACGTCACCAGTTTCGAGTTCCACCCCAACTTTGCTGTCAAGTCACATCCTGCCTATAATTACTTATCATCGCTCGGGCCTTCTACACAACTTTACGTAAGCTATGTTTAATATTAAAATATAAACTTGAGTCCGAATTACCTATGCTTTATTAATGTGGTACCAGGTTCGGAAAGTACCTGGACCTGACCTACACGAGGCTAGGGAAGGTGACAGGGGCGCGGGTGTCGGTGTACCTCCTAGAGCAGAGCCGCGTCGTGCACCAGGCCGCGTAAGTCTATAATATAATTTTTAAGTGAATTACTTACTTCAATTCCACTTATTGCAAGTTTCTTCAAAATTATTACATTTTTTGAGTTCATCAATTATTTCATTTATATTCATAGCGTCATTTTCTCTTTGGGAAATGATTAGTTATCTGCATTTCATAAGTATATAATTCATTAATAATAATAATACGTTAATATAATACATTAAATTTAATATAAGTGCAGAAGAAAAGACAAAGTCTCTAATTCAGTGCATGCAGGATAGTTTATAATTTATATGATGCAGTACATGTAATATAGAAGCAACTTGGAATGCCTGTTAATAATAATGATGGTGGTTCTTGGGCTGTCGGCACAGAGGTGAGCAGAATTTCCACATCTTCTACTACCTGCATGACGGCCTGGAGTACGTGGACCGCCTCCGCGTGTACAGCCTCGATGCGGGACGCCGGGACAAGCACCGCTACCTAGCAGGGGACAGCTGGTCCCGGCAGACTGCCAAGGTAACCATGCTGGGACCCGCAGATGGCACAATGAGTAGCTATACCAGCCTTTGGGGCACACAGCTGGCATGATGATGTTGTTCCGAGTTGTCGCCGAGAAAATTGCTTTAAAGCTGGCCAGCTGCATCCGTAAATGCTTTGAAGCTTGGGCCTCGATTCTTTTTAACAATTCCTTACAAAAACCCTCCCTGATCATTGGATTATATTGTGTTGCATATAATACGAGTGCCAAATATTGATTTACTGCCATCTTATGCCGCAGAACAACGTGCGCCAGTTCCAAAAAGTGGTCGAAGGCTTTAAGTCGCTGGGCTTCAATGACGACGAACTGGACTCAATCTACAGGATATTGGCGGCCATCATCAACTTGGGGGACGTGGACTTCTACCAAACTGTCGACAAGGACAACATGGAGCAGGCAACTGTCAACAACGTCGACCAGGTCATCGTAGGTGAGTGCGGCAACCGGCAACAATGTCGACCAGGTTATCGTAGGTGAAGGCAGAAGGTGGTGGTGCACATGAATGTACCTATATCGACACCATATCTCCACTTTGTCGTCAACATGTCATTTACGACGCAATATATCTTGACATTATTTTCCTATCTGATACCAGCGCATAGTATAAGAAATAGTTATTTGATAGAGTAAATACTCGTAAATCTTGAACATTGGATATCGATTGCTTATTTTGAACGTTTGTTTGTTTGTCAGTATCCGAGTTACTGGGTGTGGACGCCACGGAGCTGACGGAGGCTCTGACGTCGAACTCTGTGGTGACGCGTGGCGAGATCATCACGCGATACAACACCGTGGACGAGGCCATCTGCACCAGAGACGCCATGGCTAAGGCTATGTACGGGCGACTCTTTGACTGGATCGTCAACAATGTCAACCGCCTGCTCTCCTTCTGCCGCACTGTCTGGTGCGTACCATGTCTGCTTCTCCTCAGGCATATAGCGTTGAAAATACGTTGAATAAGCATCGTATCAATACAATCAATTTTAATCAACGTTGTTTTAACGTTATTTGCATTTGAAAATTTCACTAGATTTAGCAGTAAAACCTACGACCAATAAAATCCCAGGAAGTTTCCTCTGCTCTCTTTGTTGACTGGAACAATCGTACTATTTATCAGAACGATCATGTGGAAAAGCAATATTCCTAGTGTTCAGATCGACAAGCTTCATATATTTTCGCCTCCTATGTTAGTATTGCCTTTAATAAACACTATTTTCTAAGTTTTCGCTTATATGTATATATTTTAGCAGTAGAAAGACCTTGCTGAAGTTTCATTAAATTCTCTCCTTTTATAGCTCGGACCAACTGGCCGTGGGTTTGCTCGACATTTTCGGCTTCGAGAACTTCGAGAAGAACTCCTTCGAGCAGCTGTGCATCAATATCGCTAACGAGCAGCTGCAGTACTTCTTCAACCAGCACATCTTCACGTGGGAGCAACAGGAGTACATGGCCGAGGGCATACAGGTATGGTTAGGTTAGGGTAGGTTAGGTTATAATAATAATAGCGGTTTCAGCGTTTATTAGGCCGTAGGCCTGTCGCCGATTCTTAGCATCGCAGAACATTCACAGCTTGATGTGGTCTCGAACACACAACTCACTGCTCTCATTCTGCTGTGCTTAACCGCCCGGCCTCCTTGCTGATTTTTACCAGAAACTGGCGCACAGAGCTGGGATCGAACCCGCGCCTCTCTGCTCCAATCTTGGTACTCTAAACTTTAACCACTGGGCCTCCCTTAGGTTATGGTTAGGTTGTGATAGGTTAGGATTGATTAGGTTAAGTTGGAGCAGCAGGAGCACATCGCTGAGGACATGTAAGGCTTTGCGACCAGTCTTTGTTTTCAGATTGATTTACCACGTAAGAATCATGCTTATTTTGAGTATGTAATTTTGATATCAAACTAAGTTCCATCTAGATCCAACTTGCCACTGCGGTTTACTGATTAACTTCCTTGATATCTATTTTCATCTGTCCCACTACGACGCCCCTATATCATCATCTGCCCCCACTGTGACGCCTCCATGCATATTATCATTTGCCCCCACTTATAGCTCACATAACCCACCCAGGTTGACACAATCGAATTCGCGGACAACCGCCCCGTGCTGGACATGTTCCTGGCCAAGCCGCTGGGTCTGCTGGCGCTGCTGGACGAGGAGAGTCGCTTCCCGCAAGCCTGCAACTCTTCCCTCACTGGTAACTCTTGCTTTCTTTTCTTTGACTTGATAATTGGGATTAAAATAATATTTATTGTAATATTATTTGTACAGCAAACAGGAACAACTCGATTACCGTCGACACTTCTATTCTATTCTATTCTATTCTATTCTATTCTATTCAAGAAGATTGTTAAACATATAACATTTATTATCATCATAGAACAGCTCATTGGAACAGCCATAGAAGGAACGACCCTCACTGGTCACTTTTGCTTTATTATTTTCTTTGACTTAATCATCGGTAAACGTAGAATATTTATTTTAATCTTAGCTCATATAGGAAAAGCCTGATTATCATAGAAGTAACGTCACTTTTATTTATCACGCTCTGACAGAGAAGTTCCATAGCAACATCCGCTCCAAGTTCTACATTCGGCCGAAGAGCACCGCGCCCGAGTTCACCATCCAGCACTTCGCCGGCAAAGTCACCTACGAGGTTAAGAACTTCCTCGACAAGAACAAGAACTTCCTCCCTACTGAGGTCATCCACTTGCTGCGTCAGAGCTCCCATGAGGTCATCCGGTCAGTGCGGGGCGCTAACTTTTTCTCCAAAGATCCTCATAAATAATTAAACCTTAGCAGTTTGGAATAATTTAAGTACATTTTTTATGTACCTTTTCATACATCATGTAGTTATTCAGTTATTTATTTAGTTGGTTGTCCATAATTTTCATCACCATGGGGTTTTCCCATAATGTAAGTACGTCCGTTGTATATTTTATTGAAGCATCATGAAGTTTTGTATCGATTTAAGTACGTGCGTGCATTATAATTTCACACATAACAGAGTAACATATCGCCAGAGAGAGTATTATAACAGAGTATTGTGAAGCACAGTATTGTATCACTATTTGACAAGGTCTCACTTATTTCTCCGAGTGCGGAGTTGCTGGAGAGCGGAGTTGTTGTAAATGCCCATCCTGGTAGTGGCGACTAGGGAGGGGGGCGGAGTTGTAGCCGTTGAAGGCGAGGCTTCAGCATGAATTTGGTATGGTGTCGCAGAACAAACTTGGGGCACGTGTTACCTGAGATGATAATAATATTAAAGTTAAAGTATGTCCGTGTTCTGCTGCAGGTTTCTCTTCCAATGTCCGCTGACAAAGACAGGCAACCTTTACTACGCGTCCCCCCGGGGCTCGCCACCCGCTTCCTACAACTCCTCCCTCTCCAACTCCAGCAACAAGGTGATGCTTCTCCGTGTTTGGTTCTGGTAGTTACACCCAGAAAAAGGAATGAAAATTTATTGACATAGCGCTGTACTTTTTGCCCTTGTGAAGGTCCAATACAGATCTAGTTTGAAATTGTGAAATTCCCTTAATTTGAAATTGTAAGTAATTGTATCACTATTTGGACAGTATTGCCCATGTACAGTACTTTCTGAGTCCTAGTTGCTAGAGCGCACATTTATATGAGTCCAATGATGCAAAGGCGCTATTATAATTATATCGCTAGGTGGTACAATTTAATTCAAGATACATATGAACTGAGTGTATTTAATGCCTTTTTTATTATACCGGATATTGGATGCATCTAATGAATTATTTTCTTTTCATATTTGAGATTTGTGTGATGTTTGATGACATATTTTCTATTTTGTTGTTGTTAGTTTGACAGCCGCGGGCTGGCGTCGCAGACGAAGGCGCAGCAGACGGTAGGCACTTACTTCAGGTACTCCCTCATGGACCTCCTCCAGAAGATGGTTAATGGAAGTCCTCACTTCGTGCGCTGCATCAAACCCAACGACCAGAAGGCCAAGAACTCCTTTGACCGAGACAAGGTAAGTCTTCGATGTATTCTTTGACTTGGAGAAATTAAGCTAACGTTATTTCGATGCTCTCATTGAATTCATTCATTGAGAATTCATTATACTGGGATTAATTGTATTGAATCTATCACTTATCGATTCTTCCTGACTATTTATCATCTGTGCGATTTTTTACAACTGTCAACGATCTGGAAATTTTAGGAAACCTGAAGTTTCATCGAAGTTTCATTGAAGTCTCCGTCGTGTAACAAAGATTTTATCCAGCATCCCTCATAAGTTGACTAACATTTTGTCCATGAAATAAACTGTCATCAGATCAAAAATTGATCTGAACACTGGAACAATGTATGTCGAAAATTGATCTGAACACTGGAATAATGTATGTATCAAATTGTCCGAATGGTAACCCCTTTTTCTGCACGCAGCACTGATACTCGCTCTTGCGGGGGCCAAACTTGACCATCCAACCAAGGGCAAGAGTCAATTGCTATCTGGACAAAGTATCACATATTTCTATTATCAACAAAAAGTGCGTCGCTATTACGACAATAGTTTCACTTATTTCTCTGAGAAAAGGCTTGTGTTTGGCCTGTCTAACCCCGCGTGTCACTCTCGTCTCAGGTGGAGCAGCAGCTGCGCTACGCAGGCGTCATGGAGACCGTGCGTATCCGGCAGCACGGCTACAGCCACAGGATTCTCTTCGCAGACTTCCTCAGGAGGTGAAGGATTGCTTTATTCGTACAAAACTGGAACAGTTTTTTCTATCTTTTATTTTTATCTTAACTTTATCGAAAGATCACTCACATCAACTCGAAGAACTCTGAAACGATTCAATTTTCAATTGAATTGAATTAAATTAAATTTTATCGATTTTTTAATTTTTGCTAATTCATTCATATAATTTTGAAGCAATGTTATTACTGCCGACCATAACTGGTGGATTATTATTGGATGCTTCGTATAATTTACCGAGATTTGGTTCTTTAACGTGATAATTTATGCTTGATATCATTTGATGAAATATCAGAACAACTAATCATGAAAACAATTTTCGACGCTGGCCGTACTAATTCTATACATTTTTACTACAGTCTTATTCACTAATCCTATAGTCTTCTATATTCTTCTTTACGTTTTTTACAGTTTCGTCAGTCTTATTCACTTTTCCCACAGTCTTATTCACTATTCCCACAGTCTTATTCACTTTCCCCACAGTCTTATTTACTTTTCTCACAGTCTTTACACTTTTCCCACAGTCTTATTCACTTTTTCAACAGTCTCATTCACTTTTCCCACAGTCTTATTCACTTTTCCCACAGTCTTATTCACTTTTCTTGCAGTCTTATTTACTTTTCCCAGTCTTTTGAATTTTACCCAAAGTTTTTTACATTTTCATCACAGTATTATCTATTTTCTTCATTTTCTCCTTGACTTTGATGCCCCCCGGTCAGGTATTGCTTCCTTGCGTTCAACTACGACGAGCGGGTGCTGGCGACGCGGGACAACTGTCGCCTCCTGCTGGTGCGCCTCAAGATGGACGGCTGGGCGCTGGGCAAGACTAAGGTCTTCCTCAAGTATTACCACGTCGAGTTCCTCACCAAGATCTACGAGAAGGAGGTACTCAACTTTTATTCTGAAAATTTTTTTCGAAGACTTTCGTCTCAATTTTTCTGATGTTGAAAATAGAAAAAAGTTTAAAAGATAGAAGTTAGATCAAAACTTCGTCTGATTCAAATCTTTTGGGCGCTTTTTCTAAGTTTTTAATTGTCTGCACTTGAACAGCGAAGGAAATGTAAGAAATAAACTTAATTGGGTAAAGATTTTAGCTCTGTTAGAATTTTTCACTACTTCGTTCTTAGCAGGTCGGCTGTACTTAGAATAAGACTATAAAATTGTTTAACTATTAATATTAATGTTAATTAATTTAAATAATGAAATTTAAATAAATAATTAAATTTTATTGATCAAAAAATGTAACGAATTAATCAATTAATTAATCTTAATTAGTTAATATAATTATTTAATTAACATTAATTTAACCCAGCGATGCTTTACATTACCGCGTCAACTATGAGTTCGTGTATGGGCTATTATTTTAGTCTAATTTATTTGCTGATGACTTCTACTATTTGATATTGTATTTTCACCGCGTACTTGACATAATCAACTATTATCATCACTACAGTTGCGGCGCATCATCACAGTGCAGGCGTGCGTACGCAGCTGGCTGGCGCGCGTACGCTTCCAGAAGCTGCAGCGCAAGCAGTGGGCGCTCGCTACCTCCGTGCTCACGCTACAGAAGTCAGTCTTGTTGTTCTTGTCACACCACCTATCTTAATAAATTATTCATTTAATTAATTTACTATTATTTTAATAATGTCACTCGTTTGCTTGAATCGCAAATTCACTAAAAACTTAAAAGCAAAGAAAACTCCAAAAAAATTTATAGTATCTATCTAAATAATTTTTCTATTTATTGGTCAGAGTGAAGAATATTTACAATATGTTTCAACAGACACGTTCGCGGGTACCTCACCCGGAAGCGGCTCAACGCAGCGGCCGCACCCGCGGCTGCGTCTCCGCCGCCAGAAAAAACTGGCAAGCCCCAAAAGTCTCCCAAGAAGGGCAAGGAAAACCGCAAAGAAAAAGCCCCGCCACCGCCAGAAAACATCCAGCCTGGTGAGCAGCTCAGAATTTTTTTAGATAAAACCTGACGAGATAGGTAAATTTCTATGTGAAATGTCATAGTCTATGCGAAATTTCATGTATATGTGAAATTTCAAGTCGATGTGAAATTTCAAGTCGATGTGAAATTTCAAGTCGATATGAAATTTCAAGTCGATGTGAAATTTCAAGTCGATGTGAAATTTGATGTCTAGATTATCATTCTACTTATGTGCTGCCTGTTTTGCATTTGCTTCTTGCGCGAACAAATGCACGCATGCAGACGGTAACTGTTTCTTTACTTCGTCTTATACTTGAATAACTTTAAAGATTCAAATGTAAGTTAGCATGAGACACATTCATTTTAAGTGAATATTCTCAATGCTTACCTGCATGTAGCTCGTTAAGAACCACTTCATATTAATCTTAATGTTAAGTGAGGGGTTATAATTAAGTGGAGTTATAATTAATAAATTGATTCAAAACAGGCTTAGGTAGCTGCATTTTTTGTTTGAATAATAAACTCAAACGCATGTTCGAGGGCTGAATTTAACTCGTATTTCATTTAATCACTCATTTAATAAACAGTTATAGAGGCTTCAGTTAGTAATTAGTTTTATCTATTTAGTTAATAATTAATTTGAACATAAAACAAGCTGCTGGGCGGCCCCCGCGACGAGCGGAGGAGATGACGAAGGAGGACGCAGCGCTTGTGATCCAAACACGTCAGTCGCTAGTCACGTCCTGACGAGCGCTCTTATTGCACGTCGCTGCTGCATGTGTTGCTTGGTGCTTGCGTGTGTAGTGGAGATACGTGAAGCTGGGATACGTGGTAGCCTTGAAGCTTGGATACGTGGCAGCCTTGGATACGTGGTAGCCTTGGATACGTGGTATCCTTGGATACGTGGTAGCCTTGAAGCTTGGATACGTGATAGCTTTACAGCTCAGCTCGTAGCAACCTCGTTTGTGTCGCATGTAGTGATGTTAACCTTTTTTAAACCATGTTGGCCTGTCGCTAATTCCATCCTGCAAACTTGCCGATTTCAACCTAAAATTTTCCAACCAGTTGCAGGTTTCAAACCCTCAACTCTCTGTTCAAATCTTGGCGATCTTAACCACTAGGCCATGCCGAGCTTCCACTAGTAAACTCTATCGTAGTGTTACACTTGCATCGCATGCTTCAGTCATCGTAACTGAAGCAAGAAGCAAGGAATCATAATTGAAGGGTACTATCGTACACTTCAATTTCAATCCGTACCCTTCAATTTCAGTCAACGACCGATTTAAAACCTATAGTCACCGTGGGTTCTTTCGAGCACCTCGTCACATCATATATTTGTGCCTGTAAGGCTCATAAGAATCGTCTTTTTAAGTCAACAAATTACAATGATCATGAACCGCTGACTATTGCTGCATTCTTGAACCAGCTCATGCACTTGCGGAACAGATGCAACCTATTCAGTCGTTTGTCGCAAACGCAAATCAATTAAGAGCAACAGTAATGTGCACTATCTTAGTAGCTGTATTAGCTCGGATAAAAGGCAATATTCCGGATAAAAAACAATACATTGTCCTTGCAGCAATCATTATTGCCGTCTCACTAGCGAGAGGCAATGCAGTATCAGTGCAGTGAATATCACCTTGAGCCCTACTTTCAAAACTCGCCAAGTACACGAAGAGGCCTAAGTACATGTAGCGGCCTAAGTACACGTAGCAGCCCAAGTACACGTAAAGGTCTAAGTAAACGTAGCGGCTCAAATACGCGTAAAGGCCTAAGTACACGTAACGGCTCAAGTTCAAGTAAAGGCCTAAGTACACCGTTCACGTAACGGCTCAAGTACAAGTAATGCCTAAGTACACGTAACGGCTCAAGTACAAGTACAGGCCTAAGTACACGTAGCGGCCCAATGACACGTTGCGGCTCAAGTACAAGTAAAGACATAAGAATACGTAGCAGCTCATGTACAAGTAAAGGCCTAAGTACACGTAAAGGCCTAAGTACACGTAGCGGCTCAAGTACACGTAAAGGCCTAAGTACACGTGTGGCCCAAATACACGTAAATTACACGTAGCGGCCGATAATTTCGTCGGTGACTGATCAGTTTAGCTTGAAGAGTACTCAGCGACTGCCTGACGGAGCAATAAACTCTGTAAGTATTTATGATGGTACGGCCACTTGTCTAAGTAAACTGACGCCCGCAGGGTTCCGGGGCTTCAAGGTGCGGCAGGAGTGGGGCCCGGTGCTGGAGGAGCGCCTCAGGGCGCTGGTCGAGGCCCAGGACACCGCTGAAGAGGCCGAGAGGGCGCTTAAGGTACCAACCGCCATAGGACCAACCGCCACATTTGCCAGATTGTTTGACGACTTTCATGGACGCTGTCGTGCCTAATATCTATGCAAAATATCACTCATCTGATTTTTGTTAGGTGTTTAAAAGGTTTTATGAGTCCCATTTATTGTTATAAGGCCCATAGGCTCTTATGAGGCTCTCAGGTTCTTGAATTCCCTCACAGGCGGAGGGGCTGAGTCCTGAGGAGGCGGCTATGGTGATACAGAAGTTCTGGGGGCGCCACAAGCGGGCGAAGCAGGAGAAAAATCCCCATCCAAACCCCACCAAACGGGGCTCTACTCCCTCAACTCGCATGTCCGACCTCATCATGTTCTCGGAGCAGGTGAGTGACGTCATCATGTGCCCCCCACTAAGGACGCCGTGCGTCCCCCACTAAGGGCGCCGTGTGTGCCCCACTAAAGGCACCGTGTGTCCCCCACTAAGGGCGCCGTGTGTCCCCCACTAATGGCGCCGTGTGCCCCCACTAAGGGCGCCGTGTGTGCCCCACTAAAGGCACCGTGTGTCCCCCACTAAGGGCGCCGTGTCCCCCACTAAGGGCGCCGTGTGTGTGCAGGTGCACGTCTGTAACCAGGACGTCCACAGCGCCCTGCGCAGGATCAAGGGGGGCGTCGAGGACATAAGGGCGCCGCCATCGGACTACAAGCGCCCCCGGGGCTTCCAGGACGTGCCTGAGATGCTGCACGAGCAGCGCAAGCGTCTGGCGCCCCAGGTACGTATATAGTTATTGCTGGTAAATAGTTTAGGTAAATAATAAATAATAATATAATGATGATTGGTGGTAAATAGTTTAGATAAATAATAAATAATAATATAATGATGATTGGTGGTAAATAGTTTAGATAACTCTTGCCTCTCCCTACCCTCAAGTGACATGTCCTCCCTCACCTCTTACCCTCAGGTGGGGGGCGGAGGGCGCGTGAATGTGAGGGTAACGGCCATGAGAGACCAGCAGCCCTCGCCAGGGTTCACAGACCTGCTGCAGATCAACAGGTGAGCCTTCGTCCTGACATGACGTGAGCCTTCGTCATGACATAACGTGAGCCTGAGTCCTGACATGACGTGAGCCTGAGACCTGACATGACGTGAGCCTGAGTCCTGACATGACGTGAGCCTGAGACCTGACATGACGTGAGCCTTCGTCATGACATGACGTGAGCCTGAGTCCTGGCATGACGTGAGCCTTCGTCATGACATGACGTGAGCCTTCGTCCTGACATGACGTGAGCCTGAGTCCTGACATGACGTGAGCCTTCGTCCTGACATGACGTGGCCGGGACCATGAGGAGACGTGGTTGCTGACGTGAGCCTGAGTCCTGACATGACGTGAGCCTTCGTCCTGACATGACGTGGCCGGGACCATGAGGAGACGTGGTTGCTGATACTGCGAGCCACCATCGTTATTTATTTATTTTTTTTAAGTGCAAAGAGAACTTTGCTTCAAATCTGTGAATTATTCAGAGTATTGTTTGTACTAAATAAAGCTCTTCGGGTTGATGACGAGACGTTGTTGCTGATGGTTAGAGGCTTCATTGTTATTATTGTTTAATTTTTGAAAGCAGAAAAAGCTTGTCTCAAATCTGTTTTTAATTATCTTAACATAAAACATGATTGTTATTCTTATTCAGCTTTTATATCCAATTTGGAACAAAACGAAGAAGAATTTTATCCCATGAGAGAGGGTCCAACGTGTCATACCAGATTATTAGTTCAAAATCTTTCCCTGCATGAAACGTAAGCTTTCCATTCTCAACTGCGAAACACATTTCCTATTTCTTCCAAGATTAAAAACAAATCTTCTATTTTTAAAACATCGAAGCCTTTCATTCACACTGATCTAGTTTTTCTTTTAATATTCAAATCACATTTCATTTGATGTCTCCACATTAATTTCCTTCTGCAGCAACTCTTTATCTTGTGCTTCCCTCTACTGGTGTCTGCTCTATAATTTCACTACATTACTATACCTATTGTTTACTATCGTCAATACTTTAATCTGGACACATCAACTAATCTTACTCTTCATTCCTTCAAGAATACCAAACATAATGCGGGTCGCTGTTTACCTTGGAATTTCTTCAATTTTGTGACTCAGAAAGTTGCCTTAGGCAATGTTTCATCTAATTTACTTTGACAAATGAGGCAATAATTCACCTCAAATTAGTTTCGCCGCTATTTAATGATTCACTGACATGCGTAAGTTCATTTGTTGAATTGAATGATTCACTGAATCATTCATTCATTCTCACTGAATCTAAGTGACTTAGTAAGTTAGTAAGAGTGACTTACTAAGTGACTTAGTAAGTTAGTAAGAGTGACTTACTAAGTGACTTAGTAAGTTAGTAAGAGGCTGAATGATTCACTGAATCATTCAATCATTCTCGCTGAATGATTCACTGACGTGCGTAAGTTCATTCATTTTAAAATTCACTGAACGCAGCGATGAGGACCTCCTGCCAGACGTGTCGCCTGACACGCCCTGGGACGCGCCCCTGCAGCGCAGGCAGCAGCCGTCCAGGTAGCGCTCCGGCAGGCGTCCTGCGACTTCTTCTTACGTTGTCTCCTACTTAATTAGAGTGCCATTTGTCCCTACGTTGTATAGTCCTACTCCTCTCTGCCGTCCCACTTAGTCCTGCTCCTCCTTGCCGTCCTACTTAGAGTCTACTCCTCCCTGCGCCGTGGCTTCATGTTGAGAAAGTGGTGTTTTCTCTCTTCCCGTCTGCTGAGTCGCCACTTTGTTCCAATAATGTGACATCATCCATCTTCTTATGCTTCTATTTTTTGCTCTTTTCTTTTGCGCGTTATTCTTCCTCCGTTTATTTGAAGTGCATAGCACATTTTAACGCCACTCTGTTACTCTAAATCTCGTGCCTCTCATTGCCGAACGTTACCCTCTCTACGCGCAGAAAATATTTCAAACCCTATATTTTGGTAGCTCCGCTCCTGAACATTGTTTATCATCTTCACTACGTCCATGTGTAGTCTTCCGACGAGTGTTCAGCAAGAACTCTATACTTATTACGCCCACGAAACCTATAAAACTTTCAACTGATTCAACACAACGGCTATTATTCGCAATGCTCACAGCGTTTGAAATGCCTTATCTCTCATGGCCGCAAACGCTTTTAAATGCTGCAATCTCTCGCTGAAAACTCTTTTATTATTCCCTAGCGCTTGTCACTGAGGCTGCCATTGCCGATCTGTGTGCGTTTAAAGAAGTTATTCCTGTTTACTATTTAGTAAATTGAAGTTATTCCTGTTTTCTATTTATTAAATTTGGGTTGAAATTTTGCCTACAGACACAACAACAAGCGCGTGAAGCAACACGTCGCGCCCCCTGTCAGGAGCCCCGCGGGGGGCGAGGCCCCTCGAGGCGACATGTTCGAGGAGCACAAAGCGAACCTGCAGCACGGCGCCCTGCAGAGCCAGCGGATGCTCAACGAGGCGAGGGAAGCTCAACACCTGCGTCAGTGGCCTGACGCAGGCCCTCTCAAGGGCGTGTCTCCCGTCGACTTCAGGCACGACGGTCCTGAGAGGTGATTATAATTTATGATTATTAATATATTTGGTTATCACTATTTGGGGGAAAAATTATCTCGAATTCTTTCAAAATAATAGGATGATTCCAAAACAGAATATTGTGAAATTGTCTCTTTTGTTGTTAATGTAAATGCATTTTTCCCAGTCGACCCAACCATAGACTTGAGAACCTCGTATAATTATAGAGCAAACTAATTATGGCGAAAGATTATCACAAATCCCTACATTAATTTTGCATAATTATATAACAAAATATTATAAAATGATCTCTGTTAAAATATATAGAATATATTTTTCTCCTTCTACTACAACTATACACTAGAGTACATTACCGTACGTCTAAAATGTCTCGTACCCCAGAGGACGATCGACACCCACGACGAACCTGCAGGCGGCGAGCGAGTTGCGTCAGATGTTACGCACGACCCAGACGCCCGTGTCAGGATCACGTGTAGGACCTGCTGCTGCTGGAGGCGCTGACGAGGAGCTTTCAGGACCCTTCAACTTCCAGCAGTTCCTTCGCAGGACAAACTACGCCCCCACAGACACCATCAGACTCAGACAAAAGGAGCGCGAGAAGCGCAGCTCAAACGGCGCTTTCTAGGGAAAGCGGCTCTGCTTGAGTTACTTTCTTCCCTGAGTCATGAATATTGTTTTATGTTCGCGTTATTATTGCGACATAACTTGATGACCTGAACACTTGGGAAAATGAATGGCTCATGTTGTCCAAATAGGGCCCACTTTATAATATAATACACAGCAGGATCAGGAAGCGGACGTAGCACTGATACCCTTTTTTAAATGGCCAGACTGAGCCACGATGACCCACATATGGGCAAAAAATGCATAGTTATTTGGACACTGTCTCACTCATTTCTCTGTGTGTACTTTTTCATATGGGAAAATCAGCCAAATTATTCGAGCTACGCGAGAAATGAGTCCCTACAACAGATAGCGTGTTTTGTGATGGACCTTCTATTGATATTCCTTTCTGTTGCCCAAAGTTAAGACATTCTACGAGTATATGTCTGTCTAAAAGTGCAATGACTACTCCTCCCTTGAATGATATATACCAGGTCCATTAAGTCGCCATGCTTTGGCCTTTGTATCATTCGGTAATTGCTGAGCCTTGCCCCGTTGGTTAATTTTTTCAGTCATCACCTATAACGGCATTTAGTGCTGTGAGCTACTGCAAATTGTACAATATTTGAACAGAAATGGATCGTATACTTTCGATCCAATTTCTGCCATTCCTCCTCAAAAGCTTTGATACAACGTGCTTGACGAAAAAAAATCTTCTGGTGTTTAGAACACTCAGTTATTGTGGAATTTTGTAGGTATATAGAACGTAGAGAAGGTATATGCACTCAACATTCTCCTCGATTTCAGGAAATTTCCTTGAAATCGGAAAATGTAAATAGCTTTACTCTTTAGTGTTTTCGTTGTCAAGCGCGTAGTGTGAAGCTGAACAGTGTTTTTCTCAGTTTTTTATTTTTATTATTGAAATATTTTAATGCTTATTGTTGGAAATTCAAAGTTTTTAGAGTATTTATCTAAACAAATTTATTTATTGTAGATAAGACATTATTGTTCTTTCTTACCACGTTCATAGTCTTAATGTTTATAAACTTACATGTGTGTGTGGCGGTGTATGTCTCAGTATATACGCTTTAGAGCATCACTCTAAAAAATGAACGCGTCTTATTGTACAAATAGTGACACAATTTTTTACCTACATCACTGGTCGACATCGGACGTATCCTTGATATGCTCCCCGACCAAAATGAGTCAGGATTACTCACACAGGGGCAAAAAGTGTATCACTATTTGGACACAGTCACACTCATTTATTTGAGTGTAGATTTGTTTAACATGGCATAGTTCGTGTAGTTGAACGCTGTATTTTCTGTATTACCGATGCTAGTCATTACAACAAAAGCAAAACAATGGAGCTAGAGTTCGTAGTTAGTAAAAATTATTGTATTCTTTCAGTTATTAGATGATAGTTTTTGTAATTTAGTTTTACTGTAATTCTAGCAAACTTTAACGAATCGTCCAAGTTTCGTGAGCGAAAAATATTTCCATTTTGATTTTGTTAGGCAAATGTGCGAGCCTTCACGTCTGAGTGGATATACTTGTAATGTCGCGGCGCTGGATCATACATGGTGAAGCTTTGTGCACGATTTATTTACCCATGTTTCAGTTCAACATTTAAAGACGTTTATTTACAGCATTTCTACGCCAGGATAGTAACGTATTAATTGAAACTGAGCTCATTTGTGATGAAATGGAAGCATTGACTTCACACTATATGGCTCTACAGGAGTTGATAGTGCGTGCTGCTTCATACAAAGTTACTCGTCAGGGAAGAATTTCGAGTCAATAATGTTATAAATTTTAATCCAGTATTTTTGAAGTTCAAGATCTAATTTACAAACTTAAAGTTCCTACAACTTCTTACTTGGTCCTTTGGTTGCGATAAAATGCAGTGAATTCACGACGTAACGCTATCGTCATTCAAATTCTCACAGGTGAAACAAAAAAATTTCTGTAACTTTTTGCTTTAAAAATTGACTGAAGGTTTGACCTCAATGAGTTGAGCTAATTAAAAGGGTTTTAAAGTATAACTGAGTGTAGGTTATTTAATCTCCTTTAGTTCGTAGAGTCGAGAAGTTCGAGGAGGTCCATGTCCTGGTCCTGGTTCTCCTCCAAGCTGAACTGCTGGAGCAGCTGCTGCAGCTCAGGGGCTCGTGAGGCGTCAGGCTTGACGTGCACCACCTCGTCTGGCTCGTCGTCAGCGCCATCGTCAGCAGCATCGTCTTCATTCCTGTTCATTACAGACGTGTATTGTTTGATGCATGGCAGGGGTGATGAATGTGAACATGTGTAAAACTCAGCCAACTGCATGTATACTACGACATAGATCAGCGAATTATATATGTATTAAAAATTAAATCAGCCTATCGCATGTGTATCATGTAATAAATCTGCCGATCACAAATGACTTGCGACAAAAACCAGGCAATCACATGTGTATTACGATTTGAATTTGAACCAATCAGTTGATTTAGAACATAAACCAGTCAATCGCATGTATATTACGATTTAATGCAGGCAATCACAGATGTAGTACGACAACCTGTCAATCAGCTGCAATATGTTAGCTCACAAGAAGAGGTTGAGTCGGAAAGTCGCTTGAGCAGAGGCCGGCTTCAGGAGCTGAGCAAGTAGATTTAATTCCACGCTCTGGCCTTCTTCCCTGCTCAGCATTGTCGAAAATATTATCATTAAAAACATCTGAAAACACATTAACCACTCAACTTTACCAGCTATTCACTGTACTGAAACCCCTGACATTTACTCATCTGCGCGAGTGAGTTAGGTCGCCACTAGAAACATCCTGTTGGAGTATCGCGTATCCTGCACAGTAGTCTTTGCTTGAAGATGATTTGTTATAAGTTTCAATATTCGTATTGATCATGAAATACATTACGGCCGACCAGAATATGATGTATTTACCAGTCACTATTGTTAGGAGAATTGTCAGCATTGTGTTTGTGCCTCATTCGAAATTACGAATGAGTTCACTTATCAAGAAATTACCTCTGCAGGGGCTAGTGCCGTATTACCTAAGTTCCGCTTATCAATAAATTATCTCTAACTAACAGAAACAATGAAAACTTTTCCGTTGTACTGAACGTAATTAATTTCACAAGCTATATTCGTGAAAAATTGGATCAAAAGCATCCTGAATCTTGACGCTCACTTTCCCCGCCAGGCCGAACTGAACCCGACTGAGATGCGCGTTGTACGGCGATGGGTATACGCAATAACTTAGCTCTGCTCGGCAACAAATTTAAAAATAATCTTAAATAACAATAATAATGGACTGATTCCATTGAAAGTAAGTACATTTGTTCATGATCTTTGTCAATCAATAATCAGAGTTCCAAAACATGCCTCATGTAGGAAGGCTCTGGAGTCTCATTTTCTCTGCCAGGGCTGCTGTCCACTTCGCTGTCTAGACCGTCGCGGATTGCGTACCTTCAAAGTGCAGATGACATATCCATGAACGATATAAAACTAACCCTTACATATTCTTTTATTAATGTTACTTCAAAACCTCAAAACTCACAATAATATGAGCGTGTTGAGCAGCAGATTTGTACCGAGTGTACAAATCTGTCAATTTTATTTCATGGTTTTCTACGGGTCGAAACACGAGTCCTTTACTTAAGTGACTCGATCACTGACGGCTTCCTAGGTTAATTATTTCCATCTGAGGATCCCATTAAGCTGGAGTTTTATACGGCAATATTTCTAGTCCTGGAAATTGCAAATTCATTTCTAAAATAGTACCACGAATTCTTGTAAGACTTCCTGTAAGACTTCTAGTCTTTGTACTCACAGGTTTATTCCTAGATTTGTACCGCGCGGTCTAGGGGAAGGGTCGAGGCTGCCAGGGGACTCAGGGGGCTGGAAGTCCCCACCGTGTGGGAAGTATGAGGTGCTGGTCAGCTCCCCGGCGCTGTCGAAATACCGGATCAGCCCCGGCATCTCGGTGTCTGGTGGTTGTTAAGCGTTAATATAATGAAGAATTAATCACAATGAACAAGATGATTTAAAAAACGCCAAATGGACATGAGCAAATAATTATCATAGAAAAATAACATATTATTCAACAAGTAAAAAACAAAATTATCAAACAAAGTTTTGAAAATTAAACATGGCATGAAATTTAGTCAACTTAAGTCTCACTTAATACTCGTATATAGAACTTGAAGTTCTATCGCGTATACTGGAATACCATCGATGGGCACCAGAAAAAAGGTCTTCAGTTTACGAAAGTCACGTAAGAAACAGACTTTATTATTAACAAGTAACGTCGGTCACTGCATGTGCTTCACTTATAATAACGGCGGACATAACTCGGTAAATTAATTGGTCATAGCGTCCTAATCATGACACACTTCCTGCATGTAGCATTGATACGCCTGTTGCCGGGCCAAAATGGGTCAGGATGACCTACATATGCGCCAACAGTGCATCGCCGTTTGGACGAAGTTTCTTATTTTTGAGTGGCACGTTCTCCGTGGGAGTGTGGCCTCGCTTGGGGAGCACGTGTGTGGGATCTCACTTGGGGAGCACGTGTGTGGGATCTCACTTTGGGAGCACGTGTGTGGGATCTTACTTGGGGGAACAGGGCCTGCCACGGGAAGAACGAAACGCCCCTCGGCGGTCTGGATGCCCTCCCTCAGGAAGATCGACACTCGCGTGTTCAGGTCCTGGACGAACTCCAGCAGCAGGCGTCGGATCTCTGCCAGGTCTCCTTCAGGTATATCGATGTATGTCTGCACTCGGTAAAATAACGGCATCAATGAAAACATATGAATACTTTACTCGAGGAATGTATCAGGTATACTAGCATACTATCACTATACTAGTCTGAACCACACGTAAAGTTATAGGATGTGATAAATGAGATGGTTAAAAGAGAATATTAACGACCTTACATAACTGTGTTTATAGTATACAGTCAAATAACTAAATATTTTTATTACAAGTAAGTTGAGCAGATATTGCTAAAACAAGTGAAATTATTTGTTGGACTGTAGTTCATGCTCGTGTATGCAGTTGAAAATACCGCAATAATAAGGCCAAATGTGATATGTTCTGGAACATAGGCTTAAGTCTGGCCGGAACAAAGGAGATTTACTTAACTTGAACAGAGTTCTTATACTAAATGAATTCTCTTCAGAGCCTTATGACGTCATGGTCGATTTAACACATATCCTCCTATGTGAGATCGAAGCTTTTTGAATTGGGCCCATGTAACTATGAAAGTTATGTTAGGTTTTACATTGACATTAAATTTGTAAACACTTCAGTTTTAGCTGAATCAGCTGAAACCCTGAGCTGATGAAACGAGGGAGAATTTTTCCGAATAGAATTGCGTTTTTTCGCCCTTGCGTGGCTCTTTCTGACACAGTTTGACAAGCAAAAGGTCGTGTCAGTGCTACGTGCAGAAAATGTGTTACTATTGAATATATGACATATTAACTTTTATGAGTGTAGCTTTAAGCCTTTGTTTACTGACAGGACCCCTCGCTTTCAGCTCAATAGTAACGAATAACATTGATGAAATTTAATGTATCCGTACACGAAGGGATTAAGCTGATGTGTTAGAATACTGTATGCCATGTATCCCCTAGAGAGCTGACCTTTAAGAACAACACCAAGGCCTGGTCTGATAGGGTTAGAATACGTTATGCCTAGTAGCCCCCAGTGCGCTGACCTTTAACCTCACCTTGTCCATGCTGACAGCATTGAGCCGCAGCACGCCTCACCTTGTCCATGCTGACAGCATTGAGCCGCATGATGGACCCGTGCGCCAGTCTCTCGAAGACGCCCCTCAGCGCGGCACGGCTGTACAGCGGCTGGGGTTTGAACACTTCCTCGATGAAGCGACGGTTCAACATGATGCTCAGGATATCATTACGCACTGAAAAAAAAACAGCCGTTATCTCACTCTCAACTGCAGTAAATTACAGAGATACGATGATTAATGTGACCGCATAGTTAATGGTTTAATTTTACCTGTACTGAATTAAGAACATTATATTGTGAAGGGCTCTAAAAGTCTTATTTCTCCCGAAAAAAAACTTCAGTTAAGAAAGCTGATTGAGTTAATTCGACTAAAGAGTTGTACCTTTGGCCGCGCGGTCGGGCGGCACCTCCTGGGCCCTGAGCCGCTGGTCGATGATGTATAACATCTCACCGCCCAGGTTCAGGAACTGCAAGGGAAGGCCGTGGTCCACCATTACCATCTGTCCTCCTACGCTTTCTATTTTCTGAAAATCGTCGAATTTTCTTAATTCCCATAGGCTTCCTCAATTTTTTAGTTCCTAATGTAACTCGACGCCACAAGTCTGAGAACTGTGGTACCAAAGCTCGCGTTATGAAATACAGTTGAATTTCGAAAAAATCAATAGTTTTCAACAACCGATATCGAAAAGAGCCAACCTTGTATGAGAGTTTAATGATTAAACTAATAATCACACACTACAATGTTGCAGTTAATAAAAACAAGCGTTTCCTTGGAGAATGCATAGAAATGGATCTAGCACTGCAGAGGGGATTTCAGCGAAGATTTCATACCCTCTCGTCGTCATGGCAACAGCGGGACAAACGTAGGAATAGCATTTGTGGAAAATTCATTGACAATAATAACGATAAAATAAATTTCATGTCTATTAATGTGTGATTTAGAAGTTAACGGATGGCACATATGAGCAGCTTGTAGCCTGTATAGATGTTGTTATGTAACTCGCGCTTACAACGTTTAAATTTTAAAATAAATATCGCACATTAATAAACTCTATAAAATCAAGAGAATTTGATGCCAAAACACATCTTCTTTAGCAGTGTAAATGATAGTGAAATGAAGTTTAATTTAATAACGTTGCGATTGCAGTATGGTATGAAAAATAATTGCTCCATCATATGCGCATCATATGCGCGTAATTTAATTGATAATATTAACTACTAAGTATGCTTAAAAAATCTTCCGGTGTAATAAATTGCTTGCTGATGCTCTTCTACCTCACTTTAAAAGTTTGAATATGTGGGTCAACAGTGAGAGTGAAGGTCAAAAATGACCATATTTAACTGTGACCGCAAATACTGGGTCACTGGCTAGAGCACATTTTTGTGAGCTGATGGGTTCGTTTCCGGTTGAATACGTTTAATGGATTAATGTGCTTAACAATTATAGTGAGCAGGGATCCACACCATCTACGATGTCGTTAGCCGCAAATGTTTTTGAATTAGATTTGGAAGAAAAGAAAGATTCAGATGACGAAATTCTTGACTATGAACAGGTAAGATACCTTCAACGGTTGAATTATAGAGTAGGAAACCTAGTACTAGTTTAGTCAGCTGTCAGAGTAGTAATAAAGTTCCTGCTGACGAGTGATAGCATATGTCGTGACATGAAAAACTTTTGTAACAGGTGTCTTTAATTAACTTTACCAAAACTTATACTATGGCTCCTAATTTTTCTATTTTGTGTTTCATGATTACAGAATAAGTTTAAATCACATAGTTGAGCTGCAAAATTTATGCTTGTTGAATTAGGTAGGTATAGTACTTTCTTTGAAATAGTCAAAAAATGACCATGATTAGATAGCAAGAATAAATATTTATTAAAAATATGCTATGTGCATTTTCAAAATTCTTGAAAAAAATTACAAATAGTAGTGAAATAGGCATACAGAAAGTTTAAAGCTTTTGCCTAATGCCATGGTCAGGAAGATGTGCCAGGTGCGCGGGAATTTATATTGTCATTTTAACGACCTGCGCGGTGCGCCGTCATAGTGACAAAGCAGAGAGTTTTTTAGACTCTCCCTCAAGTTCATTTTTGAATCCAATAAGCAGATCAGTAAAGTATCCTGGATACCAGCATTATGAAAACTGTGTCTAAATCAGAACTGTGTCGGACGGCTCCGCGGCCCGCGCCAAGTGCTGCGCGGCGCGGAATCGATGACTGTGATTTGCACGAACGTCTGCGCAAAAAAAAATATAATTAGATTGATTTACGTGAGAAATTTCCCCGTTTATATACATCTTCCTGAGTGTGGGCCTAATGAGCCTCAGAAATCAAATTAGGGAATTATTAGCTATATTTTGCATTGATTTTACATTTGTGTTACAGGACAGGAATGGCCCGGGACTGGATATTGATTCTTTGTCCAGGTGAATGATGAATATTCTTTGATATATATATAAATTTATTATTTAAATTGTAGAACAGCTGAAAGTTAGCTAGCTATTTTAGTCATAGCTAACTTTGTGTTTAGCAGGACCTAGTTAGCTTTAGTTGAAAAGATATGCCACATGTGAGGGAATGAATTTATTTCTTCTGATAATAGGATAAAACCTTGGGTTTAAATGCCATGTTGTTAATTTGTTATATCACCCTGTTAGTATTAAAACTTCTGAGTTCTGAAATTAATAGTACTTCAAGTTCAGATTTGTGCAAGCAATTAGTTTGTTAAAAATGTCCCATAATAATGGTTAATTTCTATAGTAGGATTTACCATATTTAACTAATGACAAGTAAAGATACTTTCTTCTTATTTTATTAGCCAGGCCAATGTGACAGTAGTTTCTCTAGATGACCAAGAAGTTAGACCTCAAGGATATGACAAATGCTCTACTCAAGACTTCCAGCTTCTCAATGTTTTGGGCAAAGGAGGTTATGGAAAAGTTTTTCAGGTATGCTACATGTGCACATACATTTCATAAATTTTTATTATGCAATCTCTTAATAAATTGAAGATCTGTGGTTAAAAATGTTAATTCTACCAATAATGTAGATCATGTCATGAATTTTGAAATTCATGTCTGTAGACATTTTTGTACCTAGCTTTAAAAATGTACCAGTATTCAATTTTCTTCAGTTTATGCTAATAATTTAATGTTATGTGTATAACATTTTATAAACATGTCAATGACTCTAATTTTAGTGCAAAATATAACTTAATTAGTTTCTTATACATTTTAATTTTTTGGGGATCTCAGGTTCGGAAGATCACAGGCAAAGATTATGGCAGTATTTATGCCATGAAGGTTGTCAAGAAGGCGGTGATTGTAAGGAACCAGAAGGACACGGACCACACCAAGGCAGAGCGGAACATTCTTGAAACTATTAAAGTGAGACTAATCAATAATCACTAATCCCTTTTGCTGACATGTATTCTTGAACATTTTTAGACTAAGTGATAAAAAATTGTTTGCTTCTTATATTTTTCCACTATCAAATATCAGTGGTGCAAAATTCTTGATAATGTAATACGTATTGTAACTTTGCACCTAATTCTGGCCAAGTTTAGCTTTTGTTCAAGTTCATTTCTAGGAATTAGCTGTAAGTGTATGTGCAAGAAATATTTATTCCCATTATATAAATCACAATTGACAAAGAAATGCTGGATCATTTGTACCTACACTAGGTGTTCAATAACCTCTAAAATTATGAAAAAATTAAAATGCATGAAAAATTTTAAAACCAACAATATTTTATGATGTATGTACTACTTTTTGAATATTTTATTTGTCCTCTTGTCCCATTATTTGCCTTTTAGTGACAAACGTATTTCCTATTGTTTTTTGTTCAGCATCCATTCCTGGTGGACCTTGTGTATGCCTTTCAAACCCAAGACAAACTCTACCTCATCTTAGAGTATCTCTCTGGTGGTGAGCTCTTCATGCATCTTGAGAGAGAAGGCATCTTCTTAGAGGACACTGCCAGGTGATGTAAAGTGCATGAAAAACACTAATAGTAATAGTCAGGTTCAAATCTTGTGTACTTTTAAAATTGTGTAATTTATTTTAATTTGAATTTTATTACAGTATTCTTTCTTAACAGGAGGTTTAAATTGTGCTGCTTTGTTTAGCATCTTTACTCAAACTATGATTGATGTTTTGTGTTGGCATACAAATCAATTTAATGTTGTTTGTGTGCAGCTTTTACTTGGCAGAGATCATTGTGGCTCTTGCTCACCTCCACAAAGGCCATGTACTCTACCGCGACCTCAAACCTGAAAACATTCTGCTTGATGCTGAAGGCCATGTCAAGCTTACTGATTTTGGATTGTGCAAGGAAAAGATTGGTTATGTGAGTTTTATTATATACTTTAAGTTATGGTGCTCATATTCTACTGGAGCCCTATGATTTTTATTAACTTTTCTGCAGGATACTCACACCTGGTTTTTATTCCATAGATTGATGTTGGACTCTTGTCTAAAACATTTTCTTCAAGAAATATTTCTAGCAAGGACCATGTTTGAAGGTTGGCTTTCAAGTTTAAATGATCTCCAATTTTTTACTTTCTATTCCATTTTTCAATTTAAAATGACATTTGAAAACAGTTCTCTTTTTGTCTTTAGTTTAGGACCATTTTGCTCAGTGAGTTTTTTTCAGTTCATATTTTATTTAAAATTTGTTCTATCACACAAACCAGAATAATCTTTTTAGTTGTGATAATCTGTTAATTGGCAAAGTATTCCCCAGGATGGCAGCAAGGCACACACGTTTTGCGGCACCATTGAGTACATGGCACCAGAAGTGATCTTGCGCCGGGGCCACGACCACGCGGCCGACTGGTGGAGTCTTGGTGCTCTCATGTACGACATGATGACCGGCTCGGTGGGTTCTGAGTTTGCTACATTTTTGGTGGGTTGTGAGCTTGGTACATTTTCGGTGGGTTATGAGTTAGGTACATTTTCGGTGGGTTGTGAGTTAGGTACATTTTCGGTGGGTTGTGAGTTAGGTACATTTTCGGTGGGTTGTGAGTTAGGTACATTTTCTGTGGGTTTTTTTCGGTGGGTTGTGAGTTAGGTACATTTTCTGAGGGTTGTGAGTTTGGTACATTTTCGGCGGGTTGTGAGTTAGGTACATTTTCTGTAGGTTGTGAGTTTGGTACATTTTCGGTGGGTTGTGAGTTTGGTGCTGCGTACATTTTCCCAATGTGGTGTTCATGCAGTACATTGCTCAGAGGAGGACATTTTATTTAAAAACATTTTTCGGATGCTGGTGTGGCCTTGCTTGATGACAGTCTTGGTACTGTATGACACACGAGTAATAAAGCTGTGACTTGCGATGTTAGTTTATAGGCCGCAGCATTGGGACTTATTAATGCAACCTAACCTACAAGTATTGTTTACAATGCTTACATAACCAAGGCTAGTCATTGTTCCTGTTAATCCGCCTTCAATTAGAGAAGAATGAGTTTGTGATATTTTTCTTTGCGTGGTAACGTTTATTATTTTTAAAGCTTTAACCTGAATTCTTCAAGATATTAAGCTGTTCATTATTATTCATGTCATGTAAGTTATAAATCATTTTCAATCCTAGATTTTGTGGCAGAATATGATTTCATTTGATAGTGTCTGCACATCCCTCATTTCTGTATGGAAAGTTGATAACGTTTTCTTGTACAGCCGCCTTACACTGGCGAGACCCGCAAGATAACATTTGAGCGCATCATGAAGGGAAAGCTGCACCTGCCACCTTACCTTTCCCCGGACGCCAGAGACCTCATCAAGAAGCTCCTCAAGGTACGAACAAAATACCACTTCTTACTTGAAGTGCCACCAAAATACTACTTTGTACTTGTAACACTACCAAGTGAAGCGCAACCATAATACCACTTAGAAAAACAACCTCATGAAGCGGGATTCTGGCGACCATCTGCTATTGTGCATCAACCGTGTTGAAGTCCCGTGCCTGTTATCTGAACATTGATAATATATCCAGATGCAAGGCTGGTGAAATGAAAGATTCATGATGCTAAGAATAGTTTAATAGTTTCACTAACATGTTCAATAGTGTTACCTATTCCACTTAAGTGAAGGTGAGTTTGTATACAGCGGAATGCCAGCGCCCGCCTTGGCTCTGGCCCCGATGACGCCAAGCCCATCATGGAGCATCCGTTCTTTAAGGACATCAACTGGGACGTGGTGCATCTCAGGAAGCTCGAGCCGCCCTTCAAGCCTCCCGTCGTCAGTTCCGGCTTGTTTTCCTTCTCTTTTTTAAATGAATAATCATATTTATTCACATTAATTTTAATTTTTTTTAAATCCAAAGTGTTTGTTCTGTTGATAGAAAATGAATGTGCTCATGAAATTTGAAAAGTGTCATATGTGTGTGCAATGGGAAAAATATTCGAGATGTAAGTGTAACCCGTTCTAGTCAAATAGCCTAGTTGAAACTATCATATAACGTGTAATTCTCGTTTTATTCTATGTCTATTTTTTATTTAAAAACATGTTGGTAGCGATTTATAAAATTTTCAGAAAGGTGTTGAGGATGTAAGCCAGTTTGACGTCAAGTTCACAAAACAAGTCCCAGTTGACTCACCGTGCGACACGATGCTCAGTGAATCGTACAACAAAATCTTTGAGGTAATTATAATTAATTACTTGTCCAACTTTCCTGCTGAAGGAAACATACATCATGCGTTTGTGAAAAGCTAGTCTTTCGGATCGAGGGAGGGTTATGCAAATCTTGGCATCCTAATTAATGACGCCTTCAAATAGTTCTAGTACATCATTAAAAAAATGCATTGTTAGCTCATCTGCTCATCGAGTGTCAAGATCAATATCATATCATATACGGTAATCAAATTTTCATTTTAAAAATTTTAAGCTTGATTTCAATTTTTCATAGGATGCACTAATTTACTTAGAATGTGCTTCATACGTGGTTTTCTTTAAGGGTTTCACATACGTGGCACCCTCGGTACTGGAGAGCATGTTCAAAGACAACAACTCCTTCGGGCCATCGCAGTCTCACAGGACGCGTAGCAAGATCTTCAGTCCCCCTGGCGGGCCATGCTTCTCGCCACCACTCTCACCAGACAAGACCTTCTCTGTGACGCCGTCAGCGTTCAACCCTGGTGCTGTACCCTTCATTCCTGGAGGCGCTACTCATCACGGTGTTCCGATTGTTAACAACTCCGTAGCCTTCAATCCTAATGCGGTGCCTTTCACGCCCGCGGTCGGCGGCTGCGCCGCTCCTAGTTCATGTAACGGAGGAGACTCCGAGACCATGGAGGTGTCAGAGCCTATTGCTGTGGTGGGTGGCTCTGGTCCTGTGCTTGTTCCCAGCCAAACACGACCATCAGATGTGCCTGCGCCTCGTGGCAATAACTGGCACTGGCCGCACTAATGCTGGCTTCTTTAGGATCGTCGTAGGAATTCTTGGTTTGGTGACTAGCTCGTATCCTCAGTAGAGGCTTCTCTTGTGATGACCTATTGCAGTGGCTCAAAGTGCTGTTCTTTATTAAAATGTTGACAGGAATTCATGGCAGAAAGGAATCATCCTTGTCCTGTTATTTAATGTAATTTTTAGTGACTCAAATTGAAAATTGAAGTCTCATTAAAAACTCGCATTGATAACATAAACATCTTAGTCAATAGTTCAATTGCACCCTGACACTTCATTGAAGTAAGGGTGCTCATGAGCGAGGCAGTTGCTTCTCTCATGTTTACATTGCAGACGCCATAGTATGATATTCATAGTAACGCCTAGTTTTAAATGACTGAAGCAAGTGTTGCAGGTGTGTCAAAGCCCTCACCGAGGGAGCTGTGTTCTGGTTCTTCCATGTGCCGAGCAGCTGAGAAGCTCATCAGTTGTACTCATGAAGTCATTGCCTTATCGCACAGTTGGAACCACAAAACTTTTTCACATTGTTTGTGTAATGAGTTAGTTAGGTATTCCTTTGGTACTTTTATAATTAACTTGGAAATTGTTGTATAGCTTATCTTAGCGTTTAATGGTAGACATCGATCGTGATTTTTAACTCCTACGGTGTTATTTCTCCGCCCGCTGTCCTATATGAGTGTGGTTAGTCTTAGGAATGAGCTAAGTTTTGAAGCTCCGACTAAACAATTCTTTCGTTTCTGTTGTAATATTTCCTTCTTTTTTTAAACTAGTGACCTATGCAATTGCAAGAGATTTTCTTTTCCATGAACTCGTGCTCCTGCCTATGTGCATCCTTCCTACGCCGTGGCATAGTTTCATGAAGCTTCAGGCTTTATGTTTTTCCTTTTGTTCCTCGTGGCACAGTTATGCCAGTTTTCTCCCTTGAACCTTGCGCGACGCTTCTGATTTTTTCCTACGTGTCTTGGCTGTCGCTCGACTAGTAGAATTTGCATTTTATGCTTCGTGTTTTCCCAATTATCTTTGTCTATTTTAAGGTGTGTTGGTCGTATCGTCTTGAACCTTGGAGAGATAGTGCCTTTTGATTACTCGAAAAACTGGCTGAACAGAGCGCCTGGCTTTAAAGAGATGGTAGTGAAATTCAATGGAATCGTCACCCGGTATTCCTCATGACTACCAATTGAAATTCAGCCAACAATAGGATTCATCCACGAAATTTCTTGATTGTAATAATAAAGAGAAAACCGCTTGGATGATGGAAAGAATTTTTTTCCACAACTTGAATTTTGCCTTGCTCTGTCTAAGAGGCTAGCTTTCGATCATAGATTACTGCTGATTTCCTCAATTATTACGTATATTCCGGCAAATTTTCAGGTGGCCGAATGAATTTTTTTTAGTTCCCATAAAATCGCTTAACCTTCCTAGTGCGGTGGTGCCTTTTGTCTGGTATTGATCTTATCTGTCTGGTATTGATGGTTGTCTGTTCAGTTAACCTCGCACAAATTTATTCAGATACTCTTGCGTTAACAGTGACGCACAAAGACTGTAGCTCAGAAATGGGAGAAAACTATTAAGTCCTAATTTACATTTTATCTGCAGTGGCGACTCATATTTGTACGAATCAAGGTCGAGTCTCTCAACATACTCGTGCGTATGATGCGTACTGCACGGATACGTGCAAGTGTATTGGTTGTTAGCTTCGTTTCGTACAGTATTGGCAATGATTAACTCATTTCTTATATTCATTTTCATAGTCAGCTTTGATCTGACTCCGGCAAGGAGAGAAATGAACGCAAAATTCTCAGTTTCATTGTATTATTACAGGACTCTTGTGTACATACTATACCTACTGCTGTTCAGTGAACTGCAATGTGCTGGTCCCGCTCAGCAGAGCAAATTAATATGATTACGTAGCTTTGATACTCCATGCCAAGCTAACTCTCCTGTTGGCTGATATTTTTTCCGTGCTATTAACGCAGAACGTTGTCATGGAAGCAGCACAATTAGAGCCGCTAGACTGTTTTGGGGGACATTAAAATCTGAGTCTTGAAGCATGCAACTGTTCAAAGCCATGAACATATCACATAGGCGTTTTAGATTTCGAGTTAATAAATACTATATGTTATTGTTTCAGCACTCTCGCACTTGTTCTAAAACTATTGTTAATGATTGAGTAAGGATTATTCATTTCTAGAGTCTTATACGAGTTCATTTGGTATTTCTTTGACCTAGACCGGGGACTGTGTGGTTTGGCATCAGTGTGTGAACGTAATTCTAAGCCTCCAGGGTTCTGCACATCTAATTTATACCGCACAGTTGCGTCACGACAACGAATTTACATCTCCCTTTAATTTGCTCTTCAAATATATAGAGATTCATTTATCTTTATTTTTGATGCATAAAAATGAAGATCCTAATGATGCTTCCTTGTGAAGGATTGTAGCCACATTACCAACGAGAAGTTGTCCTAACTCATCGGGTGGTAAACCCGCCAAATTTCCTCCTACTGGGATATTATTGACACCTAAGTCATGCTATAGCCTGAAAATCACGGAGCTAATTTGACTGAAATAAAGTTTATATCTGTTTTTTATTTCTGGATTGCTATTAAAGTTTAATGTGTGGGGGCACAAAAATTCATAATTCGAAGCAATCATTTAACATTGAAGTATTTGTATGTTGAATATAAATTGAGGGATGTTACTTTTTAACGTCCTGGATGTTATTTATTCTGGGTTCTTATTACAACATTAATTTAATAATTAGAAAGCATTGGGGTCGTGTATCTCCGAGACTCGTTTGTTACCAGTGGTGCCGCTGGCATGAGTTATTGATCGGAATCTATCGAATTGAATATTCCTTTCCGCAGTCGAATCTCGACACCTACTCAAGCACGGAAACTCCCTTCATGTGGTTTCCTGCATTCGTTGCGTCGCAGAGTCTGACACGATCTTCGTTTTGCCATCAGAGAGTCTAATGATTTAATGGAGTTTACTATACTTAGTGAATTTGCAACGTCATTTATTAACCCTTATTGCAAAAATTGCAGCTAACTAGAGTATGTATTATAACTGGAAAATAATAGCTCAGGTACAAATGTAGTCAAACTTTTATGATCTACTTCCAGTTTGATTGCGAGAGCAGTAAATAAGATTTTTTTTGTTGAATATCGTCAAATTGACGACCTCTCTTCAAATAACAAGGCACTGGAAACTGAGGAAGCAATATGCTTAGATTTCACACAAATGTTCCACTTTCTAGGCTCATAAATGAACACCAGATATAAATTGAGTCCATTAGTGAAGAACTTGGTGAGTGGTTTAAAGCTTATCGAAAGCCCCACAGGAGGGAACCCAATGCCTTTCCCTTTGTACTGCAAACAAATAAAGGTAACTTCATCCGTGAAACAATCACTCAAGACAAAAATCCTGAAGCAAAGACTAACAAAATAAGAATTTATTAATAAACTAAGAACTAGAGCCGATATTAACCAAGAATAATGCCAAACTGATGCCTAAAGAATAGGTCTTTTACGCAACGCCGCCCGCAAACTGGCGAGAAATTACACCAAGCATTACAGTTGAGATCCAGGCTCCCGAAGGCACAGTGTACCCAATGACAATTTTGAACAAAGGCAAATTGTGAGACAAAACAACACACGTGATGGCCTTTGGTGCACAAATAAGCTACAAACCTCAACAATAATATTAATGCTCAACACAAAGCAGCTTTGTAGGTTATTATCTTGAAATCACTACATAGCAAACGAGTGATAAATTTGCTTCGCTTTAATTTTAAGAATACATTATATTAATTATTCAAAGAGGGTCAAACATTCAAATGAAAAATGTAATTCTAATTAATTTGTAGTAAAGTTGGGTGATGCGAAACTCATGAACTTGATTATCAATCGAACTGGCATCTGATGCCAGTTCTTAAAAAAAAAAATCTTAATCCTCTTCGCAGTTTTAGGCCATAACAAGACAAAATTATATTCTATTAATTTAAGCCATTTATAAATCTTCAAAGAATTTAAATAATAGTTTAAATAAAATCTCCTTTCGCACTTATTTCAAGTGAGATGCACCATTTGAAAGTTTCATGGAGTTCAGCGCATAATCCTGTTTTGCATAAAGAAGTCATTTAAGCGACAACTTCACCTAAAACAAATTTCGAGTCCCGATTCAGCGAGGCTCTAATCAAGTAAGCAAAGTACTTATTCAATTTATTACATACTTGCCTGACATAAAAGATTATGATGCAAATGTTTGAGGACCGAGTGCCTGCAATATTTAAGATCAAAGCAAGAAACCCTGCAGTGCAAAATAATTCGTATTCATCGTACATCTGAAAAATTCGTAATGATTGAGTTCAAAACAGGAATTTTTGTGAGCCTAGCGTGATATGGCATAAATTTAACAAATGGATTGCAAATATAAAGAAAGTCCCATCAAATATCGCGGAGATGATGACACCCAACAGAAATATTAGAGTGTGCGTAAATTATGGGCTCGGGTATTTTTCATTAATTTGTTTTTAGTTAGCGCATATTTGATGCATTTCAAGTGACTAAAAACCATTTTCACTCTAACAAATATATGAAACTGAAATATTCAATTAAATAAAAATTCATCACACATATTACTTACTTGAAATTCATCACTCATATTAGGTACCTACTTTTTTGAAATTCATCACACCTACAGATTACCAACGACAGAAGTTTGCAGCAGAAGTTTGCTGTGTGCGCCAATCGCACCTAGAATTTTTCCATTAAATAAATGTTACACGCTTTGAAGAATGCTAAATAAAAAACTGTTGTTCATCAAACACGACGATAAATTTTTCCAGAAATATTTAACACATTCCTCATGTTCTGTTAGTTAGCTAAATTCACTCTATAATATATGTTGTGGTTTTCATGGATACAACATCGAATTGGGAGGAAACGTAAAAACACTAGAAAAATCCCCGAAAAAGTTTACGATGCAACCAAAATTGACGGTTTGATGTTTCTGAAAATTCTGTGTATTAAGCTATCGGTAATGTTCGGTTTACAAAGAAGAGAAGGAACAATATATTCAATCTTGTTTGTAAATTAAGCTATAAAAAACTAAAAAATTTCTTTTGGGCAGTATCGTAATTATATACAATTCTGCCTTTACCCTCTGCAATACAGGTTTGAGCCGCAAAACCTTTAACTGAACACAAAACGATGAGCATGGCTCATTACAGGGAGTGGACAAATATTTCATTGCAGGTGACTACAGATCATGCCACATGTTATTGACGCTCCATGATGAAGCTTCCAACTCCACAATGAAGCTTCCAACTCCACGATGAAGCATCCAACTCCACGATGAAGCATCCAACTTCACGATGAAGGCCTAGAGGAAGCCTCTACTACGACAGCTTGCTCGCCACAAAGAAGACGCTCTTGTACTCTGTCTTGAGCATTGAGTTCGGGTTTTGAGCGTATGAAGAAGACACGTTCGTACGCTCCTCCTGACCAAGAAAATTATTTATCTTATTATTAATTACAATGCACTATACGACTGCGTTCAAAAACTAACACTTGTTATCAACTAGACAAGATCTAATAAATTCACAACTTTAGGTGACTTCATAACAGCCAAGATACAATTTGTCACAACGTTATTAGTCAATCAAATCCAACGAAGGCATGGCATCAGTGGGCACGGTATGACATCGGTGGGCACGGCATGACATCAGTGCGCGAGGTATGACTTCAGTGCGCGAGGTATGACATCAGTGGGCACTTCATGTCACCAGTAGGCATGGCATGACATCAGCGGGCATGGTCTGACATCAGTGTGCACGTCATGTCACCAGATGTCACAAAACTCACCGTTATGACGAAGCCCACTTTCTTGATGATGGCGATGAGATGGTCGTAGGAAGGCTCGAGACTCTCCTCGCCTTCCTGGTCGGCGTAATGGTACAACAGCGGCCCCAAGTTGATCCATTGCCCTCCTGAACAATAAGAAACACACTGAATATCCTCACTGAAATAACCCTGTACAATAAGAACCACACTGAATACCTTCACTGATAACCCGGTACAATAAGAACCACACTCCTTCACTGGCATAACCCAGCACAATAAGAACCACACTGAATACCTTCACTGACATAACCCTGTACAATAAGAACAAAAAAAAATGAAAATTACGCGTTGATCGACATTCGCATGCCTTCTGAGAATCACTTTGAGAAGAATAGGCTTTAGAAAATATAGGCAAACTTGACCACAAATTCTTATATGATCAAATTATAACTTTAATTACAGTATTTAGTATTGTATTTTACAGTATAAAACTTTTAATTACAGTATTTAGCCAGCTCCTAATGCGACAATGAAAAATATCATAATGTAATAACAATCATAATCCTTATATTATTATTAGGTAATGAGATAATATAATTTCTACTTGATGTGATCAACTGACCAGGTTTGAGGATGTTGTAAATTGTCTGGACGAAGCTGACGATGTTGTTGGCGCAGTCAATGAAGAAGCAGGTTGCCACGCAGTCCCAAGCATCCGCCTCAGTGTATATCTGTCAACACTAACGCCATTACATTTCGCAATATTGCTCAAAAACTCAATTGCCCTAAACAAATTGCTGCTTTTCACTCCTACAGCACTATTACAGATGCTACGAAAAAAGATGGCCAATAACAAAAAAATATATTAAAATCTCAATTGACCTCAGTTCGGAAGAATTTTTAGTTAGTTAATTGCAGAATATATTCATTCTTATCAATCCCATTCAGACTCCTAAGAAATGTGTCTTATTATAACTATCTTACCGACAACCTATAACATTCAATTTAGAAAAATCAAGATGACAGCGTCAGCAAATGCAACGATCTCAAAAGAAAAATTCCGCTGCACATAACAAATAACACTTTCAGGACAACATTGACATTAAAACATGAGATTGAACATAAAATTTTGCCAAACATAACAAATGAAGACCTCAAGGAAGTCGCCGGCAGCCATGGTGAGCTGGGAAGAGGGTGGCAGGTCGGAGGGGTTCACGTCGGGGAATTTGACGGAGCGGAGCTGGTCATCAGGAGACAGGACATTGCAGACCGAGTGCACCCACGGATAGATGCACAAACTTTCAACGCCACTCGATCTGCGACAGTGGAAATTAGTTGCCAACAACATGTCTTATTATTGACTTTAGTTATGCGTACAATGAATTTAATTCCAAGAGAGGAATTTTTGATAAAATATATAGTTCCAATGAATTTAGCGACAAAATTCTTAAAAATTACTCAGGCAGCATGACAAGATAAAAGAACGTGAGTAGCAAACATGATAATAATTATAGCAATAACAATGACACAGGTGCCGAGAAATGAGAAAAAAGTTTGTATTATTTAAGAAACCGGACATCTAACACTAGAAGCACCTTGAATTTTCTTACGACATTGAACACCGCAATAGTTCAAAGCATGGACCCAGAAACATGATAAGGGTACGAAGTAGTAGGTACTGCAGTCGGCTGATCTTCCAGAGAATTAATTTATTCTAAATTATTTTATTCCAGACAAGAATACAACTAAGATTTATTCTTGATATACCAGTGCTTAGTGGCTACTTATACCCATGAAAAAGACCTGTTCAAGACGAAGTTTGAAGCAAAGAGCATGAAGAGGCTGAACTCATTGCCCTGACAGGCATATCCTCTGTTGGCAAGCTCATAGCTCAGGCGCCCCAAGCCTGCACCAGGCACTAGCACGTTGATGCAACTCCGATCTCTGCAAATTAAGCAAACAATAAATCAGTAAATTACATTTCGAGGTAGTACAATACTACATACAAAATGTTCATGGCATTCTTTCTCTCATTGCAAGTTTTATTGAAAATACATAGTGACAAATATCAGAAGTGGATTAAAAACATTAAACATTTTGGAAGAGTTTCAAAATAGAAGAGGAAATTTATTTTAATGTGCGTAGTTTTTTCAGTATCTACTCTAAGGAAAGAAGATCGCAAACAAGCATAACAATCTAATTAGCCATAGAGGTATTAACACGCCTCACATTTTATCTTTAGGGTATTTTTTATCAATTATTTCCAGTATGGGCCCATAACAAAGGTCGCGCTCAGCCGCCCCTTCTGCCGTCCAATCTCTGACGATCTGACGCAGGGTTGTGTAGACTTTCTCCAAGTCAGATCTCAAAATTGGTCGTTTCTTCACACTGGCCTGAGAGAAGAAGATGGTGAATGAATCATCACCTGTAGCATTGGTTCCAAAGACTCAATAGTAAAAGTGGTGTATTATTTACTAACATTATACTATTCTGGCATCACTAAATCCATGGTCTATTTTACAACACTTCTCTTTAACTTCACTTCTTGTTTGTCTGTCTGTTTGTCTGTCTGTCTGCTACAAATCTTGTAATCAAAATTTAATACACTTCTACTTATCCTATCGATCTGAAATTTTGTACACTTGTGTAAAGTTGGAGACAATGCATGAATCAAATGTCAAAATAAATAAATGAGAAATTCATTGTACATTTGTAAGATTGAAGACACTGGATTCTTTAGAAGTGTTGTCTTTAAAAAGTAATTTTTAAATGTATATTATTAACTATCAACTCCAATAAATCTTCCTGCAATAAAAATGAAATCCTAATAAAAGCCTCTAAAAAAAATTGGAATAAACATCTAACCAATAGGTACATATTCACAAAATCTCTACAATTATGATACTTCATAAGAACATGAATTAAATCAGCACATAATGAAAAAAAATTTGGAAATAACACTGCCAGAGACACTTGGGTACAAAAAGCACACTAATGAGTCACTCACCTTACCATCTTCCTCATGTTGCACATTCTCAAACATGTTCTCAACATCATTGATGATGAGTTGCACCACCTCAGCGTTGTGGGCAACACAAACCCTCATCTCGGCCAGGTGTTTAGTGTAGTCACTCAGGAGCAGCTGCTGTTCTGGAGACAAACTCTTCACCAGAGCAATTTTTGTCTTGATCCATTCATCTGTCAGGAACCTGAAATTATTGAAAAGCATTTAGAAATATTTCCCAAGCCATGTGATTATTTTTTTGTCTCCAATATCAAGAATTGAGTAAATGAAAATAGCATGCTTCTTCACCCTCTCACGGGCAAGCATTGAAATTTACAGAAATTAAAATTTTGGAAACCAGTTCAAGAAAGTAAGAAGTATTGCATGAAATACTTATTCATATGTATTTTCAAAAATTTTGCATATTGGAGGTTTGAATTGCACTTGAAGAATTTATTTATTGCTGTCATTACACGAATTACTTTCATTATAATTAAAACATAGTTTATGCAAATGAAACAATTGAAAAAATTAAAAAATGTAAATAATTCAATTTAATCAAGTTACCTTAAATAATTAAATATATATTGATACTTCTGCCTTTTAAAAAAGGTGGAAAGAGCGTAAATTTTATCATCCAAGTAAAAATTTTTGTTTAAAAGCTCATATTTTAATTTTTAAGCATGGCAGGCGGTGATGCTATGGATGGAACGATGGTCAGATAATTAGTGATTGACTGAGGCAAGATAAGGAAGCCTCAAACACAAACAGGAAGCCATGGTGGGTCTCTTTTTGAGGTGATTTCAAGTAATCATATTTGGTAACTTCACTGACAAACAAGAATACACAGCAAGTCATTGACAAACAAGAATAAATATACTCACTTTTGGAGACGAATAAATAAAAAATTCTTTGGCCATGATAACCATCATTCTATGAACTATGAACCATCCAAAATGCCTCTTGGCATCCTCAGCTTATTTGTGGAGGTACAATATATGCAAAGGAGCTGCTTTAAAAATGAAAAAATTAGGAAAGCCTATTCTTGTAGAGAACTAAGTCTTGAAGCTTATTAGGATAGAATTACTGAACCTCAAACACTCACTTATATGACTTGAAGACATTAACAATGCGCTGGAAATGCTCTCTCTCCTGGATTTCTTGTTCAGTCTCATGATTTGTGGTAGCCATGGTTTAATATACAGATGAAATACACACAAATTATTGATCTGATAAATACTAATAACTCAATGGAAATGGAAAAAATTTACGATGAGTAATTTGTATACTTTTTTGCTTAGGGCTTAGAGCAAAGCAGCATCTGTTGGGAAGATTTAAATGGCTGAAGGTTTAAATTGTATTGTTTTAAACAATTGTATTCAAAAAGTATGAATTAACATCAATAATGTAACAGCAGCAATATCTTACATAAAAACATTTTCCCTCACGTTTGATTGATGAGCAAATGTTTACTAGGCAGTCAAGCCTAGCAAACAAAAATTTACATAAAGAGAAAATTTTTTAAATTTAAATATTTTTAATCATAAAAATTTAGCAAAAAAACTAAAAAATACTTAGCATAGCATAGCATGAATCGACGCAGATGATTCAGCCAACGAGGGCCTGTCATCAAGTCTCATTGTATTGCAGGAGGTTGAGTCTCATCTCCTTGCCTCTCTTTTAATTAATATAATGTTATATTAATAAGATTAATATAATGAATGACTAAAAATGCTGATACTACAAGGATGCATAAAATATTGAATGATGCAAACATAACAAAAATCAAAACATCTGTCCTGCAGCAATGAAATGTGAAAAAAAAAATACTCATCTTCCTGAGTGTCAATGCAAGCTAAGCCATATTTGTAGCTTGGAAAATAAATATTAGTTGTGTATTCAGTCAGAAGCAAGAATGGAAAAATCCTCCTTTTTTGGGAAATATTGTAGCAATGAAATCACATTGTTGCTGGGAGGCATATACCATTATGTCTGCCAACCATCTGCTCTCCATCTGATATATGTGGATGATTGATTATTGTTATATTTACTTTGGTAATTATTAACTGTCATAGGTATTTGTCATATTCTTCCTGTTATTTTCAGCCAGTAAATTTGCAATATTTCTTAACTTGGGTAATATGACAGCAATATTGAGCATTATGAAAAGCTGCTTATTTTTGCACAAACATGAGAGATGAATGATTAACTTTTAAGTGGAAGTGCCACAAGTTGTGGGCGAGTTCAGTTAATTTTGATCCTTTTACCTGTGATATTTTTGCAAGTGTTCCATAATTTTACCGCTTGCTTATCAGATTTTTACAATTTGCGCTTTACTGTTTTTTTAGGGTTTGTTGCAATTTTTAATTTACCTTTCATTTGGATAGAAGTTGTTCTTGAATGCTTTTCTTATGTTATTTATCTTCGCAACTTTTACAGATTACTCAAAGGGTTTACTATGAATCTCTATCAGCTTTTTATTTGTAAATATTTTACTGAATTAAATCAGAGTGTTATGGTTTTTTTCTGGTTGTTATTCACTTTTTTTGCTTACTGCCCACAACATGCTTGCTATCAGTTAATCTACCCAACTTGGTGGAATTCTAGAGGGGGTTTTAAATGACCAAAAACACATGGGTGGATACATGTCCCTCTCCAGCAATGATTGGTTGAGATGTCATCCTCTCTAGACTGTGATTGGTTGTGGGATCAAGATGTCTTCCCATCCAGACTGTGATTGGTTATGCAATACCATTTCCAATATGCTATGTGATTTTGGTCATCTAAAACCCTTCAAGAATTCCACTATTGTTGGAAATTTTTGACGTTCTTAAGTTGTGACATTTTGGATTCTTTTTCTCCATGCCTATCGTTAGGCATAGGTTTGTAAATAGCATAGTGGGCATTGTAACATAATGGTGACAGCACCGATTTTCTTGCACAGTCTGTATTTACCGCCATACCATCTTAATTCTATTTTTTGTTAGTGATCACTCTCAGTTTTCGTTATGTTTATTTGAGTTTAAATGCATGTTTGCTCTTACTTTACTTATGTCAAAGTTGGAATAACTTTGTCAGAACTCTGTCAAAGTTGTGAGGGACACTGCTTGTGTGTGCCACTGTCAAAGTTGGAATAACTTTGTCAGAACTCTGGTTCTGTCTCTGTCAGATCTAGAGGATCTGATAATTGATTGAAGAAGAACCTGAGAGGTTTTGGTTTGTTTATAATTGTCCAAATAACATATTAAATATTCATTGGCCAGGGAAGCATAATGATAAGACGTGTATCTCAGCGTAAGTATTAAAGATAGGTTCACGGGATACACTAGATAGAAGTTACAGGATCAAAGCACTGTATGTGCAGTAATTTTGGAGATAGAGTATAACAACACTGCGTGTTGGCTGAGTGCCAGAGTCTAGAGTTAACTGCATGACTGCAGCTGAAGGCTGTCTGCCTAAGACTGAGCCTGCTTGTCTGCGACTGCTATTCTAAGACTGACTGGCAGTCGGCTCTCCGAGCTTATATACGCGGTGACCCGCAAGTAGTGACGTCACAGAAAGTGACGTAATTGTCACTAATGACATCACGACCTGACACTTAGGAGGCACACTGACTTAATCTTAGGGTATTGCCCTTTCCTGTGGTATAATCACCTTGACTGTAGGCATAAACAACTTACTAACAAGGCATATAAACCTAAATTAAATTCCTCGATATATATATTCCTACATTGATAAGAGTTCAGTTCAGTTCTCTCCACGCCATAAGGGGCACAAGGCTTGGACGTCACTCCTCCACTGGGTCCGGTTTGCAGCTGCCTGCCGTGCTATGTTCCACGAGTTCCAGCCTGCTCGGTTTCTCTCCTCTTACACCATTAGTTCTCACATTCCAGTGAACGATGGTGAAAATGTTTTTGGGTGTCACTAGAGATCTTGTCAGGCGTTGGGCTTCCCTAAGACTTTGACCCATCGCCGTCATAGGGCCAATATTGGCGACCTCTGTTTCACCCGGGTTTACTTGCAATATGCTGTCCGTTGTTTCTGTAACAAGATTGTTTCTGAGAGTAGGTTGTTAGCCTTCTGCCCAACCCCCAGGCCTGGAGGGCCAGTGGTTTTCTGTCAGGGTTTCTTTCCCTTAGACTGCTTTGGTCCACGTCACCTTACGGTGTTCCCTCCATCCGCCACCCGGAGGACACGCCTCGTACGCTGTGCAGTCCCAGCGCGAGGACATTGATAAGAAGAACAGAGTTCATAAGAAGAACATAGTTCTTCTTACAGTTAAATTGATTATTGCTTTGGAGTCTGCCTCTCCTACTTTCATAATTTCCTTTTACATGGCCTCTCAAAGTTACAGCTTAACTGCTTGGTGACTAAAGATTTTAAAGTGGGTACAAGGCAGTTAATATAGTGACAGTGCATCTTACATTTAGGCTCATAGAGCTTATAATTTTGATTACCAATTAATTTACAGCTATGTATTCCTTTTGCTCACTAGAATAACTGCATATCCGGTGGCACACATCATTCAATTTTTTGGGGGGACTTTCAGTGACACAGTTTACAATACAAAGAGCCTTCAGTTTGTCATGGGACATGGTGTATAAAATTTTGCTTCTGTGAATGGATCTATTGAAACTTGTTGCAACATTTGAATAAGGTTGCTGTAATGCAGAATTGTAAAATTTAAAAAGTACTTCTTGCATCTGAGAAAATTAAAAATGAACTGATTCCAAAAAAAATGTGGGTTGTTAGTAAAATTGTTACTCTGCTTAGTCCATGGTCAGGATTATGTGCCAGGTGCGCGGGAATTTATATTGTCATTTTAACGACCTGCGCAGTGCGCCGTACGGCCCGTACTATGCCGGTAAAAAGCGCCGTGCGCCTTACTTTTAGAAAGCTAAAATAGTTTAAATATGGATGCGCGGCAATGCAACTTACGTAATCACACTGACCATACACACAAACGTGTAACCGCATTGTGTTGTGGTTGGATATGAGTTAACCAGATTGCTAACGCGTCAACTCAGGACTCAGGTTCTAAGAGTCAGCACAGTAATGAATATCCATTACTACGAATACCAGTTTGTACGAATACTACAAAGAAATTCTTGATTCTCCAGAGGCCGAGGCCGCAGGTATCAAGAGCCTTGCAGTGACTGGGCCTTGTATATTACACAAAACAGAAATCGAATCAAGTGAAATAATGTTCATCGTGGATCAACATTTAATTGGCAATGTTCCTGTGAAGAAATTTTCCGCACTCGCCTGGTATGGTTGATGTCGGTATGGTTTTCAGCACTCACACTTCTGTTGACCCTGAAGAGCTTTTCTGTAAAATATTTGGAGATTTCAGATCACAGTTTGGTCAGAATGAACCTGACTTTGCTGAGAGTGATTTTGGCTACAAAGCATCTGAAGAGGTTGGCTTTCATCCTGTGTAACATATACCTGCCTGTTTATGTTTGGGGAAATTTACTGGTTTTATTTTATATGTCATAGATCCAGTCATTCATTCATAGATCACAATTCAATTGGACATGAATGAATGACTGGACTGGTTGCGGCAAGTAGGGTATGAACCTGTACATCAATAGTACAATCCTGCATGCCAATGTTGGGACTACATTACCGACATCCTCCCGGCCGGCGAAATCGACACGATCAATACCTAATAACAATGCGCATAAATGGACTATACAAATTAGGTCAATATGGCATAATTACAGAGCGTAATTATACTATGTGATACAAATATGAATATATATATTTGCAAGATAAGTAAATGGTCTGTCGTTTATTTTTGCTTCATTTGAGTAATTATGGTTTCCAAATCTGGCCTAGGTTATCTGGGTGCATTATGTTATGTCATGTGTACTTTGAATGTGCAAAAATTATAACTATCATATGAAAATTGTTATGTAGGTTATCATAGCACAAATCACAATAGAGTATCAAGATTGCAGTTCTGCTGCCACCCTTTATTGAATTATCCCGCCTTTTTTCTAAAATTCAATAATCTCTCTTCCAGCAAAGTTTGCAAAATTCATTAGCTGCATTGAAATGTCCGGGACCGGGACTCCGGGTTACTTCTGACTCTTCTGCTTGTCAGATACGGAACATACGGTAATCGTAAACTGCGGCTATTAACCATACAAAATGTCAAAATACGGTGTTCAGTGTTGCCATATGACTTGGGAGATAATTTCTTCCAAAATAAAGTTCTAGATTTCTCATTCACCAAATTTCCGTATCAAGAAAAATCATATGTTATTGAAGGATAATTAAAGGCATATTGTACTGAGTATTGCGTCTGTTCCTCCACAAACTGCTCTTGTGCGGTGTAGAATTGATGGCCGGGATTGAACGAAGTCAACGAACTGCAGAAGTCAAGATTAAAGAACCACACGGCCACACAGCAAATCATTCACCGTCCATAAGGCGCTCACGCCCTGCTAATAAGTGCTAATTGCATAAAAAAACACAGGCACTGGAAGAAATCTATCTTAATTATAAATTTTCATTTTTATTGCAATGATGAAGGTTAATTATAGAGGCGAACAACAAACATTAATAAAAATGAGAATAGCTTCAGAGGGACACCTCATACTCGAAGTCGAAGATTGTTCAGCGTTACTTGAAATCTACAGACGATGTTGCCATTCCATTCAGATGAAAACTGTGTCTAAATCAGAACTGTTGGACGGCTCCGCGGCCCATGCCGAGTGCTGCGCGGCGTGGAATCGATGACCGTGATTTGCGCGAATGCCTGCGCAAAGAAAATATGATTAGATTGTGTTGCACGAACTGCGCTGACCTAGGGCTTCAAAAAACTATGTATGCGCGGGAAATTTCCCCGTTTATATACATCTTCCTGAGTGTGGTGCTAAGTCTGCTACTGCTTGGATGGTAAGATTCCTAATGTGTAAAAAAATGGTCACTTTGGACTTTTGGAGATACAATATTCCAATGCTTCTTTCAATTTCCAAGACTAATTTCCAAGACTAATCAATTTCCAAGACTAATTTGACCATAACTAAACTTTCCGAGTCCGACAGAGTACAGACAACAGCAAATGCCTCCGCAGATTGGTAGCTAAGTTAAGAACGTAAGAGTTATGACTGAGAACCAAAGTTATTTTAGGGCCTATATTGACATAATAATATGAGCTATATCACAGGCAAAATTAACCACAGCATTTTTAAACAGTCTGTAGCACTAACAGCATGAGCGTTATTTTTGAGGTGTTGTTTATATCGGATTGAAGGTGAAGCAGAAGGAGGCAAGGAGCCGCCGGCGCCAGCTGGCTATTCCAAGTTTTGAGTTAGTGTGGCACATGCAACGAGGGAGGCATTTTAAATATGGTGATGCGGAATATATAGTATACAAATTCAATCTATACTATAAATGAAGCATAATGGAATTCAGTGAGCAGAACATTTTAAAATTTTATATGTGTTTCGTTTCATATCAACATGTAAATTTGGACACACGAATAAAACATCTCGACACTTTTGCGTCCCGTTTGTCCCTAAGCAAAAAACACTGATGACAAATGGAAAGGAAATTTTGCTTAGCCAAGAAAGTACTGCCATGGCATGGTTGAATAAATACAAAGTTGACCCACGCGCAGCTGCGCCTTACTGATGTCATTTGTTACTCCACCCGTGATGTCATCTTGGTCGTTGTGACGTCACCGTGCGATTCAAACTGATTTGTAACACCTGTTTTGCTTAAAATAAAACTAGTTGCAATAAATATTTTTTGGGACCATTTTAATGAGGTGAATTTTTTACATGGTTGAACTAATACGTTTTTCCTAGTGCAGCTGCACCTCGCGGATGTCATTTGTTATTCCAACTGTTACGTCACCTTGGCTCATGTGACGTCACCTAGTGACGTCAAACTCAATTTTGTTTAAAATGATACTAGTTGCATTCAGTAAATAATTTTTGGGGCAATTTTGATGAGGTCACTTTTTTAAAATGCTTTCGAAGATGACACAAAAATAAAGTCTTGATCTACACTATTTAAATTTTGTGCCCACAGCGACGTCACTCAAGAGATGCGCAGAACGGTGAAAAATCGTCATCGCCGTGGGTCGACCTTGCTGTTGCGCCATCACTACCGTCTACCATCAATGGAATTAGGGTCTTATATGACCCCAAAAACCGGAAGAAGAAACAAATAAGACTTTTGTTCGACGCTCAGGTAAAAAATGGTGGTCTTACAATGGAAGTTCATTTTGGATGTCATGTGCGACTTCTATCATTTTTGGATGAACGCTTAAAATTAAATTGAGCAAAGTTGAAACGAGAATAATCTGCAGTGGTAACAAAATGACCTTAACTTCTCGTATTTTCGCACGTCTTACGGTTGCATCAGGCCGGTTATTCAACACACAATTTAGAAGTAATTGTTTGCCAATATGTACGATAATCTATAAAAAATAATTTTTTCACCGTTAATATTCCAATCCATTGTATCCACGAATAAAATTGCAGCTAATCTGCTGAGTAGAGCTATTAAAAAAATTATCGGGAATTAATAATGACGTCAATCTGAATTCATTTTTATATAAGTGAGGCCTTGAAAGATGACAGAAATTTTTGACAAAATCGTAGAACAGAATTCGACGTAAATGCTAAAAACAACGCTACCTACGCGCGATTTATAAATAAACTGCACTCAATTTTGATTGTCCTTCGTTAACGCACCAGTCATAACTTCCACAGGACCACAATACATCTGCATTCCTATTGAACCGACGAATTTCTGCCATCGCATTCTTTAAAATCTTCTTGTGAGTTTCAAATTAATTCCTAATTTTTCAAAAATCTCATAGGTGCAAAATTGAAATGATAAATAATCTTGCGAATGAGATGCCGCATCAATGAAAAATCAAACGCCTGGTCCTGTGCCTCTAACAAAGCTTGTGCTATGTACGGACAGCACGGTAGCTCAGCTGTGCGACTCTTTTCGAATAATATATGTTATAAACTACTACACATGCCCGGGTAAAAGGGTAAATAGAAATAGTGATGGTGCGATAACGTACTTTTTGTTACGTCTCGGACAAATTTATGGCCGGAACCGCGGCCGGTCTCGCGGCCGCCGAACTCCAAAATAGAAAAAACCTAGCTAATCAACGAAAACCTCGCAGGTTAGGTCCAGTTCGGAACAGGTTCCATTAAAAACACAAAAAACCTGGAAAACCCCATAAAAAGACTAAGAAAAACCTTTTTGGCCTCACGACCGGCCGCGGGTCGGCCGGCAGGTCCGGCCGTAAATTTGTCCGAGACCTCTTTTTGTTGGGGTGCGGCGGCTCTCTTTCTCTCTACGGTAGCCTATCACAAAACATTAATTTTTACAGTATTAACAAATCACACGCTCGAGATGCTATTTATAACTGCTATAGCTAACTAACAGAGAGGTGTATGTTGTTTTTAAATATAACGTTGGAACATAACAAGTCAGGACACGTTCGCTGATAAATGGCGCAATCGTGCTGACTGACAGGCCACACTTAGGTGTGCTCAGTGCTCACTGCTCACTGTCACTAGTGATCACTACGACTGCTTGCAAGGTTGCCCCGACTCCCCGAGTTGTGTGGAAGTTACGATAAAGATAGTTCAAAACTGACTTCTTCTTCACCTTCAAGTTTCAACCCGCCGCCACCACCAAAGATAGTTCAAGTGCCGAAAGTTCGGTGACAACTCAACTGAAAGACAACCACCAATCTTTTGCTGGTGCTGAGTTTAAAAGTAAAATTTGATATTTGCAGTGTTGTGTTCAGGAGTTCTGACCTAAGCTATGCCTCCTGCTCCTGGACGTAAGGCAACATGTGTGAGTTGAAATAGAGTTAATAATTTTATTAATAGTAAGGGATAAAAAGCATGCAATCCTAAATCTCAATCGTGGCTTGGCTTGTGAAAATGTGAACTTTGCTACACCAGCACCGGCAGCAAGTCATTATCATATGCTATAATTTCTATCAGCATCAACCATCAAGTTGTGATCAACTTTCACTGTGATTAACAATCAACATATAAGCCTGCCTATTAACTTGAGATTTAAGCCTATAGGTATTTTACGGCAGTACGGTTTGATACTAATGATTTATTTACAAAGTAGGGTAAACGCAGGATATTCCGACATCGTAGGTAATTCCGTCACCTCTTCAGCTTTTCCTTTATATTAACTTATTATTAAGCTTTGTTTTAGTTCCATGCATTTGTTGATGGTTGAAATGATGACGTCATGCATTTGCGAGTCAAAATACTGCAGAAACACTAGGTCTTGGCCATCTAGTGGGAAAATATTGAGATCCAAAGAGAGACAATGCATGCCACGTGGTGAGATCATCGAAAAATGTGTCAAATTTGACAGTTGACATGGCTCTACCAAATAGTGAATAACTGTTTTTATAGGAAGAATATTATGGTTTAAGACTTTTAAATATCTCAACTTAATCATCTATTAATTTATTTACGACTTGAAATCAGCAAATACAAGTATACTTAAAAGATTCCTAATATATTCACAGACGTATTTAAAAGTCTCAAACCATAATATTCTTCCTATAAAAACAGTTATTCACTATTTGGTAGAGCCATGTCAACTGTCAAATTTGACACATTTTTCAATGATATCACCACGTGGCATGCATTGTCTCTCTTTGGATCTCAATATTTTCCCACTAGATGGCCAAGACCTAGTGTTTTTGCAGTATTTCGACACGCGAATGTATGACGTCACCATTTCAACCATCAATGAACGCATGGAACTAAAATCTAAAACAAAGCTTAATATAAAGGAAAAGCTGGAGAGGTGACGGAATTACCTACGATGTCGGAATATACCGCGTTTACCCTAAATTTGAAGCGCTGACGCAATACGACTCACCACGTGTCGAATATTGCCACACAAAGTGACGGAATATATGGATTTGGTAGGTTTCCATTCTAAAGGCTTTTTAATAAATATGGCAACATTTTGTGACGTTTCATTGTTGCTGACGCGTCGTGAAGTGTTTTGAGAGTCATGTGAAGGCAACAGAACTTACGTAACGCATACGTTTTTTTTTATAGTTTTTCATTTCTCAATGCGTCCTTAATGTGTCGGAATATACCGCGTTTACCTATCTTACCATTATATGAATGTCAAATTTCAATGTGAATCATGATAAAAAAAAGTGTCTTTGACTTTTTGGACATTATAATACTAGTATCTGCACAGTTGCATGAACATGAAATTTAGGGGGATAGTATTAACTTCTCAAAGCAATGGAAAGTTGCCATCAAATTTTATAGATTACATTAATCTACAATTCTACATATAACATCAAAATGTGTAATGTATTCATTTTCAACCATTTCTTACAAGCACCACTCACCAGAATTACTACCTATATATTATGGGATACTCACCAGTCACCAGGGATAGCATGAACTATGAATGTATGATACATACTTTTTATAAGGTAATTTTAACTAATAATTGGATTTAATGCTTCAGGAAGGCATTGTTGTGGTGCTGGATGTGGGTCCCCACACGAGACTTGGACTGCCTATTGAGAAGACATTCTATAACAAAGCAAAGCTTTGCCTCATCAACATCCTCCAGAGAAAGGTTAGTTGCTTGCCTTGCTTCTGATTCATTGATGGTTTGAAGTTTTTCCAAGCATTGATGTTGCTTGTGAATTCTATTGACTATAAATTAATACACAAGCTGAGAATATTTAGTTGTGTATATATGCCTTATGTTTTGTAGCTAGGTATAGTTTTCTGCAAGTTCACCTGCTTATCTATTGTTGTACATTTAAATTTCTTTCAACATCAAAGTGATCTTAAGTTGAAACTATTTTATACTTATTTTGTACAATAATTTTTCAAATTTTTCTAACCATATTTAGCAAGAACTCTGAGGCTCTGCTTGCAAGTGTGTGTCTGTCTGTATATATATTCTATTATTGCTGCAACTATAATTATTTTTTCAGCATCTGTATGTTTTATTTTGTATTATCTCATGTCTACAGTCATACAAAATTTTAGAATGAATCAAAATTTTTGTCAGATATTTGCTGACAAATGCCGTGACAAAGTTGGTATTTTGCTGCTTGGCACGGATGAGACGGACAACCCACTTGCCAAGCCTGGAGAGTATCAGCACATAACAGGTAAACTATTTTAAAACTAATTTCTATTAATTTACCTGTTGCAAATTTATTATTTCATTTTAATTTTCTCAAAGATATCTATTGATATAGGTAAATAATATTTATACTATTCTTAGTATAAATAATTGCTCACTAAAACATTGCAAGCTATGACTGAGAAGGATTTTTGTTGCAATAAATTTGTCAGTAACATTACTGAAATGTGTATTGAAGTTGGTAGGCTTCAAAATATTAGATACCATTTTGTAATGTTCTTTTTCCATTGGATTTATCTCAATTCCTGCTCACTTGAATATTTATTCATTTTTCTGTTAGCCAAACTCCATAGTTCTGGTTTACTCTTTAATTTTAGTAGAATTCGAATCATTGGCATTTACTGTATTTTATTTCCCTGTGAATGTGGATCTTTTATTTAATGTAATCCTGAGTTCCGTTGCTACTCGGTACCACCCGTGGTTGACAGGATTTTGGTAGAGCTTATTTCCCTAAAAATTCTCCTGAGGGTAATTTTCATTCAACTAAACTCGCTATCTTTAGTTGGTTGGTTTTTGGAAATTTTAAAGGATAAAATCCATTTAACCAAATTGTGTGTGCAGTGCTGCAGTCACCGCGCGAAGTTGACTGGGCTTGTGTGGAGGCCGCTCAGAAACTCCCTAGAGGGTCTCATGCCGCTGACTGGCTTGATGCATTGGTCATCGCCATAGACCTACTCCACGATCCTATGTAAAAATAACTGCAATCTCTGTTAGAAGACCATTTACTTCAAAAATGGAGATTTCATGCTTATAGCTTTCATTACTAATATTCCTAAAGTTATTACAAGTCGAAATGTATACTAATCTTATTAAATCGTGGTAAACTATTTCACAGTAAATAAATTACAGTAAATAATCAAGTAGCCTGGTACCTAAAATTTATGGGTAATAAAAGTATCTCAAGTTTACGCAAAAATTGCTAACATTTTTGAAGAATTCTTTTAGTCATTTCATGCAGCAAATGTGGGTCATAATTTGTTCTTAGTTTTATTTCATTAGAAGTTTATTCTGTTGGATTTCTTGCTTTACTCTCAACTTGACCCTATTCTTGGAACAACTGAACTTTTGCGCGCCTAACAAACCCCATCTTCATGGCTCAGGGGCGATATTTACAGTGCTACAAAAATCGTTCTCTTGACGGACTTTTGTGCGGACTTTAGTGCCGACCAGACGGACGTCATCATCTCGAGCATAAAGGCCATTGGGGCTGACTTCAGTGTGATGTAAGTCTTAATCATTTTCAACCTTTGTCCAATTAGTTATGAATTAGAATCTGTGATTCCGTGTCAATCAATGACAAAAGATCAGTTTGTTTATAAGTTTTCCCTGTTTGAGTAGCAGCTGTTAATGGAGTAAGTGAGTTCTGTTTTAATTACATTCTATTTTTTCGATGTTGATCGCGTCTGAACTTTAAAGAATATTTTCTAGTCCCAAATGCATTTGGATCCTTCCTATGAATTTGATTATTTGATTATTTATTTATACAAGCCCGGTGTTTCTTTGTTGATCATAACTTTGCTCCTCGTGATATACCCTGAGATGCATTGTTTTTACCACAGCGTCAGTGCAATGGCAGAAACAAGTTAATCTTCTCAAATGCTTCCAGAAATTATTTTTAATCTAACGGATCTGGATGTAAGTGCATTAGTTATTGTCTTACTAGACAAGTTAATTGATTAATTAATGGTTAATTAGTGATTGGGTTTTGTTATTGAGTTGCCGGTATGAATGTGACTTTACACTGACGTTGTTTCCCTCCAGCGGCCCGGACGTGTCTGGCGAGAACCCGACCCAACTGAGCTGGAGTGGCAAACCCAAGACCACGGTTCAGCGTGCGGGCGAAGCTCTGGCTGCCAAAATCGTTCAAGCTGTAATTCGGTTATCTAGAAAATGAGCACTTATTAAAAATTAAAGTAACCGTGATTCTGTGCACACATATGCTTGTATAGGCGTTCTTAGTTTTCGTGTCTTAAGTTTCAGCGAATCACTGTTATCTGTTGACTAAACTTGGTATGTGCTTAGCCTTGTTGTTGTCCGTATAAGGCTTGCGTGTGGGCGTGTCGATCGTAGTTAGAATGATACTTGTTCAGGTCGGGTAGCATGTACTGTTAAACTTTTTATCACAGGCTTGGTTTACATTTCATTTATTTAGTAGAAAGTCGTTGAAAAACACAATTTTGTTGCCAGAAATTCGTCAGGCAGAAGAAGTGCAGTATTAGACGTGGAAGTTAAAAATCGCTATTGTTTGATCAATTTTTAGCTTCAATGCAATTAATCATTTGTCAGTCTACTCCGTATGTGCTGTTCTTTGATGATTTTCATGGGCATGATGTATTTTAGGTTGATGGGATCATTTGCAGCTTTGACGAAGCCATCCCGCAGCTTCTACTCTTTCAAAAGAAGACGAGTGGCAGCAGCAACTGGAATGCCATGCTCTCCATCGGTGAAGATCTCAGGATCCCTATAACTGGCAGAATTAAGGTAGAGGGATTTAAATTTATTGATACCAAACTATCAAGTAAAGGCGGAAGAAGAGAGATCACATAACCTTTAACAGAGAGGGCGTTTGAATTGAAACAGCACAGGCAACATCAAACACACAATTATCCTCTTAAATATTTGCAAACCAGAACGTTTTATAAAGCACAAGCATGTTTGTCCGACTAGATTGAAAAACATCAATTTTAAATTGGGTCTAAATTCTAATGACAGATGCGCCGGGCGACGCCTAACACATGGAAGCGATGCCACGCGACGGACGACTCGGTCGTGACCATCAAGGAGAAGAGCTACCACCGCACCGACGACCAGCAGACCGCCGTGCCTGAGGACGAGGTTATCGACGGCTACAGATACGGCACCACACTGGTGCCCTTCACCGGTGCGCTCTTCTCTGCATTAAATAATCATTGAATAATATCTTGGAGAGAAGTCCTGTATTTCAGAAGTCTGGTAATACCTTGTAGAGAAGTCTTGTATTTAGAAGTGCTGTATTTGAGAAGTCTTGCAATATCTCGTAGAGAAGTCTTGTATTTAGAAGTGCTGTATTTCAGATGTCTTGCAATATCTCGTAGAAAAGCAGCTGTCTACATGCTGCTATTCTCACTCGATGTTGCAGTTCTGTAAGGACAGCCGCATGCGATGGTGTAGGATGACTTTAGAAGTTTTTTGTTGGTTGGAGGAACAATTTCTGAAATATTCTGTACGAGATGATGTGGAAGAAACAAATAACGTATTTACTGCTGTCATTTATGTATAGCAGGAACTCTTTCATCATCAAACAACACAGAAACATGAACAGGGGCTTTAAAATTTTCGTATTTTGATGATGTTGCTCCTCTCCCACTTAAACGACTGCCATTTTAGGCATACCAAGCAATGGCAAAGGATTAGTTTTATACTTTCTTAGTGAAGTTTTAATGGAAGTAATGTATTTTACGGAAAGTTGAGCAATTTTTATACATTCTTTTTTCTTCTCGGATTGATTTTGGCTGAACGGCTGTGATGATTGATATCTTTTTAGATCTTATAAATTTTAATGATTTATTAATTACTAGTAATGGCTAACTAGCTTTAATGGTTAACCAGCTTGAATGATTAACCAGCTTAAATGGTTAACCACCTTTAATGATTAATCAGTTTGAATGGTTAACCAGCTTTAATGATTAATCAATTTGAATGGTTAACCAGCTTTAATGATTAATCAGTTTGAATGGCTACTCGGTTGTGTTAAGCTATCATTTTGGACGAGTTATCAATTATGCAGCTCACACAAGGTGGTTAAGTAAGCCGTGTTGCAGATGAGGACCGTCAGATGAACTACAGCAGCGGCGCAGAGAGCGCCGAGCTCTCCGTGCTCGGCTTCACGCGCTCCGAGTTTTGCGGTCTGGCCGAGCGAGCTGGCGATCAAGTTCTTCTTGTTACCGCCAAGGAGGGCGATGAGGTCAGCTTAAAACTATTGTTATTATACTCTGAACTAGTAAAGTATATATACTTCACACCATATACTTCACTTCACACCATAAACTAATGAAAGAAAAAACTATTTGTTAAATGCCATTTCCTTTTATCAGCTTCACATCTGCTCAAAGCTTGTCTTTCGTCAAAACGCTTGAACTATTTTAATAATACCATAAAATATATAAAATATAATATAATACGTAGATATTTCACTTCATAACATGAACTAACAAAAGAAAATAAGTGATTTACGTCAAACGCTTGAAGTTGGGGGGAGATGTTCTTCACTTACTATTGTTCCATAAAAATATTTAGTGTCGAGTGTTTCTCCTCATCTGATGTAAGACTTTAGGCTTAAGTGCTATAAAATGTTTCTTTTTCACTAAAACCTTCAATTTGATCGCTCCAATGATCTCACGGGATGGTCTAATATCACGGGGTGGTCTAATATCACGGGATGTTCTAATATCACGAGATGGTCTATCATCACGGAATGGTCTAGCATCACGGGATGTTGTTGTTGTTCGTTGCGACCGTCACGCTCGCCTGGGGGGGGGAGGCTCTGGTGGTTGCTGGGGAGAGGCTCTGGTGGTGGGCGGGGGGGGCAGGCACCTGAAGAGAGGGGAGATGGGCGAAGGCAGGGAGGGTGGCCAAGAAAGCCACTGCCTCCACGGGGCTGTCCCACAGTGAGGAGACGCTGAGAGACGTGGGGAAGGCGGGGCAGGCGAAGAGGTGCTGGACGGACTGGAGAGGATCCCTGCACCCCGGGCAAGCGGAGTTAGGGGAGCGTCCGATCCTGCTGGAATAGGACGCCAGGGAGCTGCAGTATCCCGAGCGGAGCTGGGATAGCGCCGAGCGGTAGGGGCGAGGGAGTGAGGCCTCCACTGATGCAATCGGCGGTGGCGGGGCTGCAAGTACGGCGTTTATGGCGTCAGTCGCCGCAACGCGGGAGGTGATCTCCCTGCGGAGGGACCGCTTGGCCTCTCCGTAGGCACCGGCAGGCATAATGCCATTACCCAAGAATAGTCTGACCAGGTGACCGAACCTCGACTGGATGGAGGCTTTCATGGGGCGGTCCCCCGGGGGGGGGGCAGAAACGGTGTGGAATGAGGTATGGGAGGGCTGGAGAGCGCTGGCGAGGAAATGGGCACAAGCCAGATCCAGATGCGTGGCTAATGGGAGGACGCCGGTCTCCTGGTGAAGATGGGTGATTGGGGCCATTTTGAGGCAGCCGGTGGCTAGTCTCAATGCAGTGTTTTGTATTATCTACAGGCTGGCAACTGCTGTACGTGAGGCAACAGGGTACCAGATGGGGGCCGCGTAGTTGAGGATTGTGCGCGTGATGGGTCGGTAGGTGGCAATAATGTCCTCCTTGGAGAAGCCCCAGTTGGCACCAGCTAGGGCTTTTAGGACGCGAAGAGAACCCGTCGCTTTCGTGGCGATGGCTCTTGCATGAGGGGAGAATGTGAAGTGCGTATCCCAGGTGACGCCCAGGATTTTAGGGGTTTTGTCCAAGGGGATGACGCCGTTGGAGATAGTGGCAGCAGGGTGGGATCGAGATTGGTGGGTGTCTGGTGTGAAGAGCGTGACCGAGGATTTGCCAGGGGCCACGCCCAGTTTCTTGGCCGCCGACCAATCCGAGACGTTCCGAAGGAGCACAGCGAGCTCAGCCTCGGCAGCGTCGAGCCTCGGGGACGACACGAAGAGGTAAGATCGTCCGCATATGAGGCAATGTTGGGGGTCGGAACTGGGATGTCGGAGATGAAGTGGTTAAAGAGGGCCGGCGAGATGACCGAGCCCTGGGGCACTCCGAAGTGAACAGCCCTGAAAGGCGACTGCGTTCTGAGGTAGAGGCAGGACGCCAGCCTGCTTCTAAGGTAGCAGCACAGCTAACGGACCAGGTTATGATGTAGGTCCGAGGCCGCGATCATGCTCAGAAGGAGAGGGTGGCCGACGCTGTCGAAGGCCTTCGGGAGGTCGACTGCAGCGGCGATTGTGCGGGCTGGAGGGCGCGTTAAAACCCGTCGCGATCTGGTGCGCGAGCGGGAGGAGGGCGCAGGGCGGTGACAGTGGAATGTCCTGGCTTGAAACCATGTTGCGAGGGGACGGTGGTGAGAGATCCTAAAATCTATGGGAGCACCACGGGAGCACCAACATCACGGGATGGTCTAACATCACGGGATGGTCTAACCTCACGGGATGATCTAACATCACGGGATGGTCTAACATCTCGGGATGGTATAACATCACGGGATGATCTCTTATATCGTGGTGGTCACGGCGTCTAATACGACCCTCGCGTGCACAGGACGCAGCAGTGGCGCTGTCTGCGGTGGTGCAGGCGATGGCTGAGCTGGACGTGGTGGCGGTGGTGCGGCGCGTGTACAGGCGAGGCTGCAAACCCGTACTGGGGGCCCTCTACCCCAGCATCACTCAGGACTATGAGGCAAGACATGATTAAAATATGCTATTATTCCCATAATTAATTTCATTCATCGTCATTCAGCACTGCAAGGCAAGACGCCCTGAAAATCATTCCTTATTCCCATCCTTAACTTCATTTATATTCTAGTCTTCTCTTGTTCAACTTACGTCTTAGTATCCTTGCGATTTCTGGAGTTAGTTGTGGGCTAAATCTAATACTTAATTTTAAAATGTGTAATTAATTTGCGTGGACAGCCAAACGATAGAGATTTCGCTCTGAACTCGAGCAATTGAGTGCGTGTGATAACAGATTAGATGCTCGCACACTAACTCTTCGCAAATATTTAATCGGTGCTTCCGTCGCATTTAACGACAATGGTACATAATTGAGAGAATTTTAGCAAAATTAGGTGAAATGCAATGAAAGATCTTCAAAAAAGTGTCCAGTATTATTGAAACAAAACAAGGGGAAAAAGAATAGAGCAAAATATTAGTTATTTGAAAATTCATATTCTAAACTATCGAGTTGTAAGAACCCAAATTCACCACAATTTTAGAAAGCAAATCTAAATCTGGAATATCATATAATGGAATATTTCACGTCCTCTCTTGGTTAAAGAACGGATTTCCATCAGGTGCAGTGGAATATTTAAGTGCCCCTGTTAAAGTTGCACTTAGTGACTTGTGCATCTGGCAGTACTTCTTGAAGTAATCTCTTTGTTAATAGTATTATGGGATCCTTAAATTTGGAGAGATGTTGCGTTTTAAATGTTTTCTTTATATCATTTATCAACTTGGTATGAACTTCTAATATAACGTCAACGTAGTGCCTAGTGTGAATGACGGTATTGATCAAGTACTTTCTAATATTATTATGTTTGTACGATTCTCAAGCTTGAGAGATATTAAGTTTGAGATGTTTTACAACGCAGTGCCTAGTGTGGGTGGCGCTGCCGTACAGGGAGGACGTGCGAGCCCTCGCGTTCCCTCCCCTGCAGCGTCACGTCGCCAGCCTCACTCAGCAGCAAACGCACGCCATCGACGCCCTCATCGACGCCATGAACCTGAACATCACTGACTCGTGAGATGTTGTGGTGCATCAGTGAGATGTTGTGCTGCATCAGTGAGATGTTGTGGTGCATCAGTGAGATGTTGTGGTGCATCAGTGAGATGTGGTGCATCAGTGAGATGTTGTGGTGCATCAGTGACTTGTGAGATGTTTTTAAACACTGATATGCGGCTTTGAAGTGCTAATTAAAGATTAAAGTTTGTGTACAATCTAATGTGGTTTCGATTTATCAAATACATTATTTGTTCAATTGCAGTGAGTTAATACTAGATTAATTTGTCAGCTTAGTAGAGTCCGCATGTAGAATGTTGACTTAGGTTTTCAATGATTTGCAATTAATAAATTTCCTTTCAAGACTGTATTCTATATGAAAATGTCTAATATGCGTTTCTTATTCAACAATCGTCCATGAATAGGCTATATTCTTACTGACAGTGTAATTTAGTTTGAAGAAGTTTTACATAAAGCCTGGTCACCTCATCTTGTACACGCACTTCACTATTACGTGTTTGGGAGCTGTGCATTATTTACATGCACAGTACTATTACTATTACTATACTATTATGCACAGTACTATTACTATTACTATATTACTAATACTATTCACTATTACATGTTAGGGAGCTGTGCATTAGGTAAACTCACTTCACTATTACGTGTTTGGAGCTGTGCATTAGGTAAACGCACTTCACTATTACGTGTTTAGGAGCTACAGTTCCGTTGTTCACAGTGACGGTGACGCTGAAGAGCTCCTCGACCCTGAGACCGTCCTGAACCCCCACCTCCAGCACTACTACAACTGCCTCACCGACCGAGCCCTGACCCTTACCCGACCCCTGCCTCAACCCCACTCTCACGTCACAGTCAGTATGGCAAACCCTAGCATCTTCAATTTCGTTCTCCTTCACTAATGAAACGCAAGTTCCTTTTTCGGTTTTATGATTATAACATATCATAACATAGTGATTTCGGCGCTGAAGAGTACCTAGGCCTGATGTGGCCTGTCGCCGATTCTTGTACTTTTCGTGCCTTGTTCACAGAAGATCTAAAATCGTGTCATTTGACCGGATTTTTTCAAGGCTGACGATAGTTTCAAGTAGCTATTAGACTTCCACCGGGTTCGATATTGTGCTAGGCATTTCAATTCTGAACATATATTTTTCCATAGCATTATCTAGTCTGTTCTTGAACGCGTTAATTTTGTACTCATTCACTCCTGATTCTTATTCTATCGACAACGTTATTATAAGGAATATTGGAGATTGAAACTAATTTGTAACGTTATTTCTTACTTGCAATTTTCACCAGATTTTAAATTATTAATTGACTTATGAAAACTTTTCCAATTCTCTTATATTTATACATAAAGTATTACGGTTGAAATAAAAGACTTGCTTTTATTTAATTCGTTCCATGTTGCAAACTTCATAAATTAAGCGAAATATTAGCGAATTTAAACCCAAGTTATATTTTAATCAACTCGTCGATACATACCTATATTTTTAAACTTGATGACGAGAAGACAAAATCAAAATTATTATTCACAATTCTTTGCACTGCAGGCATTGTTGTCGGTGCCTGTAGAGCTGCGCGAGGCTCTGGACGGCGTCACAGAGCGGCTCGTGCAAGCTTTCCCAACCACCAAGATCGTGAAGCGCACCAAGAGGGAGCGACACGACTTATTTGGGGCGTGAGTTATTTATCTAGACATTAATGACCTGCTTGGTATTAATTATTTATTAAAAAAGGGTTTCCTTCGTTTCACTTCTTTTTAGGCAATGTGGCGGCTAATTCATTAAATATTAATCATTTTACAATTTGCCTGTCTAAACTATTCAGTTACGCTTGTCTCTTTAATATTCAAAGACGTGTACCAGTGTATAAGCTCATTTAGTCTAGCAATGTCCTTAATAAGACGATTCCACAGCGGCGATGATGCCAATGAAAGTAAACGAAGTCGGGGAGACGAGGACGAGAACGTGGAACCTGGAGGCCCCACAGCGCCGCCTCCCGTCACCCTGGGCCCTCGCGTGGACCGCGTGTCTACGGCCACGCCCCTGCAAGACTTCCAAGTCCTCCTCTCGCAGCAGCCATTCAACTTCTTCGCGTGTAAGACTGTTTTTTTATTTGCTTCTACAATCCTTTCTGTGTGCGTGTCTCACACAACTTCTTCGTGCGGAAAACCGGTTATTTGTTTGCTCGTAAAATCTTGTTTGTGCATTTGTCTCCTAAACATTTTTCTGGTGGTTTTGATGATTTCCCGTAGAAGTGCTTAGAATCTTGTGTAAAAAGTTATCAAGGTCAGATTTGATTTAAAAACTGATTGATTCTGCAATGAAGTTGAGAGCTTGTTTGTTTGCGCTGTTTGTGTGAATGGATAATTCTGAACTTGAATTTCCGTCAAAGCTTGACCTGCAAGGACGAAAAAGAATTTTTTGATCTTATAACATCTACCACTTGATAAGGAATCGTATGAAATTTATTTCAGTACCTGTTTGCCTGCTATTTAGAATAAATTAATGACGTTAAATTTTTTTTTAGCGCCTAGTTCGGCGGTATCGTCTTGTACTAGTGTTAATCTAATAAATAATAACAATCGTAATGAAAGATTTACTATTATTCAATTTATTTTTTGTCGAAAACTCCATAAATTTAGTGAAATGATTTGAGTGTCATTATTGTGTGTTTTTACAGTATGTGACGACCTCGGCGAGGTGCTGCTGCAGATAGTTGAGACGATCTCCCAGGGCTTGCTGTCCGAGTCGTCGCCTGCTGAGCGCGCTTCTATCGATAAAATTGTGGCTTGCATGCAAGGTTTGGTCATAACGAAAGTTTCTGCCAGTCATTTTTGTGCTTTTTTAGTGATGGAATAATTTCACATAAGTGAGATTATTTCTCTCCTCTTAAATTACCTCTGGTAGGTTTTCATTCCGAGATCCTGCTGCTTGGTACTCTAGTCCCAATTGCATTTTCGTAGTATTATTTTTGATGATGCAGTTTCTCCTGAAGGAATAATCTGCTTGAACTTATCTTACGATTAAAAGATATTTGGTTTCGGTAGTTCAAATCAATTCTTCATCCCGCAGCGTTGCGCAAAGAGTGCGTGATCATCTCGGCCGACACGTACAACTCGTTTATAAGGTCGATGCACGCACTCTGCCTGGGCCGCGGTGTTCTCAACAAAGTTTGGGGACGTGTAGCTGAACTTCAACTTGGGCTTATCACTTCAGCTGAGACGCCCAAAAGCTCAGTCGATCAAAAAGAAGCCGAAGACTTTTTGTCCGTGGATGTCCCTTCGGTTACAGCGCCGTCAGAAGCTCCTGCAGCACAGATGCAGGACTACGACGACTTGGTATGGAAACATCACTTTACTGTTATTCATGAGGTTGCTTTTTAATGCTTGTTATTTATTAGGCCTCTGTATGGCTCGTGTGCCATCAAACTTTTTCCGTTGTGACTAATTGCTGTACATGAATACTTATACGTTTTAACTTCTTGTCTTGCAACCTGATGCAAACTTAATTTGTTCTCGTGTGAGTGAAAAGGAGGAATAATTCACTCACGCTCTTTTTCCCCTCAACAGTTGGACGACCTGTGAGCATTTGGGCAGCCACAAGATCTCGTTCAAAGCCACCACAGGAGACCTCGTTTGGTGATCGAAATGACACGATGGCTGAGGTCAGCGTTGTTGTTGGATTAATTATTTTAGCACCTCATTATTTGACCGCGGCGTTTCACGAGCGGAAAATGATAGTGAAGATGAATCACTTTGTGAAGCGTGTTGTTTCGTATTCTAGTTTCATATACGGCCACTCTAGAGTTGGTTATTTTGTCATAGACGTTGCTGACACTTTATTCTCGTAATCTATGAAGCGTTACACCTTTCAGCAAGATAATTCACGAAAGAGTATCTAAACCAGAAGGAACTTGTATCCCGTAATTGCAGATTTTTTAAATACTATTAATTTGGGGAAAGCTCGCACAGTAAATAGGCAAGTCTCCACATGAGAGGTTTGGTGAGAATTAGCACAGTGACACTTCATGAATGGTTTATACTTTCACCTGCACATAATATACTGTACACATAGAATAAAAACTCGAACGAGACCACATGAAGCCTGGCCATTTCTGCTGGAGATACCAAGATTTGAGATACTATGAGCCCAACGAGATGTCAAGATTACTGCACATTAAATATTAAATTTACAACAATTATTTCAAAATTTTACTTACTCCGTGAATAAAAATGTCCAGTATTAACTGGAATAATGATTCACGAGTTCATTTTTTTCCGTTGAGATAATATGCTCGTGAAAAACTCGTCGAAATTTAAGCCTGAATATCTAATGAATAGCCAAGGCCCAAGGTAAGAAAATAATATCAACAGATGGAGTAATTATTACACGAATACTCGACAACTATGTTGAGTATTTGATAACGGCAGAGATTGAGAATTTCAGCTATGGATGATACTTGATACTGCGCAAGGAAAACACTGAAAATAAATAGTGCATAAAAAACTATTTTTGACCGGCACGGGACATCCTAACCAAAATTCAACTGCTTCTAATTAATCAATGCCCCGTTATCTAGCGAATGATGTATTGTTACAACATGAATGCGGCGACTCCTTTCATAGCTTAAGTGTTAGCGATAAAAAAAAGCACACGAACATATTTTCCATTAGCCACACATAATCTATGCTGATGGCGAAGTTCTTTAGCTTAAAATCATGTATAATTATTTGCAGATGCCTTACAAGCTTGAAGGAAGATATTTATAAACTTACTTTACAGGGCGACATACATGGAAGCTATAAATCCTTTGAATCTTTCTCGTGGCTTCGAGAAAATTAAGACGATTTATAAATACCTTAACATATGACAGTTGTGTACAACTTCGAGGTAAAATAGTATGATTACCACAGGTCTACATTAGCATGCCCTCGACCAACTTGTATCTTGAGTCATGCATAGGGTTTTGCTTGATCCATTTATTCGCTGTTTATATGTAATGCCTAACCTGATATGATTGATAAATAATTACCAATAATAATGATTTCCCGTTTTTTGTGTAATTAAATTGCTTTTTCGTTATAAAATAATGGAATCCAGATGTCTCATTCAGACGTATGAAAACATGTATGCATATTAAAATGACTACAGCCATTTCCATGTCCTTCGAAGACACGATGTGAACACAGTTATTCACAGGGGACATAATTGTCATTGTGAATATTCGAGTAATATTATTTTTATTATATGAATTTTCTTCTCACCTCAAATAAAAAAATGTCGCTAAAAATCAGCGCCAAAAAATAAATAAAAATGGCATCTAAATCAATTCATTACTAAACAATTGTAGAATAAATTGCAATAAAGAGATATCAAAGTTCTACATGAACGTCTTGGCCGGCGACTGGCGGAGGTTTTGAAGGCTGTGAAGTTTTTTTAGAAGACGTTTCCTTGTGTCGGGCGAGGACGCTCTTGATGTCCTGGTCGTACTGCGTCCACTCGTCGATGATGCGCTCAGCGGCCACCAGCTTGGCTTCCTTCGTTTGCGGGTTGTTACACTGACCAAACAAACACTCGTATATTTGGTGAAGAAATACTGAAATGTATATTTTATGTACCTACACTAAATAAACGGTAGACAAACATTAATATTCGTCATTGGATGAAGAAATAATACGGTAATGGTAAACGAACATCAATACTATAGTCAGAGGACAATGGAACCTGATATGTGCAGCATATACTACATATACGGTGAATGATTCTGTCATTCTATATGAATGCTTTTGAAATCGTACAGTCGTATACACTTCAATGAAAATTAAATATTATGAATCAGATGGTAGTTATATCAGCAGGAATGTCGTACCACATCGACATCGTTCACGTACCACATCGATGACCTTGGCGTATTTCTTGCTCTCGTCATCACACCAGGTCTCGCACCACAGCCACTCCATGGGCAGGGACTTGATACGCACTTGATGTATCATGTTGTTCGGGAGGTCCTGTTAGGTGCACGCATCAACCTCATTAACGTTTCGAATTATAAACACTTCTCCAATAATTAGATGGAGAGACAATTCAAATAGTTCACGAGAAAAATACTTGTTTCTGATATTTAATGAGAAAATAGTTCGAAGGAAGACTATACACGACACTGGAGCCAAGTCATCCTGGTAAGGCTTGCAAGACACAGGAGCTGCGATGAAACGCCAACCCTAAACGCAGCATCATGATTCAAGCGCCTCGCTCAATTTCTAGGGTGAACAATGGCTTGTGTCCGCGCTGCCTCGTATATTTTTGTCGTTACTGATGAGTGATGAGTGGCATTCGTGCGCCAAGTGAAAAATAAAACTAATGAAACTCTGATCATAATTTACTAGAAGTTTCGATTACTCGTAAATTTGCGATTCGAGCAATCACGTGATCGTAGTACTTAAACGTAATTGAGTTCTAATGAAAAATGTCTTCTAAAGCAAGTGTGCTTACCTGATCCAAATTAGACAGAGAATTAGGGTCTTGAGAGAGCCCTTGGTACTGCCCCCTGAGGCGGTCGCCCGCTGCTATGCGTCTGAATTTACGCAAGTCCACAACAAAGAGAGCTGAGATGTGGTACTTGCGCCCGCCCAAGTGGTTGCGCCAGTAGCCGTGCTTCCAGAACCTGGCAACCATCGAGACATCAATCAACTATCTAGTCCATATTCAATCTAGCCCTGTCAATGAGGGATCAAAGTCCAAAGCAAAGTCCATTCATAGAGAATTTATTCATTATTAGCCGATTCCCAATCAAGAAACTCTACATGATGCACAATACAAAACCATTTTGAATGATTTTACTTCCTAAATATAATTTCTGGTTCTACAAAAAAACTGTACACAAGCCTATTGCACAAAGTACTGAACGCGTTTACCGCCTTGAATATGCCTTTCTTCTCGATGAATAGTTGGAACTACAGCGCACGCACAGTCCAAGACGTAAAGCTGGTACTGACCTGAAGCCTTCCATTTCTTTCCTCGAGTCGCAGAAAGGAACGAAGCCATATGGGGCTCCTTCCAAATTGAGATCGTGAAGCTCTTTGATGTCAGCTCTCACGACCTTGAAAATAATTTAACAATCAAAAAACGTTCTCTTGTATGTCTCGCTAATTGCTCACCACGACCTAAGTCACACATATTCACAGTTAAAAATTACAATCAATATTCTATTCAATAGTATCCAATACTTTTCACAATAAGAAATGAGACAAACATCAAGGAGTGACGGGGCAACTAGTAATCTGGTTATGTATAGAAATAGTTCCTTAACACGTTGACTCCGAAGTGGTACATATGCGTACCACTTATTGTATTTCTCCAGGACGTAGTGATACATAATTCAGGGTTGCCAGATAAAGTAAAAAAAGGGCCAATTCTTAAAAAAAAGCCAGAAAAGGCCTGTAACTCAATATATACTACTAGTATATTTGTAGGTTCCGGTGTAAAAATTTCTTTTTTTTTTGCAATTTTTAAATATTATTTAGGAAGTACCCCTATCATAAATTTTAGCCGACCAACGCAATTAAAAAATAATAAATCGCGAAATTTGTCCGAAAAAAGACCGTCTGTCAACCCTGTTTAATAATAGTACAAAAATGAAATAATAGTAAAAGATGAAGCAATCGGGGTCAACGTGTTAAGTTACTGGAAATATAATTTACGGCTACCCACCTGATCCGCGTCAACGAAGATGATTTTCTTGACATGGAGCGGGAAGAGGACGTCCAGAAACAGGATCTTGTAGCCCCAAATGATCCTCTGCTTCTCTGTTTGTTGGTGCAGCCAGCGCGGCCACTTGTACTGCACCAGCTCGTACGCGAACCCGTACTCTTGGGCCAGAATAGGCAGCGAGTCCTGCACAATGTATGTCACATTGAGTCATATTCACTGAGCACTTAATTAATATAAAAAATATAACTCAGTACTCACTGCAGTGAGTGACAGAGCGCATTTTCTCGTCGACGAAAACATGAAGTCACGGACGGACGGGCGGACGGACAGACGGACATGGCAAGCACAATAGTGCATATTAATCATAAATGAGAAAATGCGCTAAAAAGGATTTCTCATATTAAAAAAAAATATATGGCCACGAAGATCGAAATCTAATCCCTACTAAAAAAACAAGCATTTCTTGACATTTCAGCAATAAACAGCATAAAATTGTTATACAGTCGCCATACGAACATGATAAGTGGATCACATCGTAAATACCCGAAACAAGGACATAGGTACTCGTTCTAACAAGAATTCTGCTTACTCTTCAGTAATTCGTGTTCAGCAAATAACTGCGAATTAAAAATTTTTGATATTATAAAACAGGCTCATTACTTGGAAAATTTTAGAATGGTGAAAGAAATCAAGCGTACTTTTAGCGATGGTGAAAGGAAGTTTTTCAGGAACCAGAACTTGACGGGCGAGTTGGTGTGCTTGCGGACGGACACCATCATGATCCTGAGGAAGCGTTCGTACAGATGACCGGACGCCACGCTGAAGATGTTTATGGTCTCACTGGAGTCGCCGGAGACACTCGCGTCACTGCTTTCTTCTCCCGAACTGAACGTGCTGTTATGGACAGACATTGTGACGAGCATGCAACCAATGTTGTTAAGAACGTGCAATAAATAATTATATGGCCGAGTGTAAATTTGGTGTGTGGAGCAAAGGCAGTTATGACCATACAATAAATCCTCTCGCCACTGGGTGCAAAAGTTAATATAAAATAAAACTCAGTGATAGAATTTGTCTATAAATAGAGCAGAAACTGGTCAATATGAATTTTACGGCAAAACACACAAATCACAAAATGTTGGTCAAGTTTTTATTTCAATACACATGAATGCTGTAGCGCTTGCACAAAAACGAAACAGAATATTCCATACACAAAGAGTGAAGAAATGTAACACAAAAAGTATAATAAGTATGTATGAAAGTAATAAAAATTAAGAACACAAAGCAGGAAACAAATCAAGGATTAATGCACAGTAGGAACTTAAGCTCATCCAACACAGGAGTAACAGCCCAGGAGTAAAAGAATACGATTAGAATAATGGGGCGTCAGCTAGAGTAATGCAATTTTGTAGACCTCAATGATATTGTAAATTAAATGTTTTATAGATTGCATTGCGAGTCGCCGTATCTAGTATGAACCCAACTACTGGAATATCCCGAAGAACTACAACTGAGTTGGGCGGGAGTTCGATAATAAACGAGGTGCGAAGTAACTAAGACGAGCAGCATTAGTTTTGTGGCGGTAATTCGTGATTATTTAAGTACCTGGGAGCGAGGAACACGTGTCGCAGCTCGCTCATGAGACTCGCCCACTCGCTCACCACAGCACCAACCAACGGCACCCTACAATATCATTAATGTCATCTACAACCTTGCTTTTTAAAGAGTTATTCCCTCAGCGGCCCAAGCATAACCGTCAGGTAATTGGTATCGATCTGTAATAATTTTGCAGTGTTTGGACGCAGTAAGTTTTGGTGGCTAGTGGCCAGAAAGCTAAGCAGGCTTTCCCCAGCTAAGCAGACTTTGAATGAATACAAAATTGAATGAGGAAGCTTTAGGACATACGTACATAAAAGTCATGAAGAGAGAGCAATATTAACTTGATTATCAGCTCTATAGACGAGTATGAGCGAAGACAAGAGTAAATCAAATTTTACCGATCACATGAAAAACAAAGTTTGTTAAGAACACGACGTTAATTGTGTTAAATTGATGAATTATTTGTAAATAAATTGCAACGATTAGTCCAATATCCTGATCTAAATAAATGAACGCTTATCAAAAACTATTGTTTCGTGTGGAATATTCTATAACATTTCGAGGATGAACAGCTACCAGTCCCTCTTGTGTCCGAAAATGAAAACGATTTATTGAAATAAGCGAGATTTATTCAATGATTTACTTCAATGATTTATTACTTACTTTAATGATTTATTGAAGTAAGCGAAATTTTAAATGATGTGTGTTGCACGTGATGAACTATTAGGAGAACACGCAAAAAAATATTGAGCTCGTTCGCCATGAGTGCATGATTAGAAGACAGCCATTAAATGAAGGCAAGCATGGTTTCATGTTCCTAAGCACCAAATAAGCCCAGAATATAAAATCAAATTAGCAATCATTACACCTATTAGCCATTAATACGCAATAAAATGTAAAATCATTGTATAAAATTGGCTTAAATTTCCTTTGCATTTTAGGTAAAAGTGATATGAAATACGAGTACACATAAATCGTATGGAAGAGGGCCAAGTATATATTTGACTCGCCAATATAAAATGAAAAAATTGCAGCTAACTTAGCAGAAGGGAAAAAGAAAAACCATGTTAATAATAAAAAATTTCTCTCATCAGGTAGGACAAGTGCAACCTATCAAAAAAAGTCCACCACATAAAGTTATTTTCAGTCAGGAGTATAAGATTACAAACAAACAAATAGCCGTAACAAATATTAATTAACGATCAACAATAATTTAATTCATGTATAATAATAACAAGAATAACTATCACCGTGTGTTTTACAAAGTGGCATATTAAAATACACCGGAGGACACACAGAAAACTTTGGAAGTCCACAGTAGGTCATTATGTTGGTCTAATTCAAGTAAGTCGAAGATTGTCGCAAATAAATATTAACAAAATATGTGAAAATCAAATGAAAACCACCGATAACCATGCTTCAGTTCATGCTAGACTGAGTTACTGGCCTCAACACAGTCCAGAAAAATTAATTCAGTCAAATTCAGACGTCCTCGTTCAAGTTCACTCTAATGCACTGAATTCGTCGTCCGTCCTCCTCATGTCGAAAATAATAAGCAATTAATAAATGAATAAGTAATATATGCGTAAGTAATACGAAAGAGCACAAATAAGTAGCTGACCTGGTGATGGTGTTCCATAAGCCTCCAGCCTCGTCGTCTTTATCGTCCTCGTTGAGGAGGTCCATGTCTTGTTTGCCAGGCAGCTTGGCGACGCGCACCTTGACCACGTGCGACCTGAAGGAGCTGACCAGCACCTGCACGGCGCTGCTGCCTGACGGCGTGTCCGTGCCTTCGTGGCTGCACAAACACAGGAGGTAACAATACCTTCATATTAAGCAGGGGCTGTACTGTGAAAACTCGCTCAGGTCGGAGAGTTTTGGCTGCCATAATATACGTATCGTCCTCAAAACTCGGCTGCAAGTAAACGTTGAGCCCGATTTTATGTCAGTGATTGGTGGGTTTAGCTTGCAAAACCGTCAGTGATTGGCTGACGGAGAATCACTGACACAATCATACAATTCATAATTATTTTTGCTGGTATGGCCCCAGTTATGGTGAATGTCCGCACACATTAAGAAGACAAGGTGAAAATAATTATGAAGAAAATAAAATTTATTAAAACGCTGCAATATGATGATCAATCAACCGACACCTTCGAAAATTGCACACTCAAATAACCACGCGAATACTTTTTCTTTGGCGCGGAAAGCGTATAAAATAAGAACTAATAAGAACGAAATATAAGAAGGCGGCTCACCTGGTAATGCCGTAAAGGTCTTTAGATCGACCTTCTCTCAGGTCCAGGTGCCAGGCGCCTGGGTTAGCTTTCAGTTGGAAATATCCCAAGTTCGCCATTACAATTGTGTCCACCTAAACAATCCGATACATGAATGTGAATTCTGAAACATGTGAAAACAATTCTAACCAAATATTTCCAGAATTGTAAACATTAGTTAGACAATGTAGCCGAACTTTAAGTTCGGCAGGTACAGGGTTGGCTGTGCACATCAGCATATCACAGATGAGAAATCATTTGTCATGTCATTATTGAAAATAAGAGATAAATTTAGAACCAATTATCGATTCTCAGAAGTAAATGAGAGCAGATTTAAGTCTTTAATTCTGCATTTCCTTAGCGCTTTCGCCTTAGTATCACCTCACCATGACAGGGTCATGTTGGGTGCCGAGAGTGAACTGCAGGCCACGTGGAGGGTTGCCGGTGCTCTGTTCAAAACAATGGCCTTCAACGAGTAGGTTTTCCAACTCGTACTCACTGAAAGAGCAGTGGGCATTCATTAAAGGTTTTTACTCAGGTGAATATTAGATGTTGACTTTATATACGATTCAAAAACGTCAAAATCAATCAGGGTAGATCAATCCCTGAACAAAAATTACAACAGTTTTATCATAAACATTAAAAATGATTTTTCATCAGGACTGAGCCAACATTCAATATAAAAAATGTAACGTCTCAGTGAAAAGTAGGTGTTACGATACGAACTAATTTTGAGAAAGATTCACTCCTCACTCACCTGACGACATTACTCTCCACAAGTTCTAGCTTGATGTTATCGAGATCGTATTTAGATCGCACCACCTCAACCAGCCAATTGTCCGGCACGTGGAAGTTCTGCGTCAGGATGGGCGTCTCGGGGAGCCACGAGAAGACGGCGCTAGGACCAGGCAGGCGCGCCCCAGTCTTGGCATGAAACTGCGGTGCTGCCTCCAGAACGACGCGGTAAAAGCTGTAAACAGTTTTGGTAAAGTGTTGAACTTGCCTCAAAAATCGACTTCCACGTTTGAAGTCTTCGGTTGCAGTTATTTGCCGGGTTCGAACTAGGCGGTAAAAGCTGCAAACAATCGCCAAATGCTATAAGACGATAAAAGAGTCTCGAAAATAGACTTTAGTTTGAAAAAGACCTATACAAGATTATAACTGAATTTGGCATAGAAAGAAGGAAAAAATCCTAGTTCGCATACATCCCCACAAAGTGGGGTTAGGGGGTAAATCTTTTTCTTCACCAGGAGATCAAAATCAATTGGCACAGTTCGAACTGTACACGTAATTAAAATCTATGAGGAGGCTTCAAACAGTTCGTGGAAAATAGACATAACTTAAAATTATATCGACAGATCAAGGTTAATGCACCAGAACAATCGTGTGCCAGCGTTTTGTAACGTGTTCTCACATGAACCCTTAAATTAATGTTATAAACGCAGGGCGCTGATTAAGAAGCAACAGCCCTTCAAACAACATGGCATCTGCCGAAATCGAGACCATGCGAAACGTCAAATTCACGTTGAAGTTTGGGTGGAATAACAGCCAAATCGTTAACTATCTTGAATAAGTTTATAGTGACTGTGCCTCAAAGTAATAAGCAGCCTACAAATGGATGAGTGTTTCCGGAAGCGAAAGAAATGAGACCAAAGATGACCCATTCAGAGGGTTCGTGATTTCATTGAAAAAGATGGGCGAATTACCACTGAATCTGTAGCAGACATCCTCAACATCTCCGTGATTCCGCACATACAATTCTTGTGACTAAGTAAGCACTCTGCTGGACGGGTTTGAAGGCTGTTGCGCTCAGATGAGAAGGAATCAATGGCAGATCTTTCTATGGAAATTTTAAACAAGTGGGATGAAAACCCTGACTTTTGAATTGACTTAAAGGCTAGTATCAGCGTTTACAGAAATGTATTGACCGAGATAGAATATTTGTTGAAAAATAAACCTTATGACTTTGAACGTGTTTCAAAATCGTTTTTCCATGAACTTTTTGAAGCCCCCTCGTACATACAATACTAGAGCCAATGTCATTCATTAGAAAGAATGGGTCGGATGGAAAAACATTTCAATAATTAGCAGGAAATAACTGCACTTTTAGTTACGTCAAATAAAAAAAGGTGTTACTAAAAATTCACGAACTTCACAGACCTTTTGAGAGGCATTTCGGAGTGTTTTTCGATGGCGTTCAGTACGACTGTGATTTTTGCATTCAGAACTTTATGTAGAACCTGCAAAATAAAATAAAGAAGTTATTGTAAATAACTAAAAGTTAATGGGATCAGACAAATAAATATGGAGGTTTGAAATGATTCTTGAATACCCACGTAACTCACTAATGAGAATTAGTACCAGATTTATTGTCAGGTGATAAGGCTCTAACATCAAACAATTATACAATCACATAGAAGGTATCATAATGAAAAATATTACCTATCAAAAGATGATAGTTATAATCCTTCCTATGATAACGCAGTAAATTTTAAAGGACAACGTAATCGTATTTATTTCCAAACTCTTATCAGGTTGCACGGACATGGCAAAAACAGAAGGAAAAACACGGAGTTTTTAAATCCAAACCTTTACAAATCAAGGTTTTCTATTCCTCAGGCAATTTAAAAATGAGAGATGCTACTCTGGCAAGACCCAAAACTCCAAAACATGTTCTGCCGAAAACAACAAAGTCCTTGGACACCCACCACCTGACATAAGCAGCACAGAAACCCAGCTCTCTAGACTGGAGAGTACACCTAGCCAGGCTGTGCTGCGGCCACCACCCCTCACTACAAACATACGCAAACAGAATAGGCCAAGCAGACACAGACACCTGCCCATCCTGCCAGGGAGCTCCTCACACGATCACTCACATTCTCCTGGAATGTCCGCTCTGGCAGGACCTCAGACAACACCACCACAAAACCTCGACCCTACAGCTCTGGAGCGACCCCCTGTCGGTTGTGTCGTACTTGCGCGAGGGAGGTCTCTTGTGAAAATGAGACCGGGGAACCACAACAACAACTCCAGAACACACCTGCAGCACAGGTCCCATCTTCTGGGCAGCTAGAGAGACAGGGTCGCACGCAGCCACCACATCAAAGCTGGGCAGTTCCGGCCGTCGGGGCTCTATGGTGAACGTCGAGTGTTCTGTCCCGCGGAGCTCTAGGCTCGTCCGGCTCTGCAATATGACCGCGTTGAACACTTAATTTATAAAAATATAAAATAAAAAAGGAACACTCAACTTACAAATATATAAGATATTAAGGGAAAAAATAAGTGTTCATTGAATAATTCTAATACTGAACATAAAGAATAAGCTTCGGTAAAGACTAAATGAAAAACCCTTAGCTCAATTAACTGAGACTTTAAACTGTAGATAATAATTCAGACCAGCATCAGTTGAATACAAATTCGAATTATTTACATATCCAAGAATTCATGCACATTTTTTTTGCAGTGATCAAAAATATTACTTATAAATTTACAATTTTCTTGTAATGAAATGCTGTCGTAGGTTTCAGTATGATGAAAATCCGAGTAAATAATCTTCGGGTCTGTAGGTAGAAGCTGCTGAATATCAGACAAGCAAACTAACTATATGTAAATTTTCAGCTCAATAAAAACAACTTAAAATATATATATATTCATTAATGTAGTTGAGTAGACGTGGAGGAAAAATAGGAACCTTGGTCTGAGGCTTGGTCTGGATGACGCCCGAAACTTTCATGATCAGAGAGCTGAGACCACTCGGGTCCGGAGTAGAATCTGTACAGAGGACAATTGTTCAGCGACACTTTTAAGTGTGGAAATTACAAAACTTTCTAATTATAGACATGACAACAAGATCTGTGAGTTTGAAAATGATGTGGTACGATACTTGTGGTTGGAAAAGGTGTCCAAACTGATGACCATAAATCAAGAAAGCGATGGTTGTTGTTCAATACAGGTATGACATATGAATCGAAGAAATATTAACATTGAAATCACAGTCATTTAGCCTAAAAAAAATTAGCCTAAGAAAATATTTATTATTATTAAAATATTATTATCTATTAAATAGTAATATCAAGATATTATTATTAGCCTAAAGAAAATCGATATTTTAAATTTGAAACAAAACCAGAAATCAAAAGATTTCGGAACAGTTAACACAGCAATGAGGTAATACAAATAAAATTCATTGAGTTTTACTAATTTTAGTCACTAAATCATGAGCATGACATGGAATGGACCAAGTTATTTTTTCTAAAGCTGTGATAAACGTTAATTTCTTAATTTCCACCAGAAGTTTAGAGCAGTTTGACCAACACAAACAGTTCAGCGTATGATTTCGGCAGTGAGTTGTGGTATCGTTCTCGGCTACCAAAGACAGTTCTTGTCAAAATCGGCAAGGTAGCAGGGCTTTGAAGTACAGCAAAATAGGAGCAGTGAGTTGCGTGTTCGAGAACACAAAAAGCTGTAAATATTCTGCGATGTCAAGAATCAGCAACAGGTCTAACGGCCTAATGAACGCTGAAACTGCTATTATAAGATCTATTATTTCAATAACAAGCAATACCTTTCATGATTTCCGTGATCTTGTCGGTGAGAGTGAACGCCGTGTGTTTTTCCAGGAGAGCAAAATCCTCGAGTACGAATATTTCGTCAGGATCGAGGGGGCCTAGGACGCGGCCGTTGGCGACTACCACGCGACTGCCGCCGGGCACGCCTACCACGCGCGAACTGAAGGAGGCGTGGAGCTTGAAAGCGTCACCTGAGAAGCTCTTCAGGCGCGCCTCAAATGCCTCATGGTCAAATCCCTGCACAAACATTTACGATCGAAAATTGAAGAGCGTTTGCATATCCCATGTGACCATGAGTTATGTCAGCAAATACATAGAAATGTGAATATTTTGCAAGTTTTTTATGTGAAGGAACGTTCTTTGGTAGGGTGTGAATACATAAATGAAATGGCACTGCATGCAACAGAGTTAATCATTTTGCAGAAATTGAGCATAAGTATTTATTTCAGATATTAAGTAATGAATGTTAAATAACAACTTTTTGCAGTTTTTAGTGGAAATCGTCGAAATATTGAGCTATTGCCTCTTATAGTAGGAGATAACTTACATTTAGTTTGATTTGGTCGAAGGCCTTCTCCCCGGCAGCAAGCCGAGCAACAAAATCAGAATCGAGTATTTTGACAAGAAGCTGTCGAGCCACAGGAGAAGGTAGAGTTGAGTGCGCCACTTCAATGATGTGACTGAGAGGAACGAGCGACGTGGAGGGAGCGGCGCTGGTGTTGCGGTGGTGGATCGCACAAAGCCGCACACTGTCGCTCTCACGCTAAGAAAACAGAATGAAATAAATTTAGAGAGAAGTCCATTTTAATTATTTTGGATGCAAATAAGTTGATCACTGCATAGAGATCGACATTATGGCTGGTTTGAAGGTAGTTTGGATTTTTCCATTTTCTCACGTGCCGTTATTTTTACTGGTCACTGTAATTATTTTAGAAATGGCTATTAATGTACGTAAGCTTTTGTTTTCTATTATAGCAAAAACAGAGGTTTTTGTTCTTAATAATACAAATTCGTACTAAAACTAACTGAAAATACTATCAATAGTAAATGAAAAGTTTAAAATCATATAACTTATTGAAAGCCTCAAGGGAAAAGCAACTCTTCAACAAATCTGAACATAAGCAAGAATAATATCTCACGAGCACAGTTCAGAAATTTGCGAAGCTCCAGCACGAAATTCCAACAGTAAAGTAATTAACCACCAACCGTGTATTTGACAGCTTCCAGAAGCAGATCACGCCCCTCGGGAGTGTCGTAGTCACCAATGACCCAAAGAGTTAGTGGCCTCACAGCTGGCTCTGTTTTGGTGCTGATGTAGTGACACGTGTTATCCAACACCCCAGTAACGTCACGCAGCGGCAGTGCGTCTAACGTTGACTTTAATTCAGCACCAGTTGAGGAGAGATGTGAAAGAGTCTCTGTTGTAGTTGAGGAGGTGTCGACACTGCGACTTGACTTGCTGTTTAGGATGCGCTCGTTCAGTCTGCAATCATACATACCAAATAAAATCTCAGTAGAAATACATCAGAGTTATATTCCATGTGCAAGTAATGTAACTGTAAAGCATCACTTGAGAAGCTCAGCGGGTGAGTCATTTTTGTTCAAGAAACACCACTTCTCATCAATAGATGATGAAGGTAATATTGCAGGGACGAATAAATTTTCATTGCATAAAAAATAATTCATCATGTCGAATATATTGAATGAAATATATTACGAATTCTACAAAAAGTAGAATAATTTAGTATAACAAGGCTTCGAGTGCCTGTTCACCTGGGCATGATATTTGGGGCGGCCATGAGCCAGTCTGTGACGTCCTGGCGGTCGTTGAGCTCACCGCGGTACACCGCGCGCTGTATCACCTGCACCAAACATGTTTGTACATTAAATTCATGCTATTTCAAATTAGGTTAGTTACTAACTTTATTATAGATTTATGAAATTTATATGTATTAGATGCAATTTCAAAGAAAGTCAATCCAGTTTTAAATGACGAAAGAAAAATGCTAGAGCTTCTTCGTTACGTCTCATTTTGAGTTGATGAAGCTAGTATAGTTCTTGAATAGTTAAGAGGTGTTTTGAGGAAAGATCAAAGTCAATTTTTGTTTTCTTAAAATAATATAACGTCAAGTGTATCGATATTATATAGATGTAAAATGCATGCAAGTTCTTGAAAGAGGACTAGGTAATTTCACGCTTTTGTTCAATAGCGTAATTCATTTTAAACAATCGGCAATCATTTCATTCAATTATATTAAAAGATAATATTCTCATGAAATAGCTTGGCGTTAGCGAAAATAAGCAGTATAGTCAGATGGGGTAAGACAGGACCAAAATCACTAACAGGCATGTAGCACCTATACCATGAATAACTAAAAAATCCCAAACTTATCACAAGGTGTGGTTATGCAATGGGCTTCAAAGCTACAACTCAGACTTTTTGCATACAACACAGTTTTCTGTACAGATTAAAAAAAGTGAGCTGTCCCATCTTAACCCAATGGGGTAAGATGGGACCAGGCTGGGGTAAGAAAGGACCAACAGGTAATTCTTATGTTACAAGGTTTTTAGTAAAAATATAAATCTGATGTTCAATATTATCCATCTAGAAACACATTATTTGATTAAACAACCACTTGTTACTATTTTGTGTTGCAGGAAGTCAACTCTAATATCAGTCACATTGGAGTTTTTGCAACGAGAAAACTTTGTTAAGCATAGAAATAGTAGGTTGGCTTTGATTCATTGTAGAGCACTGCTAAATGCTACATGTATATTCCATTAGTGTCATTGTCTGAAAATTTATCAAATTGGTAATAAAACCAATGGATAATAACTAAAGAGTCGGATGTCATGTGTTTTCTTGCTAACTGCATTTGGGGTGCACTTCTTCAAACATAGCCCATGCCCTCTCACAAAATTGTGATAATAATTATTTTTTATGTTTCACACAATGATTTTTCCCCCAACCACTCTTTCACATTGTTCTGCAGCTCACTAATGGGAAGAGACATCCCTATTTTCTCCATCCCCATGATGCATTTAACAATAGTATGCTAAATTTATCTAATTGAAAAAGCTAACAAGTTAGAATGGTTATTTTAAGCAAAAGATGAAAATTTTAACCAAAATACTCCATGTATACTTATGCACAATAATATATTCATTTAAAAGCTATTTTTGATAAACTATGGGGTAAAAGAGGACCATTTGTGGGGTAAGACAGGACCATTTATGGGGTAAGATAGGACCACTTGTGGGGTTAAACAGGATCATTTAGTGGTCCCGTCTTACCCCATGTCCGGTCCTTTTTTACCCCATTTTAGAATAGTTGTCAGGCAGTGATGGTTGCAGGTAGGAATGCCTAGTATATCTCTAAAGTTGCTTATTACTTGAGGTTACCTGCCTACATCCACAAACCTGGCCAAAAAATTTTTTGTCATTAGACAGAGCTTATTTCCTAAACAGGGTTAACTATTTTGTGACCCTTCTTTACATAGGTTTTCTTTGAAAATTAGCCAGAAATTCATTATTTGCAGAAGAGGGTTGAAACAAGCACTGAAATGACAGGCAATGATTGCTCTAACATATTATTCGGTCAAATTAAATTCAGTGCAATTAGAATGCATGCCATGGGCCGGTCCTTTCTTACCCCGTGAAGGCTGCGATCCTGTCTTACCCCATTTGACTATACAGTAATAGTTGTCAGGCAGTGATGATAGCAGGTAGGAATGCCTAGTATGTCAAAAAAGTTGCTTATTACTTGAGGAAACCTGCCTACATCCACAAACCTGGCCAAAAAATTTTGTAATCAGACACAGCTTATTTCCCAAGTAGGGTTAACTAATTTGTGACCCTTCTTTACATAGGTTTTCTTTGAAAATTAACCTAAAATTAATTATTTGCAGAAGAGGGTTGAAACAAACACTGAAATGACAGGCAATGATTGCTCTAACATATTATTTTGTCAAATTAAATTAAGTGCAATTAGAATGCATGCCATGGGCCGGTCCTTTCTTACCCCGTGAAGGCTGCGATCCTGTCTTACCCCATTTGACTATACATCAGAAGGTGGTACTAGCATACGGTTTTCTCATTATTATGAAAATCACTCTTACAGTTATTTGAAGGTATTGCACAAGACTTCACTCTTACAGTTATGTCAAGCATCGTGACGCACTACAATACCTGAGTATTGCGCATGACTTCCATGAGCATAACCTCCTCGAACTCGTCGCCTGAGAGATGCTTGCTGGGCAGAGGCACGCCATTCATCAGGGCCTGTGCAAAAGACGTTATAAAAAATATCACAACAGAAGGCAAATATGAAGCTCATTACGAACAAGGGCCTCAAATATTGTTTAAAGAACAAGAAAAACAGTATCTGCTGAAAAACTAGTTCTGCCTAAGGCATTCAAAAGAATCAAAATTATTTAAATAATGAAAGTAAATCAATTAAGATACCGGTAGTTCGATAAGGGGAATTATTCTAGCATTTCTCATTCTAACAAATCTCACGTTTCTGAAAGTGCATTTCCATCAAATTTATAAAATTTTGTACCATGAGAAAGATAAAAGCCTGTATACTACCTATCATTACTAAGGCGTTTGAAGTAAAAGTACCTGAGGGACGCTTTTGAATCCTCCTTTTTCAATGAATTCACGGGCAACTCTGCGACCGACGTCAAAGTCGGAGTCGTCGCCGAAGACGTCATCAATGTCCTCGCTCTTGTAGCGCTGCTTGAAGAAGCTTGTGATCGTGTCCACAGTCAGGTCAGATCCCACAGCCGAGTAAAGCTGCAAAAAAAATAAAAACAATAATAATATAAATATAGCAACAAGTAAAGACCACTGGCCTGCTGATGCTGTCCCCCGGCGTAACCACCAGACCTCTACTTCCTCGTAACCACCAGACCAGGAAGTATAATTAAGTAATAATACTAATACTGTAATAACGCAACAACTTCAACAACATTCATCCGTGTGTTGATTTTGGTTACCTCCCGCAGGTAAGAAGAATGAGAAAATAACTATAAATACAAGTATATATTGAGAAAAAAGCGAAATTAAATATCATTTTCGTATTTATTTGTACCTTGAACCTGATTAAGAATCAATGGTGGTCAACTGTCCCATATTCAATATCAAAGAAATCCGTTTACTTCCTCAAATTCATGCATTCTGCTTAAACATCTTTCAACACATTTATTTTGGCATTGAATAACAGAAAATTATTATGAAATACCAACAAGAAGAAAGGCATGTAATTCTTTCACGTCACACATGCATATGCATTATTTGAGGCACAACTTCACATGACATCAACTTTATTCAACCAACATCAGAAGAATTCCAAAACGGCACTCACGTCTTGCAGGAAATTAAATCCCTTCATGTTAGCCTCCTCGCCATCGTAGCTCTGCACAACATAATTGAAGGCACAGACGACGGCGACGCCAGCGTCCTGCAGTCCAGTGACTTTCTTGTCGGCCGAGACGCTGAACACGAGGCCGATCCTCAGCGGCGCGTTGTGGCTCAGGAAGCTGTTGACCTGCACGAACAGCTCTGACGTCGCTGCTGATAGCGGGTCAACCACCAGAACCTGGGGAAGGAGAGCATATATTGTAAAATATCAACAACAGCTAAAAATAGTCATATAATATTTTCAGAAAATGTTGATGAATAGGAAGAAAAAGATGTAAATCTGCAGATATTGTAATGCAGGTCAAAATTTTCAGCTTAAATTGCAAAAGATCAATTTAATTCAAGTTTACTTTTTATTACATAATAGGTTGCGTCAAAATCGTTGCTTGGTAGCTAAGAAGAAGTCAGCAAGAGAGACATAAAACTCAACAAGGGTCAGCAAATTTACAGACTAACCAAATTATGAAAATTCCTTCTGATGGATCGAAGCATGCCAGGATATGAAGGCCTCAGCAGCTCATTGACAGAAGATGGCCATTTTTTGGTGGTAGAGTCGGTCTCAATATTATTGAGCCAGATGATGGCCGTGTCTCGTATGTCCAAGCCGTACTCAGGTGCAGGTTGTGGCCCAGTCATACCACCTCGCGCGCTCTCAGCAGAGCCGCTCTCGAGACTCAACAGCTGCGTTAACGCTGGTCCAGATACACCTGATAGTAGAAAAATCGTCAGCCAGTGGAACATTTACTAACTGCATTGCCTGCTGCAAATTCTAAGAGACGATGTGAACCAATACGAGCCCAGTAGGTGGCACAATTCGGAAGATGATTGAAACACAAATAGCTAATTTGAACCCTCTAGATAATAAATACCCAACTTTAAACCTTTGAGATGCTAAGCATAACTCTCTAGATAATAAGACCAACAAGAAACAAATTTAGTACAATTAAATGTCAATGAGACATGATTATAGTGATTCCAGACAGTAAGACTGAACGATAACAAATTAACCACATTCACCAAGATTCGAGAGTCCCTCCATTGCCCGTTGCTCATTCTTGACGTGATCTAGCAGAGTAAAGATGTCCGTGTAGTCCATGTCAAAGTGCATGCCATTGATGAACACAGCAGCATCGCTGGGTCCGACATCGTGGTTGGATCGCAGGTAGTTTTGGTTTTTCAGAATCTCTCTTTTCATTTTATCATCAACCTACAAAGGGAAGGGTAAAAGTTAGTCCAGAAAATGCATGATATGAAATAATCTAATACGTATTTCTGTATATTTCTTAAATTGGTTACATTGCTTCAAGGTCAACAGTTGAAGTTGTGAACGGACTGTATTTAAAAGAACATACATATATAGGATCAGTGCAATCTAGCACATTCACACAGCTTTTCACGAATGTGTGATATAATTTGTCCTTCTAGAGATAAGAAAACAACTAATAAAAAAAATAACTCAGTACTCGCTGCAGTGAGTGACAGAGAGCGCATTTTCTCGTTGACAAAAACGTGAAGTCACGGATGGACAGACGGACGGACAAGCACAATAGTGCATTTTTTCCATAAATGAGAAAATGTGCTAGAAAGAAATATTTTCTTTCTAGCGAAAGAAAACAACATAACTTCTCAACATAAGGTTGAGATCAAATTTGATAACTGATAGTGAATTTTTATTGTAGCTATATAATTAAATTAATTAAGGATTATACACATTTCTTTACAAAGAAATTACCTTAATTTTGACGAGGGAACGGGCAAGTCTGGGGAAGTCCTGAGCGGTGTTAACCAAGGCATTGAGCTTCTCAAGAGGCTCTCCTGAAGACAACACACGCTGGGCAGCCTGCATGCTCAGGTGCTGCAGCTGCCAAACCTTCAGAGAGAATAATGTTCAAACTGATGGCACAACAGAAGTCAAAATCAAAAGGAGGAACAAAATCTGACTTGTAAAACAAGTTTCAACTCATTATAGTTGCATGATTGTAGTAATGAAACAAAAAATAAAAATCACAGGCATTCTTATAATAATAATTGTAATTTTTACAACATCATCTACACAAGAATTGTGGCTGATGTATTTATTATTTTGAAAGATGATCTCAGAAATATATACACACCTTCATAGGAGCCATGTCATGGGAGCTTGACACAAGGTGTTTCTTAAAGTCTGACAGCTCTGAAGACAGCTCTGGGTAACGTGTTCTGTCAAAATCAAACATTCTATAGTTTGGGTAAGAACACAGTAATATTGTTCAAACGCAATTATATATAGTTCAATTGGTACAATTGCATATAAGAGATATGGATTGTATTTTTTAGAGCTGTCACCAAGTTTCATGTCATGAGGGCAAACATGAGAATAAATTTTTAATTCTTAGTTACAAACAGAGCAATTAGACCAACAAAAAGATACAATAACAATGAAGCAGCATAGAGATCAACCTCAGGGTAGAGAAGAGAAAGCCTTCTGTGTGCTGCTCATCTTCTCCTTGTTGCTGATGTTCTGACTCTTCATCCTCTAATTTGGTGTCATCTTGGGCCTTGTACTCTGTACTCTTGATGGCCAACTCTACTCCATAGCCACTCAAACGCACACGTTGGCTACCTGGACTCTAAAATTTAATAAATATTTAAATACAATATAATTGACTCAATAATTTTGTTCAACTGGTTACTTGCTACAGAGGCTTGGGATGGCAAAAAGTGATTGAATGTCTGTTTCAAAATGAATGATGACATCGAATGAAATTGAACCTTCAGTTAGACTAGTATCAGGTCACAATAATTCAAACTCAATTTTTACAGTTGTACCCATCAATTGATGAACTTAATTATGTGCAAGGGCAATAAATTTACAAGTAAAGTTTTGTTAATTTTGTTTACAAATGTAGGTACTTGCACCTTTCTATTTCACCACTAAGTGCAAAAAGCTTCATGACAAAGTTATCTTAATAATACTTTAATATAAAAGCAGGAAGAATGTTATGTTAACTTGCGATCAAGTCAATTCAAGAAACAAAGAGCAAAAAACAGCATTACAGAGCATTAGATATGAAAACACAGTAGGAGCATTAGATTTGAAAAATTAGAATTTTCATGACATACCTGTACATATGGCCTCAGAATATAGTCAATTTCACCAGCATCAACCAGTTTCACCATTTCACTGTGGCATTCACTGAATGCCAGTGTACCAATCTCAGCATAGAGCACCACTTTCAACTGAAACAAAATGCAAGTCATGAACACATATAGACCTCAAAAATAAGTTGGAATAAAGTTTAGTAATAAATTGTGAATTTTGCAGACAGGCTAGGATATCTCAAGCTTGCAGTTTTTATGCAACAAAATATGCAACAAAAACAAAATATTTCAAAAATATAGTTTGAATGAGTATCAATAAATATTATTACTTTACAAAACAAACCTTATTGGATTCACCCCCAGGGTAGTGGTGATCAACATCATAAATAGCCATGTGACTGGCAATGCCAGTGACATCTCCCAAGGACTTCTTAAGACTCTTCACTCCACAAATTAAATGTCCATTGACATCAATAACAGCCTGGCAGTTCTGGGTGTCAGTTCTATTAAGGATGCCCCTATCAAGAGCAATCTGGCGGAACATTTCAATTTTGGGGGAGTGCACACGAAGTGCTAGACTGAGCTGCAATAGCTCCAGCTGATTAGTTGAGAGAATTTTACTGCTTGAGGAAAGCAGCTCATCAAATTGATTCTTCTCATTTTCTGAAATGAAGTCATGGTGTTAAATTATATCAAAATAACTTATTATATGAAGGTAGTTAAACTATAATCAAAATATTATACATATTAAATATACAAATATCAATTTTAATGAAGTAGGTATCTTAAAGGAAAACAGAAGCTTGACACCTAAAAACTTACTTTGAGCATAGTCATGCAGGTCCCATTTAGAAACATATTCAACAAAAGTCCAAAATATTGCAGGACTTTCATCTGCCATATACTCAGCAGCCTCAAGTAATAATGGAGTGTTGGCCCACTTTGCATTGAGATGAGTGGCAACTATCTTGTTCTGGTTGCCATTTTCTGATGCATATGCAACTCCAAATATTAGAAATATTCTCAATAAATGTATGAAAAACATTGTAATGTACTAAGAAACTGTCATCTACTCATGTGAATGGTGCAAAGAATTTAATATTTTGTAAATTAATAATCATCTGCACAAATAATTGATTTTATGTACAAGTTTAAATTTTATTAAAACATATAACAAAACATTATTAAACTAAATGACCATTCTATATATTATGTCCATACTCCATAGTTTAACTCTGACAAATAAAAGACTAAAAGTTCTCTGGATAATTAAATGAGTAGTAAAAGTATGACATGTAAAAATATATCTACCTCTAACAATTATGGCACAACTAGAAGTATTCCATTGTGAGTCACAGTGAAATGTGAATGCATTTTAGTTAATGAATTGTCATTTTAAATGAATTGCTGGCTACCCAAAAATCTGGAAAATCAGGAATGACATATGGGGCATGGGCCACCTATATATGCTGCTGCCAGTGCCCAGTGGCAGTGGGCATGTGACCATTACATAACAAATTATGCATCCTAATAAGAAAAAACTGAAGTTTATATTGATAGATTATATAATGCTCTATATGGTAGATAACAAGACAGGAGCTGGCCATACGTGTAACACCATGCTCCTGAACTGGCAATAATTGTCAATATCAGAGATATGAATTCAAACTTAGGCATAGTGGCAAACCAGTGATTTTTTTTTTTTAAGAATCAGTTCATTACAACACTTTTCTTTAACTTCACTTCTTGTTTGCCCGTTTGTCTGCCTGCTAAAAATCTTATAATCAATTTTTAACACACTTCTACTTCTCTGATCAAATTGAAATTTTACACACTTGCGTAAAGTTGGAGACAATGCATGGATCAATTGACAGAATGAATAATTTTAAAAATAATTTTTTTTTCAATATTAAAAAAATTAAAAAATTATTTTGTCTGCTATAAATCTTCTAATCAATATTTAACACACTTCTAGCTGTCCAATCTATCTGAAATTTTGCAGATAGATTGGATTGGAATTTTGCAGATAGGTTAAAAAATGAAAAATTTGTAATTAAGCTTGTTCCAAGCTGTGTCATATTCTGATACAGCTCACACAGGGCGTCAGAATTCCAACACAGGACGCCGGAATTACAATTTAATAGAGTTTGAAGTGCTGCCGTAATTAGTCTCAAAATATGCCAAATTTAGTCACACACAGCATCAGAATTCAGGGATTTTGTAGGTTTGAATTCTAAAGACTTTTAAATAAATATGGCAACAGTTTGTGACGTTTCATTGTTGCTGGCACATAGTGTGGTGTTTTGAGAGTGACGTAAAGCAAGCAGAACTTGAGTTGCGCAAACGGTGATATTTTTATAGCGATTCATTTCTTGCTACATCCATAATGTGTTGGAATATACCGCGTTTACCCTATCTTTAGAAAGTAATTTTTACACATATATATACTATTATTAATTTCCTCATTTATTCAAGATTTAAACCATTATTGTATGTATGATAATGCTGGTATCCATGATAGTTTGATGGTCTACTTATAGGACTCAAAATTGAACTTGAAGAAGATTCTAAAAAAATTCTCTGCTTTGCCACTATGGTCAGTAAGGTTACTAAGGTACCTACTAGGCTACTCAGGTGCAGAGGTGGGCAGTAGTGGTAGCAGCGCTACATTTAAGGCAATGTAGCGGTAAAGGTAGCGCCTGCTACATATTTAAGTAGCGATACAAGGTTTTGCTGCTACAGCGCTACCGCTACATTTATAGATAAAGCCTTTAGATTTTACTTAATAGTATTAAATATTATTTAAAAACCAGCACAATACAATCGGATACATACATAATATAAATTACTGAATAAAACTGTACGAAAGATATGTAATGTTGTCAACCTCAGCCTGTTACTAGTGTCAAGTTGTCAACATGTTAGTTGTTACTTCACTTGTTAAGTTGTTAGTTACCAGTTACCACTTACAGCCTTACAGGTATTTTTTCATGTTTCAGTTTGCTTACAGTTATTTTTATGTTTCACGGTCACCTTCTCTACTACTACTAGTAGGGAAATAAGGGCGGAAGGCTACTACATCATCATCTACATGGATGTCTACTTTAATCTAATTCTAATCTACCAATCTCAAAAATAATCCACCTAGGTATACCTATATACAAATAAAAGACTGATTTTTTATATGTAGGGTAAACACGGTATATTCCGACACATTAAGGACGCATCGAGAAATGAAAAACTATAAAAAAAACGTATGCGTTACGTAATAATCACGACGATTCACAGCGGATTATTCTCACACTAATCACGACGATTCACAGCGGATTATTCTCACACTAATCACGACGATTCACAGCGGATTAATCACAGTGAGTCGTGATTAGTCGCAATCACGACTCACTGAACCAAATTGACGTTTGACCAGCCAACGAAACGACTTCCACCTGTTCCAAGTCAAAGATTTGATGAAACTTCCTTAACTATTTAATCATAAATATTTTAGATGATATTGATATAATCATTTGCAATGATTCAGGAATGAAAAAAGCTCATGCTGAATTCTAAAAGTGATATGCACACAACTTCTTCTAATTTTTTGGTAAGGTATAACTATATGTTTGAAACTGGATGCATTCTCAAAGAAAATCTTTGAAACACTTTTCAAAAATTCCCAAACATTTTATAATTGCGATTTTAAAATTCTGCAGCCAATAAATACATCAGGCTGGGCAAAAACCATCTTAACATCCACACAATCATGTACATTGCCATACCTCAGATGTCAATAATTCGGGGCACTATAAGGAACATCAGAAGCTAGCAAAACTTTAATGTTGTTGGCGTCATAAGGAAAAACTCCATGTCTGCTGGGACTCCATGTCTGCTACATGGATGTAGACATCCATGTAGCAGATGTAAGGTAAAACATAAAAATAACTAACTTTTATTTACTCCTATCTAACCCGTACTACGTACTAGTTAGCAGGGGTGGAATACATCTACTTTTAACGGAAATTTCGCGGCCCGAGATCTCCCATTTATATGTAAGTTTGAAATCTTGCGGCTCGGAAGTCAGGTAAAATATATTGATTTAGAAATGTCACGGCTCCGAAATGGGTCACGTGACGTGTGATGGAAGGGCAAGCCAGCGGTTGGCAGTTGTCGGCNGTTGAATTGTCATTCATCAGAATTAGAGTGAGTGCATACAAGATAGTACGTTGCAACGCATTTCCAAAATTGATAGAACGTTGGTGTAATGTCTATGAGAGCCTGCATTCTTAAGGACACTCAATTTACATGATGTATTCATCTCTCATTATTTTCCAGATCCTCGAAGAACAGAAGCAGGCATGGATGAGGGCATGGAACTGGAAGTAGGCATGTCGAAGAGAGGCCTGTTCTCACCACACCAGTGTGCTACCATCTGACCGTGCCTGTTCACTACCATCTCACCGCACCTGTACGCTGTGATATCACCGCACCTGTTCGTTACAGCCTCACTACGCCTGTTTGCTACAGTGTTACGCACCCGTTTGCCAAGGTCTGTACCAATTGGGACTCCTAAGCTTTACCTATGTCACAATAATGAGGATCAATCAATTACTGATGGATTTACAGAAGGAAGTGCTAGGGCGCTAACAAACCAAGTCACTATGACGATAAAGAAGCTTTGTCTTGCATCAGGACAATGCCTCTCCTATGCTAATAATACCATTAATTCTTGTACACCATTTTGCCTCGAATAAATTGTCAAATATGCCTCTGAACTTCTTTTTTCACTCAGTAATTTATACATATGTATTGGGTAAGTCGGGGTTATCTCTCAAAACCAGGTTTCTTAAGTTCCCAGAAGTCTCCTGCCAGCTGGTAAGGATGATGCGATGCGCGATGCAGAAGTATGTACAAGTTTAACTTTTCAAACATGAGTGCAACTGTGAACCACCGATTTTGTGCACCAATTAGCCATGAATGGAACGCCTAGCACATTTATATGCATGAGCAAACATCAGCGGCGGATCAAGCCTGCCGTCAGTAACCTGCCCATGACAATAATAATATAATAATAGGAGTATTAGCGGTTTCAGAGTTTATTCCACCGTAGGCCTGTTGCCGATTCTTGACATCGCAAAACATTCACACTTTGTTGTGGTCTCAAACATGCAACTCACTGCTCCGATTCGGCTGTGCATAACCCCCCGGCCTCAAAGATTCGATCCAAAAACCATCGCAGAGAGCTGGGATCGAACCCGAACCTCTCTGCTCCAATCCTGGTACTCTAAACTTTAGCGATGCGACTGGGCCACCCTGCTCTAAACTAAACTGTGCTCAGCAAACAATGAACTGCGATCAATCAGCCCAGCTCGTCAGTGGAATTGCATGAAATCTGACATGCACCACCAAACAACGGATGGAATATGACTTTTGTTACATCATTATATTGAGTAATTTTTAGCTCACATCATCTGAGATTAGGTTTCACATAGTTTAGTTATGTTCCAAAATTAATCGTCTTTTGATGAATGGTCGTTCTTATCATAGGCTGATTCGATAAACAGGACGGGTCGGTGGCGGGCACCATATGCACTGCAAGGCTGTGGCACTAAATGTTCGAATGATGCAAAAATGTTTTTGCGTTTGCAGATGACGCTAGGCCATACTATAGCAGGTTGGTTTCCTGCAGGCAGATAGGTCTACTCAGTGTTGAAGGGCAGGCTACATACAGTATTGGAGGAAAGAACCAAGGTGGTATTATCGAAGCAGGGCAGTGTTGGTCTCCTACAAACGACCCTCTCAAACCGCGTTTCTCTTTCCCCTTTCAAGCTCTTCTGATGAAACGTTTTTTTTTATTTCTCTACGTGGACAAAAAGGAATCCCAGGTTAAGAAAGAACCATTTTTAACATGAATTTCGCATTATAGGTAGTTTATTTTCTCATTTATTCCTTGAAGTGTGACAAACAAATAGGTCTTCCATCATGCTCGTTTCCATTCCAATTAAAAATAAATTAATGCGCATTTTGAATGTATGTATGGCCTAAGCATTCGTGTGTATTTTTGAATGTATGGCCTAAGCATTCGTAAACATTTCGAGCTGTGTGAATTAACTCACATTTACATTCAATTGAAAAAAAAACAGAAATTTTTATAAGATGTTTAACGTCGCAAATGGGTTTTTGCCTAGAATCACACAACACATGTCTTAAATTGCTCATAAAAGAGTCATCATGTTAATGATTTTTAGTTCCTTAAATTATATTAGTCGTAGCTATAAGGTAGTAGCCTTCTCAAGTTATTCTGTTTGAGCTTATATTTCATTGCAGGTGAACCGTTTTTGTTCACTGGTTGGTCAAAACATCTTAACAAGTGTTTCCCGAACTTTGTATGTTCAACTCTTTTTTTCTTTATCATAGAATTTATCATTATCAAATATTTAAGTCCGCGCCTCCGCGGTTTAGTACCACGCTCTCGTCACAATCGTATATGTTAAACTGTGACAGCAGCAAGAGGGTTATGTCAAAGATGAAGATCTTGAACTCGCCTCTCAGACTCTTGTAAAACCGTGTTATATTTTTGCAATATCGTAAGGTAGACATTAGCATGAGCTAAACTACATGTGAATTAGGGAATAATGTTTAACTGCTGTTTCTAGGGCAAAATTTGAGCCTATTCGTGAATCGTGATTGCGCGCGTGCCATTGCCGCCAAGAGTTCGCGGTTCAAGAATGGCTTTCTACGGCTTGAGAAATAGGCTTACGGCTTGAAAATTGGTTAGTTCGCGGCTCAAAAAATCTAGTCGCGGCTCACAGAGTAGATCTTTTCCTCCCCTGCTGTGATACAGATAGCTACAAATACAATCAATCAATGAAGTACAAAAACAATGCAATTAATACAAGTTATACAACACACATAAATACAATAATGATTGAATCAATAATAATGACAAAACCGAGCCAGTTTTTGCTACCTGTACTGATCTAATTTCTAGCTGGCTCGCAAACCTACTCCTACCTACTGCCTCTTCCCGTGACGAGAAGAGGAGGGGGGAGGGGCGAGAGAGCCAGCCGGGTTCTTGAAATTGAACACTTAGCTAATATACTCGTGGTATAAAGAAAAGTGCAATACAAAATCAAGTTAGTGATTAGTGAATGTATAACTGTAATAGTTTACAATAATATGTTTAAACGCAAAAGAGATCGTTACGTTGATCACGATTCACAGAGCACAATATGAAGATGTTTGCCGTATGAACGCCGCGGACTCTCTCCTCATGTATAGCAAAAAAAAAGCTCTGATTTGATTACCTCGACCTCAGGACGGAGCTTCCAGCTCAGCAAAACACCTTTAGATGGGATAAGTAGTGCAGCAGATGTGGATGGTGCCGGGATCTTGATCTGTGACCCATCGGTGTAGATCACTGCCCTGGATGTAATGGACCATCATGATTCCTGCCTTCCGGAACGTAGCCATCGACACTTCTTCTGGACCATGGTTGAACTATATAAGGTTGACCCACGAGAAGGTCCGTCTTTCAGTTCAGCTTTCTTGTTACGTCACGTAGATCAAGAAAAATAAATAAACCCGTCATTCCTATGACGGATTAGTTAACTGGTTTGATCGCATTTCGGTGATTGATTAATGCCCGTGACGTCACTGAGATCAGTGACACCACAGGCGATCAACGAACTATATCTGCAAAAATGGGCTTCTGATAGGTCAACCATATACTAGTTCAACCATGTTCTGAACAATCATATCTACCGGTAGGCCGTGCGTCGAACCAGCCCTCGGTCGAACGGCCACTCGTTGAAGGACAATGAATTTTGGAACAGAACTATGCTATTTGAAACCTTACAGCGTATGCGGTGAACGTAAAATTACGTAATTTAAAACTAACCGCCACGTGTTGTCGAGTCACGACTGTCATGCTACAACCTAGGCTGTATATGATATCTGCACTTAATTCTTAGTATCTATTAGGCCTTGAGTGTTTATTTAACCAGCCATTAATATAGATTGCTTCCTATCAAATGCAGTCATCAAACGAACAATTGTGGACTCGAATCCATTTTTGAAAATAATGAGAATTGTTACGTTCATTGGTCGTATAACTCATGGTTAAACTGTACCTATAAGGTTGACGCACGAGAAGTTCCGTCTTTCAGTTCAGCTTTCTTGTTACGTCACTGAGATCGAGAAACGTAAACAATCCCGTCATTCCCATGACGGATTGGTTGACTATTGTGATCGCATTTCGGTAATTGGTTAATGCCCGTGACGTCACTAAGATCAGTGACGTCACCGGCGAACAATAAGCTACATCCGCAAAAAATAAGTTTCTCACGGGTAATAAGCTAGATAAAGCCATGGAAAAATATATGTTCAGATATGAAATGCATAGCACCATATCGAATCCGGTGGAAGTCTAGTAGCTACTTGAAACTATCGTCAGTCATGAAAAGATCCGGTCAAATGAAACGATATTAAATCATCTGTGAACAAGGCACGAAAAGGAAAAGAATTGGCGACAGGCCACATCAGGCCTTCACTTCAGCGCCGAGATCAATATGTTATGTTATGTTAACCTTATACTAGTTCAATCATGGTATAACTTCAGAGTCCCAGCTAAGGAGAAAGTTCTGCCTTTCAGTTCAGCTTTCTTGTTGCGTCACTGAGATCGAGAAACGTCAACATAACATAACATAACATAGTGATCTCGGCGCTGAAGTGTAGGCCTGATGTGGCCTGTCGCCGATTCTCTTCCTTTTGTGCCTTGTTCACAGAAAATCTAAAATCGTGTCATTTGACCGGACCTTTTCATGACTGACGATAGTTTGAAATAGCTACTCGACTTCCACCGGGTTCGATATGGTGCTAGGCATTTCAAGTCTGAACATATATTTTTCCATAGCTTTATCTAGTCAGTTCTTTAACGCGTTCATACTTGGAGCGCCAACGATGTCATCGGGGAGGCTGTTCCGTATGTTGGTGATTCGAAGCGAGAAGAAATATTGGCGCGTGGAGAAGTTGCAGCGCAGTTTTTTTTAGTTTATAGCCGTGGCCCCTGGTGTTGGTTCTTGTTTCAAATTCTAGTAATCCTTCGGGGACCTTGTATAAACCATGAGTATACTTGTATACTTCAATGAGATCCCCACGCAGACGTCGATAAGTGCGGCTTGGAAACTTCATAATCTTTAATCTTTCTTCATAGGACTTGCCCTTCAAGCCTGGAATTGTCATTGTTGCACGTCTTTGAACATTCTCTATTAAATTTGTATCTTTTTCAAATCTCGGTAACCACACAACGTTTCCTGACTCTAGATTCGGGCGCACGACAGCAACAAACAACTGCTTCATCGCTTCTGCATCTAGGAACTCGTATGAGCGTCTGATTAGTCCAAGAATGTCTTTTGTTGGACGTGTTAACTTGCGTTTCAACATGATTAGAAAATTTCAGCTCCTTATTAACATAAACTCCGAGATCTTTTTCCACACTAGTCTTTTCAATCATTACTCTCTCGTTGCAACCATGTCTTCTCATACTGTAATCTTGCTGTTCATTGTTCTTCCAGAGGTGAAGTACTTTACACTTGTCAGCATTAAACCGCAGCTGCCTCGTATCAGCCCAGTTAACTAAACTGTCAAGATCATCTTGCAATTGCGCTTTATTTGACGCATCCTTCACTGTATTAAACTTTTGTGTCTTCGGCATACATGGAGCACACGCTGGACACTGCTTCTGGCAGATCGTTTATAAAAGCAAAGAACAAAATAGGCCCATGAACGCTTCATTGTGGCACGCCACTGCGTACTGTTACCCAGTCTGACACGGTGCCGGTAATACTGACACGTTGTCGTCTACCTACTAGAAAATCTCTGATCCATTGGAGTACGTTTTCTTTCAATTCCAAAAGACTTCATTTTACGCAACAGCCGCTCATGCGGAACTCTGTTAAATGCTTTGGCAAAATCGAGGTACATTTAATGCATCCACTGGCTCCCTTTCGTCCAGCCGGCGAGTCCAATCGTTCAACGTAGATAGTAAGTTAGTGGTGCAGGATTTACCAGGCAATAAAACCATGTTGACAATCCGATGGGGGATGGTGAGCAGTCAAGTGATCGATAATGCTATCCCTCACAACAGATTCCATTAGCTTACAACAACACTTGTCAGGCTGACAGGGCGATAGTTGCCGGGGCTTCTTTTGTCACCTTTTTTGAACAATGGTTTTACTTGAGCATCTTTCCAGTCGGACGGCAAAGTTCCTTCGTTCAAGGTTTTTTGAAAGAATACTGTCAATGGGCCGGCCAGAACGGTAGCTAATTCTTTGAGCAATCTGGGATGGAAGCCGTCTGGTCCACATGACTTGTTGGGATTTAGAGCTACCAGGCGCTTGAGAACCTCTTCTTCGTGTATTTCAAAACCTGTTAACTTCGAGCCGACCGGGAGCTCCTCAATATCTGGAATACTGTTCAAGTCCTCATCTGTGAAGACACTGCTGAAAAACTGATTAAGGGTAGCGTCTGGGGTAAAATTTATCTCGGCTATTCACAGACGGATCACTCTGAAACTTGGTACACATATGCAAAACAGTATTCTAAGACATATTTGTTCGCGTAAATTTTTCGAAAAAAATGAAAGAAAACGTGAAATTATTAGAAAACGGCCAAAAAAGGGGGTACTGTAGAAATCTATCTCCTCCTAGGATTTTCAAGCTACAACATCGAGACACATATCATTCGATGCGTAAAAATCATATCTAAAGCGTAACACGAGGGTTTTTAGGATTTCTCATTTTTGTGTTAGATAATTTTGTTGCGCATCGAATGGTATATGTCTCATTGTTGTAGCTTATAAACTCTAGGAGGAGATAGGTTTGCAGTGACAATAAGTTAACTTTTCAGTAGAGCCCGTCAAAGTCCCGCGCGCATCGGAATAGGCACTCAATGTAGCAAGGATACAAAACTAAACGTTACTGCAGCTTGATTCCAGTCAAGGATGGTGGGAGCGACGACACGCAACCCCTCCCGTACAACTGCAGGCGGGTTACTGAAGCACATCGTATGTCACGGTATGTGGACTAGCTATTTATGCACGCTACCGGGAATTATCGCCCACCTAAAATGTGAAAGAACTCCCCCGACCCCCCCCCCTTTTGCAAGCTGTCGTGAACACATAAATCAACGTACAGAGTTGATTTTGGTACCGTTGGATAGAGCAGAATGTCAGCTTTAAGATGAGACTAAAAACCGGAAAAGCCAAAATTCAAAATTTTACCCCAGACGCTCCCCTTAAGAACGTTAGCCTTGCCCTATCAGAGGAAATCTTTCGTTGGTCTACTTTCAAATCAGATATACCGTCCTTTGACTTACACTTCGAACTAGCGTATAAAAAGAAGGCTTTCGGATTATTTTTCGCATTTTTAGCAATATTTTTTTCCGAAGTTTTTCACTGCAGTGCGACAAACGTTTTTAGCTTGATTTCGAGCTCTTGCATACAGGTTATAATCAGAATCGCTGTGAGTTCATAAATAACGCTTGTAGGCTTCTTTCTTGGTCTTTAGCTGAGCCGTAACTGCACTGTTCATCCACTGGGACTTTTTGACTCCTCCAAGCGTAATCTTGGGTACACAGGTAGAGCTGGGCAGCGCTACTTTGAAATGTAGCGGCCGCTACCGCTACCGCTACCGCTACATGCTCTAAATATAGCGGGCGCTACCGCTACCGCTACACCCACTAGATTGTAGCGAGCGCTACCGCTACCGCTACAGTAAAATGTAGCGCCGCTACATTAGTCGCTGCAATGGCCAAAATTATTGGAAATCTCTAAATATTTATTGTTCTGCTATTGGGATTCACTCATAAACATTTAATGATAATAAAACATTTTCAAAACATACCAATGCAACTTATTTGCAATTAACCTAACCGAACTAGTACGGGTTTGATACAGTAAATAAAAGTTACAGTTATTTTTATGTTTTACCTTTTCTACGTGGATGTCTACTTTAATCTACCAATCTCAAAAATTATCCACATATACATATAAAAAATCAGTCTTTTATTTGTATACATACATGTGGATTATTTTTGAGATTAATAGATTGAAGTAGACATACATGTAGGGAAGGTGAAACATAAAAATAACAGTGTAAAAATAACTGTAAGCAAATTGAAACATGAATAAAATACTTTAAAAAAACTTAAAAAAACACGTTTTTCTTGTGGACTAAAATGTAGAAAATAAATTGTGGCTCGCCCCAAAAAAACGTGTGTCGGCAGATTTATGATTAAAGCGAAAAGCACACAACACACGAATTTTGGAAATTTGATGGTGAACGTACAGCCCGACCCACGTTTTTTGGGGCGAGCCACAATTTATTTTCTACTTTTTAGTCCACAAGAAAAACGTGTTTTTTTTTAAGTTTTTTTTAAAGTATTTTATTTTCTCCTTTTTAGTCCGTTGCTACACATGAAAAACGTTGTTGCGAGCCAATCTACTTGACTTGACGTACGTATCGATGATACGCAGCGTCAGGGCCTGCTCGTCTATAACGTCAGCGCCCGCACGTCATACTATATATATACTATTTATATATATTTTACTTAATTAAGCTAATTTATTAGGTCTCTAATTGCTACTTTTTATGATTGTATCTGAAATCGTTAGGCGAAAATAGCCTGCATTCCGAATTTCAGATATCTAGAGCAATCAGAAGTGGGCTAATTTTCGTTGTCAATGTTAACAACAAACAAACAAACAAACAAACAAACAAACAAACAAACAAACGCGAAGCTAAGCTAAGAAAAACGTGTTAATAACAAACAAACAAACAAACAAACAAACAAACAAACAAACAAACAAACAAACAAACGCGAAGCTAAGCTAAGAAAAACGTGTTAAAAAGTACCTGTAAGTGGTAACTGGTAACAATTTAACAAGTAACAACTAACATGTTGACACTAGTAACAGGCTGAGGTTTACAACATTACACTGAAATCTTTCGTACAGTTTTATTCTATAATTTAGATTATGTATGTATCATGCCGGATTTTAAATAATATATAATAATATAAAGTAAAATCTAAAGGCTTTCTCTATAAATGTAGCGGTAGCGCTGTAGCGGCAAAACCTTGTATCGCTACTTAAATATGAGTCGGGCGCTTCCGCTACCGCTACAATTGCTTAAATATTAGTATATGCTAGCAAAATTTGTTCCTGCAGGTGGGAGCGTAGCCGTGCACCACCAATTTTGTGCACCAATAAGCCCTGAATCGAACGCCTTGGATCTCTCCGGACCTACACCAATCAGCCGTGCACCACTTGACTTTGTCCTCTTCCGGCCTTGACCACCACCTGCCGTGCACCACCAGGCCGCGGAACGAATCTGACTTCCGGGCATCGTTAAATTACGTAATTTTACGTTCACCGCATCTGAGGTTAGGTTTCAGATAGCATAGTTCTGTTCAAAAATTTATCGTCCTTCGACAAGTGGCCGTTCGACCGAGGGCTGTTTCGACCCACGGCCTAGATACGGACGGCTTGAAGTGTTGAAGGCTATGTTCCGGAAGGCAGGAATCATGATGGTCCATTACATCCAGAGCAGTGGTGGTCTTCGGCAGGCGACCCCCTGCAGGTTTCATTGAAGACCACAGAATTCGTTTCATTGACAATTTTCTTATTAGTTTTTGTCGCGTCTTCATTGCCAGAGGACGCAGATGGTTTGCGGAGAATGAAATACAGATTTTTTGGTATCTTACTGTACTTCTTTTCAGTCCATCTTCATCCTCTGGCAATGAAGACGCGACAGTGCTAAATGTTGCTTTGTCTACGAGTCACACCGTTGTTTATCCCAGGAACAGGGACCGACGCTTCTCTGACCGCCAAAATTTCTAAATAACCCGGAACGAGCCTGTCCGTGTACGCGGATACTAAAAAATATTAAAACTAAAACTAATAGTTAAGCTAATGCTGGGATTTATTCCAGCACACTCCCCGCCCGCGAATCCAGTACAATAAAGGGGGGATGCAGGAGGTGAGCATCTTTAGACTTGTCGTCACAGCAGCTTGACCTCCAGCTATGCTGGATGACTGGTGGGAGTTTGAGCCATATTTTTTTTAGTGCATCCCACACGTTTTGCAATGGATTCGCGGGCGGGGAGTGTGCTGGAATAAATCCCAGCATTAGCTTAACTATTAGTTTTAGTTTTAATATTTTTTAGTATCCGCGTACACGGACAGGCTCGTTCCGGGTTATTTAGAAATTTTGGCGGTCAGAGAAGCGTCGGTCCCTGTTCCTGGGATAAACTGTGCTGGAATAAATCCCAGCATTAGCTTAATGTCGCGTCTTCATTGCCAGAGGACGCAGATGGTTTGCGGAGAATGAAATACAGATTTTTTGGTATCTTACTGTACTTCTTTTCAGTAAGATACCAAAAAATCTGTATTTCATTCTCCGCAAACCATCTGCGTCCTCTGGCAATGAAGACGCGACATTAAGCTAATGCTGGGATTTATTCCAGCACAGTTTTTTCCATTGATCGAAGAAGATTTTTCGTTTGCACGGGTAAATCGAAAATCAGATTACCGAAGGACATTTTTATTTCTTTAACGACGTTTCGAACGTTTCTATCATTAATTATCAAGTTAAAAGGCGCATTGAGTGATGGAATTTGGGTCGACATGAGTACAAAATCAAGTAAATAGGATACTACTCAATGTCTAGGACTGAATTCGAGGCTACCTAAATCTTCTCTTTTCAGCCAAGTAACGGTGAACCCAAGGACAGTAAGTAAGACATTCTTGATACTCAGTCCAGGTTTACTGCCGGAAAGTTCGACCGTAAATCTGCACATAATAGAGCAGATGTAATACTCGAAAAACAACATGAACTTTTAATCTCACTGAAAGTTAATAAAATACCAAGAAACTCGTTATACAAAATCGATGGATAGGTACTGAACTTTGCGAAAAGGAATAATCCTAAATTTAGGCTGGCAACAATCTAAATATTTCATCTATGTCACTATGTGTAAATAATGCAATAATGACCGCGGTAGCTTAGAAAACAAATACAAGCATTACACTTACGAGATGTGGCACGTCGATCCTATTCATCAGTTCGATTGGTCGCTAACAAATGACTGTTACATTGAAACAACATCAAGTTTACGCACGTCTGGACAGAAAGAAGATGGAGATTCAGTTACACGATAATGGCCGACAATAAGTAAAACAAAGAAAAGTCCAAAAAACTACTATTGCATTTCACAATGGGCATACCAGGTTTATCAAGATCAAATAAGCACCAACACTAGACACAGTGAAACAAAGACTTGATATGGACAATGAATGAACTGGATTTCTAGGCAATGAATTAGCTACACATCTTCCTATGCTAACGCAGGAGTTCGTCACCACTAAATGAGACGCCGCCGGCCGCATGCTGCACGCTAGCGGGCGGAAGTGGAGCTAGGCGGATGGTTCTGAGAGAAGGCAGAGCGCTGTGAACCCTAAACTCCAATAGTTTAACTCGCGCGACGCGACACTCAAAAATAAAAATTGTTATGAATAATTACAAAATCACAAAAATAATTAAAAATTAGAGCACCGAAAATCACTCCGAAAACAGTCTCAATGTTCTGACAAATCCAGTAGTTTGAAGGTTGATGGCTGGGGTCCTATCTTTAATGATGAGAGCCTCAGCTATCGCGAGTCGGTTGGCGTCGGGGAATCGCATGACGACGCTGGTGCATTCTTCCAGCACCGTACGAGTGATGGTCTCGTTGTGGGCCTCCATCATGTGGTTCCTTGGTCCACCAGACTGAAGGTGGCACGTGAGACGTCGGCTTAATGTCGTGGTTGTGAGTTCGATGTAGTCCATGTTAGGGAGAAGTCTACAACCTTCTCTATTGCAAGAAAATGTATGGACTACATTGGTTGGTCTCTTGGAAAACTCCCGTTTTTTTGCAGGGGTTATTGCTCATTACAAGTTTCTGTATTTTCTTGTTCTTGTAATAAATCAGTAGTTTAATTTTATTATTAGTTACGTTCGCGATGTTGTTGTGAACGATAGAATGAAGGATCCGTTCATCTGCTTTATAACCGCTGGTCATTTGGTTCTCATAGTAGTGGTCAGAGCTGGGCAGCGCTACTTGGAAATATAGCGGCGCTACCGCTACCGCTACATGCTCTAAATGTAGCGGGCGCTACCGCTACCGCTACATGCTCTAAATGTAGCGGGCGCTACCGCTACCGCTACATGCTCTAAATGTAGCGGGCGCTACCGCTACCGCTACACCCACTAGATTGTAACGGGCGCTACCGCTACCGCTACAGTAGAATGTAGCGCGCTACATTAGCCGCTACAATGGCCAAAATTATTGGAAATCTCTAAATATTTATTGTTCTGCTATTGGGATTTACTCATTAACATTTAACGATAATAAAACATATTTAAAACATATCAATGCAACTTTATTGCAATTAAACTAACCGAGCTAGTATGGGTTACCCCAGGATTAGATACAGTAAATAGAAGTTACAGTTATTTTTATGTTTTACCTTCCCTACATGGATGTGAACTTTAATCTACCAATCTAAGAAATTATCAACATATACATATAAAAATCAGTCTTTTTTGTATATATATGTGGATTATTTTTGAGATTGGTAGATTGAAGTTGACATCCATGTAGGGAAGGTGAAACATAAAAATAGCTGTGTAAAAATAACTGTAAGCAAACAGAAAGATGAAAAAAACCTGTAAGTGTTAACTGGTAACAACTTAACAAGTAACAACTAACACGTTGACACTAGTAACAGGCTGAGGTTGACAACATTACACCGAAATCTTTCGTACAGTTTTATTCTGTAATTTATATTATATATGTATCATGCTGGTTTTTAAATAATATTTAATACTATTAAGGGGACCGGCTACCCTAAAAATCGGAAATTTTGGCTTTACCGTTTTCTTAACTCATTTTGTAGCTGCTGAAAAGGCGCGTTTAACGCAGTTTACCGCATGTCTGTGCGCGCTATAATTTTTGCGTAAGACAATTTTAAAAATATATATATGAACATTTTTTAACAATATGTACAAAGATTTATTTGTATTAAATCTGTATATTTAGATCATTACTCTCGTTAATTACAAAGTGTTTGCTCTCGTTTGAAAGCTATAAACGAGACGCGTTCAACAAAGCTACTACCATAGATGTACATGCAATACTTTTTTGTGTAATGCAGTCTTGAACTTTTATAAAATGATCATTTTATATCATTATTTACAAATAAATGGTATTTATATGTCATTATTTAGGTTAATTGCAAAGTGTTTGCACTCGTTTGAAAGCTAAAAACAAGACGCGTTTAACAAAGCTACTACCATGGATGTTCATGCAATTGTTTTTGCGTAATGCAGTTGTAAAATTATGTAAAATGAATATTTTATATATACATATATTTATGTATAAAAAGTCCCATTTATACCCTATTATTCAAGTTAAATTGAACATAAATAGGTCTAAAGACGCGTGCTGGCACCTTGAATGCAAATAATTGGCAATGGGAAAGCTTGGGCTACAATATCAAGACTTTTTGGGCATCTTCTTCTGTTTCCAATGAATTTTACTTTATTTGGCTCGCCTGAACAATTTGAAAATCCAAAAACGCCATCTTAAAAAAGTCATAACTCCAACAGTTTTGAAGCTACGGCAATGAGAGACATACCATTCGATTTGTAAAAACAATAACTAGCGACTCTAGAAGCTTTTTTTTTTAATATGTGCATGGTTTGACTTATATATGGGAGGGGGAGGAAGGGGGAGTAATAATGTGAAAAAATGGGTAGAACGCGAAAAAACGATGAGGAAAATCAAAAATCGGGGCTCTACAGTCGCTAAATATTGTTGTTACAAATCGAATGATATGTGTCTCGACATTGTAGCATGTGATTTGCAAAAGTTATAAACTTTTTTAGAGTACCCCTCATTTGCCGTTTTCTATTAATTCCACGTTTTCTTTCATTTTTTTAAATTTACATGAACAAAAAGGTCTTAGATTTCTGTTTTACATATGTGTATCAAGTTTCAAAACGATCCGTCTGTAAACAAAAAAGTTTTGTTGGAGGGTAGCTGGTCCCCTTAAGTAAAATATAAAGGATTAATCCATAAATGTAGCGGTAGCGCTGTAGCGGCAAAACCTCGTATCGCTACTTAAATATGTAGCGGGCGCTACCGCTACATTGCCTTAAATGTAGAGCCGCTACCGCTACCGCTACTAAAAATGTAGCGGCCGCTAGTAGCGGCCGCTACATGTAGCGCGCTACTGCCCACCTCTGGTAGTGGTTGTGACGTTTGCGTCAGTCTCTGGTTCGTGGTTGAGTCTGTTTTGGTACATTCGAAGTTGCGAAATTTCCGTGTCGATGGTTCTATTGGAAAATCCGTTATTAACCATGATTCTGTTGCAATTTCTCAGCTCCATATTCAAGTCATTTTCAGACGAGCAGGTTTTGAGAGCTCGTTGGGCAGGTTGAAGTCTATCGCCGTTCAGGACTCGCCCGACATCTGTTGGTTTTCGGTATACATTTGTGACGTAAGAATTATTTTTAGCTTGGAAGAGTATATCTAAAAAGGTAATGTGCGATTTTGGCCGAGTTCGTAAGTAAACTTCAAGTCAGAATTCATTTCAAAGGTCATTCGTTGATTCAGCAGTTGTTCTTCATCTCAAACGACAACGAAGATATCATCGACATACTTGCAGTACAATTCGGGCTTATTCAGTTCATCTGAAAGTACTCGATTTTCAATTTCGCACATATAGTATTCAGCAAAAGTTGGACCTAAGGGACTGCCCATGGCTGCGCCGTTGGTTTGTCGGTAAATTTTACTGTCCGGAGTCCGGAGAGGTGATTCGAAGTGTAAAGTCGAAGGAGATCGAGGAGAATTTTCTTAGGTATTGGTGGAGCCGGTAACGTTGGATGAGAATATACGTGCTTCCCAATGATTTCTAATATTTCTTCAGTAGGGACGTTGGTGAAGAGGCTGGTGACATCAAGTGACGCAAGAAGACCAGATGGGCGTGCAGCGCGGAGGATCTCCAGAAAATCGTCTCTAGATTTCACAGAAAATTGCTTTGGAATGTACGGTTTTATTATGGTATCCAGTTTTTTGGCTGTTTTGATGATAGGAGACGTAAACTAAGAAATAATGGGTCCGAGCGGATTGCATTCCTTGTGGTTTATAACGTTTCCATAGAGATAACCGGGAGAGTAGCTCCCGACGAGAGGTGTGAGCTTTTGATATTCTACAACGTCGGGATATCGTCGGGAGTTACTCTCCCGGTTATCTCTATGGAAACGTTAAAAACCACAAGGAAGGCAATCCGCTCGGACCCATTATTTCTCAAGTTACGTCTCCTATCTACAAAACAGCCAAAAAACTGGATACCATAATAAAACCGTATATTCCAAAGCAATTTTCTGTGAAATCTAGAGACGATTTTCTGGAGATCCTCCGCGCTGCACGCCCATCTGGTCTTCTTGCGTCACTTGATGTCACCAGCCTCTTCACCAACGTCCCTACTGAAGAAACATTAGAAATCATTAGGAAGCACGTATATTCTCATCCAACGCTACCGGCTCCACCAATACCTAAGAAAATTCTCCTCGTTCTCCTTCGACTCTGCACTTCCGAATCACCTTTCCGGACCCCAGACAATAAAATTTACCGACAAACCAACGGCGTAACCATGGGCAGTCCCCTTGGTCCAACTTTTGCTGAATACTATATGTGCGAAATTGAAAATTGAGTACTTGCAGGTGAACTGAATAAGCCTGAATTGTACCGCAGGTATGTCGATGATATCTTCGTTGTCGTTCAAGATGAAGAACAACTGATGAATCTACGAATGGCTTTTGAAATGAATAATTCTGACTTGAAGTTTACTTACGAACTCGGCCAAAATTGCACCTTACCTTTTTTAGATATACTCGTCCAAGCTAAAAATAATTCGTACGTCACAAAAATATACCGAAAACCAACAGATGTTGGGAGAGTCCTGAACGCCGATAGCCTTCAACCTGCCCAACGAGCCTTCAAAACCTGCTCGTCTGAAAATGACTTGAATATGGAGCTGAGAAATTGCAAAAGATTCCTGGTTAATAACGGATTTACCAATAGAACCATCGACACGGAAATTTCGAAACTTCGAACGTACCAAAGCAGACTCAACCACCAGAGGTTGGCAGTAGCGCACTACATGTAGCGGTAGCGGTAGAGGCGCTACATTTAAGCAATTGTAGCGGTAGCGCCCGCTACATTTAGAGCATGTAGCGGTAGCGGCGCTACATTTAAGCAATTGTAGCGGTAGCGCCCGCTACATTTAGAGCATGTAGCGGTAGCGGTAGCGGCCGCTACATTTCAAAGTATAGCGCTTCCCAGCTCCGCATATCTCACGCTATTCAATATTTCTCGCAATCTTTAGCGGCAACCTACAAGAAGGGAGGAGATAGAGGGTGGTCGGCTGAGCACTGGCTGTCTGTTCATCCTCCAGAACGGTCGCATATTTTTTTGTGATTTCTCGTCGAATAAATTGGGCTATTAGTCATTTCACTTTCTTAATTGCCCTACTACGATCACAAATTATCTGAGACTTGATAGATGCTGAAAGTTTTTTAAATAGATTCCTCTCAATTTTCAAGATTTCCTTTTCATTAGTTTATGGCTTTACAACCCATAAGGTTTACCGAAATCATTCATGCGAACGTTTAAATAATTAATTTATTAGTATGAATGTCATGGGTGTGGGATCAATTGTTCCAAGAACCTGTTCAACGGTTGCAACTTACTTGATTTATTTCCGAATTTCCCTTCACTGTATAAATTCGTTCACTCCACATCTGCACAGTGGCCATATGACTTTCATGTATCGATTTAATTTTTCTCGTCACTTCAACACTTTCAAACCAACATTATTTTTTTGATTCCATGATTTCATAGTATCTACTATTCAATACAAAACTATCAAGGTTTAAGTAATTCATAAGACAGTGTAATATAAATCAGAGCAGAATAAATTTTTTGCGCTGAACAAATCTAATAGGGCTAAGTTCTGTGTGCAGAAGAAGCTAATAAACATATCAAAGTAATGCGAATTTGGTGCCTGTGGCAGCAACAGAACGTCCGACAACGCCGTAATGATGTTCTCTTAAGTTCATTTAAAAACACCTAGCTTATTATTTTTAACAAAAATCTCTCAAACAAAACTTAGCTTAACTATCGAGAAACCTTCATCCGTCGTCTAGTTCGAGAAAGACGCGAGGATCGTAGGGAAACTTCATTTTTGCCCTAAAATATAAACAAATAACACGAATAAATAAACATTGAAATGAATAAGATCTGAAAATAATAGTATCACAATAATGCAAATAAACACTAATGACACCTTACCAAACTTCCCTAGTACCAAATAATAGCTCACTGCAGCGTAACAGCTCAGTGAACCTTATAGGAAGACACAAGAGGCTATACTGTATATGTGCTCAGCCTTTACTGAACAGGCATTACGAAAGATTAAATGCCTCGCTGTAGTGCGGATAGAATCTTACACGTTTAAACGTTGAATTTACGCTTTTTAAGCGCTATTTTAACGCTATTCCTCTGGAGGGAAGTTTCCTATGTGAAGAGTTGTTGCTTTATTTATGTAAAATAGTTTCGGTTGAAAATACCGTTTTTGTGAACCTTTCTTATTAGAGCCTTTCAAAATGCTGCGGGCGATCCCAATGCATCGCTAAAATATCAGAAAATTTAAAAGAAATTCAATTTATATTAATTAGATAATAATTGCCCAATCAATTCTTGATTTACTTCAGTCGAGCCGATACTTTAACTGCGGGCGCTTCACCAAACCGCCCTGAATATCTCGAAATGAGAGAACTGCCCGTAAATTACCGAACTCGAAAGTTTTGTGAGGTTCATAACATTATTTCACATTAACATTAAGTTTTCAATTCAGTCAAATTATCTTTCTCTTTTATTCTTTCGAATTTCTGGTAGCATGAGGCTTGGCTGAACACCAAACTTAAGATAATACATCAAAATACGCAGCGTTGAACTTCAATTTGAGCATAATTAAAGGAAGTTATATGACTCGATCAAAACTTAAAAACTATGAGCAAGTCACATATGTCCATTTTGAAGTAGAGAATAATCTGCTCACATCTTTTGAACACCTTTGGTTCAGAAATATTTTAATAATCTATGTTTTACATTTTTTTGAAGACTATTGGCGATGGTGATTGATATTGTTTCGACTGTATTGATTGTGCATATTTTTGCAACAATCATGTAACTAAAGATCTTCTGTGACTGGAAGCTCATTTAATATCGCCAAACTGTCGTTATTATTTTTTCATTAATTCTTGTTCGTATATACGTGTATGATTCAGAACGTCTTCACGTACAGATTACGTTGATGAATAGCCAACAATAATGGGTTGATAATCTGAAGAAAATTATCACGCTGACATGCCTCCTGTGATTTTCACAAATGTTAAACTAGAAGCTCAGCAATTTTGTTAGATTATCTGAAATTTTGTTAGATTATCTGGAATGATTTTGAACATTTAAGCTACAGTAGCATGTTAATATTAAAGCCTGCAGACGCATTGCAGGTACACACGCATATTGGATAAGGCCGAGCATGCCAGTGCGCAATGTGTTCAAGATTTGATAATATACCTGAGGCTGTTAAGTTCTTTCATTTTGTTTCATCTTACTATAAAAATCGATTAAATATTGTTCACGAATAATAAATCCCTAAACTTTTAGCAATCCTGATTTTAAAATCCACTATCAAAGAGTAACATCAACCTCGAAGACAGATTCGGATTAATATTTGGCTCATTGTAGATTTGGCTCATTGATTAATATTTGGCTCATTGTAGATTTGGCTCATTGATTAATATTTGGCTCATTGTAGATTTGGCTCATTGATTAATATTTGGCTCATGGAGTGAGTTCGGGGTATTTGAGGTGATCAAACAGAGCTCTTTAAATCGGAGCTACGCATGCTATTTAAAACAAATAGTAAAAAATGTTCCGCTGCAAGTCGTGACTTGACAGAAGTTTTGATTCGGCACATGAATGTTAAATACTTGCATAATTATTTCATTTAACGCTATACTAACATTCCACCTGAATGGCTGTTGTCGAATAAAAAATTCGAATGAAATCGTTTACCGCTAAATGTGAACACCAAAAATCAGTTCACAACCTCTGACCATGTATGGCCGTCGTATAATTAGGTAGTCGACCTTATTGATTGTTAAAAAAGTTATGTAAGATAATTCATTTTCTATTATCACTTCAGTAAGATTTCGTAAAATATGGCGTTATAAAAGTTTTCAATGTTCATGTATCGTAATACGAAATCGTAAATCTTGAAATATCGTAATCGTATTAAGCTCTGAAACCGTAATATCTTCCAGTACTATTTCATCGTCGATTCTTTGAGAATTCGAAGCATTTCAGTTGCAAATAATATTTATAAGCGATCCAAAATATCTAGAACTTCTTATCAACAGTCGATGGAGAAATCACACCAACATCAACTGTCTATTAATATAGACTCAATTGATCCTTTTTGTAGATGACATTTCTGAATAATAATGTGCTCTTCACATTCGTCTGTACGAATATGCGAGTATTCTGAGAAAAGACTCTACTCGAAATTGCCTAAATAAATTTAAGTTATTATATCGCTTTGAAGTAGCTCAGTAATAATGATAAACATTGAACTAAAAACTTCTATTCTAGTTAACTGGAACAATCTTGATAGGTTGCGTGACAATTTTTAGGGCAGGGTCAAATTCAAATGTTCAAATCAAATCACTATGAATACTTAATCTCACGACACGTGCCAGTTAAAGTTTTTTAAGAGGTTAGCTGCTTCAGAAGTCTGCCAGCGCGGCACAAGGTTGGTCACTTTTCTTAAACCTGTTCGTTGAAGTTAAAATAATTCGCTTAAAACATTCGTTATTCTTACTATATTAGATGAAAAAGTTTATAGTTGTTATCTGCGGTTTTTTAGCAGTCCTCACCGGAACGAGAGAACTTTCCGTTTTTCCTGAAGCAAGATTCCTCCGTCTTTCCCATATAAAATCTAGGCCAAAGCCGGACGTAGCTTTGTACAGGCTTTCGATTAGACCTGCTTTTCCTGGAACTTATTTTTTACCGTTTACTTGTATAGCGTCTCGAGATCTTTGTTCTTAAGTTCCCACTGTTTCTGTCTTGGAATTTAATTCAGTGTCCAACATGTACAAATTAAGGCTTCAGATTAGTCTTCTTCGCGTATTTAAACAGTAAATAGTTTTCGCCGAACCTTGAACGAATTTTCGCTTTATATTGTGTTGCGTGCGCTTGCGTCATATTAAGAACTTTAAGAAGTTCACGTCTATGCGATTTATTAAAGTTGTTCTCGGGGCTGATGGTATAATAAATTTTTACTGCCTATTACTATGGTTTGGCTCCACTTCTATAACTTGAACCAAATAACCAGAGTGAATATAAATCTAGGATCCGTGTATCAAATAGTATGAAAAACAATCCAGTACAAAAAGGATAAGGACGTGCTTATTGTTGTTTTATAACATTAAAATTTTGTTCAACCTTCTCGTATCAAGATATTCCTCTGTCGATTAATGTTTTTTATTGTGGCTTATGTGTACAGTTGAGTACAAAGCGCTTCAGCTTACGTTGGTATAGGTTTGTTTTCGCAACTTCCATGTCAGATAAGCAGAATACCGTTGCAAGAGATGTCGTACTGGGAATCTATTATGATGATGTCGTACTGGGAATCTATTATGATGATGTCGTACTGGGAATCTATTATGATGATGTCGTACTGGGAATCTATTATGATGATGTCGTACTGGGAATCTATTATGATGATGTCGTACTGGGAATCTATTATGATGATGTCGTACTGGGAATCTATTATGATGATGTCGTACTGGGAATCTATTAGCGCCGCGACCTCGTCCAGCTGAGCTCCTTCCCATCGAACAGTGCAATGTACAAGAGTTTGAAATAATTTTAAAATTTCAACCTCTCACCTCGAGGGCTTTGAATTTGATAATTTTATAATCTTTGCACTTACCTAAACAAAAATTTTATCGGTCAAATTTATATATATGGTTACTAACCACTCGATAATGTTAACCTGTAACTTCATACGTTATATTACTCATTACTTTGTTAATTTTTGCTTAAATAACTTCCCATATACATTTATTATCGAAGTTTTTGATTATTCTAAGTTCCTACATTAATATTTTTTATTTATGTATAAATTCTAGTTTATTTTTGATTTAACCAATCAATAATTTCAAACATCTATAAAGGTTTCATTAAAATATTGTTCATTGGCTTTCCGCAGTACCGTCTTGAATGCATTTATAAACTGAACCGTCTTGCTGCGGCCATATAATCAAGACCGATCGCGTGCCAACTTAAACAAATAAGTTTCTAACTACATCGACCTCGATCGTCTGAGTTCCGGGGTTTGGAATTAAGAGCGTCATGGATAGACTTTGAGTCAGTAATTCTTTACAGATTATTAACAATTGCTATAAGATTCTTCTATCGGCAAAAGAGTATCTGACTGTGTCCCATTTAAGTATCGATAAAATTATGCGGTCTGATAATAGGTTCTCAATAACTGCAGGATGTTATTTTAAAAACCATTTTTAATATATAAAGTTAAATTTTTATATAATTAATAATGCTAGTCCAGATCTCTAACTATGCTGAAATTTATCCATGATTTCTCTTTTCCAACAGTAACGACGTAACTGGAAAGATGAACTGGATTGCCTTGCTGCTTGTCCAGCTGCTGCAGCTGGTGGCAGCTGGAGAGTATCCCGCCTTCAAGGTGGTGATGAAAGACATCGACATCATCGCGTCCAACGTGTCGTACACAGGCGACACTTTGTGTGAGTTGTGTGGGTCGAGTTGAGGAGCTGTGTTGCTGTTGATGTACAGAAGTTACAAGCAAAATTGATTGTCAAACGGAGTAGACATTTTGTTGGCATTCAATTATATTGTTTCATGTAGTCGTAGTATCGTTCCAATCGGTGTTGTTGGTAGCAATGTTACGTAGAACGACTTAGAAATAAAAATCAAATTAATTCATTTTAGATCTGACTTACTTTTTACAACACTTCTCTTTAACTTCACTTCTTGTCTGTTTGTTTGTTTGTGTGTCTGCTACAAATCTGATAATCAATATTTAACACACTTCTATCTGCCCAATTGATCTAAAATGTTGCACACTTGCGTAAAAATGAATACAATGCATGAATCAATTAACAGAATATATAATTTTGAAATTAAATTTTTTTGTAATTTGAAAAATCGAAAAAATTAATTTTTTCTTCTACAAATCTGATAATCGATAATCAACTCACTTCTACCTGTCCAATCAATCTGAAATCTTGCACACTTGCGTAAAGTTGAAGACAAGGCATGAATCAATAGACAGAATAAATCATTTTAAAAATTTATCTTTTTAAAATATTAATATTAAAAAAACTAAAAATTAATTTTCATTAATATATGGAAATAAAATTAGAAATTCATTGCAGATGTGTAACATATGAGACACTGTATTCTTTAGAAGTTTTGTCTTTAAAAACTAATTTTTAAACGCATATTATTATTACAACATTTCTCTTTAACTTCACTTCTTGTCTGTCTCCTACAAATCTTATAATCGATATATAACACACTTTTACCTGTCCAACCGATCTGAAATTTGGCACACTTGCATAAAGTTGGAGAAAATGCATGAATCAAGTGACAGAATAAATAATTTTTTAAAATAAATATTTTTTCAATACGTATTAAAAAAAATTGAAAATAATTTTGTTAGCTACTAATCTTACTATCTATATTTGACACACTTCTACCTGTCCAATCGATCTGAAATTTTGCACACTTGCGTAAAGTTGGAGACAATGCATGAATCAATTGGCAGAAAAAAAACAAATTTATAAATTAAAAGAATTTTTTTCATTACAAAAAAAAATGTTGAAAATAATTTCGTCTGCTACAAATCTAATAATCCATATATGACACAACTTGACCTGTCCAATTGATCTGAAATTTTGCTCAATTGCATAAAGTCAGAGACGATGCATGAATCAGTTGACAGAATAAATAATTTTGAAAATTTACAAAATTTTGATATCATAAAAATTTTTTGAAAAATAATTTTTTTAATCTTTGAAAATAAAATTAGAAATTCATTGCACATGTGTGACATCCAGGACACTGGATTCTTCAGAAGTGTTGTCTTTAAAAAGTAATTTTTAAACTCATATTATCAGTTGTATATTGATACTCATTAATGCCGTGTGTTGTGTTGAATTAAATTTTTCAATTTTATTTCACTTTCTTCGTTCATAGTGTGAACCATTGCATTCGTTCAGAGAACAATCATTCAATCAACATTTTAATTACCTAAGCTGACAAGCCTATGTTTTTGGGGATTTTGACGAATTTCCAACATTCATGAAAAAGTTTAGGGCTTCAAAAAATTATTTTTTTTAACCCAGGAACTTTCTGGGCTCAAATTGCCAAGCTCAGGCACTAGTAGCTCATGTTGCTTTATTGCCGTTCTTATTTATATTGTGCAAGGTTTTCAGAGGGAAATTCCAATCCGTTCACTGTACGCATTTCCATCCTATTACAATATACTCAATTCCAGGTGCTTGCCGTGCCAAATGCCTCGTACAGCCGCAGTGCACGGCAGCGACGTTCGATAAGCTCTCGTCTACGTGCAACCTCACGTACGTCAGTCAGTGCGAGACACAAGTACAGAACACACCCGGCGTTATTGGTCTCTTCAAGTACGGTGCGTAAACTTTTATTGGAGATTATTAGAAAAATCATTGCAAATATGAAAAGGAAACTGGTACATGGTTCTCGCTTTTCCCCAGGACCAAAGATGCTATAAAGGTCATTGATCTTGCAAAATATTTATACAGATGAATATGCAAAAGACGCAGATAATGAAGGATATAAATACCTGTTCTTTTTACAGATTGACGAATAAGAGTCAGCGAAAGACATTTTCAGTAAAGAATTATTGCAGTTCTGGTGCTTAGTAGCAATATAATAAAAGTAGAAATGTTCTCAATCAATGCAGCTCCAATAAAAAATTATATAATTGTGAAATTTTGCGAATATTTGACTCACCTGACAGATACTGCAAAAGAGTTACTTTGATGCTATGACTGCTGCTAAATTCCCTATAATCCTGACTGACTGCTTCTAAATTCCCTATAATCCTGACTGACTGCTTCTAAATTCCCTATAATCCTGACTGACTGCTTCTAAAGTCTCGAGGTCCATTACAGGTCCGGTCATCAGAGACGTGTTCACCACCACGGTTAACACAAAAGATGGTTCTCTGGAGAACCAGCGGCGTCTCTGCAGGGCAGAAGGCGGCGAGCCTCTCGTCATCAACACCAAACAAGTCAGAGACAAGGCTGTGCAACTCGTCAAGGGTGAGACTCATTTTGGTTTATGCATCATGAGTAAGAGAAGAACAGATAAGATAATGTCATTCAGTTATCTAAAATATCGAAACCGTATTTTGAGCAATTCGAGATTATGAGACTTGTAACCAACGTGCAGTTGTAATAGGTTTACATTTTGACAATAATCGTCATAGGAGCAGTCAATAAAGAATAATTTGATGAAACTGACGTGTTCAACCGCATTTTTTTCAACGCCTTTTTAAACGTTAATCGTCATTACAAATAACCTTAAGGCGATTCCTGAGAGGAAATTCCATGCCTCTCCTTCACAATTTCTTAATTCAATATAAAATAATTGCAAATTCATGTTAATTGTTGAAAACATTGTATCCAATTTGGTCATTAGCACTTTCTCCCTGGGTATGAGGAGTTCATTGAAATTTGCACTTTATTTGCGGTTGTAACCCTGCCACATTTATATCTTTCGAAGAGTTTTTAACGCTTTCATTGCAATGGTCATTATCTCTCATTTCCTATCTCTTACTTTCTATCTCACTAGAAACTTTTCAACAGTAAATGCCCCTGCGACTATTACGTCCCAACTACCAAAGGTCGCTTGGCTAAGCGCCTACGCCAACGACACTCAAACCTACCAGAACTTCACCTGGCATGACGGCACCGACATCGGGAAGTGCGCCTCGAATACCGATGATTTCAAAAAAATCTATTCCAGAGATGGGCGAATGACAATGCTCTCTGAACATAACGTGATCCTACGAAACAAAAATGAAACTACTCTCGAGTACCCAGTACTTTGCTTTATATATTAACGAATGTCAGTTGAATCATATTTGTTGTTGTCGCTCTGGACGTCGGTTAAACATGCTTTGCAACGCATAAAAATATAGTTTTGCAAACGACACCCTATAAATCATGTGACTTTCATTCAGTCACTCCCCAAGACTCATAGGCAACATACACAACATGATGTTCACTCATATATTTCTTGAGTCTCAACAGTTGTCAATAATCTTTTAATCTTTTTCCACACCAAATTGAACCAGTTCAGTTAGGATATTCCTGGATTATTCAGTTTTGCAACGAGAAGATTAACTGGTATAATGACAGTATTTCATATCAATAATATTTTTTGTTCGAAGTGAGGAAATTGACGGAAAATGTTCGCTTGAAAATACGCGAATCGATTACTGATTTTGTGATTCAAAAACTCCGCAAAATTTGTTTCCAAACCACTTTTCAAATATTATAGATTTATCATAATTATTATCATGACAATGCAGAAATTCATTTTATTTTGCGTGTGCAGAAATTCATTTTATTTAATGCTTGTAGGCTTTCATCTTTTCTTGACCGCGCACTGTGCACCTGCTGCACCCATTGTAGTCGCTTGGCAACTTAGTCTCTGCTACGGGTTAAGTCTCTGTAAAGGATGGTCTCTGCCACGGTTTCAGTTTCTGCAAATGATGGTCTCTGCTACGAGTTGAGTCTCTGTTATGAACTGCGCTTGATAAGCGGATGCTGGGACTTGATGCAGTTCATTGTGATAAATATTGTGCATTAAGCCCAGTGTTTTAATAGGATTCTTACTTGTTCTAGTTTTAAGGCTTCCTCATAATCAGATAATAAATTATTCAAATCAATGAGAAAGTGACGAAATTTGTGTGGATTTCTGTGAATTTGCACTTTACGCTCTACAAAAAAAACGGCGACTGCAAGTAATTCAGAATAAACTGTGTACAATGAACTGGTATTATTACTGCCCGTTACCAATAAATAGTGTGAGCGACGTTAAAAACAGAACAATGTTCCGTGCTGATTATTGACTTTAAAGTCGTTGCGCACATTTTTTGGTTAAATCGTTCTTATGGTGCGTGTGTGTCGTACAAAACATAGTTATAGTTGATTTTTATCCACATGTTTGTTTCTAGTTCGATGCTGGTTCTCGGCTTACCTTGGGAATATTTGGTACGTCTTTTAATTAGGAATCTTGTTCCGAATATTTACAAGAGTTTTTATGTCGTACTTGTTTGTGTTCGAATTAAAGATTTTTAATCGTTCATTCATGTGCAACAATATTTTCATACGCAATTATTTTACTATTGTTGTATTTTTTTCACAGAAACCGATTTTGTTACGAAGTTCAAGGAAGCTCGCATTTTCTATCCCTTCTTGCACGAATAAACATTACGTTAATTAATTAAATGAATTAAAATTAATTTAAAGTTAAACAACCTTTCGGCTAGTCATCATACTTTACGATATTTTTATAACGATGACAATCATAGATAGAGAAATAAAGACAGAATTTCTCATGTAAATTCTCTGGGGCCTTACTACAAAAAATAGTACGGCCACACTGTTAGAAAAAACGGTGGAAAAACGGTCCCACTGGCGTTCTAATGGCCGGTCGCCCGGTGAAAATAAACTGTTTCGCCGTTTTTATCAGATGTTTTACGGATTTCTAGTGTTATATTAGAATTAAAACGGTGACACGGTGTTTCTTTTCACGTGCCGACCGGCCACTGAAACGCCGGTAATACCGTTAACGGTAGTTTTTCTAACAGTGGCATAAATAGCTCTTTCAGCCAATTACTATCGACCTTTTAATCTAAACCGACAAATCACTGTCAAGAAATCGGCCGCTACGTTTACTAACGCTGTTACATGTATAGCAAGCTTTGATAGTACGACGCAAGCTGACAAATGAACTTTTGATCTCTGACTTGCTTGGTCTTGATGACGAGACGCTCGTTGCTTTCTGCCCTGCGGGACAAGGCAGTAGGCTGCGGTCCTTTAGAGATTGTGGCGGCGTGCATGGGGCTAGCCAGACTCTCTGATGTAGCATGGGGCTAGGCAGAGTTGAGATGGGGCTCTGATCTAGCATGGGGCTAGCCAGACTCTCTGATCTAGCATGGGGATAGGCAGAGTTGAGATGGGTCTCTGATCTAGCATGGGGCTAGCCAGACTCTCTGATCTAGCATGGGGATAGGCAGAGTTGAGATGGGTCTCTGATCTAGCATGGCGCTAGCCAGACTCTCTGATCTAGCATGGGGATAGGCAGAGTTGAGATGGGTCTCTGATCTAGCATGGGGCAAGCCAAACTCTCTGATCTAGCATGGGGATAGGCAGAGTTGAGATGGGTCTCTGATCTAGCATGGCGCTAGCCAGACTCTCTGATCTAGCATGGGGCTTGGCAGAGTTGAGATGGGTCTCTGATCTAGCATGGGGCTATAGCCAGACTCTCTGATCTAGCATGGGGCTAGCCAGAGTTATGGCGGGCCTTTGACCATAGCATGGGGCTAGTCAGTCTCTTTGATCTAGCATGGGGCTAGTCAGAATTCCGTACGCTTGGAAAAAGGATGGGTCATAATATGAAAATAGTAACACGTCCTTTTCTGGGTTATATGCCCTATACAGAGGCAAAGGTGCATTGCCAAAGTTGATATTTGGCCAAAGACAACCTGACCAAATGCACCGTCATCACGTATATGGCGGCGTCGAAACCTCAAGTTGCTTGGCTGTACTCGTTTATTTCTCGTAAAAAAAATTATTGGTACCAGATCTGCAAACTATAATTTTTTCCAAACAAAACTGTTTTGGAAGCTAACCTAGCTTGTAAAAAATTGTCTAAACTCAGTTAAATGTCTATTGATATATAATGAAAAATATATTATGTATATTTTTTCATGTAAATCAGTTGTCGTGTAAGAGATTCAATGACATTCTTGCAATAAAGTCTGAATTAGGATATTATCAGAAGTTATTCAATGTAAAATGTGAATGAGCTTGTATATATTCTCTCTGAGTAGGGTAACATGGGGCAGCGAGCCCACTGCGGGTCACGGGCCCATAGCGGGTTTCTCGCTAAGTATGGCAGATATTGGTCCGTGTTCTCTACCGCTGGTCGACAGTTTCACTGTGATGAAGTGTACGGATTTACGTTTTGCTCAATGTTTGCGTTATTAAGTTCTTTGCGAATAACTGTTTTAGTCCAGATAAAAATTTTTTTGCCGCTAAATAAAGTTTTTTTCCATTACTATAGATGAAGATTTTGAAATTACTTTGAATTATTTTTTCAAAGTAATATTTATAGGGATAATTTTGAGACCAAGTTAGGGACCAAGGGTGGGCGCCTTGCCCCAAGCCCATGGGCCCATTGCCCCAGGGGTGGGGCAATGGGCCCATTTTGACACTTTTTACAAAATAGTGTTTCATAAAAAATTGAATAACTCTATAGGCGTCTAATTCACATCATACATTCCTCATTAGTTGCACCTTTAAACAAAACGAAGAACCACCTCGTATCAATTAAAACTTCATCAAAAATTTAGTTTAAAAAAGTGGGGGGCGCGCTGCCCCACGTTACCCTACTGTAAACGCGTTGATTCCTTTTTATCTATGGTTAGAAGTAAAAAATAAATGAAAATAGAAACGCGGTACACAACCAAGCATGGTCCAGTGGCAGCTTCAGGCAGGATATTAGTTCATTTTTCTTATTGATTTTACTTGAGATTTTCCTATATATACCAGACGGCAGGGCAAAGGAAAAACAAGGAGCATTGCAAAGAAACAAGGAATCATCGAGAGAATTTTATTCCATCTTCATGTAATAACTTGCAAACATAACAGGAGAGATACATAGCAGGAGGAACAACCACAGTTCTCGACCTTTGTAATTTTTGTATAAAGAAAATTACTAACGTCTTTCCTCTGTAATTTTCCTTTCTTTAATTGTATACAAACTTCTCGGAAAACTTCGATCTCACCCGTCATTTTCTCCCATTTGATCTTCATTATTCGGAATAAAACTCACACAAGTGCTCGTAAATATGAAGGTTCATGCAGTACATTAGTGAGGAAAAGCTGATGTAGTGGAGATGAAAGTTTTTAATATAATAACCAGAGGCCATACTTTCAAAACTCGCTAAGTGAACGTAAGTACTTACGCTCTATTTTCTTGTCTATGATTGGTGGATTTTGCTTGAAAGGCCGTCAATGATTGGCTGATGAACTTACGACCGCTTAACTTTTTTGAAAGTATAGGCCCAGGCCATATTTTTACTCGTTAGGTAAACTTTTCGCAGCCGTAAAGATCCCCGGTTAAAAATTTTCTCGCTGCTGATTGTTTTCCAAATTTAATGTAATAAAGTCACAATAATTTCGAAGAATAAATTTTAATGGGATGTTAAGTTCTGCAAAGTAAATGAATTATTCTGCGCATTATCCCAAGACTTGAACGATGAGAGATAAATTGCGCTGATGTCAGGTCGAATGTTTAATAGTTTTTTAGTTTATAATTCTTAGTTTACTATTACCAATGTCATTAGGCAGGGAAAGATCATATTAGCATGGACATATAAATCACCAAATATCAATACATACTATTGATATATGAAATATAATGAATCAGCTATCACCAAATATCAATGTATATTTATCATCAGTAACTCATTTTCTTACAGTAATGTACCTACAGTTGACAAAGTGAAGCGGTGGTACAATTGATATCGAAATTGTTTGGAATACGTGAAAATATTCGCCTGTCACGACGATGAGGACTTTGGGTCGTATGGCTAATGTATAGGATTTATGTGAGGATTTCAAACTGTTTCTGATTTTGAGTCAAACTAAGAATGGATCGGGAACCAACTCATCCTGCATTATCGTGAGGACAATCCTTCAAAATAAGGATGAATAAAAGTGGTAGGTAAAAACTATAATGCGAGAACCCCTTTAGAAACAATAATATAATGACTGCTCGTAATAAACAAACTATAAATACAAAAATGAAAACGGTGTGTTCCCTGAGCTTATGTCACCCATGAAGTCCTTGTCTTAACTTGAGAACCTTTCTGTAATGTATAAATAAAGTATAATTTAGAACCAGTGATAATTAAAAAAAAAGCAGAATATGGAACTGAATGCTATGCAAATGAATACAAATTTTATAGAAAAAATTTTATGCCCATACAAACACCACTGAATTGACACGCTCATAACTATACCAAATTTAAGCGGAACTAGTTCAACCTATCATACTAAAACCCACTCCCGCACGAGTTTACATCTGTGGTGATTGAAAACTAAATTAACAAATTCAAAGTTATATCGCGATCCCTTCCATCTAATATAGAGCATATACTGATTGATAACGGTTTTGAGTAAACACTGTTTAATTGAAATAACTGAGTGGTTTATAATTAATTTACTGTGCATAATCTACATTCACGTACAAATAGTGGATACTGCTTCGTGAATTAAAGTATACACTAAGTTATCCTATAATGTTATTTGTGAAGCAAACACTTGATAACTCAAGAATATTCCTGAGTTTTATTTGGCTAATTGAGTATTATCTCTTTCGTGATAAAACTCGGGAAACCGGAAGCTGTGTCACGTCGAGCTCAACTGGATCACGTTCATTTCCGAGAGCTGTGCTGCTGGCCCATCTTTTAAGTAGAAGTCCTGTACATCTTTTGCATGCGAGGCGCAGTTGTTGATGTCGGTGCCGTCAGGCCAGGTGAAGTTCTGGTTGGGCGGGGAGTTGTTCATGGAGGCGCTCAGCCAGGCATTTTTTTCGGAAGCGAAAAAGAACATTTCTGTTAAAAAGAGAACGATTAATTATGACCTTCTAAATGACCAGCAAAGATGTTAATAATATTACTGATTTTATTAATGAAATGTGACGATAATTCAATAATGAAGGATTCGTGAATTTGTAGTGTTGGTCTTAAAATTGAATGCCTGTTCAACAAATATGGTTTCAAAATCATACATTTTACTCGTAAACAAATAAATTGCGTGTGAACTGCAAGAAACCTGTGCAAAAAGGGAACATTTCTGTATTGTTTTTTTTTTTGTTAAATTTGAAATTCACAAACACAATTAATCTCACTTTTGACGAGTTGCACTGCCTTGTCTCTGACTTGCTTGGTCTTGATGACGAGAGGCTCGCCGCCTTCTGCCCTGCAGAGACGCCGCTGGTTCGCCAGAGACCCGTTGTTTGTTGCCCTCCTGGCCATGAACACGTCTCTGATGACCGTATCTGTGGTTTATTGGAATCTTGCCGAATATTCAATGCATCAATGCAATAAATCATACTCAAACTAAAAAAATTAAACTACAGGCTGTTGAACAGATGTTCTACTAAACAATGAGTTTCTTCTCCAGCTGAAAATATCAGCACTGACTTCACAATTATTCACTCACATCGCAAAGTGTTGTATCAATGAACACCCGTATGACCGTGTCAGTTGTTAATTTTAAGGCAGTAAATATTCTTAAAACAATAACATTAGCAGTCTTGACAGAACTTGAAATCGATTTACGGATAACATACCGATTAATTTCTTGTTCACGCTTTGGTATTCACGCAAATATTGATATGGATGAGGTACATGTTTGTGTTGTCGTTGGTCAGCGAATGAAAAACTATGCCTGAGAATATTTTTAAAATGTCACGAGATCCATGAATGTATAGCCCTACTCGATGCATAAAGCACAACTTCAATAAATATTTCATGAGCTCTAACTTCTTGATATTGGTTCTTGCCGCCAGAAAATTAAAAATATTTTCAGACGAAAAAACTAAATTAGCAATAACTTTTCATTCGCATCATTATTTGTTTCACAATTGTAATCAATATGTATATTCACATTTAAAAGTTTACTCACCGTACTTGAAAAGACCAATGACACCAGTTTAAATTTCGACTTTTGTCTCGCACTGACTGACGTACGTGAGGTTGCACGTAGACGAGGGCTTATCGTACGTCGCTGCCGTGCACTGCGGCTGTACGAGGCATTTGGCACGACAAGCGCCTGGAATGGATTACTGTTTGGTAATAGTAATCCATTATAGTAATAATGGGTAATAATAAATGGGTAATAGTAAAATTAAAGTACATGAATACAGGAAAATGCTCAAAGTAATTCTAACGAGTTAAAACTAGCTTTCAGTTTTCGACATTCATTGTTTGGTATGCTGGTCCTTGAATACTATTATTGCACAACGATATTGCACAGATTAAACATAACTGAAGCAATGAGGGATCACTCCAGGCTAATTCCAGGCAGTAGATTCCGCAAATTTACGTCGAAATCGTTTCATTTGCGAAATACTTAATAAAAACTCACTTGAGCTGAAAATATAATCGGTACAAAGTTCACTCACCATTTAAACCATGTACATATATAGAAGTAAATTCGATGCCGTCGAAAATAAGTGTCTCACCGAAATAACCCCCCCCCCAAAATAAATAAGTTGAAGAAATATTAAGTCACAATGAGAGACCCCTAAAATTAATTAAGGGTTGAGAAAATGGTAATTGGAAGACATTATACCAAAAATATGTATTTATAGTTTACATTATAAGTTTACTTAAACAGACTGATGGTGTAAATAGCAAAGCAAATGGGTAGTTATTATTTTTAAGTTTATGCTCACTTTGATATGTTGTTCTTGATTGATTTTTTGAAATATTGCATATTGCAAATATGTAAAAAATTTACGGATAATGACTCAATCTCAAATTGCATAGAATTTTAATACTTTCGAGTTCACGGAGTTACCAAGATTAGGGTAGCTTCAGTACTTTATAATATTCCAAATACTTCGTTATTACATAAAAATGCCTTTTATCCTAACCGCTAATTTATATACCAACAAGAGTTTCCGTATGACACTGTTTCTCGTATTTCCGTTTCTTCACAAATGTTATTCACGCTTTTATAGCTTGATCGCCAAGGGCAATATTCGTCTAACTCTATATAGTCAAATTGTGAAAATTTATGTACTGAACTTGAATTTAATCCCCAATCTAGAATAGTCAACAGAGCCTTAATTAAGTCCAGATAATAATTTCTCAATTAATACATCAATAAGTCATAACATACCCAGGGACCAACTTAGCTTACACAAAGTGTCGCCTGTGTACGACACGTTGGGCTCAATGATGTCGATGTCTTTCATTACCACATGGAAGGTGGTTCGGCTTATTAGCTACATTTGTCCTGTTGTATATGAAAATTTATCAATAAATTTTGTCACTATGCTACATTAACCTTGAGATTTAGAGGATAGTTGGCATGTGCAGTTACAATGTAAATAATTGAGGAAAAAATATTATGCTATTATTTTGTAACAAACATCGGATCCATGAACTTGATTTTGCGTGAACCTAATGAAGTGCAAAATTGTTGCGAGAATTTTCACGTGGCGGGCAAGAATTTCAGAGCAAAGTTATGTATCAGTCGATCTGCACGAAGCTACTGCAGCAAAGTCACTCTATTTCGTTCTTTACTCCGAGCCACAGTACTGCAATAATCAGCTTCAGGATAACGAAACAACTTTTTTAGAAGCTCTGAAAAAATTTGATCGTTTCGATAGATCCAAATGTGATGATGTGAGAATAATTTTCTACACTTATACTGCATCGTCAGAAGTTAACCTCCAAGACCAAAGTTGCGGCCAACTTTTTGCTGCCATTTTACGCCTCGCAATCATTGATAGCGAGGCGAATAGATTTTCTGCGAGCGGTAATTCCACTAATTTCTAATAAAACGACAATGCAAGTTAATCTACCAGTATGTTTGCTTGGGTGTCAAGTAATTGGTTGACCGTGCTGGTTAACCGATCAATGCACTTGCGACTGATTATATGACCGACTATTTCTGATTAATGGACTGATTTTATATGGATTGATTTTTTTGATAATTTCAAAGATTTCAGATATTTAAAACTAAATGTAAGAAATTTGTCAATGTAAAAAATTTTAAATGATCAAATGACTGTATAAATGCAACTCAGATAACTTCCATCAGACAGTTTGTTCAGATGACAGTTTCACTCGTCAACCGTCATATTAATGAACATGATGAGATCGATATGTCTCCACTACTAGACACACATGACGATACTTAAAAAGATCATTGTAAGCCTTATTGGACAAAACATCGGTCAGAAAATCTTCCCCTAATTCCTTAAAAATGCATGAATTTGTGCTGCAAATTGGGAATTTTAAGTTGCATTATAGCACGAAATGCTCAATAAATCGATATTTTAATCGGCCATAAAAATTGAAACTAAATCTAAATTTCCGGCAACCAAATGCATAAGCGTTTTTTGGATGGATATTTTGGAGAATGGATGAACATTTTAGATGTTTTTACGAATAATTTTGGCAGGTATGTGCCAGTATTTATTTGATAGCAATTCTATATTGAGAATTTAGTTGCGCACAGTGAAAACGAGTCCCAACAAAAAAAATTAATCCGAAAATTGGTTATAAAAGAATAATAGAAACATCGAATGAATGAAAAATTAAAAGACACTGCAAAGTTCATCAATTATAAGGATATTGTCGATCTTTCTGGCAGTTACTATTTCCCGATAAATATTAACATTCAGAATTTGAAATGATAAAATCAGTTTGAATCTTAGTAATAATAATAATAATAAAGATGAGTTTATCAAATTATACTTTACAACCAATAAGGTATAATACTCACTATATTCACATGGTGTGTTCAGAAAGGGCAAGTATACGTCGCAGTGAGGCACAAAAAACGCTCTCAGTGAGCCCGATAAAGCAGTGATCACAATCACTGCACTGAGAGATCCATCGTAAGTTGGTCCATGCATTACGCTTAGAACTTCATGCAATACGATGTTCCGTATTTGAGTACGTTCGTAAATAGCAAATTATAATCATGAGGGAATAGGGATTATACGATTTGCTGAAATTTTGTGATACCAATTACAGCTCGGGATTACAAAGTTTGCATACGTCAGCCAATTTCGGATTAAGTTTCTTAGGAAAATATGTTTCGGGATTTTTGGCAAATATCAGTACAAAAAATAAACTTCCAACATAAGAGATTTAATGCATAAAGTATTTGTTGGATTATTCTCGTATGAACATTTATAATTAAGGAGCATTAAGTTATCTCGTATCTATTGCCAGAGATTCAACAAAAATGGATCAAATCCTTATCTATCTTCTTAAATTGAATTAATGGATGTCAAGTTAACCATTACCTATCTAATTTTTTACGGGTAGAACACTAATAAAATGAGCTAAACTTGAATAAAAATATCGACTTCGTGATTGATAACATTAGATTGAAAAGCCATCAGTGATCTGCTGACGGAGCTACGAATTCGAAACTATTTTTGATAGTACGGCCCACTGAACGAGGCTCGATATTCCGCTGAATATAATGTCTTCTTGGAGGACCTGGGAAGTTGCTGCGATGAAAAATGTTGGTGTGCAGATAAGGCAGAAAAATAAGAAGTTATCATTTATGATAGGAAACTATAATTTAATACAATAATGGAACTGTTCTTAACCGCCGTAGTTAATTTCTTGAATATCTTTAACTCGCGCTGATCACGTACGTACATGAAGATAAAAAAGAATATCACATGAAGACGGCTATAACAATCCTTAGGAATTGCACTTCAATTTTATTTCATCTATTGGGAGGAGAAAGGAAAGAAAAATTTGTTTTCGAGATGTAATTCAAACCGCATTAAAAGGTCAGTACTGCACATCAAACAAACAACAGGAAAATGAATATTAAAATCTGGACTGATGATCTTGCCACAATAATGTACTGTTAGATGAAAACTCTATATATTAATCGACCATAGATAGAAAACCAATGCGCATATATATTGAAAATGAGCGTTCTGGGTTAAATATTTCACACTCGAATCAATACCAATAATCGGAAATAAACAATGATTGTCACCATACCGACAATGACTTTAGGTGCATTCACCAATAAATTATTGTTCATCAAGATGAGTTCAACTCGAAAAGTAAAAAAAAAAGTTTATAAGGAGTTTGTGTGAACTTTAGGAAGTTGCATGCTATTTGGATTAGCGTGCTTTATCTTGGCAAAAGCTTGGTAAATCAAGTTGATCGGAAAATCGTATACTACACAATAGAATTCCCTAATAGTTACTGAAAAATTATTGATTATTATTTGCTTATGGTAAAAATTGCGACAATGTCTTTGCCTCCATCCAAATGGCTTCCACTCGCAGCTTGCACATCCATAAGAACTAACGCTGGTCTCAGCATCATTTATTGCTTTCACTCCATCTCGGAAAATGGTGAACTATTGTGAACTAAACCCCAAGTTTTCTAAGTAAACGGTTTCTAATTGATGACCCAGCGGTAAATTTAATCAGCGATTGGAACGTTGAATAAAAATTTGACCCAAATCTACAAGATGAAACAACCCGCATAACCAACCTACATAACCAACTTACGTAACCAACCTACATACCCAACCAACATAACCAACCTACATAACCAACCTACATAACCAACCTACATAGCCAACCTACAAAACCAACCTACATAACCAACCTACATAACCAACCTACATAACTAACCTACATAACCAACCTACATCACCAACCTACACAACTAACCTACATAACCAACCTACATAACCGACCTACATAACCAACCTACATAACCATCCTACATAACCAGCCTACATAACCAACCTATATAACCAATCAATATAACCAACGAGCATAACCAACCTACAGAACCAACCTACATAGCCAACCTACATAACAAATCTACATAACTAACCTACATAACTAACCTACATAACCATCCTACATAAGCAACCCACATAACCAACCAACATAACCAAGGAGCATAACAACCTACATAGCCAACCTACATAACCAACATACATAACAAGCCTACATAACTAACCTACATAACTAACCTACATAACAAACCTACATAACCAACCTACATGACCAACCTATATAACCAACCTGCATAACCTACATAACCAAAATACAATACCAAACTACATAATGATAAACAAACCTACAAGAAAAATTTGATGCCGGTATTATCATGATTTGTTATTGTAAAGATTTATCTTATGCAACTTAATTCTCTCGCGCACATTAGACTGAGACTTTTTATGTAGGACCGGAGCGGACGAACAAAATGTTTTCCGTGACCAGAACTCGTCGAAAATTGCACAACAATTTGGTAAATTATTATTTAATTATTAAGTTTACCTTTTGATCACGTTCTACATTGTTTAAAACGTAGATAACTCTGAACTTTATGTTCACCTGTTTATTCTTCATTTTCAGCAACCATTACAAACATCGTCGAGTTTTCATTCCGAACAATCCTTTGAACAAAGAGCCATATTATTTATAAATATATGTCCGGCTCCTGAAAATGTGCACGATGCAGAATATTTAAGTCGTTAAAAATCAATCTCCGACTGGCAGAGCAAAATTAACTAAAACATAATTAAATAAGCTTTTAACTGCAATTCATATAAAATTAAATACAATTATATTTAAATACACATCTGTGGGATGCCGACTATCGTCGAGCGCATTATTGGGCTGTAATCTAAACGTGTCGTGATACAGAATCTCAGTGTACACTATATATAGGGGAAATTATTTAGATGTTGTCTAAATGGCGATGCAATTTTGCCCTTGCCCTTACGTGGGTAATCTAGAACCAGTTTGACCAAAAAGAAGGACTCATCAGTACTAAAAGCTGCATTTGTGTCGCTATTTGGACAATCTGTCCCATTTATTTTTCATGAATTTAGTATGCAGAAGCTAATGCGCGGAGCAAAGAACCGTGTAAGCGAAAGGATTGCCAGTGCCTGAACGTACGATAAAGTCGTCTTCCCTGAGCAATGTTACTGGTCCATCTTCGACGTAGGCGACCAGTACATCTATTACATTCGAGGCGCAGTTGTTGATGTCGGTGCCATCAGGCCAGGTGAAGTTCTGGTTGGGCGGGGAATCTTTGCGGGAGGCGCTCAGCCAGGCATAGCGCTCAAAAAGCATATATTGCTTGCCGTTTTCTGTTCGACAATAAAGTAAAAGTGTGCATTAAAGTTATCAGAAATGATCACATGCCTGGCAGAGGGAAATCAATATCAAACAGCCCCACCTTTTCTATTGAAAGAAGTACGATTAATGATGACTTTCTAAATGAGCAACAAACATGTTAACAATATTGCTGATTTCATTAATGAAATGTCGCGATAATTCAATAACAAATATCCAAATTAATTATAAATTACAAAAGAAAAACATTGAAATGCTTCATGCGCCTGCCTCAATATCAATTAAACTTGTATATTATTTATACGCGCAGGAGGCGCCGCTATGCCATGTGCATTTTTCGAGACTGAGAACTGGAAAGACGTTACCTGTTGAGAGGCACAGTGCTCAGTGGGAGAATAATTGAAAGAAAAGTTATAAAAAAATATTGCCAATAATTTTAATAGGTTAATATGTACTGTTGGAAAGCTGCAACGATGTAAATGAGCCAATGTTGGACAGGGGAAAAAAGAGGGAAGGTTCTATTATGATGATTTTGACTCTCTCAATTGAGCTGGAAAGCACAATGATTCTATATTGGTGTACTAAAGACGATGCAATTAAAGTATGCTGAAATTTAAACTGCTGTATACAGTTAGACAAAAGTTGGCTATTCTTAAAGGCAAACACTTAATCGTGTGTGAAATAATTGTGTATTTTTTGTAGACACTAATAAGATGGCTTCCATTTATTAATTTCATTGATATTTCGTGCCTGTGTTTTTTGTAGTACCAATAATTTTTTGGTAGAGATGTAATTTAACTTGAGAGAAATTCTTAAGTTGTTGCTATGCATCGCTTGGCACTTGTTGACCAACGCTGCCTTGCTTACCGTGGATTAACATGATATTTTAACATTGGCAAGTTTCCATAGCTTAAATTCCAACCATTTTTGTCTATTGACATATTGGCAGCCATTCTCAGAAGCCAAAACTCACCTACTGCATTGAAACAACCAGCTGCAGCCCTGGACCTATAAGCTGGTATAACAGGCTGAATGTTTTTGGCAATGCTTCAAATATCAAATTGTACAAATTAAAAGTTTAACATTCAAGTAATTAAATTTCTCATTTTTATTTCATATGCACGAACGAAATGAATCTCACTTTTGATGAGTTGCACTGCCTTGTCTCTGACTTGCTTGGTCTTGATGACGAGAGGCTCGCCGCCTTCTGCCCTGCAGAGACGCCGCTGGCTCGCTAGGGACCCGTCGGTTGCGATTGCCGTGGTGAGGAACACGTCTCTGATGACCGTGTCTGTTGTCGGTTTCAAGTTATTCAAAATATTTAGAGAAATAACATTAACAGAGCCGAAAATTCTTGCGAATTGATAGACGGCAACAATTAATGAGTACCACTGATTAATTACTTGCACACGCACAGCAAATTTTGATTCGGACCACTGGTGTGTTTTTGAATGGACGTATATAACAGGGGGCCTGCAAATGAATAAAATATGCTTAAGAATATTTTTTTAAATGTCCCGAGAACTATAAATGAATAGCTCTACTGGATAGTTAGAGCACTGCCTCCAATAATATTTCATGAACATTTTCAAGCTAGCCTCTTGCCCCAAGATACGTGTAGTAGTATATTCACAACCAACGTTCATCTAAAAATATTGGCAACAGTTTTTCAAGCAGCATCTACTGAATAGATTGTTTGTCAATTTCAATTAATATGATGATTCTTCTATAAAAGTTTACCCACCGTACTTGAAAAGACCAATAACGCCGGTTTTGGTTTCGACTTTGGTTTCGCACTGACTGACGTACGTGAGGTTGCACGTAGACGAGGTCTTGTCGTACGTCGCTGCCGTGCACTGCGGCTGTACGAGGCACTTGGCACGGCAAGCGCCTAGAATTTGTTATAAATCATTGATATTGTTTTTTTTTATCAAGATAATGCAACAAATTGTTGTACAAAGATCATGTACCATACGGGTTTTGATTAATAATAAATTTCTCTGTCAGAATTAAAATATTTGTTCATGATGACCGTTCTAGGCCTCTGTAGAAGAGAACCCGATATGGGTTCGAGACTGCAGCCCGAAGGCAAGTCTTGATCTAAAGTTGGTAAGGTGGATGGCAAACGAAAATTGGAGAACAAAACCAAAAGAAGACACTCAAATAATTCAATCAGCTTTCAATTCTAAAAATACTGGTCATTGTTTGTAAACAATTTTTGCACATCAAGAGTGCATCCTTAAATTAAACTCAAGTAACTGAAGCAAAGATGAAGTGCAAAGAAGACGACATTTGAAACATTGCTGACTTACTTCACGGTGAATTTACATTTTCACAAAATTTTTATTTTGCAAACTCATTTAATCTGGAAATCAATTTGGCTTAACGGCCATTCACAATTTCAACTATTTAAAAGAAATACGATGCCGTTGATATAGCTAGATTACAGTGAATATGAACCCTAAAAACTAATCAACTTAAGGAATTGATAATGTCTTCACTGGGAGTGAGACTTGGCGAAGGATTGTCAAAACGGTCCATGACGATCATTATATTAAGCAGCCTCAATTACATCATTAACTTGATAGGTAAAGGCGCACACTTGGAATAAATGTAAGAGCAAGGTAAATGTCATATATATCCACTATATTTTAAAATGAAATAATAGTTAACTGTTCAATATTTACAAATTTGGCAATAATGTCTTCTTCAGCCAGATGGTATTTCCTCACTTCAATAATGTCGTACAATGATTGTTCAAAATATCGCATCTCCGTCGATAATTTACGCAATGTGACTCAATCTATTTCTTAATCCTTATTTTTCGGTACTTTCCAAGAAATAGAGTTGAAAATCATGACGTTGTTTCAGTTCTTTATGTTCTGGCCACTTCTTTAATTAGAAACATAAGTCCCCGGCTGGCTGTTTATCCTCTAATTTCTGTATCCTCACAAACTTACTTCGCATCTTGACGGCTGTTCCGCCATGAGGAATATTCGTCTAACTCTAGAGGCATATTAGAAAATGAAGATTCGCCTCACTCTGGGGCCAAATAAGGAATATCTACACGACATCAATTTTATCCCTTGCACTACACGCAACACGAAACACAGTCAACTGAGCGTTAGGCCCAGGTAATCATGTGTTAAGACATATATAAGTCATAACATACAAAGGGACCCACACAACTCACACAAAGTGTCGCCTGTGTACGACACGTTGGGCGCGATGATGTCGATGTCTTTCATCACCACCTTGAAGGCGGGATACTCTCCAGCTGCCACCAGCTGCAGCAGCTGGACAAGCAGCAAGGCAGTCCAGTTCATATTTCCAGCTCTGATGGTATTGTGGAAATGAAAATTTATCAATTAATTCTATCATTATACCAGATCATGATCAACATTGATAAATATTTGATTGCCGGCAAGTGCAGTAACATATATATTAGTTGAACACATTAGATTTTGGAACAATATTTGAACTAGCTAACATAAACTTATATAATAAGTTCATATAAGTTCAATTCTGTTCGTAAGCTCAGTTTAATTAAATATGTTTTTTGAAATAATAATGCGTGAATTTTTATCGAACGGGCATCAATTTCGGAACAAAATTAAATTTCAGAGTAATAATGTCATTAGATTGCTTGAATCGCAGATTCACTATAAATTTAAAAGCGAAGAAAACTCCACAAAAATGTTAGCATTTCTCTATTGAAAACGTTTCGGAGGCTAGCTCCATCGTCAGTTCGATAAATCTAGAACACAAATACAGTCAGAAAATGAATAAAGTTTGGAGTCAAAACAAAGCAAAAAAAAAAAACAGAAGTTAAAACCTAATTTTACAGGCAAAGGGCAGAATAATAAAGAAATACCTATCTATTCACAATTTCTAATGGATAAGAACTGTAGGCAGCATTTAAACTAGGCTTCTCTTTAAAAATATATAATGATTCCAAAATGCGCAGATCGGAACACCAGAACTATAAGCTAAAACCTTAAAGTCAGTGTCGGACACCGGAAAGTTGAACTGTTCGGCGTGAGTGCGCACAGCCGAATGAGGAGGGCGCGATAGTAACTGCCCAGTCCTATAACTCCTACCTCTATGCTCAGCGACACTAGTGTAAAGGTTGCGTGCCGTAATCCCAACGTACGCAGATGCACATCGTGCACAACTAAATTTATATACTAGGGACGATCGCATGTGAGAAGGGAGGATATCTTTGTACCTAAAAAACGAACCTATTTTGAAATTATTCACCAGTAAGATACGAAGATTAACGTCCGGGATGTATTTCATAAACAAATCTTTTAATTCTCTTGACATAACTTCGGACGCATGGCCGAAGTATGGAAAAGAACTGCAAACCACTTTTCTACTATCAGGCTCTGGAACAACTTCACTGTATCGCTTAGACATTAATTTCTTAATCTGGGTAAACACCATGCCAGATGGAAATCCATTAAGCGAGAAGGCATTGCGCAAAAATTCAACTTCAGAATGCATGGCATGGAAAGTCGAGCATATACGAAAGCTGCGGTGTAATAGTGTTGGAAGCCCGTTTAATTTGAATCTAAAAGAACAAAAACTAAAAAAGTTGGTGCTTAGGCTGGTGAAAGTTGATTTTCTGAAAACAGATCTTTGAAAACGGCCATTAGATTTAGTAATATTGCAGTCTAGAAAGGACAAACTATTGTTCGATTCAAGTTCCATGGTAAATTTAATAGAATTATGCTGTAAGTTTAGGGGTCAGTGTCGGACACCGTTCCGGTGTCCGACTCTGACTTTAAGGTTTTAGCCTATAGTTCTGGTGCTTCCGATCTGCATCATTGTATATTTTTAAAGAGAAACTTTGTTTAAATGCTGCCTACAGTTCTTATCCATTAGAAATTGAGACTAGCTAGGTATTTCTTTATTATTCTGCCCTTTGCCTGTAAATTTAGGTTTTAACTTCTGTTTTTTTTTCTTTTGACTCCAAACTTTATTAATTTTCTGACTGTATTTGTGTTCTCGATTCATCGAACTGACGATGGAGCTGGTCTCCGAAACGTTTTCAATAGAGAAATGCTGAATTTTTGTGGAGTTTCTTCGTTTTTAAATTTCTTAAATTTCAGGGATAATATTTCAATTCTGTGCAAAACAACGGCAGCATAGTTCCTGCCCTTCGCTCTTTACTGCAAGCCACACTACTGCAATGATCAGCTTTAGGATATCCATAAACATTTTCCTAGAACTCTGCAAAAGCTCGATCGCTTCATGGATCCAAATATGATAATAGGGGTGATAATCTTTAATGGTTACACTGAATTTTCATGCATTGGCTACGACCAAAGTTGGGGCAAACTTTTCGTTAGCGTTTATTGCGAGGCAGACAAACATTCTGCACGCAACAAGTCCGCTAATTTCGAGGATGATGATAAACTTTAGTAAAATAACAGGTTAACTTTACAGTGTGAAAGTGATCGGTAAACCTGGCGATGTTCTGCCGTTTTAATTGTAAATAACAGGTGAACCCTGCAGGTCACGCTGTGGGTAATGGTTAATTGGGTGGTATGAGGCAGGTTGCCCAGGAATGTAATCAATGCATTGAGCGGTAAGTAGCAGGTTGACATGGCAACTTAACCCAACAACGCTATATGAAGTTTGTGAGCGGTAAGTAGCAGGTTGACATGGCAACTTAACCCAACAACGCTATATGAAGTTTGTGAGTGGTAAGTAGCAGGTTGACATGGCAACTTAACCCAACAATGCTATATGAAGTTTGTGAGTGGTAAGTAGCAGGTTGGCCATGCAATTTAACCCAACAATCCTGTATATAGTATGGTTGTGCAGGATAAGATGCTGGTTAACCAGGCAATGGTGGACAAATTCGACAGGTGTTTACTAGTAAACATTTTATTGCAATTTTTGAATCCAAAGTGAGAGTTCGTACATTAAGCCTGCTTTAAAAAGTTAAAAAAGAATTTAAATGCAGTGAAAACCCAAAGGAGGTACATTTAAATTCATAAAAACGTTTCGAAGACAAGCTTCATCATAAGTTCAAAAAAACCTAAGAAATTACAATAATTACAATCAGCAAAGGAAATGCAAATATACGCTGTAAATTTTACAACCAATGTGACATCAATACGACAATTGAACTTGACGACGAATCGATTTACAATTTCATGGGCATAAGAATTGGACATGTTTGAAACGCATATTTCTTATATTATTGATAATATATCGAACAATATTTTTTCAATATATTATATATTTTTAAATCTATATATTAAATATATTAGACATTTATAATATATTGAAAATGTACGCACGATGAAAATGAACGTCAAACATCCGGAAACAAATTTGTGTATGTTCGATTATAAAATTGGTTCCGGAAGAAATAAAATTTAAGGTAAAAATATCAGTGATTTTAATATAGCTTACATTTAACATAGTATATATTTTATTTGAAAGACAATATATATTATGGTATTATGCATATATAAAATAAATAAATCCAGATAAATATTATGCATATTAATTTATTAAAAATATTGCATTCTATAGACTATTATATTCACCACTCACAGCGTGCGTTCGCTGTGAACGCGGTCCGTGCAATAAGAACAGTTATTTAATTGCAAGTTCCAACTCAGGTTAAGCCGTGCATTGAGCTTAGAACTTCACTCACTAGTAATGCGATGTTCCTGTGCAATTTGGTGACTATTCACTCATATCCATGAGCGACTATAAACTTGGATGATTAAAATTACAGGTCGGGCTTTCAAAGTATCGAAAGACAAGGCATTTTGGGCTTACCAATTCCCATTAAATGCTTTTCATAAAATTTAGTGAATATCGGTAAAAAATGACTTTTTCAACATTTACGAGCCAATTTTGAATGCTGACTGTTTCTTTTTATTACTCACTTCCACCGATTTATAAGAAATATCTAGCTAATTCTTATCTATCGCCTGGATGGAAGAATGGTTATCGAGCTAATCCTTATCTATCGCCATGATGGAAGAATGGATATTAATCTAATCCTCATCTATCGCCATGATGGAAGAATGGATATTAATCTAATCCTTATCTATCGCCTGGATGGAAGAGCTGAGACTCTTTATCTCCGATAATTGGCTATTTTTTATACCTTCGCGGCTAAATAAATTGAAATTAACTATGGCGGATGAAGCTGCTTTTGAACTCCAAAGATTCACGCACAATAATTCTTACTCGAGAAACAAGCAAATGAATCCAGTGCATCGTTCCAACGACTCCGGTATAGGTGGAATTTTGACTTCAAGCATATAATGATAATTTTTGATCAGGAACAATACTAATTAGGTCAAAATTCTGCCCCTCGAGTAATATGGATCATAATTGTATAAATGCGATAATTAGAAATTTATTCACTCAAAAGCTGCAATAAGTCTGTTATAATTTCACGAAAATCAGGTCAGCCACTTCTAATGAAGGATTAGAAGTCATAACTTTCTCAATTCAACTAGAAAGTTCTCCCAACCCTAGAAATTTATTCATTTTGGTGGGAAGAAGTCTGTTATAATTTCAGAATATCAATTCAGCCGTTTCCAAAATGGAATTAATATTTATGACTTTTTTAATTTAACTCGAAAGTTCACCTAAAACCTAGATATTTATTAACTTTAAAGCAGCAAAAAGTCTGTTATAATTTTACGAGTATCATTTCAGCCATTTCTACAATAGAATTAGTATTTTCAACTTTTTAAATTCAATTAAAAAATTCTCTGAAACCAAGAAATTTGTTCACTTTAAAGCCGCATAAAGTCTGTCAAAATTCCACGAGTTCAGCCGTTTCTAAAATAGACTTAGTATTCATAACTTATTAAATTAAACTCAAACGTTCTGCCAAACCTAGAAATTAAATCACTTTAAAGCTGCAAAATGTCTGTTACAATTTCACGAGTATCAATTCAGCCGTTTCTAAAATAGAATTAGTATTCATAACGTTTTGAATTCAACTTTTGAATTCAATTTTCAGTGGCAATTTAAATGTTATAAGTTCACGAGTATCAGTTCAGCCGTTTCTAAAATAGAATTAGCACTTATAACTTTTTTAATTGAACTCGAAAGTTCTCTTAAAACCTAGAAATTTTTTCTCTTTTAATCAGCAAAAAGTCTGTTACTATTTCACGAGTATCGGTTCAGCCATTCTTGAAAAAGAATTAGAATTCATAACTTTTTAATTAAACTTAATAGTTCACCCAAACCTAAAAATTTATTCACTTTGAAGCGGAAAAAAGTTTGTTATAATTTTACAAGTATCAGTTCAGCCGTTTATGGTATTCATAACTTTTAAATTAAACTCGAATGTTCTCCCTTGAGCTCTCTTGACTTACTTGAGCTTTCCCACTGTATGTATGCAAAATTAGGGATGTGAAATAAGTTCTAGAAGGTACTGAATAGGAGGCGACAATAGTTGGGATCGAGCGCGACATGTCGGTTGGAAGGCGGTAGGTATACATTTAGCAACCATTGTAACGTCATGTCAAATTGCTGGAGCGCATCTTAGTGATTTTAGCATAGCTGACAAGCACTGCCTTTATTAGTGAGTTACACAACTAATTTATACTGCGAGCGAACATAGTTATAACCGCTGAATCCCAGCCTAATTTGGTTACATACCATTTCATCAATGGTCTTTACGTTTTCTGACCTTAGTGTGTAATTCATACAAGCAGCCATGCTTTGCAGTCGCGTAAGGCAACAGTGAATATTTTCAAATGACGAACTTTTACTGCAACAACCAGGTTACAAGTTACGATTGGCTACAATTGACGTGACTACTATAAGTGACTACTATAAGTGACTACTATTAACATGGCTACAATTTAATGTGACTACCCTTAACATGGCTACAATTGACGGTTGAAATTATTTTACATTGGTCTGAAATGTATAAATTCATAATTAACATGTGGCATTAACAGGAATAAATGCATCTAACGATTAACTTGACGATGACTGTCTGAACGCCACGCCTTACCGGCTGGTGTCGAAACAAAGAATAGCGCCTACAAGTAGCGCAGTGGGTACTAATCAACTACTAAACAAATGCTACGCGCTATGCGATGAAGCTGCGGCTACAATAGTAGTGAATGAAATGATTGGTTATAATTGTGCATAAATTAGGAATCAATACAACTGTGATTGTCATATCGTATTTAACGAACTAAACTGGTCAGTTTTGAAATATGATTTATTTCACGTGGAGGGTTGCGGGAACACTTCTCAAGGACACGGTTATGTTTGCAGTTGATGCGTGTGTACCTAAAATTAAGCTTGGTGGAGCAAAGAAAACTAGGTGGATGAACAGTACAATTTTAGCTAAGCTGAAAACAAAGAAGGAAGCATACCAGCGTTATTTACAGACTCGCAGCGATGCTGACTATAACCTATACGCAAGAGCTCGGAATCAAGCTAAAGAAAACTGTCGCACCGCAGTAAAAACCCTCGAAAAAAGTATTGCTAAAAGTGCAAAAAAGAACCCGAAAGCCTTCTTTTTGTATGCTAGCTCGAAGTGCAAGATGAAGGATGGTATTTCTGATTTGAAAGTACATAGATCAGCGAAAGATATCCTCTGATGAGGGCAAAGCTAACGTACTTTATCATTTCTTCAGTAGCGTATTCACTGAAGAGGACTTGAACAGTATTCCAGCTATAGAGGAGCGCCCAGTCGGCTCTAAATTAACAAGCTTTGAAATACAAGAAGAAGTTCTCAAGCGCCTTATCGCCAGCGTTGCCAGATGGTATATTTCTATACCAGATTTCACAAATCTGGTATTTTCAGAAGGTGTATGGTCTGTCTCTTATACACATCTAGATGTGTATAAGAGACAGGATAAATATTATGCATATTAATTTATTAAAAATATTGCATTCTATAGACTATTATATTCACCACTCACAGCGTGCGTTCGCTGTGAACGCGGTCCGTGCAATAAGAACAGTTATTTAATTGCAAGTTCCAACTCAGGTTAAGCCGTGCATTGAGCTTAGAACTTCACTCACTAGTAATGCGATGTTCCTGTGCAATTTGGTGACTATTCACTCATATCCATGAGCGACTATAAACTTGGATGATTAAAATTACAGGTCGGGCTTTCAAAGTATCGAAAGACAAGGCATTTTGGGCTTACCAATTCCCATTAAATGCTTTTCATAAAATTTAGTGAATATCGGTAAAAAATGACTTTTTCAACATTTACGAGCCAATTTTGAATGCTGACTGTTTCTTTTTATTACTCACTTCCACCGATTTATAAGAAATATCTAGCTAATTCTTATCTATCGCCTGGATGGAAGAATGGTTATCGAGCTAATCCTTATCTATCGCCATGATGGAAGAATGGATATTAATCTAATCCTCATCTATCGCCATGATGGAAGAATGGATATTAATCTAATCCTTATCTATCGCCTGGATGGAAGAGCTGAGACTCTTNATCGTCAGCTATGGAAAGATCGGGTTCCAAAGGCCGGATCCCTTGTGAATCAAGTCACGAAAAGTTCAAGAATCGGCAACAGGCCATGGGCCTATTTCTTCAACGCCGACACTTCTATACTATTCTATAATAGAGTCAATGTGCTTCTGGAGAGCGGGCCGTAGACCAGGTTGAAGGTCGAGTTTGGAGATCCCGTACGTCCGAAGTGGTCCCGGATCAAGGAGTCCCGATCTCGTATTGAGACGGTTAAGCCGCTACCCGTAACTTGTCTCTACAATGCCAAGTGTATGTATTTAGTGTTCCTTTGATTACGTTCTTTTGTATTAATGTAATAACTGTTCCATCGAGTCCTGTTTGAATAAACTCTCATTGGTTGATAGGAGTGTTTTAAAGAGAGTACCTCAAACTAGTTAGAAATGAACCCAAGAAAGCAACCATCTTCATTACAACCACCATTTTCGGAGCCACAAAATTCTCACTAAATAAATTGCCTCCTACCTAATCGTTAATTAAAGTGCATCCTATAGAGACATGCTTCAATGGTGTTCGCATCTTAGAGCTTCTTCTGTACGTCTACTGTGAGTGTGGGTTAGCCAAATGTAGGTTGGGTTTCACGGTCATTCTGGATTGTCTTGACTACCGAACAAAGGCCTAGGCTGATCGTAGCCTCCAACCTCCTAGACTGAGTCTGGATTGATTGCATTCGAAAAACTTTGGCAGATAACACTAATTTTACCGAAAAAGCATTAACTTAAAAAAAACTTTGCACTTTATCACGATTTGGACAGTTTAGGGACTAAAAAATGATGGCAGCTAAAAGTGTCATGTTCTTCAAAACGAGAATGTGTTTGCTTGGAATACTAAGTGAAATACCATGGCGAAAGCTCAGAAAAGGGAAACCGAGGTATACCGCTCGAAGACCTTGTTTCTTTTGTCAGCAGAGAAGTGCTGCCAGCAACAGACTGCCATCAGAGATTGCTGATTTCTGACACTGTAGCGACCCAACTTCCTGCGAAATGTTGGTCGCACTATTTTTCTTCCAAAACATTACTCGAACCTGAAATGAACGAAAGCTTTAAACCCAATTCTTTCTCGATTGAACGCCTGCCTAAGCGGGCGTGGCATGACGCGGTGACCGTATGGTTGTCTGGCAAGAAAAGTCCATTGGAGTCACCTCCGACGCTGCAAGCTGCAATTAATCCTAACCAAGTTCTGATTATTTCACCACACCTCTGTCGACGGCCATGGGCGAGAGCGCCAGCCGGGTAGTAGCCTAGAGAACCAGCCTCGAAGATGGTGCTACTCCCAGCGCCGTACTTCTGCTAAATTCAATGGTCAAATAAAATTTTTTCTTTCCTCTCGGCGAACCGCGTAGAAGGAAGTTCCTACTCATGAACGTCGGATAAAATGAGTCTCGGCATATCTACCCAGAGCACTGCGCTTATCCGCTGGGTTCCCGCATTTCACTCGATTCTTGACCTATACCCGATCTTGGACCACGTGACCTCTCAGCGGTAAAACCAGTGACGTACGGATGGGTCCAGCTGAATTATGATTTCGTGTTTGTGTTTATTTTGAAGTTAACGTCTCATTCATCTTGAAAGATCCTTCATGGTAATCATTTCTTATTATTATGTTTATTCATTAAATTATGCATGTGCATTTGGTTCCTGCTTGTCATCCTCTTGTCTGAATTGAACATTCAGCGAAGTTTATTAACGACTATCTAGATAACGTGTTACACGCTTTCCCCCAAAAACACCAACCGTTAATGCTATCAACTATATGCTTAACTCCGTCATTTATGTTTTTATGTACAGAGTGGAAGAACCTCAAACCAAGAGTCCAAATACATCGGTCTTTAAGTCTTCAAGTACTTGGTACAGTTTTTTACATGAGCGAGACCAAGGCTCCAACAAATTCTAATATGTAAAAGACGGAAAAACGAAGCACAGTTGAGGGCTCAAGACGCTTCCATAGCTGTAAAAAAATACGCGATTTCTACAATTGACACGCGATCTGACATTGCACAAGCCCAATCTCTAACGGTTGCAGAAAAATAGTTATAATTTGTTGACTTACATTGAATGAAATCATCCTATTTTCTACGTTATCGTTTTCATGACGTATAATTCAAATGTTTAAGTTTTCATCTGACATAATGATTAAGATTCAAACCTATAATCTAATTATTTTGTTGCCATTGGGACAGCGAACTAAAATTTAAGCATACACAGATTTCTCATCAGGCAACTTAAACTACAAGGTCGGTATGTCATGTGGTATTAATTTCTTCATTATAGAGCCGTGGAGCTTGCTGCTCGATTTTTTCAGCGATTTTCCTGTAGCGCAACTGACGCACATCAGAAATGTTATGACAAGCCTAGTCCAGGATGTTGTGAATCAATCTCTGATTGTACGATATTTAATCATTTTATTTCAGGGCCTCCCAAGGAAAAGACTCATTCAAAGTCAGGTTCGGTATTGAGTCGTCACGTCTGAATACCTAATCAATGTCGAGAGCTCCTCAAAAGCGTTGCATCATCAATGCCATCGGTACAATTTATGTGATACATTCCAAGATAACTGCGGACAGAACATTTGCGCAACGCGCGTCGGCAGAACCAAGGCATCCTGACATGATATGGATCCCCCTCCCTTCTTCAGAAACTGCGTCTCTAAGTGTTCTGAAAATATAATTACTAACTTGATGGCAAAGCAACAATGCTGCTATGTGCTTATCCTAAACATTATGATGTCATAAAATTCAACTACGGACGGGTTTCAAAATTTTATAAAGAGAAAACATTAATTTAAATCCAACTATTTATTATTATCGCCTCTTGTATACATGTTGTATAAAAAATTTGTCGAAGTCTAAATAACAAAGTAAAATGTTGGAAAAGTAAACCATATTTTGCCTGCTTTTGCCCTTAGACAAAAAAAAGTAAACCAGCAGAGTGGCTCTTTCGTTTTATGATGTGTTTACCTGTCATATATATGCGTATTTCTATTTATAACAGAGAATGTTCAAAGACGTGCAACAAGGATAGTTCCAAGCTTGAAGTGCAAGTCCTATGAAAAAGATTAAAAATTATGAAGCTTCCAATCCTCTGTTATCAACGTCTGGGTGCGGACCTCATTGAAGTATACAAGTATACTCATGGTTTATTCAAGGTCCCAGAAGGATTACTAGAATTTGAAACAAGAACCAACACCAGGGGTCACGGCTATAAACTAAAAAAACTGCGCTGCAACTTATCCGCGCGACAACATTTCTTCTCGCTTCGAATCACCGACATGTGGAACAGCCAGAGCTGGGCAGCGCTACTTTGAAATGTAGCGGCGCTAACGCTACCGCTACATGCCCTAAATGTAGTGGGCGCTACCGCTACACTCACTAGATTGTAGCGAGCGCTGCCGCTACAACTACAGTACATTAGCCGCTACAATGGCCAAAATTATTGAAAATCTCTAAATATTTATTGTTCTGCTATTGGGATTTAATCATAAATATTTAACGACAATAAAACATTTTCAAAACGTATTACTGCAACTTTATTGCAATTAACCTAACCAAACTAGTACGGGTTAGATACAATAAATAAAAGTTACAGTTATTTTTATGTTTTAACTTCCCTACATGGATGTCTACTTTAATCTACCAATCTCAAAAATTATCCACATATACATATAAAAAATCAGTCTTTTATTTGTATATATATGAGGATTATTTTTGAGATTGGTAGATTAAAGTAGACATCCATGTAGGGAAGGTGAAGCATAAAAATAACTGTAAAAATAACTGTAAGCAAACTGAAACATGAAAAAATACCTGTAAGTGGTAACTGGTAACATGTTAACAAATACCAACTAACATGTTGACACTAGTAACAGGCTGAGGTTGACAACATTACAACGAAATCTTTCGTACAGTTTTATTCTGTAATTTATATTATGTATGTATCATGCTGGTTTTTAGATAATATTTAATACTATTAAGTGAAATCTAAAGGCTTTATCTACAGGGTGTTTCAGAATTAAGTAACCCTTTTAATTTGTTAATAAATAAAAAACTAAGAACGTTATGAAGTTGAAACTTGTTTTATTTAAAAGAAGAACATTTTATGGTAATATTGTATCCTAGTTTTTAATTTTTAAATAAAACAAGTTTCAACTTCATAACGTTCTTAGTTTTTTATTTATTAACAAATTAAAAGGGTTACTTAATTCTGAAACACCCTGTATAAATGTAGCGGTGGAAGTCTAGTAGCTACTTCAAATGATCGTCAGTCATGAAAAGATCTGGTCAAATCAAAGGACACGATTTTAAATCTTCTGCGAACAAGTCACGAAAAGTAAGAATCGGTGACAGGCCACATGAGGCCTATTCTTCAGCGCCGACATCACTATGTTATGTTATTTCCATGATAAGCTCTTTTATGTTATGATAGCAGTGTAGGACAATGACATGCGATTCTCGATTTGTTAGGCGCAAAGAAACTCGTGATATTGATCTGAACTCCGCCAAGTCTCATTAAAAACTCTTGAAATTTATTATTTGTTAAAAGGTGAAGAGATAAAAAATACAGAATCCTAAACGCCACTATTTAATAATGATAGAGGAGTTCTAATATATTACCGCTGAATTTACAAATACAGTGGTTTATCCTCGAATAACTTCTACGGATCCACAGAGATAGAAAAAACTTTTCTTTGATAACTATCAATTATAGGAGAGCATAACATCTTCAAAAACAGACTAGAGTCTAGACGAAGCTATGCAGGAGCATATGTTCAGTCTTAAAATGCCTAGCAAATTACGGACCAGGCAATAAGTCCGGCAGCTATCTCAATCAATCGTCAGCTATGGAAAGATCGGGTTCCAAAGGCCGGATCCCTTGTGAATTAAGTCAGGAAAAATTCAAGAATCGGCAACAGGCCATGGGCCTATTTCTTCAACGCCGACAATTCTATTCTATTCTATTCTATTCTAAGTTTAGCACACTTTCTACGAATAATTTTATCACATCTGAGTAGATCCATACCTAAGCGTTGATTCACATTGCGCTTCTGCGGGAGTTGTAGTTTATTTGTAAGCGTTTTCGTTAATAAGGGTAAAATTGTTTTAGGTTTGACAAAATTATGCGTAAAAACGCCTAAATTTCGTTCGCGACGTATCGCAGCGGTCGTCATAAGAAGTTTGTATTGACAGAAAAATATTTTTGGTCTTTTAAATTTTAGGTTTTAATTCGTAACTAAAGATTATAGAAACTAACAACACATGATCGTGCGACATCGCTCTTACTGTTTTATTGATTTACATTCGATTGTGCGAATTAATCTGGAAACTTTAAAATGACTTTAATCATGGAACAGATTATTACATGTACATATATAACAGCCTCAGCAACTTGATTAATGTGGTACAACTTGGCATCCAGAAAAAATGCATGTGCCTAATTATGGCGAGAAAATTTTTGTTTTCTATTTTACATGCTTCTAGGTTTAAATGATAACATTATTATTTATTGTTATAATTTTATTTTTTTCCGATTCGCGAAACACCTCTTGGTCTTGGACCGGATTATTAAAGGATCAATAAGCAAGTCTAAATTTTTGTTTCATACGCAAATGAAGTTTCACCATACTAAGTAGGCAACTTATGAGAGATATTAGTCACTTAGGGCTCCTTAACGAGAATGAACTAATTAGGCTCTTCGAAAATAAATCCAAGGAAATCGATCGAAGATATTCTATGCAATAAAATCAATATAAAAAGGTTGATGAAACCTTAAGTGTTGTGCGCTGTACATTTTCTGAACGTTGGTCGTGCGAATATGTAAGATGCATTCCCTACTTTTTTTGACCTTAAATAATAATTTATTAGAAATACAAGTGCATATACCTGAAATACAATAATATTTGAAAAATTGTAACACAATGCGCAGTGAATAAATGAGATTGGTGCAGAACCAGAATTCACTGACGATTTTTACATCACATAAACGAGAGCAAACAAAAATACAAGCATAATCAAATTATGGCACAAATCAAATGATTCGCTTCAGTTCATTCAAGTATTATAGTTTGATGCATGAGCAACGCTCGGGTCTCATTCATGTTCGAAATTTGGTGAAAAGAACACCAAAGTTTCAACGCATAAAACAGACCGTAAAGTGAAAGTTCCAGGAAATAAAAGAACGGTCTGCAGCACAAAGCCGTTCATGTTGCTCTACAGGCAACTGCCGGTTCGAAGCCTTAACATTTTCTTGGACGTTAGAAGCAGAAGCTAACTCGTCCAGTAATGCCTGGATTAAAAGTCTTGATTTTTCCCAGACAAAGTTTGCTGAGAAAACGAGAGGATACTTTTAAGGTCGAATGAAAATCCTTGTGTGGGAAAACTTGCGCTAGATTCAGTTATCTTACCCCAGAAACTCACAGTTTCCAGTGCTACTACCAACTTTATTGTAATATCGAAACCAGCTTTCGAGATGTTTTTTCGACAGTGACATCAAAAGCTGATGAATGTTTCTCTGAATATCATTCCAGGTTTCATGTATCATATGCAGCATTTTATAAAGGTATGAAAGATTTTGCCATCTAAGATATGTTTTTTGTTTTTTTAAATGCTTTCGCCATAAAAAGAATTTATTCGCTTCAATTGGAGGAATCATTGATTAATCATGTAAGCTATTCAGCAATCATCATAAAAAATTACTGATAAATAAATGAATAGTGACGGACATTTCAAAAAATCTATGACCCTACTTTACGGCATAGTATTGAAAAATTTTCGATTCACACAATCGGATAGAAATTAGCTAATTGAAAAATCTAATCTGCTAACCACTACTACTGCAGGGATCATGTATCAAGTGACCTCAGCAGGCTTGATAATGTTGCCCAACAAGTTATCCTGCCGCATGGTGGTGAAATCTTTAAGCCTATCTCGAATGAAACTACTGTAGAAATTTAATATTTCTTGCTGTAGAAATTCAGTGCACATTCTCCGTTAATTCAGGCAAAGTTTTTGATTTGTGAAGAGAAGAGCTTGGTGGGCTCGGTCGGGACGCTGCCTCGCGTGTTTGCTCGATCAATCAAAACGAACTTAACGGTCGGCAAATTTCGTTCTGCAACGAACGAGCGCCGTTCGACCGAGCGAGTGCCCCGACTGGTGCTACATAAGAAAATTTATAGTCACTCTATAAGAGGCCCTGCGAAATCTCGCTTTCGGCCGTCCGTGATACTTGAAGTTGCTTTAATGTAAATTTGCAGCAGAATATAAAAATTATTAACATTTTTCTACTTCAACATACATGGACGAGAAAGAAGATATGAAAAGTGACTAATTATAGTAAGCAAATGAACAAAACTTAAATAAACGGACGGTTAATGACCAGAGAATCTACTTATTTATTTTTTTCTGATTCGAACAATATTCTTCAGATGATTCAGGCGTTTCGAATGTAACAACATTCAATTTCAAGTTATAGGAAGCATTGAATACAGAAATTTTTATAGAAATAGGCACATGATACACATAAATATGATACAACACGAATAAAATCAAGTTTTTGTTGTCATCTCTAAATAGTAGATTCCTATTATTCTTTATACGATTTTTTACCCGTAAATTAATCTTTCAGCATAACGAAGTAAATAGAAATAAATTGAAATCAAATGGAATAATAGAAGAAAATCTAAAATTCGAACTTGCATCAGACAAAATATATTGGTCTAACACGCAGAGAATTTCAACTACCTTTGGTTGGTGACTTTTTTATATCGTAAACTATTTGAAGTTAAACCATTTTTGAATTTCCGAATTTTTTAGTTGAAGACTTGTCAGAAACAATCCATAATTTTATTCACACAATCTTAATGGCATATGATTAAAATTGATTATACATTCTAATTAAGTTCATGATCTGTTAAACCACGAATATTTATAAAAGTTTATTTCTTTGCTGGAATAGCTTGACAACAGTGATTAGAATCCGTTTTATCCAGAGCACAATTCGCCAGGAGCTGTGACGAACTTGGGACTTGCAGTAGACGGGACTGCCGATGAAGCATGAAATTTCTCGGTGTAGATTATTAATCTTATAAATTAAACCTACCAAAGAGTAAGCACCGGATTTTGAAATTTATTTGTAAAAAATGTCAATTTATGTTCAATTAAAGAATTTCGATGATGAAGACTTATCGATGTCCACGCTAGCTGCGACAGTAAAAAAAATTGCATAAATGGTGGACGGTAATAAAGTTTGTTTAATAATAAAGCAGGGATATTAGGACGTGAGCGATTGTTTGATCCTCCATACATTTTATAACTTAAAAAAAAACATACTTTATAATGAAATAATTGTCTCGACTCGCTTGAAATTTGTCTTGTGCATTATCAATTTTGATTAATATCGATAATCAAATCAGTGCGAATTATGTCATTCGCACGTACACAAATTTCGTACGTAATAATGGTATAATTATTTAGGCGAGCATCAAATTGCGAGTAACACAGGATACTCAATGTTTATATTGCTTCCCACCGACACCCACGCTCGTTCGTTTTACCGGCTTCGCACGAGAGCCTGTGAAGGCCTTAGCAATGAAGAGGAGTCTACGCGGCAACGAAACAAACAAGACGGCTAATGAGATATCAACAAGTCGAGGTGTCGTGGCGCGGTTCCCCCAGACTCGCATGAGGGGAATTGCTCATTGCTGGCTTCTCGAGGGCTCAGCCTCGATTTGTCGAGCCTTCTTGTCCTGGGTTTTGTGTTACGTTTTGAGAAGTTTACAAAAATTTTGTGACCTTGCCATGGGTTCCAAGAAACTAGCTTTTATTCAACGCAAGGAACTTATGGGAGCACAAGATTTCTACAGCCAATTGGAACTTAAACCATTTCTGAATTTCCGATTTATTAATTTGAAAAACTTGTCAGAAACAATCCATAATTTTATTCACACAACTTATGCACTGAAAACAAAGAATCAAACATCATAATAAGAAAATTAATCTTCTTATACGACTTTTATATACAGAAATGAACCTTTGAACTTTCCTGCTAATTCATTTCCCACTCAGGAAAATAATTGTTCCATCCCAGTGGCCGCGAAACAATGAAAAATGCCATACGTTTTATACTTGTATGTTACGAGGGAAGGCACAAGTGTAAAATTTTGAAAGCGTATGGTGTCTGAAAGGGAAACATTCCATAGGAGAGGAAGGAACAAGTGTAAAAACTTGAACGCGGATGGTGGATAAAAGGCAAACTTTCCATAGGAGAGGAAGGCATAAGTGTGAAAACTTGAATCCGTATAGTGGCTGCAAAGAAGGGGACGAAACTTGCGCGGGTGTTTGGTAACAAGGTTATGCCTGCCTACGAGGCAGTAACGCAGAAGTCCATTTGCTCGCTTCCTGCGTAACTCTTAATCTAACTTTAAGCAGACGTGCCTCTCATTTTTGGTCGGCTGTGCGCGTTGATTCGGATGCATGGCAGCTTTATGACTTATTAGCGAGCTGCGTTGTTGGATCACGGCTGGCCTGAGTCGCTGTTTTCCAACGGAATACCAAATTCTGAAACTTACTCGTGTATCTCTGGGGTGAGATATATAAGCTACCTACATACTGTTCTATACAAGCTATTAGAGCTAAATTCTTTATGGGTACACAATAAACATACGCTACATGAGCTACATGATGGATCTACACATGTTAGTGGCAATTACAGATTTTGTTTGGAAAGAATTTCACTCCGTCTTGAAATAAGAACAATGTAACAATGCGATTATCTACTATATATTTTCTATTATGATAATAAATCATTATGTTTGCTCGTGTCTTTGTGATGGTTTTTTTCAACTTAGGCGCTGTTGATATGTTGAGCGCGCATCAAAATTGCGTATCGTGACGAAGAATGTTGTGACATTGCAAAAATGGAAGCACTTTAGAGTTGATAAATTTTATTATTAATTTAGAGTAATTGGAGGTATATATAAAACTGAATATTCGTATAAAAAATTCTCAACGTGAACTTGATAGTAATTATTTATTTATCATGAGGGCAAATTAGTTCTTCTTTAATCAGCATTAATTAGATTGAGAAATTATTAACCGGATTCAGGATAGCGGGATTCTCTAAGCAATGGAGATTTTCTTTCACGAGCAACGCTGGGATTAACGTAACGCATTTACTATTTTTTTATTCATACATAAATCCTTACAGTGAACTTGCACGAGAAAAGTTTCGGCACTGAATAAGTAAAAATACTTTTAATAAAAAATGGGCTACAGATCTTCCTTTCAATTTTTAAAACCTTATCATTTGATTTCTAAAGCCCAATATCAGATATTTCAACATTCGTATTATATAAAGTACTCATCTATGAAGCTAATATAATGAAATGCTCATCGGTCATTTCTATCAAAATCCTTCGTTTTAACACATATGTTTCTAGTACATTTGAAATTTCGCATCGTCCACTATCTTCACTTGGAATTGAATTCGTTTCCGTTTGACAGCAGTTCGGAAGATGGAAAATTCTACTATTGTATGATTATAATTTTTTCCGAACTTATCTGAAGCCCAGTTTATGCAGTGTTTTTTCTATTTTTTTTTGCAGACCGGAACTTCGTTGCTGAGTTCATGCATTAACGGCTGCCTAAATTCACACAGAGGCTGAGAGGTTTTTCGAGCGAAAACTTGAATGTTGGAGATGGAAGCGACTTGCACACATGCGTTTGAGGTGCCGATAAGTTTGTTGTACATTGCGCTCGCAAGAAGCATCAGCATCAACGTATTATTTCTGAAATGTATTTTATGAAATATTGTGAAATTAAATTCAAATGAAGCTTATCTTGTGTGACACAGCTTATCTCGGTAATTGATTTTAGATTCGACAGAATTTTTGCGGAAAAAATTTAATAAATGCATTTATGTTGTTATTGCCGTTAATATTAATTTAACAGGAAAGTTAGATATCTATAACCCATGCCAGTTGAGTATCCCATCATCCCGTGTAACATCATTTTAAATAAAGTTAATTTTTTAACTAAAAGAACCTACGATTAGTTGAAAAAAAAAACAGTTCAATTGCTGAAAGGAAAGGACCACCTACTAACTCTCAAGTTCTGTTTGAAATCCAAAAGAAACTTTAACATTTTATTTTGAATAAAATTTCCTCCTACCAACATATAAGTAACTTGTTAATTTTTGATTAAAATTTTTTCTCTTCTTTTCTACGTCACAAAATTTCAACATTAATAACATTTTGGGGTTTTATTCCGTCAACATGAGTATTATCTAAAAGCTCCAGATCCTGCTGTATATTTTCCCAGCGCAAGTCTTTCAAACACACACGCAATCTTTGACAGATATACGTAAGATTTTTCTCCCATGAATTTGTTAAGGGTGATTAAATTATTGAAACATTTTATTAATGATCAAATTCAGAATATTTCGACGACGATGCCGAGTTTCGAGAAAAACGAAAGTCGATTCAATTCCAAGATCAAGCCGCTCATTCCTGATATTCGGGCCGGAGTCGAACTTCATCCTTTTTAGTGAGATCGAAGGCCGCACAGTTTCAATTCAATATCCCGAGACACGAATAATTCGAAGTCCAATATCGCGACTCTAAGATCAGTGAAGTGGTCGCAGCGAATCCATTTTGTGGAATTTTACTTCAGGATTTAGGCAAGGAACGTCGTGAGCCGCTACTTCAAGTTCGATACAATGGGGGCTTTTAGAGCGTTTTAGCTTTTAGCCGCGATCGGCATAAGTCATTTGTTGCTGTATTGTACATGAGAATACGCTAGTGGTTAGAAAAGTAAGACAACAAGTGATTTTTTTGGCTTGATTTAGATAATAATTTATTAACTATTCTGTTAGACCGAGAAACAGTGTACTAAATAATAATACTTTTTGTTGGTATAAGATGAGATTTATATTTTTCTATCGCCCCTGCGACATAAGAAAACTTAAACTCGTGTCATTTAGTAAGAATTTTGGCTTCACAATAGAGTATCAAACAAGTTTATATTTTTCTTGTAATATTAGGTAATCGGTTCCTAAGAAATCATATCTTGATTTAAGCTCAATCGGGTCGAGGAAGGCGTGGAAAAATGTTTTCTTTTGTTACGAGACCATCAAATATATCACTTAATCATGCTTAGGTGCAATTTTAATTACGAGCGTCGAAACTGAATTTGGTCGGACATCGTGAAAGACATCATCTCTGCAACGGTTGTCGAAAAATTAATGTATATGTATATGTATGTAAAAATTAATGTACCGTAATTTTATTCTTCATCACTCGAGTATTCATGAGTTGGAATCTTATAATTTGAATCATCGTAATTAAACGGGATTTGAAAGCAGCAGATATTTTTGGGTGGCTCGGCTGAATTAATGATTTGAATCTAGCCAAGGTTCACGAATCTAGCTACTGGCCTTGATGCGTCCGTCTTGGCTATCCGATAGTTAAGGAAGAGTTAGAGGCGTTCCGAATGGCTGGTCAAGAAAGATTGGTCTGCCTGAGGCCTGGGCCATCAAGGCCTATCACAGTCCACAAACGTACTGGTGGGCTCATCTTGAAGAGTTAGCCATTTTTGTGGGCCATTTCCTGCAAAGCCGCTCGTCTCTGTCGTCGGACTTCACGTGCGGCGGTGAGACCCACTGCCTCTTAAATGCTCCTTAAATACAGGAATAAACGGCAGTACTTGCCCTCTAAGGATGAACATAATTTTCAGTATAGCCTGCGATGAAAAATTAACTGCTTTCGGCTAAATGAACTGCCACACTTCACGATAAAACACACTTATTTAGAAAGTACAGTTAATTGCTCATAGTATTTTTAGATATGATCATATATTTTTTAGCTACGGGGATTCCAGCTGAGGTTGAGGGTGATCTTTACACTTAATAATAATAATTAATAATATCCTGTTCCTACAAGCAAAAAGCTTGAACTTGTCAGTCTCGACTCAGGCATTCAGTTAGTTTTAAAACTATGAGAAAGTTGATTTGGCATTACGTCTATGATTTGTTACTTATTAAATGCTTAACATTACCTATGAGTGCTCGTTGAGTTGCGTTATCCATAAAGTTCGGCCGCTGCAGCATTTTTTAGGGCAGCAGCACCGAGTCCTGAATGTTGGTAGCGTGTTCGGCAGCCATGTCTACCCGGCCTCATATCTTTGGAATGACTTGCGGTACCACATCAGGAATTTTTTCCTCTTGTTTGGCCGATTTTGGAGCAAAGCACTCAAAGCAAAGAATACTTTTTCGTATAAACTCGCCAACGCCAAGCACAAGTCACGAATACTCGATCTGCTAACCACAAAAGTTTCCAGCGAAATTAACGGGTCCGAGGCTTCCTTTAGCGTGCATAAATTGCGATGGAGAAGCAGCACGCTCAAGGAGGCGTGCTTTTTTACCCAGCAGTCATATAGGAGAGGCAAAGATTACGGAGTTATGCCGGATATTAAGGGAACGCCACGATGAAAAGCCTCGGGCACGTATCAGACTGGGTTCTTGTTCTCCTTCATTGATCCGAGTCGCCTCACAAACACATCATGACCTTACCTAGTCAACCTTGCTGATTTTATGCAGTTAACACCAGAGTTTTTAATGTAATAAGAATAAATGTAAAGGTTAACTCAAATTCAAGCGATTTCCACAAGACAAAGGATAAGGTCTAGTTTTCTATTTAAATAAGAAAAATGTCATTGTCGTATCTCATCAGACGAGCCCATAATCACTGACAATATTTTCATCTATTTGCGTGAAAAATCTTTTAAATAATTTTTTCTGTCCGGGATAATTACAAATTTTATCATACTTTATTTCATTCTTATTTGAATAACATGAATTTAATTTCGTAAACATAGAAAACCGTGAATTCCACAGGGACATCCCTAAACAAATGAAAATTCCTAGCTCAAATGATTCGTTTTTCCTCGCTTGGGACCAGGATTTTGGCAACAAATTGCGACAGTAAGAGACTGGTAAACACGAATAATTTTGCCGTTTATTATGAAGTAAATAGAGGCTATTGCTGAAAAACTTGCACCAGCACAGTTTGTTGTGAAATGCCTGGCGGGCTTAAAAATGGGCCTGGCTAAGCAGCTTTGTTTGATCTGATCTACGAGTCGTTCAATTTAGATAGGAATTCATGTTACGTGGAGCCGCACCACAACAATATTGATATCTAACAACCAACATATTGCGAGTGCTCAAGAAACTCTTGGAGCACAGCAGTGACGTAAAAATTGTTCATAATGATATTCTTTCGTTATTTATTTGGTAGTAGTTATTCAACCAAATTGGGGATTTAGATTAAAAAGTTTTATCCTACACCAGAACCAAATAAAACATTCTCTTCATTTTGCTTGTTCTTGTCACTAGCCAACCACGACAAAATTTCGCTTGCTTGCCTAATTTTTCGCTTTGATGAGAGCCAGGACTATTGACTATCAAAATTTTCCGGCACTTGCAGATGAGCACGAGCAAAAAGGCATTAAATCGTCGGCGGCGCTAAGAGGCGAACATCACTGCAGACAACACCTGTCATTGTGCTAAAAAGAATGCCTATTGTTCGCTGGAACATCGGGCAGTCTTTGGTTGCCTCGCTGGTATCCCGCGTCAGAGCCTCTTTCAGCTGTCCCGCTCGGAATGATTCCATTTACAAGATGGAAAACGCAAAACTATCCTATTCGAAAAGGGCCTAAGAATAGAAACGTTGGCGTTCTTTGCACCGAAGCTACTCACTGGATTACAGACGAGGACGAAATGTGTCCGTGGATTTGCATGTGATATTTATATGAAGACGAGCGCGGCTGTCGTCCTTTGTTCTTCAGCCTTCAGTTGAGGAAAGAAAAGTTTTCTCAACCGGATCATTGTTGGCTTACTCTGGAAAATGGACTCCTCTTTCTCCGACATCTTCTTTGAACTGAACGAAACGTAAACAAGAGCAGCTTCTCGAAATCTGGGTGACAGATTGGCTAAATTTTGCTCGGCGAAAAATATGTTATTTATTTTCTTGAATGAAAGCCAACGGAAGCCACAATGTTGATGACGCTGCATTAATATCTGATGAAGATAAATTTACGAATGTGATTATCATAGGTATATTTGGAATGAAAAAAAACAAGAAATTAACCGGGACTCATTTCTCTAATAAAATATTGTGTAGAGCTTAGCTAAGGCTAAGGAATACGATGGAGATATTCGTACGTTTATTACATTTGGATATTGTACTTGATTCCGCCGTCTAAAACTAAAGCACCTTGATTTAGTATATATTAATGACCGTTAATTCAGTGTATTCCTCGCAACCAAAATAACCAAAGTCAATTAATGTACCTGTATTGCAATGTATGTAGTTCAGGATCTCATTCAATGAAGAAATGAACGATAAAATACAAACGCAGACGTGAAGAAACTCTGAAATTGACGTATTGAATACATTGAGAAGTGCAGGGGCAATTGCAAACTTTCTCTGCACACCGAAAAGGGATGCTGATGGAGCAAAGGGGGTTTCGCGTCGTGCACATTATTCACGGTTAGAAATCTTACAGATTCTAAGGCAACCAACTGTCCTCAAAAAGTATTGTTTTCCCTCAGGCACTTTCGACCAGCAAATAGCCAGACTTGCGGATTTAGTGCGATCTTGCTGGTCTTCTTTACGAGCTTCGAGCAACGCAGTATTTCTTTAGAATCGCTCGCCTGGGTTGAATTCTTCGCACAATAGCCGAACGCTCTTCTCAAGCAGTGATACCATTCTAATTGCCTTGCAATTTATTCTTGGTGTTCAAAGCCTTCATTTAAGCCAAAAATTCTCATGCAATTTCAATGAAATCTGCAGAAAATAACATCAATGAAAAACTACGAGTGGAATTTTCGTATTAGGAAGTGAATTTTGGTCTTCCATATAGGTTCCTTCAAAGTGAAATATTAACTTCGGAAATAAACTACCGTCTATCCAACAACAAATTTTACATATTGCTAAAACAAGAGCGAAAAATTTATCACTGCAAAATGGTGTAATTCTTTGTATAATTAGTCGGAGAACGAGTAACAAAAACTTTATGCAGATTAAAAGAAAAATTCCTAATCGGATTTTTTTTCTGCGCGATTTGACATCTACTTTTGTCGTAACTTCATTTAATGTTATCGCAAAAATATTATACGTGATCATAAGAACAAACCCCCAGAAGCTCAGAAAATTATAGCCTTTTAGATGAATTAATTGAAAACGACTTTGAGAAAGTCGTTTTGAAAGGCAAGTTTCTCTCAGTCACACTTTAAAATGCGGTGTAAAATCCTATATGAAATTCATCTTTAAATCATTTCAATGGTATTTCGAAGCTTAACTTTTCTTTAATGTCTCTGTGACTCAGATCAAAGAGATCGGGTCCTGAGATTATCTTTGCAGAAACTCCTTGCCACGCTGGATGCTTTTGATTTCGACTTCATTGTTGAAGACTTGAGTTTATTGTATTTCATTCTGTTGTAGTACAAACAGAGGTGCTTGAAAATTTTAATAGGAACCACAACTGCAGGGAAGAGAGCGACCGATAAAATACTAGTTGAGTTGACAAGTCTTTATTTAAGTTTAACTATAATTTTAATTGGAATTTACTTAACTTCATTATATTTTAATTTTTGTTCACCACGCGCAATAGTTTATTCGATTTAACGACTTTAAACTTCAGTCACACGTACCAACATTTTGAAGAATTATTTTTCAACCGAAGTTAGATTTACTGGTTCTCTTATTTTATCGGGAGGATAAAAGTTATATTTCCGGTGACGCGCGTGGACTCTCACGAGAAATGTAATTCAACGGATCGCCTAAAGTGGACGGGATTCACTCAAAGCGAAAGTCCATCGCCTCTACATTAGAGGGAATTCGATAGACTTTATATAGGGACGTAAGGTCACAATCACCATGGCCAGCGACGAATGCACTCAAGGGTTTTTAGATGGGCTTTCAAAGGCCAATAAAAGATTTTAGAATTCAATTGGAAGATGCATGCGACTAACAGTTGGGGTTCCAAAAAAAAATCAATGGTAAATACTATGAAAATTGCAACTCGCATGTTCATTTGTTACCGAATGTAGTTATTCTATTAATTAACTAATATGATATCACACAGTATTATTATGTGTTATCAGCATTGAAAGATGAAATATCTAACATTCAATTCAAGGTCCGCGTTAAAGCACGCTCCACGTTGCATGTTATTGCATGTTTTAACCATATTGAAATGAACGTAGAGTTTCTCGTGCCAAAGCAACGCCTCGCCAAATCCCGTTGCTCAATTTGTACGAGCGCTAGTCAACACAGTCAAGATATTCCCTTTGATATATTAATGAAGTAACGCCAGCAGAACCCTTGTTGCAAGCTCCCCCAACCTTGCAAGACTTGAGGTTTTATTAGATAAATTAATTGAGCTTATTGTATTATTAAGTAAATTTTAATATATGGAAGCAGTGAGAAGAATACTCCTAAATCTAAATACCTTACTAAATTTGTATTCGCAAAATTGATCATCGCCTGATTTTGGGTAATCAAGCATTTTCTAGTCGTTATTCGTTCCCCAAAACTCAACTTATTGAGTTCCAACATAGCAGTAAAGTTAAGTCTATAGAGTCAAGTCAATGTTTGTTAAACAAGGTTTAAATATTTAAGCCGTTAAGTTCAATGTTACACTCCTGTGTTGTTTCACTTCCTCCCTTAGTTTCTTAGAATATTTCAGAGCAGCAGAGCTCACCTTCAATGAGATTAGAGGGGCGTGCTGGAGCAGAATTTGCACAGCACGAGGAGAGACTTCTGAAGGTTTAAAAATAATGTTTGCCAGCCCGCAACACGATGACGCCATGAAAGCTGTACATGCTGTAAAGGATAGAAATAGTTGGGTATTTTAATGTTATGCGAGGCGATAATTTTTGTTCCAAAATGGTTTATTATTTTTAATTTGTCATTTTAGTTTAGAGTTTACGGAAGGCTATAAGTGCGGAAGGAGAAGGTGATAAGAGTATTATGTCGTGGAAAGCCGGAGCGGAGGTATGTGCTGCGTTAGGATGTGGACATGTAAATATATATGTACGTGAATAGATTGATGTGAACAAATTGTGTAAATACTTAGGTTATATATGTATGAATACTTTAATGTTTAGGTAACTATTATTTATCTGTTTTATTTGTCTCTTTTGTAGGAAAGCCTCAAATCTCAAATCTCAAATCTCAGAGTCAAGAGTTAGTCTCGAAAGCCATGCATCCAAGATGAAGTGTTAAAGTGTTAATGTGCCGAAGTTATATATTATTTATTGTGTTCATTGAAAGTGTAATAAACTGTTTTAATAAGTACTCGTTAATATCCAGAACCTATACGATCCTGTAGGCTAGTTGGGTGTTCTGAGAGCCCCAACAATGCACATGAAGGGACAAAAATGTGAATAGTTGTTAAATTGAATTCATGATCATTGATAAATATTATTTTCTAGCATATGCATTTTTATCATTTTTAAAAAATTTTCGCTTCCAGGAGAACTGCGATCCTTGGTTAATTTCTAGTGTGTAAAAAGGGTCTTTGAACGAAGACTTTGCATCTTTTTGCATAAGTAAACAAATGAGTTAATCATCAACAGCTGATTGATAGTAAGAAAGTCATCTTGTAAAAACTCGAACGATGTAGGGGAAGAGGAAATTCGAATTCCTGCGCAGCATGAATTTAATTAATGTCGCCATACTTCACTTAGTAACAATATTGGCTTTCGAGCAGTAGAACGTGACCAAGAGCAGGCCAACGAGTGAATTGAAACCTGCGCAGCTCCGGCACCTGTGAGCCCGCCAGAATCTGTTGCTCAGAAATTATTGGGGCCCTAGACGCTTGATAGAGAGATTAGTGATCACAGGATAACACTTTTTGCCTTTTTGCAAAGGAAAAAGAAAAGTTTCATCGACTTTACTCAATTATAGAAAAAACTTTTTCTCATCAGTCGCCGTCGCTTAAATTTTTTACATTTCAATTAGGTTAGGTTAGGTTAGGTTAGGTTAGGTTAGGTTAGGTTGAAAGTTTCATTTGAAATGAAAGTTAAAAAAAACTTAAGACTCTTTTACACAACTATAATTAAGTTTTGCAAAAAAATGTGATGTTAATGCAATTTCTCGAGATTTGTTTGTTGCTTGCAAATGAATTAATTTCGGAATCCAATTTATTTGGCATAACTTCCCTTAAGGGTCATACGTACAGTGGAGTGCTAATTCGTACAACAGTGCCCATAATTTTTTTCTGTTGTTAAATGTTACCTATATCTAAATTATGTGATTTTTTTGTATGGAGTCGGCTTTTATTTGTTCTAAGGATTTAATCATCCTGATCAGAACTTCCTATTAGAATATCCAACAAAAAAATCAAAAGTACTTGGAACGACCGACAGAATCGACAACGGCACATCACCAAATAAAGAAATTATTTACTTTATTCAAATTACTTCAGGAAAATTCCATTGTTGCTCCTAGTGTTGCAGCTGACGTTCCTATTTGTGGAAAGAAACGGTATTTTCTTCGTTATTTGATGAAATTTAATCACGCACTTAAATTGAAATTACTTTTCGAGTCTGGCATTTATCGTGCTATATAGTATAAAAAATCGCCCCATGTTTCAGAGATATGATGCTCCTCCTTAATTTTAATAAAGCTCTGAAGAATAGACTTTTAAGAATTTATTTAAATTTCATAAATATAGTATTCAAGACTTAGCTAATTATTTTGTTATGGTCGTGAGAGCGAATTTGTTTGCGAGCGCTAACTCCAACGCACATTACAAAAGTTGTAAAAATCAGTGAGGTTTTCCAAATAATCCAAATAAACAATGCAGTTTTACGACTCTTACCCTTGTGTTAGTAATTCTGACTCAATTAATCTCATCAAAAGATCGTATCAGTGCTACGCGCAGGAAGCAATTTGGACTTAATACCCAATCCTTTTTAGCGCATTTTTTCATTTATAGAAAAAATGCACTATTGTGCTCGCCATGTCTGTCTGTCTGTCTGTCCGTCCGTCTGTCCGTGACCTCAAGTTTTCGTCGACGGGAAAATGCGATCTCTGTCACTCACTGCAGTGAGTACTGAGTTACATTTTTTCAGTGCACTCTGCGGTCGAGGGTCGCGGCATGCAAGTATAGCGAGGGCCAAACTGTGCGCTATAGCGGCGTATATAAGCAACCGAAATTGTTGTGAATTCCTGGCATAAAGCCGCTGTGACGCGAATACAAGCTACTGTTATGTACGTTCAGGCGTGAGGGATGGCCACGGCCCTGGGCCGACGGTTTAGAGAAGCAACCTCCGCGCGTACCCGAATAATAAACTACGTTTCTATTCTTACCCAGACTATAAACAATCCTCGGGTCAACAAAAACATAAGGCCGTGATTAGCCCTGAAGCACCGTAAGAAAGAAAATAAGAAGTACAGTGATTATAATTTTGATGGGACCGTAATTCATGTAACGGGAACGACACAAGTAGCTCTCGATGTTACGGTCACGGCCTGCATCAGGAACGGCACGACCAGGAGACGGAAGGATCATCATACAAGTACGGCCGTTATGAATTCTATGGCCATGCTAACCGTCAGACATATTTGCCTGCAGTGGGACAAAAATACAGCCGTGATGATGTTTGAGAAGCTACATGGTGACGGCAGCGGAGTCCAGAGGCTATGGCAACAGTGCGACTTCCGATGGGTGCGGCCGCTTCGTGATCTGCGCGGGAGGATGCGACACCCGTTACACTCTACGAGATCGCATTACACATCAACATCTTCAGTAGAAGTAGGACAGTTTGAATAAAAAGTATTGGCATTAATTTTTAAAGTAATTGAATGAACTCATTCATAATGGATTAATAGTGAAGTTTGAGGGAAAACATTTCTAGCTTAAGGGGAGCGTCTGGGTGGTGAAAAACTTTTTTATTTACTGACGGATCACTTTGAAACTTGGTGCACCTATGTAAAACAGAATTCTTAGACTTTTTTGTTCGTGTCAATTTTTTGAAAAAATGAAAGAAAGCATGAAATTCTTAGAAAACGGCAAAAAGGGGGTACTAGAGAAATCCATCTCCTCTTAGGATTTTGAAGCTACAACATCGAGACGCATATCATTCGATGCGTAAGTACAATATAGAATTTTTGTGGATGGAGGAGCATTTTTTGCCAAATTTTCGAAAATTTTTTGATTTTCCCCTTCCCCCCCTTTTTTTCAAAATATTTTCAAAACTATAACGAAATTGAGAAAACAAGCACAAATCTCTAGATATTTTAATTGCAAATCGAATGGTATATGTCTTATCGCTGTAACTTGAAAACTCTAGGAGGAGATAGGTTTGCAGTGACAATAAGTTAATTGTTCAGTAGAGCTCGACAAAGTCCCGGGCGCCTCAAAATAAGCGTTCAAGGTGGCAATAATTATTGAATCACGTAAATCATTACTCAAAGAATCGCGTAAAGCATTGTACAGAGATGATTTTGGTAGCGTTGGATAGAGCAGAATGTCAGCTTTAAAATGAGACTAAAAAACAGGAAAAGTCAAAGTACACAAATTTTGGCCGGACGCTCCCCTTAAAATGTAGCTGATGGTGGTCTACCAAGAATTTTGCTTGTATTAGGATGTGGATTTGCTTGCATCGGAATAATTTCAAACGGAAGTTGTGTTCAATTTTGACCCTCCTGGTCAGAATGAATCTCTTAAAGGAGCATTGCTTCAACTCGCCTCAATTTACCGTATTGGCAAACTATAAGCCACTTATTTAAATGACCAATCACACACATAGAGGTATATACGAAACGTTTAGGGCCAATTTAAAGTTTAAAATACCATTTCTAAATTGGAATGGACCTGGTCTTTGATCAACGTTACTATAATTTTTCCGGCGCAAAAAAAATACCTTTATTTTCGATAGATAAATGGGATGTAAATGTTCCACATCCTGTCATGTCTTTGAATTAAAGATCAAGTCGGGATGATTAAGCCACTCAAATTGCTTCGGAAGTTCGTTTCCCTTTCAAGCGTCTGGCGTGATTGCTTCCTGCGAGACGAAGATTTGATTGCAGTCTGAATAATTCAAGTCTTATAATTGAGACGGCGTACGATAAACACTTCAGGTGCGGAATTAGCAGGCGTGTTTTGACGAACGGACGAATCATCATTTGCGCGGAAACTTTCTCATGGCTAATTATATTTGTACCTAACTCAAATAGTTCATCATGAAAAATTATATGAAAAAATTTTCGTTTATTGTAACTCGCTAATTCATCATAAATTTATAACGGGCATTTTGTAGTAGTTGACATTGCATTAAAACTAAATCTAATTATTATCAGGTTCAATTCATACTCGTATACTCGTGTATTGAATTCATTAAAATGAATGGTTTTTCGGAGAATATTTTTCCATTTGAACAAAGAATAATGCTGCAGCATTCAGCTGAAGAGCAGCATCTTCACCGTCAAATTTATACGAGTCATCCTTGAAAGAACTCTGGCCTCACTGAGCTGCTGACTCCGAAAGCCTTCTCCGATTTTCTTGTCATCAGAAAACATTAGTCGCTTCTCATAGGCGCCGCGTTGGTCTGGATGGGCACAATTTAGTGTAAAGCTTTGAGTTGTTATCGTTATCGTGGCTGCTCTCTTATCTCTGTGAGTGCACTGAGAATAATCTTGATAATACAACAGATTAAAAGTGGATGCCTAAATGAAATATTTCATTCCTGAATTCTTTGTAATATTGATAATTAATAATGTTTGCAATATTGATTTTTTTGTAGTGGAATTTGCATTTAACTTTTTCCAAGAATGACATAATTCATAATTTATTCAGAAAAGACATAAATGAATGGTACATGTAATACAATATAGGTAGTGCACCCAAGAATGATTTTCCTAGTTTGAAATTAAAAATTGAGAATACACTTCTCAGCATGACCACATTTTTGGCTCCAGCTATGCTACCCACATATCAAAGCATGACCAGTCATTTCTTTTGTTAAAAACGTGATTGAATTGTCGGGCTACGTAATTGCTTCGTTGTTTTACTGCAATTCTTTGATGCGATGATTATTTAAAACAGAGCCTTTGCCCCAGGCCGCTGACCTTAATTGTTCGTCTGACAATTCGCCAAAGCAAAAGTCTTGTTTTTCTTCGACTCTAGGCATTTATTCGTGTATTTATTTATATTTTATTGAAAACTCAGGGTTTAGACGGTGCTAATTAGAAGACAATAACCAGACAATCATGATTGTTTGCAAATATATGTTCATTTCTGAAATTTGTTTCTGTAAGTCGGCCCAATGGAAACTGTCGACCGCAGTATCAGGGATACCAAAAATCAATTTTTTTAACGTTTTTTTTTTTTCAAATTTTCAGCTGCAGTTTTTAGCGCTGCTGATTTCTTTCGACTTCCGCAAGGGCTGTGCTGGTGCTTCAAGTTTCAAGTCTCGTTCATAGTGAACAATTAATTTGGGCTGAGAAGGGCAGAAATGGGTCTACCCTAGCCGGCAGGTTAAAATTTGGATTGTCAATATGTTTGCTGAAACATATTGGCATGAAAATAATGTTTGTTGCATGCTGAAAAACTACTTATAGGATGCGACTGTAAATTTCTTTAATGGGGGAAAGATGTTCTCCTGGTACATTAATTCATATCTCAATGAGCAAAAAATTTATTCATATGAAATAATATTAGGTGAAGGAAAACTAAAAAAATTCATTTAAACCTTGGATAACTTACACAAATTACGCACGGGACAGAGTAAAGCTTGCCAAACTGACTTCCAATTGCAGCGGCTGCTATTTCGTTGTGGACTTAATTATTCATTCTAATACCATCCTGGGAGACGAAAATTTTAAATCCTATTCTATAAAATCATCAAAAACTTATAATAGGTGAGACTTTCAGGGTTATTTATAATCACTTTCCTTGTCCAAGCAAAAGGTTGTTGCTGTCAAGATGTTACTGACCGGCCTGATAGCTCATTGCCTGCCGTCAGTAACACCCGCGTTCACAGTTGACTTTGTCGCAGTAAAGTGGCAATGCAGTGCAACGCGTCGCGACAGCATCGCTTACTCAAGTCAAGTTATAATTAGGTTTTCTCCCTCCTAACCGCCTCCAAATGGCTTCTAAAGGCAACCTGTATGAATAGAAAGCTGTTACCTCCGTGGATTTCGCTGAATTTGCTACCGCGGTGAAATCTCGACCCAGAAGTTCTGGTTGATCCTCTGAACCTGAGCTGGAAAGTTGCAACTTGCGTGTGAACAAAAATTCATAAGTTAACGAGGGTTTTTTTTACATATCTTGCTTGTGGAAAGCAATCAAGGACTCTTCAATTGATGCACCAACCAAAAAGTTAGCCAAGGTTCCGGTTCTATTTCAGAGAAGACTTCATTCAACTTATTTCATCTCAACGCGGGAAGCTACGTTGTTTATTAATAACTTCGTTAATGTTCTGCGTGTCTTAAAACATTTTCAACAGTCGTAAAAAAAGATTACTTTACCATCAATGTAATGCACTACACTTGTGAAGCATTCTGCAGGAAAGAGTGGCGCAATTCATCACATTTACATGGATTATATGTATGCATCATTATGGCCTCAGACATTCTAAGGGCATCCTGGACATTACGATGGTTACATGTGACATAAAATATGACCGTTAGGCCTTCACGCAAGACATTTGAAGACAGTGTTCCGATCTAACGGCCGTCTAAACGATTGAATCAATTGCCCACAACTGCTTCCTATCGGCATTTGACAATCGTTCCAGCATTCCCAGTAAGCTCTTAAATTTTCTATCGGAATTATTTCTCTTGAAGATCCAGCGTTTGAATTCTTGTTGAAGAAAGAAGGAGCATCGGACATGCGAAAGGGCAACGTATACACAGGAATTCTACATCAGGTCGTGCAGCAGTCGTAATTGTTTAAAATAAAGGACGCTCGAAGCATTGAAGGCGTAATAGAAAAATCCTGTCTTTACATAGTTTTCCATTACAAAGTATTTATGGAGAGTCAATGTTCAAATAATAATTGGTTTAGCTGCACTAATTTATTCTTCACAAGATTTAATAAGTTTCGCCTCAAGTGTAAACATAATAATAATTGCTTTTAATATGTAGAAAATTTTTAAATTTATTCTTGATTGTTTTACTCACAGCCAAATCTAAAGCTGGAAGCGCACTTTTTAAAAATCTTTATGATTGGCAAATATTCAATAAAGAGGATGGTTTTATTGCGCTCCTCTCGTGGAGAAACTCGGTTAAGTAAAAACTTTTTCTTACGTATTCAAAATTCCTTTAAAGACTTGATAAATTCCTGACACGATTCTATTAAATTTCTCATTTATTGAAACTCAAATTGACGGAACTTTTTCTTCGATTTTGCTCCATCATAGAACATTTATTACTTAAGAATAACTGTTTTTCAGGACATTTTTTTATCATTAAACAAAACAAATAAAGCACGTTTTCCTCCGAAGTTGATTCATTGAACGGAGAAGTCAGGTTTTTTAAAGCAAGACTCCGAACTGATTTGTTTGTTTGCCATGTTTGACGTCACAATGGCTGGCGATTATAATTTATTGGTCTCAGTGACCATGTGGCAAAGGAAATATTGAATTAATATTGTTTTTGAGAGCCCAAACTTAGACGTGACTTAATTTGGATTTGAGCAGCACGACCTCGCTACTATTAACGACTGAAAAGCAGGTGCAAGCAATGGTTACGCGTTGAAAAATTGTCATTGAATAGAAAGAAAAAATGTTCTGCAACAAAAAATTCATGCAAAAAATTATTTTTCTAACTTTTTTTTGCATTGAAAGCTGGGCTCACCCTGTAGGCCGCACGAAATGACAACTCAAGAGATCGATTCTGTTCTTTAATGTTCGTTGATCCAATAATCGTCAATTTCCGGTCGCTGAAGCCGAAATGTCAAGAAGCCATCATCAGCCTCGCAGAGCAACATCTTCTGCCCTGAAAAATTACATAGCCTTCCGTTTGCATCGGATCAGCAATCCATCGCAATTTCGTGAACAATCCTGGAAAAAATGTCATTATTGCTCGATGGAAGCTGAACCCATCGCAATATCGTGAATATTCACACAAAAAGATTATTTTAAGTTAACTGCCAGTTTAACTCGTCACCATGTCATAAAAATGCAAAAATTGGTTGTTCTCCAAGCTCGACCGCACGGAATATTTTACCAAATTGTATGAAATTTGTTACAAAAATTGGTTATCACATGAAACAAATCAGAAATTACAAATTGTGCTGTGAACCTTGAAATAGCTCCACGTCGGTCCGAAGTAGTTATTTGTTATGTTTGGAATCATTTTCAACAAATTTACACTTCCATATGAAATTTTTTACTCAAATTGCAATATATATAGATATACACTTTTTTTGTTCTCCCGGTAGCTTTATTTACATTTATTCAAGATGTGTACAAATAATAGTTCGCCTTCGCTTTGAGATTTCCTGGTTTGAACCCTTGAAACTTGTGCAGTTACGAAATTGTCATATTGTTCCAAATTTGTGGTCAACCATCATCCCGTTATTTCAGCCAAGTTCTGCAAGCGCCTCTCAAACTTGCAGCCAAGAGAAGATTTTCTTGTCCGAGGTCACGACACAACTCCGTAAAATGTCATCTCTTTGTTTTCATGAGATTTTTCGAGCGTAAAGTGTCGCGAAAGTCGAAATAAATTTTCCCGCTTTGAGCATCTGAACGCTTCTTTTTACAACTGTTAAACTGTTATTTAGGCGAGCTTGGCGAACTTAAATAGAGTGTAAACTTTTTGTGTTGATATTTTATGTTGAAATTATATGTATGCTTGCGGGTAAAAGGCGAAGCAATGATGAACTCAAAGTTAAATACTGATAAAGTCTCCAAAACAATTTTTTTTAAATCATATTATTTAAGACTATAAAAATGCGAACATTTGAATCAGTTACTTAAATCGTTGAGTTCATCTACATTGAAATAATTTTGATGATCTTTGAAATAATAAACTTAAACTTATCAGTAACGTTTTGTGATGCAAAAAAATGTTTTTTTTTTTAACATTACAGTTATGGTGTATCTCACACACCATTTAATAATTAGAAAATTTGGCTTTACTATATTGTACGTTATTCAGTAGGTTAATGCAGTTGTATACATTGAAAAATAATGTTCATTCGTACGAGAAATTCAATTGTAATGCTCTATTGCTTGGTAAGGTGTATTAGTAAAAAATAGATAAATAATTGTCAATGAGATTAATAAATACCCGATTATATTCTTCAATTTTTTCATTAATATGTCCGTTGCAGTGTTGAGACCTTGACAATAATTTTAAAATATTACAAACTTAGAAGATTTCGATAAATTCAAAAAGATTGCGGCCTTGTGTTTTTTTTATCTTGATTTTAGGAAACCAAGGTTAAAGATGAAATGTGAATAACCGAGGTCCCATATTTACTACCCTATAGACTACATAAGCTCTCGAGAATGTGAAAACTAACCCATCTAATTCTCCATCGAGACTACCATTAAATTCCTCCCTGTTTCAGATAATTAATAGACTAAATAGAGTGCACTAACATTAACTGCTTTGCAATATCATCTCATATCAAAAGACATTCGGGAAGAAATGAAAGTAGTTTGAGGTAAAAATGTTGTCTCAGCATTTCCGAAACAAAACCAATTAGCAATTCATCTAATTCAATACCCTAATATCTAGGCTAAAGACTGAAATGAACAGATGATGAAACTGACTTGCACTCCGAGACCCGTTGTTCGACTCTGCTTGCCAACTTCAGGGAGTTTATTAGAGAAGACTCGCCAGCGCCTGGTCTGAATATCAATCTCTTTTATTGCTCGCAGGATTTGCACAAGTCCTCTTTGATGGAATAGAGCCTTCAATTTTTAACTGAATTTGAGTGTTCCGTCCGGAGGGTAGTCGTCGATCGAAGGCCGCGTTTCAAATAACGACCCACGCTCAGGACTTTATCGCACAAGAACCAATTGTCAGTTATATATTAATTGATTTGTCCATGCGAAAACCATCAACATCATTTCAGTATTTCGAGTTGTAATCAAAACGTGTAAATTGCTGAAACAGTCGCAGAATTATCTTCATCTTCGTTATCATCAGTCTTTCGGGCATTGATGATCTCAGTTGATTGGTCCGAGTCTGAAAAGACATAGTTTGAAGTTCTTTATGCAAGTAACTGAATCCATGGCAGCTGAAATATCTTGTCCTGAGTTTCCAACATTGATCAAGGCATAACCAAATAACTTATATCGTACGTTGCAGTGCTTTTTTGGCTGCTTTTGAACAGTTAATTTATATAGAAATGGAAGGGAAGCTCAGAAGGTTTTGGAGGCCATTAAAGCATTCATGCTTCTATAGGGGGCGATATTTCAAAGGAAAATGATCCGGTACATTGCATCAAAGCGTAGCAAACAGCAGCGCCATCCGAGACCAAGCTCGCTCTCATTACTAGTGCTAATTGAACTGCTTCGCTTTTTGTAACCAACTAATGAGAGGAACGCGGCTGAATGCAGCAAGAAACTCAATGGCAAACCCTGGTCGCAGATTTCTTTATATAATTATGAGCGTCATTAACACTATGATCGAAAACATGAACAGCCTTCCAAGTATTGAAATACTCAGTCGATGTTGCACCGACATATAAATTCGCAATTTACATTTTTAATTTTGATAAATTTTAGTCAACATAGATTCAATGAAGAAACAGTGCTTTCCACTACAAAATACATGAAAAGCATTTCACAATCGCTAATCTGTGCTTAATATTATCACCTATTACCGTAACAGCTGCAGACTCAGTGAACAAATGTCAGTATCCTCGGTAATTTTTTTCCATGAGTATACTTCTGGCATTTATCCATAAAAACTGAGTTTAGATGCTGCAAGGCTATATACAATCCTTCGATATTCCGTAACACTTCGCTTCCTGATTTTCAATAATTTTAAGTAAATTATGAATGCGCCATTTAAAGTCTCCAAATGAATCCCCTTGAATTATTTTGCTGTTCTGTGTAAGCCATTTGGAAATTTTAGTCATGTTTTTGGCAGCCAAACACTCGACCGAAGCTATGATCACTGATTTTAAGAGCCGAAATTCAAAATACAGGGCGATTCACCAAGATATCCTGATTTGAAGGCTCAATAAAAAACTGGAAAAGATATCATTACAATATAAACTTTATCGAAAAATACATTACCTGAATTTCTGTGTCATTTAGTTTTAAACATAACATTGGACAAATGATGGCCTCCATTGTCACTGCATTCATTTAGTTTAGTTTAATTTGAAGTTCCTTTCAACTCGCTGAAGCATATTGACGGGTTAATTGGCAAAATCTTGGCGTATTTTGTTCTTCAAATAAGTTAGGGTCCTTGGACAGTCATTGTAAACAATTTATTTAAGATAACTCCATAGAAAATCACACGAAGCCAAATCTGGTGATCGGGCAGGCCAATGAAGGTCTCCTCCTCATTCGACCTGAAGGACGAATACAGAACCGAATACGAAATGATCGTTAAGTGGCGATAATGGTACGACAATTAGAATAGTATGCTTTGACAGCAAACGCACGTTGCTTACTTGTCCAATGCATAGTGGCAACTGACTAGATGGGACACAAGACTTCATGACATTGCTTTTCCTTTTGAAATACTCTCCGCCCTTTTTCTACATTATCTGGCTGCTAGGTGCGAAATACAAAACAGGGGATTTTCGTGAATCAACCTGTGGTTAAACGTCGTCCATTCTTCAAAGAATAAACAGCTTCAGAGCCACCAATCACACTCTGAAATCACTTGAAAGAGGACTAAATGGGACCCAGCTTAAAAGTGAGATATTTGTCTAGAATTGGAAGTTATTTGAAGCCGAACGAGCACTACTCAATGCAGTGTAATTTAAAAACAAAGAAATTCAAGTTTCTATTCATGTTCCTGAGTATTTCCGTACGAAGTATTTCAATTTTATACGCATTGTTTGCCCTGTTTGACAATGGCTAGATAATGAGAAGTATTTTTTATTTTAGGTGCATTACAGTCATTTATGTAGGTTTACTTTTTACTGAAATTTCTATGGTATTATATATCATTATGTGTACAGTTCTTCACAGTGTCTATATAAAACCCATATAATGGCTCCTAGTGTAGCCAATAAATCAAAATATCTTTTCGAAACCCTGTTCAAAGATGGAAAAAAAGTTTTCTTTAATTTGTCCCATAAGTTAAAACAGACCATCATGTTTTCTGAGATATTTAAGACTATCCGCGATTTTTATTATGTTAGCAAAATCTGGAGGCGCTACATCAACATATAACACGAGCAGGGCAAAGTCCTTGGGTGACGTTGTCTTCCCTCAGACGGAGGTTAATTCCTCACACAAAATTCCCACATCTTTTCCTCCAGCGAGAGACGAGCATTTCTTCCGATGCTCAGGCCTAAAAATTATGCCGTTGCATAATTAATCAGGCACCTCTGAGGTCTTAGGCTCCTAAGCATCTTAGACGAAAACATGACAGGATCAGGCAAATGCGTGCCCAAATTGTGGCATGATTTTAGGTCCCGGCCTCCCGATTGTCAAATGACTCACATGATGACTCTAATATATATGTTATCTGATCATTCAGATGGCATTATTGCCAAGCTTCTTAAATAGAACGGAATAAAATACTCTCGAGTCTGCACAAAAAAAAGATAGACCCTCTGCAAAAGGTCTTTCAGTAGATTTTAGACAGTTTTTCTGGCACTTTCATTTTCTTCAACGTAGATGATGGTAAGCTATGTAAGTTTATCTTCTATGAGAATTACGGTTTTAACAAACACGAGGTAATTCACGTTGTCGAAGTGCAGTGCTGAAATTCATCCTAAAAAAATTTCATCAATCTCTGCCGTGGGAGGTCGGAACGGTATAAAACTTGTGAAAATATTGAAAAAAATTCTCTGGCAACATGCATTTTGCGTTGCTCCATTCCCACGCACACATACGTCGCATTCCGACAGAATTTTTGTCGATTCTTTGGGCACTTCTACCTTCATTTTCGGCAAAGGCACTAATTACTGAAGCTTCCTGACAGGCTTATCGATCAACGTCTGAAATTTTTACACAGCCACCAGCGTTCCGGAACGCAGCCACTTCAATTAAACTTGAGGAGTCTATTGTGTGGAATTTTTTAGCCAGCTTCAGGAACAGGTTTTCGGAAAACAGACCAGACGCCTCTAAGCTCTCAGTGCGTCGTTTTAAATGCCAGGTGAGATTTTCAGTTCGATGGGAGCAGTTGTTGGCATGAGTGACTGGATTCATGCGAGGTAATTCATGTACATGAATTAACGTTTGTCAGTCTCGACTGATATTTTCCGAACAAAAGTATCGATATTCTTGGTTTCCGCTGTTCATTAATATAATCTAAATTCTTGTGTTTTATGGCGTAATCAGGCTCCATCAAATTTTCTCTTTAACATTTCTTATGTTAGATTTGCGACGATTTGAGACGCATTTACTGATAAAAATATAATATTTGCCAGACAAAAACTTGAACTGAAAAGGAATCAAACGAACTTTGCCTGAATTCAATTTATAAAACCTGCACGTCTTCATTCCGTATATTGATGGGAAAAATTCAATGCATTCTTCATTTCTAAGACGTCAATATGCCGTCAATATTGCATTTCGCGGACCCAACGCAATAAAACCAAAAATTCGTTTTGGAATCAAATTCTGTGCTTATATTTTCCATCCGTTTAGAAATTGGCTCAGATCTTGATATGCAAGCAGATTTATACCGCAATACACATTCCTCAGTAGAGCGGGGAGTGAGGAGGCTGGAGAAACAACAAATATGAGTTTTAGGAATTGAATTACTGGTAAATGAGGTTGCCCTAATGTCCAGATCTCAAATTCAATTTTTTTATAATTTTATGTGATAAGTTACAAAAGAATATGCTAAGTGTCCGTGTATTTCTTCAGTGCAACTTATGTTTGACTTAGAACGTGTGAAAAAGAAAAATAAAAATAAACACAATTCTATACCTTCGTCGCACAGAGGTGAAGAACATTCTCTAAAAAAACGTGTTTTTTTAACCCTCTCTGGAAAACATGATTTCCATATTAAACAACGAGGAATAAGCTAACGAAAAATATTCTTTTACTGAAGTATGTATAGATATGTAAACTATACAATGTATGAACGACATTACTTGTAAAACCGTGTAGCTCATCTCATCATTTGTTATCAATAAATTTGATTACGATTGCAATGTCACAGCGAGTCCCGATATAACCCTGAATTTCACCATAAGTTTTCGAATCATTTCTTGATATTCGCGAGACCCGTTCAAATTATTCCGTGGAAATCCATACTTTTTCTAAAGCGAGAGAATAAATCCCATTCAGGGCTGGAGCTAGAGGGGGTCTCGCTCTCCTGGCAGTGTGGACAAAGAGGCTGCGGATATATACGGCTACACTACCAACATTAGCGCGCTACCGAACGTCTTTGCTGAGTTACAAGCAAGGCATTGTCGCCTATTATGTCGGCAGCGCCACAAGGCCTTTGTGATCCTGCATTATCGTTACACGTGTTTTTTTCAATCCTCAATGCTGTATTGATTTTATTAGCATATCTTAGGTCCTAATTCCTTTATTTTAATATATTTTTAAATTATACTTGTAATATTGCTTCATCGAAACAACTAAGCCCTGTTTGTAATCTTTTGTAGAGGAATTATAATTTGATGAAAACGCAATAAAGAAGTTTAATTAATACATGACAATGAATAATTTAGCGTGATGAAGATCTGTTCTGATATAATAGGATTGGAAAGTAATGCCTCAGCCCTTCCAATAAATCATTTCAAGAATTTAAAAGCAAGGTAAACAGCCAAATAAATTCGCTATTTCTCAAGAATGAAAACCTTTCGGAGTCTAGCTCCATCGTCAGTTCTAAACCTACGGCTACTAGACAAGCAAAAGCAATCAGAAAACTAAAATTCACATTGAAGATAAGAACCTAAATTGACAAACGAAAAAATACACATGAGGTGACAGGCGTATCTATTTACAATTTCATGGGGATTGGAGCTGGAGGCTGTATTTAAACTAGGTTTCTGTTAAAAAATATACAGGAATTCTAAAATTCGTAGGTCAGAAACAACTGTCGTGAAAGCTAGCACTCTAAAATCACTATCGGACACCGGAACATTACACAGCTCGGCGTGGGCGCGCATAGCTGAATAAGGTGGATGCGCAAGTAATGTTCCCTTTCCAAAATTTCTGCCCGTATGCTCCGCCATCGGAATGTGTAAAATCGCCTAATCTAATAGCCTAAAATCGCCTAATCTAATCTCCGCCATCGCCTAGTGTAAAAATTGCGAGGCGTCATACCGACGTACGCTGATGCGCACTGCGCACAACTGTATCTATTAACTATGGACGAACGCAAAAAAGCGGGAGAATATCTTTATACTTGAAAAAACGAGCTGATTTCAAAGTTATTCGCCAACATCACTTGCAGATTAACATTCGGAAGATATTTATTGAACAAAAATTTCAATTCCCTAGCCATAGTCCCAGATGCATTACATTATTGCATCATTTTATTATGCTTTAAATAAATGGTTGTCAATGTTTGCAGACGTAGAGTTAAACTCATAAGGAAACAATACTGAGCTTTCAAATAAAAAAATCGTGTTATTATAAAAAAAAATTTTTTGAGTATTTCTTCTCATCTCTACACCAACATATTTTATACAAAACTAACTTGCCTGCTTCATTCCATAGATTATAATGGTTCGTGTGGCAGTACATTTCAAGACTTGAGCTCATCAGTACATGGCAGACCACCTTAACGGGTAATTAAGTGTCAGTTTCCGTAGATTAATTGCTCTAAACTGATTCTCAGCCCGATTAGTAGGAGAGCGATTATAAACGGGGTCCCAAACTCCCACTTCTCACTGAAGGTAGTAAGCACCGCTCGGGATTTGACTTGATTTACAGCTTCATCCGCAGTATCGCACATACCAGAGTAATGGTCACCGCTCCCCCCTCATTCCGGGTAAGAAATGATGCTTCCGCGGCTGCCGTTGAAGAGAAATCTTCGGTCCTGTCTCGCACTTTCGGGAGAGTAATTCCTGTGGTTCACTTCATGCAAAGTGTTACATAACTTTTTCAGGAAAATTTAGGCTGGATACATTTATAGAAACTGGTGAAAGTGCAATGCCGAGATTTTTATATAGAAACTTGGAACACGGTTATTATATAAAATTAGAAATGTCTTTTTCGTGAGCGTTAAATTGCCGAAAATGTCTCTCATTCGTTGACGAATAATTACGTGTGAATGCTATTCGTGAATTTTTTAAATTCTTTTTTAGCGCATTTTCTCATTTATGGAAAAAACGCACTATTGTGCTCGCCATGTCCGTCTGTCCGTCTATTTGTCTGTCTGTCCGTCTGTCTGTCCGTCTGTCCGTGACCTCAAGTTTTCGTCGACGAGAAAATGCGCTCTCTGTCACTCACTGTAGTGAGTACTGAGTTATATTTTTTTGTTTTACAATGCCGTACGATGTATTTGCTCATATCAAAGTTTCGATTCTAATCCTAAATTTATTTCTTTCTATCGTGTTTTTCTATTTCCATTCTGTCGTTGCAGTTACATTAGATGAATTTAAAATCAAAATTATAGTGCAAAATGCTTATGACATTTCTCTTGAATTTTTATACTGATATGTAACTTTACCGATTTTTTATCTTTTACTCTATGTGTTTTAACTCTCGGCTCTTCTTGCAGACAAAAAACAAACGTGCTTTAGTATATAACAACCGCATACATAGTATATCAATCACAAGTAACAAAAACATGTGCTAAGCAACAAACATAGGCACTCAGATTATAAACTCAAGTTTTCAAGTAACAAACACAAGTTCTCAAGTAAACAACATGAGTTCTCAAGTAACAAACGCTAGTTCTCAAGTGAACAACACGAGTTCTCAGGTAACAAACACAAGTTCTCAAGTAAACAACATGAGTTCTCAAGTAACAAACGCTAGTTCTCAAGTGAACAACACGAGTTCTCAGGTAACAAACACAAGTTCTCAAGTAAACAACACGAGTTCTCAGGTAACAAACACAAGTTCTCAAGTATCAAACTCAAGTTCTCAGTTAACAAACACTATTGCTAAGGTTACAAACACAAGTACTCAAGTAACGACTAAAGGAACTCAAGAAACAAACACAAATATTTAAGCAACAAACAGAAATACTCAACGCAGTTCGTTTTAAGACACCGTTGAGCAGAATCCGTTCGGAATTTGCGAATAAGAGAAGCAATTCGCAATGCTGTTCCACTTAGCAATGCGGCACACAAAGCGTCCTTCGGGACGGCTGACTTTTAGTCTCTTGCTTTCAGCATCCCAAGGCAAATGAACGCACGCGCGGCGAGCACTACATACGAGCTTTTGCATGACTGATTCAGCGGACATTTTGATTGAACATATAGACAGCCGTTACAGCCAATTGGATATAAATCCAACTTGAATTTTGAACATCTGCATGGAGTTGAGAAATTTGCATTGTCAAATAAGTGTGGAGATTTATAATATTTTTGGAACAGATTATTTCATTTCACGATCCTTGTCATTAAAAACTGAATATTAAGTTCTTGGTTCGGTTCAATATTTTTATTTAAAGGTGAAGCATTCATGAAATCCAGTGAACGATTCCTTTTTCCGGAGTATCATTTTGTTCATGTGTACACTCATGAAATACGTATACACTAATCCTTGAATAAACTCCATTTTTACCTTAAACAGGCGAATCTCATTCGAGAAAATAGACATGAATTTCAGCCTTGGCATAATATAATAAACTTTACATATGATCCTCATATTTCCCGTAGCACCATTGAAATTCAATGAGGGTTCGTAACAAAGGAAATCCTTCAGTCCGCCATCATTCCCGCCGCGTCGACCTCAAAGAGTTTTCTATTCGTCAAAGCCCCAAGCAGAGTTTAATTCGTCCCGCAATTACGAGAGGTTCTTCGTTTCTACGCCGCATTCCTGGCGTGCGACAACTAAAGCCATTAGTCTCAGGGAGGCGAGCCTCAACATAACCAGCGCGATTATTGTGCCGTCCATTAAACACTGGCAAAATTCCATTAATAATTAAAGACAGACTCGCTAAGCCAAATTATGATTAACGACCTCGAGCTATGGACCAGACCGGGAGTCAGGTCTATATGTTTTTTTTTTGCCGAGAGTGTAACATTCATGTTCTCCAGGTGAATGAAAATGATTTAATCGGAAGCTCTGTTCTACTTTAATACGCGTTGGCAGTAATAAATACATAAATTTATTTCCAAGATGCATTCATTTTACTTATTCCTATTTGAATAAAGTAACTTCACATTCTTGATTTTGTTGATGTGCACATTAAATAATATACGTTTAAAAATTAATTTCTAAAGACAACACTCCAGTGTCTCCAATGTAAAACATTTTTAATGAATTTCTAATTTTAATTCGAATATTAAAAAATTAATTATTTAATTATTTTAGTACTCAAAATAAATGAAATTTTCAAAATTATTTATTCTGTCAACTTATTCATGCATTGTCTCCGACTTTACTCAAGTCTGCAAAATTTCAGATAGATTGGACAGCTAGAAGTGTGTTAAATATGATTATAAGATTTGTAGCAGACACAATTATTTTTTCAATTTTTTCAATAGTAAAAAAAAATTTTAACATTTTTTATTGTGTCAATCGATTCATGCATTGTCTCCAACTTCACGCAAGTGTGCAAAATTTCAGATCGATTGGAGAAGTAGAAGTGTGTTAAAAATCGATTATAAGATTTGTAGCAGACAGATAAACAGACAAATAAGAAGTGAAGTTAAAGAGAAGTGTTGTAATAATAAAAACCAACAATTGCCCTAAAGTTTTGAATTCAGTTCCATTCAAATAAGCTTTTTTGAGCCATTCACTGCAATTAATGCGCTCATTATTTCAAATTTTGTAAACTCAGTGACAGTCATCTTACCTCCCTCCAACTTTTTTCAAGCATTCTCCTGTTGCTGCATTCGTGAATGAACAATCCAATGCTGAAGCATTCATCTCACTACCGGCTCGTCTATGTTCTGCTTTGAACTTGCGCGACTAAAAATGCCTTGGCGAGTCGCAAGTGAGGCAATCTTTGCGTTAGGTCCCCTCAAAGTGGTCATGTCTCTCGTTGATTCATTTTACGGCTGCAAATGAGAGTGATGACGTACAGAATCGCATTAGCATTCAGGACCCTCGGCAGCATTTGACTTGGGACTCGAAACGTCTTCATCGCGGCGAGAGTCCAGGGCATTGACGGGGATGTTGGGGGTGAGGCGCAAAGAGGGAAACTGACGCATTTAGATTGTGATTGTTTATATACAGAAAGTAATTGAAATTGAATGAGGATGTTGAGAAGTTGGAATTATCTTTAGTTGAATTAATGTTGAATTTTTTATAATTGTTGTTTTTAAATCAAAGACACTATCAGATGCAATTGATCAAATTAAGGTCTTACTGACGCACATTGAGCTATGCATTCACTTAAAGACCGAGGAAAGGCTCGTATATGCATTATCATGAGGCTAGGAAAAATCAGAAAATCCGAAGGAAAAAATTTGTTAGAATATGTTGCGCTGCAATTTAGACTATTTTGTTTCATTTGAATTTGTAAGGAAATCCATTTGGACATGGATTTGTAAGAAAAAACTCCCGTACAAACGTCAAATTATGGAAGAAGTCCTCTCGAACAAATTTCTTTAGGAAAACTCATTTATTATTTTCATTTAGGAGCTTCGCAAAATAAAAGTTAACATTCTTCCACCAATTAGTCGCTGGAGCTCTAAAGCATTCAAAGCTTTTTTGAGTTGTGAAAGAGTCCGACCGTTCGACCGTTTCGAGGGCATCCGCAATGCGGAGTTCTGAGGCTGTCCATAGTTCAGCGCTCTCATCCAGAGCATGAAAACTGAACTGGAAACCTAAAAACGCCTGGCGTGCACCACAAACTTTTGAGAGATCAGGAAAAGAGTAAACAGGCTTGTGTCTGGAAGCCAAGTTTAGGGAATCTGCATGTGAACTACTGAATTTATATTTATTTATAACGTAAAATGAGAGCAGCGTGTGTATTGCCAAGAAAATTAAATGATTGAGAAAATTAAAGATTATTAAAAGAAAATAAAAGAAAATTAGATGATTAAATGAGTGATTATGGATGGGTGACGAACGCGTGATACTCGTTACTCAAGAAAGAGTGCACATCAAAGATAAATGCATTATTTCTTATCATTTGATGAGAGTGAAAGAAGTATATTTTGCAAAGTAACTGTTAGTAAAATAGATTATCTGTACAACACAACGTTTTTGTACAACTATCTCTGATCTCAGAGTATTTATTACATTCAATTATACCACAATTTCAAATACTATTCGTTATTTAAATTGTGGAATTAGAAGAGAAACCAAACGCGTGCGCTGGCAGCTCATCAAATATTGTTTATAATTTTGTTGATAATGGAATACAAAATTTTAGCGATATTTAAGCTTGAACGACAAGTTTTTAAACTTGGGATCGCAAGTTTACTTTGAAGTCTTGAACGTCGTGTGAAGTTTCCTTTTGTAGCCTCTTTGCTGTGAATTTTTTTAATGATTTTCATTTATACTGCTCAGCAATTAATTAACTTTGGCATACCTGGCTTACATTTTATTAAAAGTTCATCGAATGTCGGCATTTGCACCATCCTTTACAATAAAAAAACACCTATTGAATATTTTATCAAAATGATAAATAACCTACTCCTCATAATTAGATTAGGCAATTTTATTTATTACAATGAATAATATAAATGCTTGATCCTACAATATTTTTGATCCATTATATTTATGCTAAACCTCAAAGAGCCCAACGTATTCTGCCCCCGCTCGCAGCATGCGCGCAGGCTGCTGTGGAACCGAACATAAATCTCTTCGTCGCTCTCGATTGTTTTTCTTCTATACCCTCCTGACGGCTTATCCATGGCGCTGTGTTGATGAGATACAATTTATGAACGTCATACTTTCCCCTTAATATATTATCTGTGCTGAGCCATAACCGAAATAAGAAAGCTTGCATTCTCTGCAACCTATGAAAATAAATAAACTATATCCTGCTTTTCACAAAGAATTTTTACCGAAAGGATAACTATTCCTGGAGATATGCAAGTTTCTTAAATGCTCGGATGAAACCAATAATTGCATCAAAGTAACTTTTGCTTGTTAATTTGCAAACGCTTGTAAAGGTTTGCAAATGATTTGTATTTCGACACCAAAATAAAATATGGCGAATACATAAAAAGAATAGTAAATTTTTTTACTAATTTCATCGATTAGTAAAAAATGTTCGTTGTTACCATAATAAGACCTCGATGCAACGGATGTATCTTCAGGCAAATATACAGTAGGATGCTCACTAGGTAGTAAAGAAGGTAGTAAACGTTAGAGGGCAGATAGATGATAAGAAGTTTATTAGGAATATTCGTGGTGTTAGTATCCATAAAACACATTCATGTGAATAGCCGCTTACTCAAGTGGCCGAGTTATGGAAGATTCGACGCCAGACTACGAAATTTCGGACGCTCTTCACACAATTCCGACCTTTGCCCTCTGCCTCAGGACCCTGACCACGATCCGCCCCAATTGTAAATTATAACTGAGTTATAACCTGTTCTCGGTTGCAGATGGTCTGCCATCCGTAATTCGGAGGTGATTTTTAATGAGGTACCAAGCCTCGGTCTGTGTCTCGATATTATGAGCACATCTCGATACCAGTAAGGCTGACACATAAAGATTTTTATCGGGAAGGTCTAGCCGAGGAAATGACTTGTATTAACGCTGCGTACGGACAGCGCGTGGGCATGCGATATCAAGTTTATCCATCTGTCAAAGATACCATCATAAAGATAATAATTTCTGTTGCTCATTGACCTTGGGAGTGTTTTGATCCGTTTATCCAGCGCTCACTGAAAAACGATCAATTAAGATTGAACGTTGGTAAAATAAAAACTGAACATTTTATAGTATTTTACAGATCTGCCTCTCCGTCGTTATTGACGGAGTGCCTTATATATATATATATGCACCCAACCAATCGATTATTATCGATTATAATTGTTAATAAATAATTAGTCACTGATTCATTTCAATGAAATTCAGATGCTAATAAGGCGTCAAAAAGGCTCATTCTCCATATTATCTGATACTTAACTTGCTGAAAAAAAAATGAATTAAATTTTGCGAGTATTTTCGCTCAGTTTTACTGTGGAAAGCTGTCATCGAAGGTGCGAAGAAACATTTCGTTCACTACACTAACACAGCGTATCTCAAACAACACTCAAAATTACTAAGACTGACGACACAGAGCCTCAAGAGCTACCTATTTATACATGCATGAAAAATACCACACCATTAACATTATGTCTGTGCAATTTGGGGGCCGTAATGGCACTGACATTATTTCCGTGACATTCTCCCATGAAATTGCAGCTATTCTCTCTAGTAACAGCACCCGGCCTGGTCGTGTGCCGCTGTCGACGGCGGCAGAATTTCCGAATGGACTTTAACGAGTCATGCGTTGACTTTGCGATCAGGCATTACATTCTGGCTCCTTTTAATTGATTGCTGCATCATTGTTAGGACTTCAGTGAAGAGATATTTCGTTATTTTATTGAGAAGGACTGGTAAAGTATTGATAATCACTGCTGCAGCACAAACACAAATTTATTTGCGCATAACCTGTTCATTATTTTTTTAATTTAATTTTCACATTATTTCAATAAAGTTCAACAAATTAAGTTCTATTAAAACTGAAGTGTATTTTCAAGTTCTAAGAATGTCGATAGTTTATCAGAATGTTTGCATTGTTCAACTTCGGGGCATAATATGAGTGTCGAGCATCATTGTTTGGCTAGCTTCACTGATTTTATAAGCCACAAAAGCACGTTTATTGTTATGCACTCACTGCAGCACTACTTAATATTCCAGTTACTTATAAATGAACACATTAGTATATATTCTACTGTATCACAATTGAAACCAAGTCCTGATATAGGAGGATTCATGCACGAGAAGACGACACCAGGAAATAATAAGAATAACATCACAAGCAGTATTATCAATAACAATAAAAACAATAATAACAATAACAATCCATAACAATATGTGGACAGAAACACATGATATTGGCGGCCCAGTTCGCTGTCGCGCGCCCGATGACCGTCTTCTCATTAGCATAGAACAACGCGCATGGTTGATCAAGTCGGCCGCTGTTGGCGCTGTTTACATTACCACGTCTCTAAATACTTATGCCATTTAGGCCGAGAGCATGAGTGTTTTTTAAAATAGATATCCCTCTTAAAAAATTCTTGCACAAATATGTTGCTGCTCATAAAATATAGATTTGTGAACGAAAGAAACGAGTTTTATGTCACATTTTCTTGAAATTATACAAAAAAAAACGGAAATAAATTATTGGGAACAGTTGGATAAACTTTACATTTGATTCAGGAGAGCGAACAATACATAAAATATACTCATTTCGAGGAAAATGAGTTTCGATGTTGACGCAAATCTCACGACTTGCCAAATCTTAAAATAAATGCATATATATTGTGATCACATTCTTACTTGCCACGACTCCATCTCACGACTTGCAATTGTATTTCGAGTAAATAATCATTAAACTAGGTTAATAAGTGGTGAAAATCATCAGATTAAAGCCGTGATTGGCGGGTTTGCAACCCGACTAGCCATGAAATTCTGTGATCTCTACGAGCGGCGAAAGTCCTGACACGGTCTAATCTTCTGAAAAAATTATTAATAATATAATTATATCAAATCAACATAAACTATAAGTATCAGATTTTTTCTAAGACCAGTCGCGCTTAAATAATGTATTTAAGTGCGAGTGATAAGCATTTTATCTGGAACACGCCCAACGTGCAAATTATAATTAAAAAAAGTAATTTTCTATCAGCAATGAGCTGAAACTTACTACAGTGATTGATGGCTCTTTACTAAAGTCGCCATACAAGACTTATACAATAGTCTATCATGCTTGGTTTCTTAAGGCTGACTTTTCAAGGTACAAAATGTGAATATTGAATTCAGTTTGTAATATGTGAATACAATTACTTCATTCAAGATATCAGTATAGTGAGCAAAAATTATTCAGGAATGCTCCAAAGAAATATTCCATTTTAAATTTGATTATGATCCCATTTTATGGATGATTGAGATTTAACGTTAAATTTTAACACATCATAATTATGACAAAAAAGCCTGTTCAAATTGGATCCCCGAGGCACTTTCTTATGCGAGGCTAAATAGTTCCCGATAATTTCTGAAGTTTTCAATATTCGGCGGTAAAGTTGCTGTTGAAGCCTTAAGTTCATAAGTATTAGAAGACCTCCCTAACTTCCCAAGAATCGATAGAGTAACTTTCAAACTGATAAAGTCTTTGGTATGAGCAAGAAAGTATATATATATATCCTGCAATTAAGTTAGAAAAAATACGATCTATCAGAGAAAACATTCCTAATCTCATGACTTTAATTTTGAATAATTAATTAGGCTAAATAGGACACTTGACGAAGACCGTGATTTCCCTGTAAATAACTCAATTAAATACCAGTGATCAGCTGACAATGTGCAGGTGAGTTCATCTGAAGGTTTACAAGTCTTTAGGACCATATTTATTTTAATGAATATTTGGCGGATGATCTGAAAAACCTAAATAATTTTTGGAAAAGTATTTCACTTTTTATAGAACACTAGACGATAAATTAACATCGAACAAAGTCTGCGAACAGCGCTTATAATACTGCAATGTAAACTAGGATTGCTACGTTATCTCTTGCCAGGAAAATGTTCTGATTAACTTTGGCCAACTGCAGGTGTTCAAAAATTTATCTATGAAATAATTATTTATTTTTAATTCATTTATTTATAAATCAATATTTATATTCAATTTCATAATTTCGCTCCAAAAATTTTACTGTCGGAGATTATAGTCCACTTCGCAGTTCGTAAGTGAAGACCGGGAGGTTCGATCGAGCGTCCTAATCCACTTAATGAGCTCTTCGTTGGAAATTACCTTCTGGAACCTTTGGAATTTGATTACAGAACTCCCGCAAAAATAGAGCTCAAGCTTTACGCTAACGGAAAAAATGATGACGCCCTTCAATGGAACTGGAAGGTGGTATGTCAAAGGAAGGTCTCACGTTAAGTTCATTATTGTACTTGAACGTTTCTATTACGCTTAACCGTGTTCACGTCGCATCCGTAGTTAATTGTGTTATTGTACGAGCGAGAAAATTCATTGTGAAAAATGTGCCCTTTCTACTCACCCTTACTTTTCTTAATTAATCGGCTGGAAATAAAACAAATTTTCAGTATTTGTTTAAATTATCGGTGCCTCTCCTAGTTCCCTAAATTTGCAGATATACTTATATGGTTCTTGTTTAAATCTTGATCGGTGGCATAAAACCCGAAAAATCTGTGGCTCCTTGGGCAAGTTAAAAATTGAGAAATGCAATAATTCCTGCGGTGTCTGCAATTAATAACTGCTGCTCAAATAATTGTATGGTTTTGAATAGTACACTAAAAATCAATTTATACGATTTCAAGAGACACAAATTTGTGTTGATACGCGCCCCAAAACGTCATGTATGGTCATCGATGATTAATTGTGTCAAATGAAATTTTTTCACATTTTACAAACACTTCACCCGACTGCCGTAGGGCCGGAAAGGAGCGACGCAAAAGATTGCGTTAGGATTGGCAGACCTTGAACGAAGGATCCTAATCTCGAAGGTCTAAAAGCGCTAGCTTTCCTTGTCAAAGAATGGCACTGAATTCTGCAAGCGGACTCGTGTGCTGCAATGAGCGCTCCATGAAACGTTTGCTTCGCTTGGAGCTCATATCGTACAAACAACATGATGCGGGAACAATATTCATGCACTTATTCTAAAATGAGTAAATGTTCTACTTTTAACCGTAGTGATTGATCTGCAAAAATCATATGGACTCATCCAACTTCGCGTGCGTTGTGGAAGAGTTCTTTGGTTGCGCAGGCGCCCATACGGCACCTCATTTAACTGAGAACGAGTGGTAGTAGCTTCCGCTCAAGCCGCTTCTTGTGAAGTCGTTTGACTTCTCAAAGACAATGGTTTCGACGTAGTGAAATAAAATGAATCCAATGTTTGTTTCCTTTCTCGTCAGGCGCGACATGAACACATTTTTTTGGTCGGATCTCTCCTTGATATTTCCATTTTATTCAAGCGAGAAAATTGGAGTTCGTTCGCCGCACTCTGCTCGTGGCGAGAAAAAGTTTTTTATTAAAACATTGCACGAATTATATTTGAGAACGTGTTTCAGTACACAACAATGGAGATTGTGCCCGAAGCCTGGCATTCATGCTCAGGAAAATTGTTCGATTAAAACCATGCAGCAATTTTTGTGTGGGGCTAGCAGCTTTTACCGTTAAAGTTCTATCCCTTTCTCTGTGGCTTATTTTAAGCCGGAGAATCGGAAGGGCATACTCAAGAGTAAAAATAATTCATGTTTTTCTTTCAGGAAATGTTGTTGGGAAAACCCCTGTAAATCTGGCTTTCAGTTAAGGAATTTAGTAACAGTTTGTTGGCAGAAGCAACGTATGTTCTTCAGGAGTGATTGAAAAGATATTTCGAAATAATTTTTACTCGAGCCAAGGTCATTACGTTTTAACCAAGCCGAAGCATAAAGCCTTGCGCTTTACATGTAGTTATATAGGCTCAAATCAAAAGAAAAAGCATTGTTTCGATTATTTAAATTTCCCTTACGATTTTTTTCCAGCCATCAGGCCCTTGAACGACCCGATTCTTAGGAAATAAGTTTTAGTAAATTACTATTGTATTCGACCTCTATAATTGAACTAGTAAAGTAATCAAGTACATATTATAATAAATATATTTAAATAAGAATATTTGGCTTCGACCATGAAAGAAAAATCCCAGATAACTTTTCTTAGTCACATGAGCATCAATAAATTTCAAATAATTATTGTTTAATTATATTGGATGTAATATTATACCAAATAACTTCGTAACACTTGAATTTGATGGCAGATCTATCGCAATACCTGAAGCACTTTATTCTATTATTCTGACTGTATCGTATATAGGAAAGAATTTCTATTTTTGGACAAAAAAAATTCCGTGGAGTATCCGAAACGGAATTGTAATATGGCTGTTGCACAATGGATGAACATATAAAATTATAAGCAAACCGTTGAAATGCTTTAGTGAAGTTGAGTTTTCATGAAAGGAATTATACGAATTTGGAACAGCCGCTCATGATATCGATTAAATACGAATTTCGTAATTCTCACATAGTAGAACCAAAAATCCTATTGGTGTGACAAAGTCTCGTTGACATTTGTTGTCACACTTCGTTGACAAAATTCTTGAATTTAACTTTCTGTCAATTGTGATAACAAAAGTACTCTCGACGAAGCTTCATCTGTACAAATATTTGCCAATCAAAACTTATGCAAACATGGAACCCTCAGTGATAGGATCATAATTTTTAACTTTTGAGGTTGATAAGTTCCATTTTGAAGGGCCTTGTAGGACATTGTAAATAAATCTCAAAATTTAGATCCATGTATTGGAAGTAATTGAAAATATCAATAAATAGTTACGCGTTTCTCTTTAAATCACTGCATATACGCCGCTATAATTCGCAGGTGGATAGATTGTACGCTGAACGCTTAGAAGAGTGCGTAGTCTCGGCCTGTGTTAAAAATGTGAGTTTTATGGACAACGGCGCGGTCGCGAAGCAACTGTTCGGGAGTATAAACTTTTTACATATCTCAATATTGAAAGTTCACTAAAGGAATGTGGACCAACTTCGAGGTTAAAGTAGCATTTTAATAACAGACAGCTTGAAACTGTTCCTGAAATATTTATGCAGCAAAGCGATATTTGGACTTAACTGGAAAAACTGCAGTGGTTAGTTCATTAGTAAAAAATAAAAAAAATTTCCGTATATTATGTGCATTATTAAAGTTTCAAGTTGTGTGATTGTTTGACTAAAACTTGAACAGCAATAGTATTTAAAATAATCAATTTGATACGAACGATGGAATTAATAGTCTGCGAATTGGTACCATTATTATAAAGTCCTATTATAATGCTATGAAATTTAACAATAATTATTATATTATTCTCTAATTAATGCCACCATGAATATGAGACATAAGACAGAATTATTTGTCCTAAATTCAACTATTTAAGCTGTTGAATTGTGATCAGAGAGAAGCTCTTCTTTTGGATTGTCTCATCAGTTTTTTAATTAAAAAACCAGATTCTTTTTACTGGGTTAATACTCAAAGAGAATGCTCTTAATGAGGCCAATCAAATTAGCTAAAATAGTTGTTTAACTCGTAAAACGTTACGCGTGAATTTCCCTCATTCAAAGTACAAACTTTGAACTTCAAATATTTCGAAGGAAGCATTAAACTTCAAAATTAATTATTAAAATAAGAAAAATAGTAAATGTTGACATTTGAGATTCAAGCCTTTGGAACTATCATCTGAGATGCATCGACACGGAAGAATATGTGAAGGCGTGGCATAAATGGTTTCTGGTGAGCAAGAAAAACGAAATTGACATTAGCAAAATTATAACAAAATGAAGAGAGACACGGACGCTTAAAGAATAAACAAATGAAAAAATTACAGATCATAGAGACAACTTAAACTGACCTATTAGATCGGGTTAGAGACAAACAGCAGGAACCGATATATGTAGCCTTCAAAAAATCGATAGGGACTCTTAAATCGCCCTCCATCTACATAGTTCTTTAACAAATTTTGTTGCCAATTGGTTATCTCAGTACTACTAGTCTTTGCAAACATCTAAATCGAATATTCAACCCAGCGGGAAAACAGATGAGAAATCTCATTCGAGAAATAGATAGTCTCCAGTCACTACTTTTCAATAGTTTAATGGACATTATTAAACTTTGCTGGTATATTTGCCTAATTAATTCAATTTATTAACTTTCACATGAAAATTTTTAAAGCTCGAAACATCAAGTCAAATTGCGTAGTCAAATTTTTCCGCAGTGGTGACCTCAGTCATTATAAATTCCCCTAACTTAAATTAAATAAAATTGTAAAAATTTTCTATAAATAGAGACGTGTTCGACACACAGGCGCTGTAAACAGAGTCAGAGTCAATCGGCCGGCACAAGTTTGTTGTTTACGGGGCTTTGTGACGTCCTGGCTAGCCAAATTAATGGCGTCGAATTTACGAGCGTAAGTCATGCAAAATCACCTAGTGACGCCAATAAGTTAACGAAAAATTGTCAATAAATTGAAGAAAATGTAATAAAAAGTATCTTCAAGGTTTAACAGAGAATTAACGGAGATTCTTGATGGTCTGAAAAATAAAAAAAATATTAGATAACTGTGAATCCTAAAATTTATTTGTAATTATCACAACTAAAATCCAATTAAATGCAATAAGGGTTTGAAAAATGTTTCCTGAATGTGCATCACTCTAAGACTAAAGTTATTAGGATATTTGATTAGCAGCATTTTTAGCGCATTTACTCATTTATGGAAAAAAGGCGCTATTGAGCTCGTCATGTCCGTCCGTCTGTCCGTCCATGACTTGACGGACAGACGGACGAGAAAATGCGCTCTCTGTCACTCACTGCAGTGAGTACTGAGTTATATTTTTTAATCAAAGGGTTTTGAGTAGTTGGTGAATATTAATTTTATCCTATAAATTAGAATTCTTCATTATTTCATAACAAAAGATCATTGGGTATTTGACGTCGTGAATTAAACGTTTTTTATTTTATTCAAATAATTTATTTTATGAATATTTATGAAATTTGGTTGATGAGATTTAGTGTGTCCTGTTTCGGGGGTGATAGGATTTGGGCTAACATTATTTTTAAATCTTTTGGAATAACTATTCCGTGCAATGCAGGATTAGGCGTGAATATATAATGAATAAAAAATTATTCGCACAGCCCATTATTTTCCATATTCCAGGTACGGAATCACGAAGAAAGGATCCCTGGATTCATCATGACGCGATGCTATCACGACACCAAAACTCGGCGTGTGATTCCCGTCCCTAAGGAATTCAATTACGACCAAAATCTGCAGTTTTATTATGCACGCAGTCCATGAGGCTCGCGACAAAATTCAGACCTGTCTCCGACGAGATGAGAATGTTGCCAGACCGCTTAGGAAATTAACTTGGAGCTTCCATAGACCTCACAGAAACTCGTAATTCGAAACGAGAGGGATTCTTAGAGAGAAGATTATCGCTTCTCGGAAATTCAATGATAAAGAAACCCCGAAAAAAATGTTATTTGTTGCTTGCTTGATTTCGAACGTGGTACTGACGTTAAAAAACTTGATACCATTTAACATGTTAATTTAACAGCTCGAAATTGATCTGAAAATTTTTAAACGATGTTCAAATGTTCCATAAAGGACTAAAATTTACGTCCGGTGCACAATTTTTCGGAAGCTGCCTTGCTTATATATTATATCGTTTGTACGGTTTATTGACGCATTACGACGTAATCTAAAATTTCTTGAGTCTCAATATTATAATTATTCATCCTATTATCGAGTCAAACATGAACAAGAGCAATCAACCCTATGATTTATCACAAATTGTCCACTTCGAGTTAAAATTATTTCATCTCTTTAGTGGCAATTATCCTGTCAGTTCTACAATAACTTGACACGTGGACAACTCCTCTGTATCACACGTGCATCTTTATTGCGCATACAGTCGAGACAATGACAGTTTTTTTACAACTTCCCCTTTGGAGAATCGTACACGAGAATTGCCAGTCTCAAACAACTACACACACGGGATAATGAGCCTGCTAATATAACAATATGATGGGTTTTTTAATGGGAAATTCGTTATAATTTTCACATTTTTGGAAAATTCATCGTACATTTAGCCAACGAGTTGCAAAACCAACAAAAAAACAGAAACTATTCACGAATAAGGTATTCAAAGACATTACCTCTGAAAATCTACTCGAAAATGAGAAAGAAAAAAGTTTCTTAAGAAAATTAAAAAACATTTATATGTCAAATGATACATAAAAATTCAAAAAGCTTGATTGCAAAATTTGAATACCTGTCAATAAAATGAAACTTCCAACATGTGCTTCTTGGCTACAGCCTCCGTGTGGGTGCCCCGGTGCTCTGCAGTGATAAGGAATACGGCGTTGAAAGCGGCTATTAATAAAGACTGAGCAGCAGTCGCTTTTAAAGAGACAACCCTTTTCAGAAACTTTCATGTCATAATATAATCAAATTTTTCTATGTTACTAGTACCTGAAATATTGAATAAAAAAATTCTATCTCGTTCCACATCGAACTTACCACCTCATCTGGCCACCACTTGAAATGAGAACAACTTCACGTATCATCAGCCTCAATTATCTACTATGGGACGCCGGAGCAACACCACAAATACGCGCTTTTCCGGTTCTACACGTGGTTTAGATGTTACTTATACATCATAGTATATGGCTGTTGTGAGATCCGTTTAACGGCATACAATTTGAAAAAAATTATAAGAAATTTCGTCGAAAGTGAAATATAAGAAACAAAATTTATTTTAAATCACCTTAAATTTACAAATAATAACAATAGCAAATAATAAGGTTAATCGTTCATCTGGCTTTCTTTTAAGAGTCTACTCTACAAAACAGAAGGAAATCGAATTAACGCAAAAAAAGAGAATTTATGATTTTTATACGGAATAATCATAGTCGACTTATCAGTTGAACATTAATTGATACTTCTTAGGTGGCCAACCCTCGTTCATTCAGCGGCCATGGAGGCTGTAGCTGCGCAATGCTGAGCAACAATTCAAATAAAAGTCTAAAGATTTGGACAAACAGAGTTCAAAGCTGCACACGCGGAGAGCAGAGGTCGCTGGGGCTCAAAGGCTCCTCCTAGGCAGCATGTTAATTAAGTCTACCCATTATTCGAGCACCATCATCGAGGCAGTAACTCATGCAGCTAAGCCGCGGGGTTCTCTTGAGCCAGACGCTCATGAGATCAGCCCTCGAAAATGGTTTTGCGATCCCCGGCAAACTTGCCAGGAAAGCGAAGGAAGGCTGGGCCTCGTGTTGCATTAATTGCATATATCTATTGCCTCACTATGGAAAGTATTACACTTGTTTAAAATCAGGGAAGTTTCATTGAAATGAATATCATCAATTTTTCCGACGGATGCCTGAATTCTACTTAAATTACTATTTAGTTTAAAAATATTTATACGTAAATCACTTTCCACGAAACGGATAAATTTTTCTGCGGGGGTCCTTTCTTTAACAACAATGCCTAAAGGTTTGTACATCGGTATTTTCGATGATAGTTCTGGATATAGACTTTCATCCATATTGCATTTTGAAAATCCAGCAATTTTTTTAGGACTGACTTAAGAACTCCGTCCTCGATAAAAATTCTGTCCATTCTGCCCAAGATTTCAATAATTATTCATATTCATCTCTTTAATAAATTCTGAGTATTTCGTCCCATATGAACCGAAATTATTCATTATCTTCTCTATTTCCTTATAAATCTGTAAATTTTCCACATTTCTTTGGTCAATATTATATCTCTGAGAGGAACAAGAATTAATTCTCAACGCAATTAAATGTAAACATGACGAGTTTATCCAGTTTTCTCTTCAATTTTGAATTTTATAAATCAGGGCATACAAGAGCAACAGCTTCCACTCTCTTTTCTTTCTCTTTTGTTCAAGTAGAATATGCTCCAGTGTTGAGTTCTAGAACTTTAAAATTAAGATTTTATGCATTAACGCCATACGGTTACCGAGAAAAAATTAATTAGCTTGGAAAAATATGCCTGTATTTTTTTATGAATAACAAAAATCCATTTGATTGAATCGAGTTGAATATAATCTTGTAATTATTATTAGTATAATGACATACATTTGTAGGTATATTGCCGTCCTTATAGTATAGCTGAGTGATATACAGTACAATAAATATATCCATTCCTTACTAAAAAGTACATTTAAACAATATCCAACAACAACAGTAAATTACGGTGATTTTAGCTGGATCTTTGTTTTTGTACCACTCAATCATTTATTTATATAGCAAATATCTGACGCTAACACTGATGAGCGGAAAGTCGTAGATGCAATGCTCCAAAAATCTAATAGCCTCCGCAGTCTCGGTCGTTTCTTCTCACTCTATATTCAGTAAAAATAATTTAATCTAGAATCATAATTCACCTGTGCAGCCCTGAAGCTCAATTCAATTAAGATGTAAGTAAAAATTGAGCAGAAGAAGACCGTGCGTGACTCGTCATTTCCAGGAGCACGAACGGCACGATAGAGGAAGAAAAAACCTGCGTAGGCTGCAATGCCGAGAAAGCCTTCATGCCATTGCCACGGCAGCCTACGACCAATAAGTTGTTCTTGTGCTGCTCCACAATATAATGAAAGACGCCCAAAACTCCACCAAACATCTTAGGGACTCCCGAATTACACGAAATAAGAAAAGGGCACCTATTCCTACTCAAGTTCTACTCAACAAAAGAGTTATGCCTAGCAAATTTCTATAGTTATTCGTGACTTACAAAGAGTATGATGATTATTATCACGATTATTTCATCATAATCGACAGCTGGAAAAAATACGGATTCTCTCATTCATGCGATCCTTGCACCAAAGTATGTAGTATTTTTATTTCTTATTTTGATTCGTTTTTAACTGTTATTAACTGAGTCAAAATAATTGTATTGGAAACAAACCGTCTCGTTCATTGAACTGGGAAAATTGTTCTATCATAAAAACATGGATAAAAATAAGCTAAAATCAATGAGCTTAAATTAAAATGAACAATTCTATCATTAAATTCAAATTATAATTTTCTAATTGGCCCAATATTGAAGCAGAAAACTCCCAAACCCGGCCTATATAACATGCCTTGCCCTTGAACGGAAAGAGGACACTTTGATGAGATTCACGCATGAACGACAGCGTTCGTCTGAAGCACCGAACTCGTCACAAGAAAATTAAGCTCTACTTGCCAGGGCACTTGGAAGCGGGGACAGAATATTTCTGAAGATAAATAGCTGCTAAACACGCTCCCTAACGAGCAAACTTTTGGCCTCAAGGGACAGCAAACTAGACGTTCAGCAAACTTGTTCTAGTATTTATTAATTATTTTCATGCCCAAGGCTCATTTAATAGGTGTTCACATGTAACTGACCCAAGCTATTCAACCTGAGTACTGAGTTTCAACAGAACATAATTCATCAATTTATCTCAACTTGTCGCAGGCTTTCAGTTCCATATAGTATAGTATCTTCGGCATTGAAGAATAGGCCTGGATAGGCCTGTCGCCGATTCTTGTGCTTTTCTTGACTAGACTGGCCTTTTGATCAAAACTTTTCAACTGACGGTAGATTTAAAATCGCTTCTAGATATCAGTGGCTCCGTAGGATACGAGACATTTCAAGACTAAACATATGCTCCTGCACGGCCTTGTCTAGTCTGTTCTTGAACGCGTTCATACTCGGAGCGTCAACAATATCTTCAGGGAGGCTGTTCCACATGTCGGTGATTCGAAGCGAGAAGAAATGTTGTCGCATGGATAAGTTGCCCCGCAGTTTTTTTTAGTTTATAGCAGTGGCCCCTGGTGTTGGTTATTGTTTCAAATATTCTAGTAATCCTTCTGGGACCTTGTACAAACCATGAGTATATTTGTATACTTCAGTGAGGTCACCACGCAGGCGATGATAACGGAGACTGGAAAGCTTCATAATCTTCAATCTTTCTTCATAAGACGCCCTTTAAGCCTGGAATATCAAAACACTCTTTTCGTATTTTCTAAATATGAAAAACTGCTTGCATTTTCATTCTGCAACTGGTTTCGTATTTTCTAAAAATGAACCCTATTGTTCAGCCATTCAAAATGTTATCACTTTAAAGTGTTAAATTAAATAAACAAAAAAGTGTCCTTAACACTAAAGTTTTCATAACAATCTATGAACAACTGCTCCGTGCGGCCAACAACCGAACCAACGCAGCAGCTGGCTCTGACTCTGATGGCAGAATGGCTTTGTGCAATTTTGACAAAATTGGGGAGGCGTGAGTGAAATATTTACAGACTACACTTGCTAACGACCTGCTGGATTGAAGGTCCAATCAAACGGGTACGGATTTTACGACATGAAATCGTGCAGCAGGACTTCAGGGTTGATGCCGAGCGAACGTGAGAGACGATCAATATTGGGATTTACAAGTGCTGATATATCCTTATTTATTCCATCGTCTAAATAAAGTTTTACTTGTATTCTTCAAAATAAAATTGCAATGCGCCTCATTTCCTCTCGGCTTGTGTTGCGTGGTTTCATTATTGAGCGAATTAATCGCAGTAGCAAAGACATATGATCAGTTCAGGACAGTGTGCCGCCAGTACAGTATATGAAAGGGAGGTTAAAGGTATGAATATATTCTTCACATATTTACATAGGAAAGAATTTACCTAATTTCCTTTAGTTCATATATATTGATTAATCAAGTAAACTCTCCATTCCTTTAAACCTCGTACGCATCATTAGGAGCTCTCCTTTTAGAAATTTGTACTTAAAATTTGAAAAAAAAATTCCAGTCAAATTTTTGTGTTTTTCAGATATGTAAAGTTGCAACTGTTCTGTTTTACGCCCGCGTTTCGATATATCATTTCCATTAGGTAAAATTCTTTGCACGTCAAAATCTCACAACATCGAGCAAGATAGAAAAAAGTACGTTTCTTGCTCAAACAATAGATTTTTTTAAAAAAGCCTCTAAGTTTTCCACGGCAAAATAATCGATCGTGATTATCGCTGCGCATTTTTAGCCTTGAGAGGCGATCCCGCTTGATGTTTCAGGCGGAAGCGCGCGATTCATTAATCAGGGCAGCAATTTAACTTTGGTCGTTATGACACTGGGCCGAAGTAAAGAAATATCATAGCGAGCCCTCAAGTTCGCGGCAAGAAGATCCGCAGGAATGTTTAGGTAAAGAACATCCAAAATAGGCGAGAACAGAATCACAAAGAAGAACAATATTGGTGATGGTTTAAAAAATACAAAAACGTTGTTTTGAGATTTGTAGAATGACACGTCAAAAGGATATATTAAATTCAGTGGACTGCATGATCGAACTGAAGAGTAATATTAGCAGGGACCACATATAAACTGATAGACAAATCTACCTTACGATAAATGAAATTGTAATTTAATTTTACGTGAACATAAAAATGCAATCTGCAAGAGAATTTGATGCAAGATCGCGTAGTGAAAGACCATCAAAACCCGTTGAGTCTGGACCTACAAAATGATCTCTCTAAAACTTCTGTAATATTTACATTTTGGTATGCCATTTCAGCTGAAGCGAAATCATTCCGTGCTATGGGACATAAGCTCAACTAGACGTAGTCATATTACCCTCGTGTTCTTTGATGTGTCTGCTCTCGTTTAGCAGAGGAACTGTACCTCTCGTCGCAAGAAGACGTAATAAATTATTACACAGATTATAATTGATGGATACTCAAGCTTTGGTACTTTAATGAATTTCTCAGTCGAAGTCGAACACAGTCGCCGGCTTCATCATGGAATGCTTTCAGCAAGCATCAGTTAATATTTATGCGCACTCTGAGTGAGAAATAATAAAAAGTAGGTATAGAAATTAATGGAAGTTGAACATGTTTGGAAAACAGATCGGTGATGTTCACTCAATTTCTAGCCAAATTTGCTCAGAGTTAAAAAACGATTTAACCGAATTCAAAAAGTGTTATACGAGTAAATGTCATTTAGAAAGGTGGAACTGAAGGTTATAAAGAGGGATAAAACTTATGTTCCGTTGAAAGTTTTTTAAAAATTCGTTCCGTTGAAAGAATAGTATATAACCAATTGGTAAAACTAAGAGAGGGAATAAATATTTTGAAAATTGGAGTTTCTAAAATATGTAACAAGATGAGCCTAAGAGTGCTTGTTCCTTATAATGTGTTTCATAAAACAGGGGAAAGCACAGATGCTTTACTCAAAGTCCTAAACTAATCATGACATGACGCTAAGCCATACAACTATTAAAAAATTACGAGCATTCTCAATTCATGAAAGTTTAATGCTTAAACACTACGTACGCTTTACAGACTGAAAAAATGAATAAAACGGCGCGAAATTTCATGTCAAGGTAAAGCCTGCACAAACAAATCTAGCTCGGGAGGTTATCAGGCCATTAAAAAAGCTGGCACGCTGCAGTCCTGGTGAACATCAAATGTGAATTGCCTCCTGAGGCCATTTGACCAGCGACAAAACTGCTTCTTTTCACGACTTGTGATAATTAGAGACGCTGCCTGAAGCTAGTGCCAATTTGCACGTCCGGACGACGGGCGTTGCTTTGCCACGGGCTGTTCCTGAACTTGCTTTTCTGTCTTCTTAAACTCATTAGAGCTCCACTAATTGCATCGACTTCCATTAATAAATTGCAATAACTAAGTAGAAATGCTCCTTTTATAAACCTAACCAGGAAAATGAATTAAATTACTTATTACGTCTGCAACTCTGATAAGCTGCTGTGACATCTTTAATAACATTGCAAAATATTTGGCAAATGTTGTGCAGCGAAGAATTTTGCATTCTCAAACTCAATTAAACTTCATAAATTTTGTGTGTAATTTTCAACAATGGTATTCTTTTGCATAATATTTCATCTTCAACCCAGAAGAAAAGAGCTCTTTGAAGGAGAAACAAATGTATGAGATTCAAAATATGTTTTAAAATAGTTCCTGCTCTGTTGATGAAGCTACGCAGGAAATCTCCATATATATAAAGTGCTGTAACACATAGCACGGGAAAATTTTTGCAATCTAAGAAAGATTTAAAAATTTTCTGATATTGAAATATTTTCGGATTATGAACAAACTCCTGGGAAAGCAAAAGGGGGAATGCGCAGCGCTCTCATTAGCACCGTTGCAGGGATCGCTTTAATGGGAAGCCCTGAGAACTTCATTTCCGAGCTCCTGTCATCTAATTAGGTGGCCGGGATTGTTTCGTCGAGTTGAATTACATCAACGAAGCCATCAAAAAGTGCTACACAGTCACTGCCGAGGCGTATTTGCCGCCGTGAAATTGGCATGAAATGTGCTTATTTTTCAAATTCTGTATGAATCGTTTACTACAGGTTTTTTAATATTTATTAGAAGAGCGCGTTTCTGTTTTAGTTTCTAGACACTGAGCTCGTACAGACACGTCGCGTTGTTACATAGAAATGTTTCAACATTGAGATACAAGGGCGACTTATCTGTCGGGACCATTTCAAAATTTCAAAACAATTCAATAAAAACTTTTCATTTTATGTAAAATACAAAAAATATATATAACTTGACTGAATATATAAGTAGCTCATATGAAGTGTGCGATGATAGCTTAAACTCCAGAGTTAAGGTGAAAGCTTAAAGTGATGCTGAAATACAACTCTTTACATACAAATGTTGTTTCAATACTAAATGTATTCCATGAGACTGACGGCTGCTTAACAATTAATTTAAAGTTTTGAAGGGTAATGACAGATTCTGAATGAAAAATAGTTTATAGTTCTGTAAAATAACTAACGTAACAACTCCTCCGGAAAAATTTCTAAGTGATGAAAATGCGCCAGATAAATTTTCTACAGCTGTCGTATAACATATAATCTTGTAATCAATAAACTCGGTGATAATTTAATTCGATATATTGGTAATAATTATTTACAAGAGTTTAATGATTCAAGGGTAAAATATTTGATAGACATATTTTTTGTTGTTTTGTTGAGCGGAATGGCCGCGGTTTTTCAATGTCATTCAATATATTTATTTATAGAGTGAATGATAAATGTCTTCTAGATGTATTGCTCGCATTAAATTTCCTGATTGGCTAGCCGCACTATATATTAATACGCACTCATTAAACATTCAAGATAAAAATAACCTGGGTAATGCGTGTAAGAAATTTCATTTAATATAATTCACTGACTATAACGGTTGTGTTTGAATAATATTGTATTTTAAAAGCAATGCAAGAGTTGTTATAGCTGTCGGCGCTGATAGAACTATCGCCACACGTGACCATAGGCCAATACGAATCAATTACTTAACCTGCTAGTGTTCTAAGGGAAATCAATCGAATGCATAAAATTAATACTTGGAATTTCACTTAAAAATAACGTATAATGGGAAGATTTTAACTGGAAATGGAATAAGCGAATAGGTGCATAAAAAAATATATCCACAATAAGACATGAGAATACTTTTCTTCCAAGCAGTGCCATGAGCTAGCAGGCGAACCGCTTGGAAGAAATCATTAGACAAACCCACACGATATGCTACGAACAGACGAACCGTTACGATGAGGTACTTGGCCTTAGCCAGACCAATAATCTAGGATCAAACGAACCAAGAGAACCGTTACGATACGACAAAAGTCCACAGTCAAACCAATTCTATGATCAAACGAACCTGGAGAACCATTACGATACGACAAAAGTCTGCGAGCAGGCCACTTATACGATCAAATGAACCTGAAGAACCGTTACGAAAAGACAAATGTCTGCAAGCAGGCCAATTACACGATCAAACGAACCAAACGAACCGTCGCGAAATGATGCACTGCCACGACCAATCGCTGCAGGTCAGACAAACCAGAAGAACCATCACGCTTCGTCTCGTTTATTCGATTTTTCCTATGAGTCGCAATCTAATGAAGATTAATTAGAAGAAGACCAATCGTCAGGACGAGACGACGAACCGTTACGGGCATCAAAATGACGCATAACGACGCGGGTATCAAATGATCGGCATAATTGCCTGATGTCTAGTTTTGAATTAAAGATGAATAGACAATAATATAACATGAAGATAATTGACTGTTCATTGCAATGCAAGAAAATCTCATACTATAATCCCTAGCTTATGACGTCATTGGAAATTAAATGCTACCAATTATTTATTCATACGACAAAATAAAGGATTGTCTGATTATCATATTGAGCTGTTGTTTGAGACTTGGGAAGCTAAACCGAAGTTAGACCGCTCACTATATTGCATCCTGACTTCAAAACTTTGTGAGCATAAAGATCGAAAGAACGAAGAATAACCGTGATTAGAAAAGTTTATGTTGCAAGATGAATTATATATATAACAAAAATAGAAACTCATTCTGCTTCAATAGAGATCTTTTGTGTTGCTAATTCAACCAATTTCTATTTATCTCAGTGACGGAGGAAAAGCTTTAAGAAAATCATATCTATCTAGTGACAGACTTATCATTTACACATCACTACTGATTGAAAGTCGCAATTCTCATGTAGGTCCGTTTGACTCCTGAGGATTAGCAGAGGGATTAATGTGGGTGCATTGCTTATTTACGGGTGAACTATTGACAATTTTAATTGACACTGAATTCATTTCATTCAAATCCGGTTTCGCAGAGGAAGTGTTTGCACCAAAAGACGCAGTGGGGGCTGAAGAGCAGCTACTGTTGCTGCTGGTATCACTCGCGTTGTTCGGGCGCTGCTGGGCTGAAACTTTCGTGTTGCGATGTCCTCGCAAGGTTGATGAAGGCGAGGATGAAGCATTCGATGATGTAGACGATGAACATCTAAAAGCTGATAAAGGAGGGGAACGCAAATGAGAAGGGGAATATTTACCAGCGCCTGAGGAATGTTTTTCTACGGGCTTTGAGTTGGAGGAATTTTTTTCGGTGTCAGAGTCGTTGTGTACGATGTTATTAGCGTATATAATAGAATTCGATCCACTGCTGTGATTGCCAACGCTGCTCACATTACTGTCCTCGTCAAACTCGTCATCATCGTCATCATCAAGTCTTGGGTCATGAAAAGTTTTAGTTTCTGCTATAGGTTCATGAAAAGTAACCCTCGGCTCACTGGGTTTCGTTGTGTGTGGACTGCCGTGAGTGGGGAAAGGCTGGCAGGCCGACCGGTTCATCCGTAGACTTGAATCACTAAATTGATTCATTACTTTGGAATTGTTATCTCGACTCAGTCTTGTTTTGTCAATATTTTCAGCGGAATTTTGGTTGATGAGATATTTTGATACGTTGTCGTAGTCAGAACATGGCGTGTCGATACCGTGGCAGTATTGGTTACTGTTCGGCTGTTCATGATGGCCGCCGCCGTCAACACTAAAACTGCGCATCAAAACCCGGGATCCTGCCATGCCTATTGAAGGAACTGGACTTCTCTGGCCTTCAATCCCGTGCAGTTGAACGTCAGGAAAAGCTTGCACTGCTCTCATATTGTTGCCGTCTCGCTGACTCATCGCCTGGCTCTGGTGATTGCCTCTTTTTAAAGTCGTGAAATGGCTCGGAGATTCGCTTTGCCGAGGCCTTGGACCCTGGCTTCCGTAGTGAGCAAACTGACCTGTAAAACATTCGCCAGAAATTTGTAGCCTAATTTTGTTTTCTTCTGACTTCGTTAGTCTAGTAAATTCAAATCTAAACTGAAAATAGTCTAAAAAACTACATCTAACTCGAAATATGTGTGAGGTAATATTCGTTTACACATTTTTCGATACGGAGTAAATATGAATATCTTCACATTATTTCAAAGTAATAAAAGCGATACATTCAGTTTTCTCTCATACACAAATTTGTTTGAATTCGGTAAAAAAATTGTATTTTAATTTACCTCCTTGACAGCATCGAGAATCTTGGGTATCAGACGTGTAGCCACACAAGTCAGCTGGATTCAGAGCCGAAAACATTGAATAAGACTTTTCGGTATAGCTGCATCGTGAAATCGTATTCATCCTTGTTTGGTTGGGATCATGTGTATTTTTGTCGTAATTAGAAGGTAGCAAAGTTTTTATTTGCAGATCCGTCCTGACGTTGCCGGAATGAATGGCTTCGTTAGGAGAGTCTCCTTTGTATGATTCCAGTCGTTCATTGTCAGTGGGTCTCCCGATAGAGCTACGATCACTGCTGAGCATAGGGTCTATTGTAGGACCGTGTGGTGCATGTAACTGATGCACATGGTGATGATGGGGAAAATGATCGCGGCCAAAGTTGGAATGACACGCAGGATGAAAATGATCACAAGGATCTGCAGAAGGTATGATTTTCTGATGGCAATGCATGTGGTGCCGAGGATGCATTTGCATCATGCGTGAATTAGAGTGCACCAAGTCGAGTAGATCTAAATTATCCTCAGGTAGACTCGAAGGCTGATGTGGTATAAATGTATTCCTGCTAAAACCTAAGGGATGATGATGTTGTATCATTGATCTATTCGATTCAGAAGTTTCAATACTCGGTTTAGGCCGAGAATGTAGGCTGGAAAATACTTGTGCTTCAGTCAAATTATTATTCCTTCTCACGTGAGGACAATGCACGGGGTAGCTGTGCCACGACGATATGGAAATTTGATCCTCCCCACGACAAGGCGATCGGCCCTCGCAACAACTTCCAGCAAGGGAACAAATTTCTGGTCCGAGCTCATTATTTTCACACGACTTATTTGGATCCAAAGTTGAGAAACAAGTGCTTATTTCATTAGTTTGGCATGTCGTGGGTCTTAATATTTGGGTGTTATCACACCCTTTTAGTTCATCTGGACTTGTAGAGAGGTTATCAGGAACTTGTAAGTCCATGATATCATCGTTGTTTTTGAAGTTGTTGGAGTTTGATAATGAAGGAGACCTAATCCTGCCCGGCGACAGAAGGATTGGTTGGGCCAAGGAGCTAGTCAGCTCCTCATCTTCAAAATGATTACCCTGGGGGAAAGAGAAGCCAAACAATTACCATAATGAAATTCAGTGGAAGGCACCGGTCTCGGAGCTTCCAGATTAAGTTTACTCCTTGTAATAATTTGATAATAAATAGCAATTTCGTGAATTCATCCCAACAACATAAGAAACTGCAAAAAATAAGTGTGGTTGAATTTACTGATCTACAACTTTGTTTAGCTCCATGAACTAAATTATCAATTGAAATTTCAGTAAAATGAAACATGAAAAAATTGATAACGCCGAACGATTTTTTCATCGAAACATTCATCCCATTAAAAGAATAACAGTCTGCATGTACCACCGAAACAAATTTTTACTCCACACATTCGCTAAATCTAAAAATTTGGCTAAAACAATTGTGCTAGAATACAGATGAGTGAGGAAAATTGAGCTAAAAGAGCTCGAGTTCTCGCAAATCACATCAGCACTACACACCGAGCCGCGCGTCGGGAGCGGCGTGGGCGCCAGCAGCTCGTGTTGACCGTCACCGTCGCTGCCAGGCGTGCCGGGGTACAGGGCGATGCCCGTCGTCTTGCTGCTCGACGCTACCGTTGCGAGTGAATCATTTCAACTTTATTCAATGATTCGAAATTTTTTATAAAATAAAAGAGTCCAAAAACTGTACATTATCTTCGCACAATTCGTTTTACGATATTTTACTAGCAAATGTAAATTTAAAATTATTTTGTAAAACAGCTAGTTTCAATTCTTAACCTAGTCATGAATTAATTTACCTTGATTTGTTGGTTACATTTGGTTTGCTATAACCAATTAATTCTCTCCCTAGTGTAAATTCATTCACTCAAATCTTCATTCTCTTCTCAGTCTAAATTTATCCACCCCACCCTTAATCCTTTCTCAAGTTCAAATTCAACCGCTAACAAATTATTCTCATTCCAGTCTAAATCTTCTCTTCTTCTTTCTCTTTCGTGGTCCTTGATCCTTTCCCTAGTTTAAAGTCAACCACTCCCTAGTCGAAACTAAGGATTCTATTATCTAAACTAGGGATCATCTCCCTAGTCTAAGCTAGGGATGCTAGCATCTAAACTAGGGATGCTAGAATCTAAACTAGGGATGCTAGAATCTAAACTAGGGATGCTAGAATCTAAACTAGGGATGCTAGAATCTAAACTAGGTATCATCCCGCTAGTCTAAGCTAGGGAGACTAGGGAGAAACCCTCTCTCAACTGTCCGCCTCACCAGACAGGGAGTTTGCCCGAGCTCTGCGCCTCAAGAAGCACGCTATGATGGCCAGGTTGAGGGCGAGCAGCGTCCCGCCCGTCACGATCAGGATGAGCAGCAGCAGCCGTGGGGTCTTCCAGCCTACCAGGCCCTGACTGTCCGTGTCTATACAGAACATCATTAGTGTTGAAATAACGAGATTAAATGTGCATAGGGTAGCATGGCTTGTATAAAATTGTATTTAGTTTTAACTTTATTTACATATTGCCAACAATACCTCTATTCAGCAATGCCTTTGAATAAGCTATTTGGAATTGGAGGTAACCGTGTGTCAGTCTTTTCAGATAAAAAGTTCTCGTAATACAATAAAACGAAACTTTCATACCAGGCATTTTGAAAGCAATAGGTGGCGTGGGCTTGGAGGTTCCCTGCTCGTTTGCGGCCGCCACGACGAAGCTGTACGTGACCCCAGCCTGCAGCCCCGACAATCGCGCCCACGTCGACGATCCGGGGGCGATCTCAACCACCTGCAGATACCGAATTCAATACACTGCATGATATGATATCACTACCTGGATGTTCTGATCTCCACCTCTGTAGTTTTTCTCGCCGCTGGAGTCGGGAAGGAAATTTTTTTAACATCGGGAATGGCAGCTAATTCTAGATGATACGATCTCTACCGTATTATTTTTACTTGCGAGTGTGGCGTGAAAATTACAAAAGGCAAAAAGTAGTAATGACAGTGAAAATTTGTGAATCACCTTTATGGGTAATTGCAACTCGGAAATATACTTAAAATTAAAGCCTTACTTTAATATTTTTATGATATAGTTACCTGATGCTTGCCGGTAAGCTCAGATCTGTACTGAAGAATGTATCCCACTTCACTGTTGTACGCCTGGCTAGCAGCTGCTGCGTCGACCGAGGTGCGTGATTGCTCCACGTATTCTGCGTCTGGCACGAGAGTTCCTACGACTTCGGCGCTTTTGTCCACGTCGCTCTTCTTTCTCTCAGAAGAATCGCGCGATTCGTCAACACCATTGACAAACGCGTTGCGATAAGCAGCAGGATGATTAGATCGGCCTGGGTTCCAAGCCAGCACAATTGAGTCGTTTGTTACGTTGACAACCTAAGTAGAGAGATGTTTAAATGATAGCGGGCGGTTAGTGTTGATTTATGTTTGTGCTGCAACGGATATTCTAATATTTTAGCGGACCAATCAAGAATCATATATGCAAGGAATATTTTTCGATTTTCTGAGGCACTGAAGTTGTATTACCGAGATTTTCTACTTCGTGAAGAAAATACGTATGTTTGGGAACAGCCGTAAAGCTATCGAGAACAGCAATGATTTCCGTAATTGATGAAATGCATTCCTAATTTTACCTGATGTTCGTAAACTGCATCAAGTCGATATTTAATTTCATATTCATTAAACCTATCGTAGTGTACAAAAGCTGTACATATGCAGCCTGCCAATTTCATTGCACGTGTTAGCTTCAAACTTAAAATTTCATGTTGTCTTGTAATCTGGAAACAAGGAAAAAATATTCGAATTGTTTCTTAATTAGACTGCCTCAAACTTGATATATTATTTCCCAAAAATTTAACTTCGTTGCAAAGTTTGCTTTGCATGAAAGATTCTTCGCAAAAATTAGAGTTCGGTTCATGTACATAGAAACAACTACACGAAAAGAACGACGTACTTAAATATTGGGAGCAAATTCCGTAGACTGGATTGATCTAAAGTTCGTGTGTATATGCAGCTTCCGCGAAGTAATAAACGTTTGTTTTATTCAATTTACAAAAATATTCGATATTGGCTGCAACATCTGCAAAACTTTGATCATGCTCCGTGCATTTCACTCTGTAGTAGCAAGACTGACACTATAGGTTCAAGTTGCCACGGCAGGTGCACTTAGTTTGTTATGAATTTGTCAGCGTGGATGCTCGTAATTCCGTACAACTGATGGAGGCTTCCTCGTCAGCTCATGCAAATTCGAAATGCGAGTGAAAGCTTTCATCCGGAATGATATCAATTCCCTGTCGAGTTTTTGTCAAAATACTTGGCTCCTAATATGTTGGCAAATATTTATTCATAATAGCTTAGTACAGGCACAAAGAGTATGTTGTTTAAAAATTTTTCCGTTTGTAGAAGTGTTAAATGTTCCATCCTGTAATTTTTAACAGATCTAAATTTTTGTGCCGATATATTGGGCGATATTATTTTTTTCCGATATTAAAGATTAATGCTATGAATAAAGAAGCTTGTCGCCTTATGGAAACATTATATCACATCTATTTGCCTTATGAGTTTCAGAAAGATCGTCATTTATCAGGAACAATTTTCAAAAATGGATATGAAGTTTGACAGTTCTTTTTGACCACCTTAAAATGAATAAATATTTAGCCATAATAGGCATTATTTACTCCAATGTAAATTGCGAGCTCGAGGCGGATAAAAATCGACCAACAATCTAAGCAAATCATAATCATTCATTGAAATTAACTGAAAGATTTTTCTCTTACAGAGAAACCTCTCTTGCCAATTTTGTGATGGAAATAAAAGAAGTAAATATATGAGTGCACAATTCGACCGACCATTGCTTAGAGGCATGACCGCTCCAAAAGAGATAGAGAAAATCAATGCAATAAATTCCGCGGCAAAATAAATAAATTTAAAAAATCAATGAAATAAAAATAAATTTATTTTTATTGAAATATTGTCAACATTTTCCAAATTCGAACCTTACCGTGATCAGTTTTAATAAAACCATCACGGTTAGAATATGAAGAATACCGAAATTACAATGAGATCACAGTGATTCCCTATAAATTTGGTAGATATGCTCTGATGTTTTGAGTCAATCTATAACTGATCGTAATTTTGATCAGCTACAGAAAAGAACTCACGGTAAGATTATAAGGAGTGGGTACCGGCATGGAAGAGTGCAGAGCGCACTGAGCTGTGCTGGCACCCAGAGAGTTGTTGGCCATTAATATAATCAATATAACAAATCACGTTTCTGATCAGCTACAGATCAGCTACAAGAACTCACGGTGAGATTATGAGGAGTGGGTGGTGGCATGGGAGGGTGCAGAGCGTACAGAGCTGTGCCGGCACCAAGAGAGTTGCGAGCCGTACACCTGTAGAGGCCGTAGTCCCGTACGGTCACACGACGAACCTCTAACCGGGACGACCATAGGATAAGGTCATCCTCCAGCTGTGAAAATAAATGATGGTTCTTTTATACAATATGTAATTAGTCTTGTTCACCCTGCCGCTTTTGAAAGGTATGTTGGCCGAGAATTTTATTTTATTTTTTATGAATATATTTTAATTATGTTAATCTGGAGTTGCTCGTGAGGCAAAGTGTGGTAAATATCAGGTTAACCCAGGTATAGTAAATATTTGCTTTTGTAGTATGAATCCATCGTGCTAAACCAGTTACAACCAAACTGGCACCAGTATTTATGGTGAACAGTACATAACATGCTATAAGCTTTCTCTCAATGATACTAAGCTTATATATGGAGGCCAAGGTAAGCTTCAAATTCACCAATAATTTTTAAAATATAAGAATAAATAAATCGGCAAGCAAATCCAGCAATACTGGGGGAAAATAATTTCTGAGATGCGACAAATATATCGGTATATATCACATAAATGACAAAAAATGAGTCGCCATTTGAACAGTGTTCTCAATTATCAGCGTCATGCCTACCATTCTAATTTATTATGCAAGAATATGATATGAAATAACAACGAGATTTTATATCTGAAGATGATTGTTAATAAGAATTACTCTTTGATGTTCAACAAGTCCTGATTAAGTTGGGCCGTAAAGTATGACCTGGACTTCAAAAAGAAGTGCAGGGCATAATTCAAAAATTCAAATTAACATTAGGATCCATAACAATGAACTCTTAGGGACGCAAGGCTTTGATCCTCCGTAAGAAAAAGCTAAGCGTATAATGTAGTAAATTTGTTTTTAGAAAACGAACGATGAGAATTATAAAAAGTGGCGTAAAACGTCAGAATAAAAATTGCAATAAGTTTGCAAAAAATGTGAACGATTTACTGGGATTGATATCTTTTTCTGTAGTTCGAACAGTTAGTTATAGCCTGAATAGAAAATTTATATATATAAAAATATATTAGTTAAGTGAATATGCAAGGAATTAAGCTCAACCTTTTTCTTTTTTTTATAAATTTTCGGTCGCATTGGTATTTTATCAATCAGATAGCTGAGAATAGCACATTGATCATTGAAAAAATTGAAATAGTATTTTACAAGTTGTGACTGAGAAATAATTTCAATTTGATTTCGTTCTGAGACTACTTCCAGTTTTTTTTAACCGGCAATGTTTCACGCGTCTTGCCGATCGCTTCTTTTAATCGCATCGCTTTCCTACTATCGGAAATATTTTGAACTAACGATGTAGTTGAACGCCTTGAAACAATTTCTCAGTATTTCTTCCTGTCAATTTTATTGACGGTTACTCAATTTTCAACTTGTACTCTGAGCACATGTCGACAAATCATCGATATTCCATCCTCTCTATCTTATGTCTAATTTATACGGATGGTTCATCCTATCTTCAGTCTTATAGACTTTATTGATGCTGCATTCTATCGTTTACCTAATATATATATATATATATATATATATATTTTAACCTAACTTTAATGTAGTGTATATCGATGACTCATCCTGTCCATCTTCTGTCTAATATATTTGAAAGCCTATCAAGAATCCTCGCTCATTGTTTGTGCCGGCACCTGCCTTCTGGTCCTTGTTGTCCTTTGACGCGAGTCTGAAGCAAGTGCCATACAATGGAGGCAAATTCACCCTCCGAAGTCTTATTGACGTAGAGAACTTGAGAATTTTCATGGACGTGATAAGGTCGAACTTAGACAATAGGTGAAAGGTCAGCTCCGGTGAAAAGATCATCTGCTTCAAATTTAGTGCCGGCGAGGAGGAAGCGAAAGCAAAAGAAACCGAGTCTCAAGTTTTATGTTCGTCTTTGATCTTTCGCAGACAAACGCAAGACGTGTTTTCTAATAATTTTTTAGAATAATAAAGATGTTAATTAAAGATACGGACGAATTACGACGTAAAACTTCCGTTTGCCTAACACTTAAAAGTCGATATAATGGACGCGTCTTTCAATCTACGCTTATCTAATAGATTATATCTGCTAAAACCGTCAACAAAATTTAAATATCATAAATGTTTAGTTTTTTTTTTAATTTTCGCCCTTTATTTGTTCGCTGTTTTGGTCATCGCAATGAATTTTGCCGAAAAAAACTCATTTACTTTAGCTCCAAGCAGTACTCACTTGGGTTGAATGCACGACATGTTTTTCAGAAGAGTTTAGTCGGTCCCCGTTCTCTGTAGCCCACACAAAAGTGGGCCGTGGGGCCGCCCTCGCGTAGCACGAGAGCAGCCCCAGCCCACCCAGGGGAGCCCACCCCCCCGACCCACCACCGGGTACCTCACTCCCCGCCACCATCTCCACAGCCTCTGCGAGCATGAGAATGGAACAAATGGGTTAAAAAGAAGTAAAAGTTAATTTATTGCAAATTACAGTGCATGCGAGAAATCAAAAATCACACATGATTACTAAATAAATTGATTAATTGATGTTGCATTCATTCAATGAAAAATTAGTTTACAATTTTTTTCAATTCAAGGGAGTAAAATAAACGAGACGATTGGATGAAATCAGTTGGAAACATAATGAATTAAACGACTTTAATGTGAGATTATAAAACATAAATTGTGAAAGAATGCCAGGATGAGAGGGCTAATTTATTGTATAGACAACTGAATTTCGAAGCCATGGATGTTCACTGAATTAGGGAAAGCTTACCAATTATATTAATAATATGATGGGGTTACGCTAATATAACGGAAATGGAGCTACAAGGATGCATCAATGAATTATTAAATCCAGTCATGAATTCTCAAAATCTGATTTTATTGAAGAATAAGAAGCTAACGAAAACTTTATATAAGAATCTTACGTGTTTGATTACCTACTTTAATGAATGATAAATGGAGTCTCCTAATGATATGCTTCCCGGCACAAACCAGGCACTGCAGTGCAGCCAAAAAACCGAAAGACTTGCAGCTTTTATATTAGCCAGAACAATCGTAATGGCACGGAGGCAATCCGAGCAAGCGAGCTAATCTTTTATTACGCTTGTTACAGCAGCCATGGTCAAGCGCAAGCAGAGAGAGCGCAATGCGTCCGGAATCCTAATGCCCGTCTCACTTAACAGTTGTCCATTCAACCCAGAGGCAGGCCAGAAAATCTGTATCTTAACATTGAGAACTTCATCCTTTTCATTTGTGCTTGTGTCATCCCATGCGTCGGTGCGTGCAGTTTGTAAATAACAGAAATTTAAATGACTCTGAGTATGCAACATTAAAGTTCCTTAGGGAACAAAAAACCATAAATTCCTTACGATCTCGTTTTCTCCGAAACATAAATGAAGGAACTGATACTATACATATAGATTATTGATAGATAATTAAATGCATATAAAAATGTGATGATGAAATAGTTGATTATTTGTGTCTAAAAAAGCTAATATTTTCTTCAGATGTGGCTTGGCACTTCAGAAGCGGCAGCGTCTGAAGAGCATTTCGTGTAGCAGACGATGATCCTCAGGCCTCTCGTCTTGTGCTCAAACTTCATGAATACTTTATGGACGAGCCATCGATCTCTGGCTCAGGTTTAGAAATTCTAAAATAAAATTGCATCTTTTCGCGGCGTCATCGTGAGCCTACGAGATAAATAATTAAATAATGAATGAATGAAGAGATGAAAAATGAATGAATGAATGCTTACCTATAGCAGATTTCTTTCCTGTGTCAATTAAATCTTGTTATAATAAATATTATTACAGTTGGACGTGAAAAAAACCTGGTTTAAGCGGAAAATTAATTTTTTTTTTGCTCCCAGTGATCCCTTAGCATGAGTTAATTATTCCATAAACGATGATTTCTTGACTGAAATCGTACGAATCTCATACTCGGAAATCGCGTCTCGAGTTAAGTGTCGTAACATCTTTCATTTTCTTGCTTCGTCGTGAATGGAAAAAAATAATGAAGCAAGTTTCATCACGAAAACGCCCAAAAAAACAAGAAGTAAACAATAAAGACGCCCACTTCAAACTAATACAATGGATCAAACATAATGAATTTTTACGCAGGAACAAAATCTAAAACAACGACGCTTGCTTTAGGTATAGCAGCTTTAGTGTTTAGCCGGTGGCATGCAGCTCCATTATAATTTAAATCCCTAAATGACGGAGATTTGCATATAATGAACACATTTATTTAAAGCTTAAGTTGAGAAATGTTCTATGTTAGTGAGTCGTCAGAATGATGGTTAGAAATCATTATTTGCTAGAAAATAATTTGTAAATTTCCATTCTCGTTAAAGTATGATTTCCTCAACAATGCAAATCGTGTTTAAATTTTAGTAATGAAAGAGAATTAAATGTTGTTGAGTGAGTTAATTGAACGTAAATTGTACAGCGTGGAAGTTTATCTCAGAGAGATCTTGTTTCTAGTATCGGTAGACGTAGAACTTTTTTCTTACTGACTGGTCTATCTCTTTTGTTATTTTAAACTTGTAACGTTATTTTCAATTGGAGATAATAACTACAAATTATCAGCTGACAAGCATCCAAAAAGGGGGTTTTCACTACATTGCCACGAGCGTCACACTTGCCAATAATTTTTACTCAACGATTCAATAAATAAATATTTCAAACATAAATTTTGGTGTGTCACCTTCAACTTACTGATAAATTGATATAATTGATTTATTAAGTGTAATTATCTCACGCGTGACGATGATGGCGGCAGCGACGGGAGGGGCGGCGCCGAGGGAGTTGTGTGCATGACAGAAGTAGAGGCCGGTGTGTTGACGCGCTGCTTCCTTCAGGACGAGTCGCGCCGAGCCTAAACCTTCTGAGAGCTTATCCTCCGTGTAGCTGCTGCTGCAACCGGAACAACCCCAGCAATTATTTTTAGCCCTTGTCGTAGCCATAATTTTACTACTTTATTATCGTACCGAACTTTAGTACGAGTTCAATAATATTGTACATATGCATATCGAAGAGGAGAGGATTAAATTAATGCATTGGCTTGAAGATCTCTAGATGTGAAAAGGGAAGTCATATGCTAACCAATATTAAACCTTCTCTGTAGACCACGTGAATTATCCAAAAGAATTAAAAATTCACGCACGGATTCCTTAAGTTTGCCGTGAATAACCGTATGAGACCTTCAAGTCCCGAAGAAGATTACTCTATTATTTTCATGTAAGTTAAAAACTCAGCCCTGTTTCTTCTTAAGAGTCCCTCGGACCGTAACCTGTTGTGCTGCGACCAGTACAGCTTCGGCTTAGGGTTCCCTCGCGCGGTGCACTCGACGTTCGCCACGCCGCCCTCCTTCACAGTTACGCGCTTTGTGACGTGCACTTCTTCAGGAGGATCTGGTTCAGGTACTTTTATCAGTATCCATCTTGACTCGCAAGTTCAAACAAGAATTTCAAAACGAACTAAAGAAAAAATCCAATGCAATTTATTATATCTTAATTGAAAACGGTTTGGAGACCAGCTCCAACAGTTAACAAATTTAGAGAATACAGATGCAATCAATAAAGTGCAATGGTTTTTCTTTCGTGAAAATTTGTTATTTCTCCCGATATGATAAATTTACCTGACATTTTTGCTCTGAAATTTTTGATGCGATTCAAACCATACAAGGGTTGCATTACAGCAAGCCTTCATTGCAACAAAAGTCATTCACTAAGTATAGATGTTCGTAAGGCTTTGTTCCCAGCGTTGAACGAAGAAGCAAAGTTTTATTTAATATGAGTAGCGTAATTAAGATGCGGTTTAATTCGCTGTTCACAAAATTTAAGATTTGACTGAATTTACACAGATTGTTGAAGATGAAGATGGTAATGATGATATTTAATGCAGAGAAAGAAAAATAAATAATACCGAAGAAACATTGCCGACGGTGCTTAGCAATTAAAAGTATTTACTTAAGTGTTCTCCGTGCTCTTACGGAGAATGTCAAGAAAAAAGGAGGTACTGATGGTATTTAATTACGTGTTCTTACAGAGAATGTCAAGGGCGAAGGAGGTACTGATGGTATTGATGATATTTAATCAAATGTTCTTACAGAGAATGTCGAGTGTGAAGGAGGTATTGATGGTATTTAATTACGCATTCTTACAGAGAATGTCGAGGGTGAAGGAGGTATTGATGGTGCCCTTGGGGCTGGTCGCAGAGACGGTGTAGGTGCCGGCCTCTTCCCGAGATATCCTAGAAATGTGCAGCTCTGGCCCGCTCTCTGACACCAGACGGCCGAAATGTTCCCAGCGGTATCTACAGTGTAGGAAATTCCTTACGGTCAATTGGCATTAAAATTACATTGTTAATTTATAAATGATGCTCATGACAGTTCAATGGTGCAGATTTTAATTTAAATTGTAGATTATGTGCAAATAATTTTAAATTATATAAAATTAAAGTTATATTATGCCCAAACTGTTAATTTCAATGTTTTTGGCTAATTACCATTTTAACACGTTGACTCCGACTGCTTCATCTTGTACTATTAATTCATTTTTTGTGCTATTTTGAAAATTATGCAGCATTACATTCTGAAGAAACACATTTCGTGGTACTTACTATATGTACCACTTCGGAGTCATCGCGTTAATATTAGTTAAGTAATGATTTCAGCAATAAAAAAAATTTCCCAATCGTTTGGTATTCATTCAAGAGTGTAAAAAATGTGAAATAAAGACCTAATTATCTAATTAATTTAAAATTCAATAAAAAGTAATTTTCGTTCTTTATATTAATTCATTTTGGAACGAATTAGTTACTACGCAGGCACGGGTAAGATTGTCGAATTTCTCACTCTGTTTACAAATCAGCTTTGACTTGACCTTGCGAAGAAATTCGTTGTACATTTTCATTCTGATATCTGATTCCACTACAGGAGTACGTGGTTCAATTAATCGATTTTCTGTGTTTTTCATACCCGTGCTGATTTAAGTGGTCGTGAAAACTCTCAATTTTGATTATTCTTTATTTATATTATGCAATCCATGATATATTTTGCTTTAATAGTTTATTAATAACACTAATTCTAAAAGTATGTATATGTTTGCAGTTTCCGAATGATTTCTATTTACAATTTTGCTGCCGTCATACGACAATTCCATAACATTCTCTAAGCAATCAAATGCTAACGGACACATATTTTATAGAAGAAGGATGGGTTGAAACTATGCTTGTGAAATACATTAAGCCTCGTTCAAACATCAAGGGAAGAGTGATCCTTTGTTTTTAATTTCATTGGAATACGTAACACAGAGTCGGACAGACCAATTTTGTGTTTTGATCTGCCTCGTACTTGGGTCTTAAAGGCAAAAAATTCGTTACGCAGAGTTGCCGTGAGCGTTCTGTTTGAAAAGTTTTAGCAAAAGAATTTGCATAGCATCTCTTTGATGGGTTTTCTTTTGGTTTGCCAACAATAACGTACAATTCTTGGAATCAGTCGAAGCCGCACACATTTATTATTAAATAATTTAGATTATAAAATAATATTTGGTTTGCAGTAAAAATCAATACATCAGACTAATTTGATTAAGTTTTGTAGATGGATTTTAAGATGGAAAATAGAAACCGATACAGAGACCGGTTCAAGCGCGTATTTGGAAAACATTGAACTTAACTTTGAACTTTGGACTTCATAGACAATATGTGACAGATAAGAACATCTGTTCAGGTGGAAAAAAGGTTTAGGCAAAGAAGTCATTCCTAGTCTTGAGCTCCGTAACTCTGACTGGCATTTCCATGACAAAAGAACTTGATCTGCATTCTTATTACACTTTCTCGATGTCGAGTGACAGCAATAATTTGCATAAATCTCCATAGTTCAAATTAGAAAAATTCCGTGAAATGCTACGGGAGGTTAAACTTCTTGAGATTGAGTTTAGCGCGCACGGTCTCAGCAAACGGTTATGGAGAAACTTCATTACATAGCGGGAAATAGTCTATTTTCGTTACGCATTCAGTTTGATAAAAAGTATTTATGTTTATCAGTTCATTCAAAAATAAATGGAATTTGAACCTAGAGAACTTGAGTTACGTCAGGGAAGTAGCTCTGTGGAACGAAAAAGTTATGGTTACAAATATTTGAATTAGATTTGTTATAGAAACGCTAATTTCCGGAAAAAGTAAGTCTGCAAGGGATTGAAGCCCATATTAAAACATATTAGTAAAAAAATTTATAAACATACAAGTATAGAATAATTGAATGCTGCCAAAATCTTATATTTTTACTTTGGATATAAATTATTATATGTTAATTTTTAATAATAAATGAATTATCAACATAAGAACGAGTTTTATAGAATTTTTGACCTTTAAATATCTCGAGACATCATAAAAGAATTCGTTCATTTTACTTTTGTCTGGACACTGTAGAGAGTGCGAATGAATAGTTCATTCTGTTACGTGAACATTTGCAACGAATAACTCGAAGAAGAAGTCGTTATTAAATAGAAAAAGGAAATATTGCGATGCCCACACCGTAGTTACTCAATTACTCAAGTTTGATTATAAATTTGGTAATTAATGTCTGTACGAATGGCGGTTTTTGCGTTAGATATCAGGCCTTCTTGCATAAGTTAAAATTTCACCTACCACTCTTTTCACCTACCGTAAATTTCTTCTGTTCTTTTCAAATTCACAAAAAATATTCACCAATTTCATGATAAACTATACAATCAGGGTTTCTTGCATTGATTTCGGTTATTACAGCTGACATGGCAGTGGCTTCACATGGAGCTGAAATTTTTAACATGAAATGACTAAAGAGAATTCAACGATAATTTATATTTATAAGTTAATTACGTCCGGTACATTGAGAAAATGCATTCAAATAAGTATGTTGCTACCACTCCGCACTGTTGCTACCACCCGAGTGTAAAAATCAAGGACAGTTCACATCAGCTAGGCCCTGCCCGGGAGCGACCTCATTGGAATAGCGTGCATCGCAGGTTGGCAAGTGCAGGCAGCTGTAGAGCAGCTGTAAAGCAGTTGTATGGCAGCTGTGGAGCAGCTGTAATGCAGCTGCAAGGCTGCTGTAGAGCAGCTGTACGTCAGCTGTTGTGCAGTAGTAAGGCAGCTCAGGCATTTGCCAGGCTCGCGCGAGTAACGTAGCGGCATTCAGTGCGTTAGAAGTCGCACCTTAATGGCGTGTACGAAGCAGAAATTTGCTCCGGTGAGTCGGTATTGCGGAGTAGATACGAGTATATATAGTACGTGGCATGCAACATGTGACCATTGATGCTTTCGTACCCACATGAAGAAGTTTGTGACAAATAATTGAGGTGTCCGTAGTAGTTATTTATTATGAATCGACGTACACAACAAATTTTAATAAATTAGATCATCAGTGGTAAGCTTCAAATAGGCAAACTGACAGTTAAAGAAGTCGTTCAAAGTGTGTCATATGCTAAACTTATGTGGAAAATGGGGTGTGAAAAAAGACTTGGTCTTTAAGAAACAGCCTTAGCGTTATAAATTAGGTTATTAGTGCGACTGCGTTCAACAGCCAAACGTGAACTTCAACGTAAAAAATCAGTTTATACGTCGTAAAAATATGACCATTGAAAATACGGAAAATACCTTTTAGACGCGACATACGTTGTTAAAACACACCATAAATGTTGCGTATTTTCAACAGCAAATTTCAACGTAATAAATAATCGAGGATCCTTGTTCTTACAATTAAAGATTTTTGTTACCGTATGAAACAAATGCGGAATTTTTTATATAAGGCTTCTACTTTCTGATGTTCTTGTTCCTTTTGGTAGTAAGGGCTGTTGAGGGTCCTAATCTGATTGTGGCTGGCTGCAGCATACGCTCAAATGCCAACCGCCAACAAAATGCGGCAATTCAGTTAGCCCAACTTCTCGCCTCTTTGAGGCGCTTCAAAAATTGTTTCAGGTCGAAAATGCATTGAAGGCCGCTCGTGTGAAGGGCTGCGTAGGCGGGTATAGTGCTGGATCCTATAAGGTGAGAGTGCATTCACAGCAAAATGACGCAAACATTTCGTGATGAAGTTTACAGTCCAAGTAGCAACGTGAATTTTCACAGGCAATGTGCAATTGGTTTGTAAATTTGCACATTTCCCACTAAACAATTAGAATTGCGCATCATGGGCGATGAGTGTTGATTGTTTTATCTTTAGATCGAGGATAGAAATTCGATTATTCCTTAATGTTACGTTACTCGGTGAATTTCAGGGGCTCGGTTTAGGTACTTTCAGAGAAGAACTTGGTGGAGAAATTTCCCACACCGGCCCAGAGTAGGCGTGACTGTTCGATTGCGGTGCAATTTCAAGAAAAAAGAATAATTTCATAAAAATTAATTAAATTTCACCTGACGGGTCCAGGGTTTGCCGCAGCTTCGGCCGTGACAAGAAGATCGTCTCCTTCGTGTACGTCCACCAGCTCGCTCGGCGACTCCCGCCACACTGGCGCATCTTCACGACAAATTCATCACAAATTAGCAAGGTAATGATGAATTACATTAACTTACCTAATGATAAATCGTGTGATGAATTAAAATTTTTGTGAAATGTAGCGATATCTCTCCGATTTGACGTCCTTCTATGTTATTATAAATGCAAATGACGGTAAAACTGTGATAGCTGATCTTGAGCAGAATTAATATCACGCTTATATCTGATAGCGATTAGAACAAATTATCAAAAAATTTGATTTCTTGGTCGTTATTTTGATGACAAATGTTAGTAGTAGCTTTTTTGGTTAGTAGTAGCTCTTTTGAGGATTACTTAATTTTCTGTCGATGTTTATTGAAAGAATCAGTTAGTAAAAAACATAATTCAAGTGAAATTGCAAATGATTAGAATCAATCATTTATTGCTTTAAAATACCATTAAGTTCATCACTGGAAAGACTGTATTCAATAGAAAGAAAGGCTTTTGTTTCCTGATGAAACATTGATAATTGTAACCCTCCTAAAATAAAGCCTTTTAATTATGTTTTGTATGCACAAATGCTTAATGGGTTTTTGAAGGCTAGTTAACATTTTTACTGCTGAAGAAACTTTAATGTATTTTTTCACAGAATAAATACACCCATCCCTCCAACAACGTGTTCCAGTTCAAGTTTGTTTTCCCTACCGCAGGCAACCTCACCAAGAGAACCTTCGTTTTTATTTGTTTGATATACAACAAAATTTCAATCGAAAGAAAATGACAAAACTGTGACTTGGAATATTTGGTCGCAATTCAACCACATATGTAAAGAATTCGAAGCGCTGTCACGCTGCATTCTCCTCTCGCACCCTTTTCAATTTGACCAACGGACTTTCCCCTCTCCAAGGGGATAAGGCACGGAACTTGAGCCCCCAAAGGGCGCCTAGGATCTGCAGGGCTTTCTCGACAGCCCCAGATTGTGATGAAGTGTTGCGGTTTGTGGACCTTGCCCAAGTTCCCAGTCTGGTCACGCTGGGCTTTAAACGAGCGCCACTTCCGCTTGAAACTCGGCGATATTTTAACACGCTAAAATTCTTCCCCAAAAAATACTCGCTTTAAAACTTGAAAAACATCTAAGAGTTTCTGGTAAATGAAACTGATAGGAGATAGCGAAAGGCTTCTTGCTTTCTTGCTCTAACCGAAAGGGAGAGAGGTATTCCATTGGTATTTAAAGAGAATCGAATCTTGTTATTATCTCAGACTTGTATACCATAATTATTTTGAACTACTATACAAGGATATTATTATTATTATTGCCCATACTAAGGCCCATTCTAAGGCATCGCACATACTAAGGCATCGTAACATTAGAATGAAAATAGCAGAATGACTGAACGCACTAACTGGATTATTTAACGTTTGTGAGTTACTCATTAAAATTACAGCACTCTAAAATTATTATACCGCAAATCTGATTAATTGATGAGACTAGAGTATTTATATAAATTAAAATTGAATTTATTTCAGTACTTTTTGTTATGAAATTGAAAATGTACATAAATAATTCTCAAGCTTTCTACTAGGCTACAGATAGTGTTTTTAAACTGAAGAACACAAATTTTGCTTAAGTTATGAACATCACTGCTTTCAACAAAGAATATCAATGTTCTCAAGTTAGTAAAATCAATATTTTCAACGGATGAACAGCAATTTTTTCGATCTATGAACATCCTGTTCTTAACAGATGAACATCTCTTATTTCCTACTAATGAACATCGATAGTTTGAACTGATTATCATTAATTCAACAAACCCAGCTGATCAATATTTTCTACCAATGAACATCAATATTTTTCAACTAACGCAAATCTTTCTCATACAAAAGCCCGTACCACGCTTTTCCCCAGAACGCACTTCAATCTTATTTTTAATTTAATTAAAATAATCTTATTTTAGCATTTTTTATCATAAATAAATTTCAATTTGAAAAAATTAAGCCACTAAATCAGTTTTAATAAATTTTAAAGTGATAAAATAATATTATATAATTAGCACTAACGTCTGACGCGCGTGGTGATGTTGACCGTAACGGGCGGAGTGACACCGTTGTCTGCAAGACACCCGAACACTTGTCCGTTGTCTGCCGCTTTGGTTTTTATGGTTACCTGCGACCTACACGGGAAAACAATTAATGTTTCAATTAGTTTGAGTAATGTATGAAAATTATGGATGTGTATTTGATACGTAACACTTCTTTCGGTAAAAAGAATAATCTCTAACCATTTTGAGTTTTAAACTATATTGTTTGTTCCAGTCGCTCATTTGCAAATCCAGTATCTAATATAGCAGTAATTTGGCTGATATTTATTGCTTCGAATACAGCCTTTGAATCCTTCACATAAATGATTTTTTAATTCTCCAATTATTTCTTCGTGCATTTGCAGAAAAATTACCAGTAAATAAGAGAACAAAGTCGTCCAACGCTCTACTGCCATTCATTGCACACGGTATTAATTCCAAGTGCAACAGAAGCAGAAAAAAATCTTACCCTGTAATTTTGCCACCATGTTCGCCGCTGGAGATTTTCTGCTTAGCGCCGTTCAAAAGACGGCCGCCCTTCGACCGCCAGGTGATGTTGGCGGGCGGGTTGCTGGAGGACGTCTCGCAGATGAGGGTTGTCTCCTGACCCTCATCAACCTCGATCGGCTCGGCCACCCCGCTGATGCGGGATGGGCTGACTGCAACCAACAAAAAGGATATCATAACAACAAATATAAGAGGCGTGAAATACGGGTACATTAATGCCTAGTTGAAAGACTTTAAAGACGGGAGGCATTAGATCCTTTCATGCATCACATGAAACGCGAGGATTATTATGATTGCAAAGTTGAAAAATGATGAATGTGAAGAGGAAGTTTAAGGCCTCTGAAAGTTGTAATAGCTTACTTATTTAGATCCGCAAAAATAACTGAGAGTAATTTTTGATTCGTTGGTAAAAATATTAATCAGTTGAAATTAGTTACTTATAGCTTCTAAAGATCTGGAAAGTTTCTCAATCGCAATCAAATTATTATAAGAAATTAAAAATTGTTTTGTACTTTTACACTCTTTCAATTCCTTGATAGAAACTTCACTCATCTTTGATTTATTAGATAATTTCTCAACTCGGCGCACCTTGTTTCTCACATGCAACAACAAAATTCTCATCGTAAATCTAAGATCCTAATTATGATGAAACGTGGAAAACTTCGTTACTAGATTCGTTACGGCCAACGCCTTGAGTTCAAACTTAATGACATATTCCATAAGTCTCCATGAAGATGAGGGCGGATGAAGAAATTATCTTGGAGCGTCCATTTTAATTATGAAACTGTTAGCTCATAACAGGCGGGTTGTTCTCCGAGGACTGTAATCACACGTCTTGGTCTTCTCGAGTAATAATTTTATTCGCTCAGCGATATGAGGGGAATGAGGGGAATTATTCTTAGGAACGAAAAAACAGAAGAATAGTCAGTGATAAAAATTTCCGTTCCAACGTAAAAGATTCAGCGGCAAAGAATTACGCAAATGATTGAGGTGACGGACCTTTTATATGATCAACGATTACGACAATATCGTTCAGATAAATGGCCTTATAAAATAATTTTAAAGTGAATCGAATCAAGTGTGGACTAGAATTTAACGTCGTGAATAAATTTGCGGGTATTTTTTTTGTATTCCACAGTGAAAGATTTTAATGGAAGTGGCAGATGAATAAAACAATTTAGCGCAATGTTCATCCAACCTTCGTACGAAAAAATTAATGAAAAGAAGCAATTTCAAGTTAATAATTTAAGCTCCGATTACAAATTGTCTTTTCTTTTGTCACCTTTCACACTAAGAGTGTTTACATTTATTTGTTGCTGCAAAAATTTAAATCTCAAGACATTCATTACTATTTTAATCTTAAACCATTCGAAACGATTTGCTTCATTATTTTCTGATCAAATTCGCATCAAAAGAAAAATTATGGTTAGCATTTGATCAGAATAGACGGTTTCGACCAAATTTCAATTCGGAAGATCATCAAGTCTGAATTTATTTCATGAAAATCAGTTATTCATTTTAAATACCTCAATATCAGATATACATAAAATGCAAACCCCTGAACTTTACCTACATACGCGATCACTCTGTGAATTTGTCTATGATTTAATAAAAATAGATGTAATTTTCACCTTGAATTTGGATGCGGAAGTTTGTAAATCTCTCAAATAAAAAGACGAAAGAAGACTATACCGTCAGAATATCAAGAAAAAACTCGAAGAAAATTCTGGCCAAACTTCGAGAAAAACACTAACTAGACAACTTCTGATTAAGTTTTCATTGTCCGAAACATTTAATTAGGAGGACTGACTTCTCCAATAAAGGCTGAGAGAACGCCCGACAAAATTCAATGAGGGGCCATACCTACGGTGAGTCTATTTAGTTTGTGGTCTAAAAACTCTAAATTGCCGCGAAAAAGTTTGTCTCCACAGAGATTCGGAAGAAAAAGCAACGATTCTATCGCATTAAAATCAAGCCATTACGAAGGTCCGGTTTTTGAAACCCTTAGAAATTAACGACAAAGGCATGTGAGAACAGTTTTTCATGAAGAATAATATATATTATAGGCTTAAATGAGCATCTGTTGAAGTGACTTGAATGAATTTTTTGAACAACCTTTATAAATTTAAACCATAATTATTTCATTTTTACACATTCTTTCGATTCCCTGACCTCATTCATGTTGCTTTTTTTAAATTGGAAAGCCGTACATTATTTCGGCCTATTTCAAAGAAATATTTGCAGGGCATTTCTGCTACTAATAAGAACTGACTTTTTGCTTGAGGATGTGCCAGGAAATCTTCTCTTCTAAGCCCCGAGCTCCAATCTGGGCCCGCGAACTCTCATGAATATTCGCAATATTATCCACCTGATATCGGGCTACTGTTTGCTTTCATGGAGCAGGAAAACATCGGGCCTGAAGGGAACCTGGTTCGAATATTGGGCTTCTGTATATATGGTTCTATGGAGCAGGCTAACATCGGGCTGAAAGGGAACTCGGCTCAGATATCGGGCTACTGTTTGGTTCCATGGAGCAGGAAAACATTGAGCTAAAAGGGAACTCTGCTGGGATATCGAGCAGCGGTTTAACTTCACTGGAGCAGAAAAACATCAGGCTCAGACTTGAGCTGGGCCCGGATATCGTGCTCCTGTTCGGTTCTATGGAGGCTTAAAAATTAGGGATAAATAGGGAGCTGAGCTTACGGAACACCTTTAGCGTTGGCTCTTGCCTTTTTTCTCGCTCCTACGTAGCGGTCATGGTTTCGGAGGTGATTGGTCTAGGAGCTACGTACCCTTACCTTAGAAATGTGGAATCTAAATTTTACAGCAAACTCTGCAAATTTATAACTCAATTGGGCCTCAATTTTCTCGCAACGTCCTCTTGCCGATTTCCCGCGATTTCGCCTACTTAGGAATGCATGAGATCTCGAATGCATCACCTTGTCTTACAGAGTAGATCCCAAGAACAGAAGTTTTAGTGTTTTTCGTTCTTCCATCCCTTTTCCGTCCCTAACATGGGATATTCACGTTATCAGAAATAAAAAAAATATGCAAAAGAGCATTCCCTTAAACAACTGAACTGTTTCCAAATTCCACCTCCAAATTTCCAGTTTCTTGCCGAACGTGTTAAGAAAATATTGTTTCGTAGTCCTCGCCAATCTGCAGTAATGTGAAACTGAGAATTTTTTGCTGAGTAGAATAGTCCCAATCAACCCCAAAAATAATAGAAGCTGGCCTAGTGTATGTAATTTTGTCTACCTATTGCCCCGATCTTTAATCAAATAAATAAAAAATTCGGCATTGAGTGTTTGAAATGCTAATGAAATTCCTCGCGAATTCACAAACGCTTCAGGTGCTATAAGCTTGGTATGAAATTATCACCGCCATTTTCAACGACACCTTATAAAATTAAGTTTTTTCTTGTTCAGTGAGCAGGATTAAAGTTGTTCGCTGAAGTGAAATTCGAGTTTAAATATTTTTGACTTTTTACACAGAAATACTTGCAGTCCAGGGTTGGTTTTGTGATCCCATGCACTTCGAAATCGATTATCTGGTGCCACTCATCAGGCGTACATGCATAAGACAGTAATAATTCCGATTCGAAGAATCGGAATTGATTCATCCAGAAGAACTATCTCTTCATTTAACATGACAACCAAAATAATCAGGTTACCTCTTCGCCTTCGCTCCATAACTTTCTGGCCTCTGGTGGTGAGGCCTTACTCTAGTGAATTTTAATCGAGCGATTTTAGGTTTAACCGATATTATCAAAACGAATTATCTTGTAGCGAATAGGCGTCAGTTGCAGCATGCAGTACCTACAATTAAATGCTCGATTGTACTTCAAATTCTATAAATAATAGAAGAAACTTACTTACTATGTAATCAGATTACGAAAAAATTTTTTCTTTTAATTTTAATTGAATGATGACAACGAGAAAGACAAATAATTATGATGGGCACTGACATGCGACGTCGAGTCTGGCGACGGCGGTCATTGCTTTAGAGAGCGCTGGTCCTGACACCTCACACAGCACCGCGGCGCCGTTGTCGGACGCCCGCGCCGTGACGCGCGCACGCGCCTCCGTCACACCGTTGCGGTGGATCAACTCTGATGTGATCTCCTGCCCGCTCACTGAAATCCTGTGACAATTGTGATAGTTATTAGGCTTTAAATATTTCTAGAGTGTCCATCTCACACTACAACATTGCGGCCATTGTGATAGTTAATGTTTTTTCATTATTCTCTAGAGCTTTCATCGTTTGCTGAAATCTTGTGGCAATGGTAATAGTTATTAGGCTTGCATTGTTTCTAAAGTGTCCATCTCACACTACAACCTTGCGGTCGTTGTGATAGTATTTTCTATACAATAGAATTCTATAACTGGCTCACTGAAACCATGCGGTCAAGGCAATAGTTAATGCATTATTCTCGAGAGCATTCATCGCTCACTGCAATCCTGTGGAAATCGTAGAAGATATTATGCGTGCATTATTTCTAGAAAGTTCATCACTCACTGAAATCCTGTGGAAATTGCAGCACTTATTATGCGTGCATTATTTCTAGAAAGTTCATCGCTCACTGAAATCCTGTGGAAATTGTAGCAGTTATTATGCGTGCATTATTTCTAGAAAGTTCATCGCTCCCTGAAATCCTGTGGAAATTGTAGCAGTTATTATGCACGCTTTATTTCTAGAGAGTTCATCGCTTGCACTGTAGCACAGCGGCAACTGTAGTAGTTAGTTACTATGAACTCAGTAAAGTGTCTGCGAACCAAAGTGTTCACTGTATTCTGTATCAATTCGTGAAACAATATTTATGGCAAACGATGAATTCACATGAATTATTGACGTGGAATTCAAAGTGAAGCTTATTGTTAAATTGAATTGCGAGTAATTTTTAGTAAATAAATAACTTTTAACAATTTATTCATTGTTCAATTTGCAAATTAAAGTCCCAAGTTTTTTTATAATAAAAAATTGCTTGAGATAGCAAAACAAATAGGATTCTAATTCATGTTCAAATTTGGCTTTAATCTTGCTGTGTCACAAATGTAATCGCTAGCCGAGGTACTGAACAAAAATTTCAAATGGTGTGATCGAAAAGAAAATTTTGATTAGGGATCGAAAAACAATTCGGCCACTCCCTAGCTGACATTTTGCAAGGGATGCTTCACGGGTCGAGCTGCATTAAATCATTATGCAGCAATCGCTGATCTGCATAATGGAGTTGCGTTGCTGCCTGGGATTTAACAAGCGTAATCCATTTGACTTCTGAAAAATACTCATTTTGGACATGTACTCCGATGCTCAAATGCTATTTATTGCTGCATTTGAGATAAAAAAACGGCTGGATACTTCATATTCTATATATTCTTTCTATAAAAATTCACATTCTTTATGTTTTAATATATAAATCCAGTTCTTCAAATGCCAAATATTAGGAGAAAAATTTACGATACTGGAATAAAATCTAATTTCATTCAATTCCATTCATTTTTCTAATAGATTTCTAATGAAATCTAATTTTGCAACATAGATGCTAACGGCCTGCAGATGGTAGGTATGATCATGATTATTTAATTCTATTATTATGACGACCATAATAACTCTTATTATGATCTTATGAGAGATTCTCGTGAAAGAAATATTTTCTTGTAAAGCCCACGAATAAGTTAGTAATATGTAGTCATGAATGAAGTATGTTTCGCTAAAGACGATACATTCAGACTTTCATAATGATATGATTATTTTATTTTTCAAATTTAATGCGCGAATGCAACGCATTCATGAGACGATGAATCCTTTGCCACCACAAAATTATCACACATAATTTTGTTAAAGAAAAAAGGCATGTCGGATGTAGCGAATTCATCCAACAAAATTCTTTATCAACATTATTATTAGAATCAGGATATATGACGTCATTACTATTGTTATATTTATCTTCAAATCATTCAATGTATTAATATTAATATCATAAGAATACTTAATTTCAATGTTATTAATATCAACAGGATATTTGAAGGTAATATTATTAATATAATCACGATATTACCTATAATATTAGTATCAGGATTGTAATTTTATTATTATCATCGGGATATTATTTATTTTTATATAATATCAGGATTTAATTCTATCATTATTATCAGGATAATACTTTTTGATAATATCAGCATTTAATTCTATCATTATTATCAGGATAATACTTTTTGATAATATCAGGATATTAATATTATGAGGATATTCGAGGGAGGATGACTCACACAATAGAGGGCGGAGGGTTGCCGCCGACGCTCGTACAGATCACAGGCACGATGGAGCCCTCAGGGACAGTCTGCTGCACCTCGCTGGCCAACAGCGGGGGACCGGGAGGCTCTGTAAAATATCCAAACAATATCTTTAGAATAATATAAAGTTTTTTTATATCACAGAATAACTAAATTGACGCAAACGAGGCAGTAGTTTATTTATGGGGATAGATGGAAAATGTTAATTCTGGGCAAAATGACGCATAGAAAATTATGAGCGAATTTTCCCGAATTTTCGGAATTTAAAAATAACAAGGACAAAAGGTCCGTCCGGATGCAGGCATTTCTTTATCTCATTCATGTGTTGCATTACTGCTTTGCTCAATGACTTGGACGAGCGACTATGATTTTGACGACTAAAACACTAGAATTTTTAAAGAAAATCCATACCGAAGATCCTATTGCGATAAAGTTTACGATTGGTTTGGCACAGGTAGAATCGCAGTTTAAAAACATATACTTTCGGAGAATTTTTTGAAAGGAGTCAACTTATTCCAGTGTGCTATAAAAGAAGGAGAATTGTTTCCTAGCTTCATGTCATTATTGTAGAAGAGCAGCAATAAATTACTTCCAGAAATTATACGTCCAGTAATACGAGTTTGCTCATCACGGGATAACATAATTCTTGTTTTCCTGGAACTTGTTCTGCTGAAGCAACGCGCGAATCGTCCACGTACTTTAATTTAGCCAATCAATAAAAAACTTTAGCAGCAATTCAAATGCCTCAAATTAAGTCTTTTATGATCTATTCAAAGGAGATTGGATGAGGTCTTCAGCGGCCCCTCAGCGGTTACAGGAAATGAAACTAACTGCTAGCCGCGGAAAGTCTAATTATTTCTCGCTCCGAGTTCAAAAGAATGAAGTTTCAATGCAAATTTTCTCGTTTTTCTTCAGGATACGGTCGATAGGAAAATTCCTTGTTAATTAAAAGCGTATTGTAGCTCCATTATAATTCGAGAGATTTTCTCATTTAGAAAATTTATTTGAATTTTAAGAACATTATACAAGTAAAAAGGATCACTTGCTGCCTGCCAAACCAAAACAAACAGTGATTTAAACAATAAAAGAATCAATTTTTTAACAAAAATCTTCTCATATCAATTAACTCAATGCAATAATTAATGATAATGATTGACAGTTACCAACAATGATGATGAGATTGGAAGAAAGTGAAATCTTCGTAGGAGGCAGTCACTATAACCATGGTGATGGTAGAGGAGGAATGCACTCATGCCCAGACATACAAATGATGGTGATGAGAAGTTGGGAAATGGGCTATGGGCTCTTTACCAGACTTACTGACGATGGTGACGAGATGGGAGTTGAAGGTGGACTGGGCCAGACTTACTGACGATGGTGACGAGATGGGAGTTGAAGGTGGACTGGACCAGACTTACTGACGATGGTGACGAGATGGGAGGTGAAGGTGGACTGGGCCAGACTTACTGACGATGGTGACGAGATGGGAGGTGAAGGTGGTCTTGTCGAGCTCTTTGCTGGCAGCGCTGCACTCGACGATCACTTCAGACAAGCCCAAGTGGCCGAGCTTGGCTTTGTTGAGCGGCAGTTGGGAGACCCAGCCTCCCTCAGGGCTCTTGGATATCTTAAGTTCTTCTTTCGAAGCCACTTCGTCACCTTCATGTTAAAATGAAATGTTTATTATTTTTCTAAGTTTTTTAAATTCAAAAATGTATAGTCAATTAAATTTTACTTACCACAATTCGCGAAAAATCGTTTTGTTGTAATCCACGCTGAATCTAAAGCATAACCATAAGCATGATGACACGTAAAATACAATACATTCTATAAAGAATAAACGGTAGATTTGCACCGAGCTGGAAAAAATCTTTCTTCTATTGTTTTGCCTTAGCACACATTGGACAGTTATATTTGTAAAAATATAGCAATATGTAAAGTAATTCTCAATTTTTTAATTATAATCCCATTTGAAGCAAATTCAACCACATTGATTATACTTATAATTTGAAACGGCTTAAAACATGTGGCCCGTTACTTTCTAAACTTTTGTCAAAATGCACATTATTTTTTACGAGCTAAAGTTGGCATTTAAACTTTAATATTATGCACTTCAATTTTAAAACTGTTTTCGGACTTGCAAATTAAGTCCAAAGAAATTCTGGAATATTTCAAGAAAATCCCTTCCTAAGAAATAAAATTCAAAAGCAACGTCATCAAAAATGTATGTCACATTAATTTTCTAATATGCAATGACTGCCAAGTCAAATAAAGGCTTCCGGCATGACTCTAGCAACTTGGTAAGGACATACGCCATATCTTTTGGTTATAGACCATCATTGAGAAAGTCAGTGGTGCAAGGCATACGATCCTAACTTGAGCCAAAGTCACTTGGTCATATCCAGTTGTTCGAATGGTCTCTTTGTCGATCCCTTCTGTTAGGTTCCGTCATCAGCTTCCTGATAACACAACTCGACTCTAGCAGAACTTTAGTCAGGAGCCAAGTTATGTTAGTTGTCGCTTGGGATCACAATACTGCTTCGATATTGCGCGTCGCTAACTTCAATATGTGACTGGAAACGAAACTTGTTCTCACTCTCAAGGCCTCGAGTCAAGCAAGATCTGCCAGTGATCGTACTCGACCTGAAGAGAAGGGTTATAGATGACAAATTTATGATGTTCCGTCACAATTACCCGTCACGCATTCCGTCACGTATTCACAGTTTTATTATCAACAGACCGTATAACTTTCCACAATAGCTAAGGTAAATGCATTAAAGCCGAATAATTTGGACTATGTTTACGCATCTAGTTCACTTTTTAGGCCGGTGCCCTAACCGCGATATCTCGAGCGGCAGTACCGCAAATAACGATAATAATAGGAGGAGTAAAATTTATAGTAAGAATTATGTTCGAACCATTACATTTTTGGTTTCAAAATGTCGAAAAAAAATGTTTTCTCTAATCACATTCTAGATTCTAGAATATCTTTTTTATAAGTAGCACATTGGCATGAAAAGAAAAGTCATATACTGATTAAAAGTTTGCCTTTTTAGCAGGGAAGCTCGCTCGGTTAGCGATAATATCAACGGTAGATTCAAGACACCAGAAATGACGGAAGTGGATGCGTAGAGTTCGAGTTTTGAATCGATTTCCAATATGAAGAGACCACACCGACCACCGCACTGAAAATGACGACGACTCGAATTGCCTCCTCGTCTGACGTTCTTCAAAAGGCAGAAATGGCTGCCATTATGGCAGTAGCGGAGTCATGATTTGCTAATGGGGCGTCTTTTCGTTATTAAAAATATTGGGTCCAATATTTGATCAAGCTTCAATCTTTCCGAAAGCGAAATTAATACTCATCTGTAATTAAATTTCCGAATTTTTTTATTCTGTGCAGCAGCGAATCAAAGTATTGTCGATAAGTTTCGGAGTAAAACGCATATATGTGCTTCTTTTGATTTCTCGTCAGAATTTAGTCGTGATATCTTCGCTATTTAGCGCATGTGTCTTGGTGGTGTACCTTGATTTTGCTTCAGATTTTTTATTGTCAATGATACAAACAGAAGTATACACCGCAGTTTTTAGGCTATGATGCTAACTAACCTAAAATCTTAACTCTTGATGAATTACTCATGCAATAATCTTTGTATTCACCATCTTTGTATTAGACTAGTTAATGCAAGAAAAACAAGCTCACTCAAATGTCATTGTCCGTAACCAGTCTACTAGAGAATTGCTCACTATTAACAGTCCACTTGACGTCCACTTACTATTAACATTCACTTGATTAACTCAACATTACCAGTCCACTTCAGTGCCACGCACCATTAACAGTCCACATGAGATTCACTCACCATTAACAGTCCACTTCAGTGCCACGGACCATTAACAGTCCACTTCAGTGCCACTCACCATTAACAGTCCACTTCCGTGCCACTCACCAATAAACGTCCACTTGCTTGTCACTCACCGTTAACAGTCCACATCAGTCTCACTCTCTATTAACACTCCACTTGATTGTCACTCACCATTAACAGTCCACTTCCGTGCCACTCACCATTAACAGTCCTCTTCCGTGCCATTCACCAATAAACGTCCACTTTATTGTCACTCACCATTAAAAGTCCACATCAGTGTCACTCTCTATTAACAGTCCACTTGATTGTCACTCACCATTAACAGTAAACTTCAGTGTCACTCACCATTAACACTCCACTTCCGTGCCACTCATCATTAAACGTCCACTTGATTGTCACTCACCATTAACAGTCCACATCAGTGCCACTCACCATTAACAGTCCACTTGAGGGCAACAGGGGGGTTGGCCGGGGAGCTCCGACAAACAAAGTCCACAGTTTGTTCCTCAGTGATGGACGACGGTCCGCTGATGTGGACGGAACGTGCGGGGTCTGTGACATAAAAAATAATCATATTCAGTCACAGGCTCATCTGCATAAATTGCCTGAAGCCACAGAATAAACTATCGACTAGTTAATTTATATATTTATATTGCGATCATTTGGTACAGTTAGGCAGAAGCAGTTCTCTAATGCATTATTTATGGAAGACCATAGAGTAATTCTTATCAATAATATTCTAATATTATTGTTTTTCGCAATTCGTGTAATTGGATTTTTCCTAACGAAGCCTACATTTAAAAACAAAACCTTCTTTATGTATTGCGTATAAATTCACCATGAGATAGAATAATCGTCTTTCCATCTTTGTTGCAAGTGCTCGGTTTATTTTTGGAAATTATTTGTGGAATGAAACAATATAGGAATTAAACATAAATTTTCTACCCCAAAATTTTTATATCTGCTACCGATGCATATTTCCAGCCCTGAATTATCGGAAGTTAGCTTCGAGAAAAGACTGAATGCACTAGAATCACAAGGCAAAAAGAGTTGCGAGATTTATAGGCGATGTGAACAGTTGAGGCATCTTATCTAAAACGCCTTCTATTGGCTCCATGAAGACGAATGAGATCCTCCTAACGGATATAACTTTCTGCTATAAAACTTCGCAACTTGAGCCTACGACGAAACAGTTTGTGAAGTCACGTTCAGATGCAGTGGCAAGTCGCTGCTCGCAATATGGCAGAAGCTGGTGCAGAATTATGGAACAGGTGCACAAGTTTCGAAAACAATAAAGTTTGCCCTCTAAGAGGATTGTGAAACATGAAATTAGGGAACGTTCTTGGCTCATTGCGATGAAATGCAGGAGTAAACTTCCAAATAAAAGTTGGCTAATTTGTTAGAGTGTATGTGTACCATTTTAGCATCAAAATTTTGTTCATTGGGCTTACACCAGAATTTGGTGTAGAGGCTACCATAAAAGAATTAGGGCCTCAAAGGGATGCGGTGGCTGCACAAAACTTGAAATAAATTCTGCTCTAAAACATTTGTAGGCTAATAAATTTCCAAATAAAATTTTTAATTCATCAACTAAATTTAGTATCGTACTTCTGATGCAATGAAGGATGGCGTGAAATGTTAAGCCTGATTTTAATGGTAAGAACAATTTTCAAATTGCGTACATCAATTTTAAATTGGAAACCTCAAATAGAGATCGGATGAAAAAGACATGTTTTCATTTCATCGTCCGCATTTTAAAGAGCTTGAATGTTTGATGCTTCTTAGAGAGCGTTTCGGGGCGTAAAATTTTTCAAATGGCGATCAGTTCTCAAAGAAATTCGAAAATGAATTTTCTGATGAATTATCGCCAGCGCAATATTTTGTTCTTATCTCTTGTTGAAAGAAGAGCAAGTTAATTATTCGTATTCCTCATATAAATTATTATGGTATGAATAATGCATAATTTATAATTAATCAATAATATTCTTACTCTATAATTCAATTTCATTTTTAAAATAATAATAAAATAATATACCTGACATTAATGACTTACACATGACGGAGAGCGTGACGTTGTCAGTCAACGGTTTATCGAGCATGTCACTGTTAGCGTGACACTCAACTGATGCCCCGTCGTCCTCTTCCTCCAACTCGAACTCAACCTCACTCTTGATTTTCCGTGTGAGGTGCCCAACGGGTAGCGGGGTTTTTGATGTTGGAACTCTGCAAAGTTATATTATGCGGGATTATGTTGTTATATAAAACAGGGTTTTTGTTTTCGGATATCTGAAAAGTTATGTTATTCATGATTAAGCTCATTAATTTAATTCATTAGGTTATTGATTAAAAACGCTGGCTTAATTTGCCTTGATCACTGGTATTCCAACCTGCTGGGAAAAAATCAATTTGTTTAGGATACAAATTGTTAAAAATACTATTCAAGAAGGTTTACTGTAGCAATGCTACGCAATATAATTTTGAATGGTTAGAATTCTCATTACTGTACAAACAAATCCTTTGTAATTGACTTTAATTGATTTAATTCAATAATTGATTGATTCGGTGACTTATCCATATGGACTAATAGAAGAGGTGGCTGCTTTGAAAATTTTAGACCAACGAAATACACTAAAATTTTCAATTAAAATTTATCTTCTTCGAAAAGTTTCTCTGTTATAGACAAGTAGATGGCAAGTGAACGAACAAATATATCCAGAACATATCGTATATTCATGGTTTATGTAGATTTTAATAATTCAAATGAACGCAAAAAAGTGCCACTGATCTAATGACTCCTTACATTATTTGTTTTTGAACAAAGCGAATCAAATTGACTGATGAGGTTGCGTTGTCAAATAATTCACTTTGCCTGTCCATGATATGATTTTTTCCAAATAAATTTAGACTCCATTTTTCTTTGTAAGAGCCATTCAAATTTTTTGTTCTCCCACCGAATGTTTTGGAGCTCCGAAGCCGAGATCCAAGTAACTTCCTCTAACAAGCGTAACAAACAAGCTTAACTTTGTCATATTGTAAGCCTTCAACTCGAAAATCCTTGATGATAGAACGCAAAAAATAATTTCAAAAAAAACTTCAAGTTTTGAATTATTACACTCTTACAAACTTTCTTCTAAATTATAAAAATCCGCAATAAATATTTCTGATGACCGGCTATTAACAATATTTTGCTCAAACTGCGCTCCACAGCAATTTTAATATCATATGACTTAAGGAAAATAGCCATGAAATGTAACATATATTATAAATACCCTTTACTGCGGTCTCCTCCTATGGATGAGTTGGTGGGCAAGGGCACGCCTCTCCTGAACCAGGAGATGGTGGGTGGTGGGTTGCCGCCTGTGACGCGACACGTGAGGCGAACCTTGTGGCCGGACTTGCCGATGTCTTTCTTGGACCAACCGCTCAGCGATATCGAGACCGGAGGGTCTGAGCGACATGGAAATAAAAATAAATGTTGAAATCCCACTAACGTATTAACCATTGCAAGAATAGTGAGTTTGCAGGAATGAAAATGTTGTAAAATACGGCATTTCGTTCACTTGTTAGCGTTTGTTGCTTTGGTACAGCATTTTAGTTTGAAAGAAAAAAATGTTTACTCATTGTTCAAAACTTTCAGCTTTAATTTCATTTTGTATATTATTTCGCAATTTAATCTTTTTCTTGTAACTAAAAATAACATTAAACTTGTAACTAAAATGAATTCTTGCTCATTAAATTTGAGCAAATCAAAAAACAATAATCTGAATATAAGGTTATATGAATAATATATAACTGTTAGTCCATGCCTACTGTCTAAATTATATTTTAAAAATTAATAAATATAAGTCCAGAAACGCAGAAGCAACCACTTTCTTTATTTTCAAACTCAAGATTGTATTCGAAACTTCCTGTCTGACGATGCAAGACAATGAATTTAAATGTTTCATACATTGATAAGATTAAGCAGTCTATGGATGAGAGCCGCTAAGTGCGATCTGCGCAACTCACTCCAGCCGGAGGGAGCAAAATATATAATATTGTGTTAGTTTAAATTTAGGGTAAGAATTAGGAATCATTGTAGGAATTTAGGGTAGAATTAGGAATCATTGTAGTAATTTAAGGTAATAATAAGGAATCATTGGATATACAAACACATTCCAGTAAAAATTTCGAGACGAATTGGACTATGCACAACATAACAATATTTTTTGCATGAATGCCCGTGATGTAACATGTTAGTGAAAAATTGAGTATTTAAATTAGTACAATCAAAATTCACGAGTTGCTGAATGAAAGCGTGTGTCCCAACTGCTTTCAGTTCGACTGATTGTGGAAGTTAAGTTTATGGTGTGACGAACTCTTCTCATGCCGTTACACCCGGTGAGCACATGACAGATGCACACCATCATTGGACTTTCATTATAAAATCGAATACAGTATTTGTATAGAAATTTCTTATCCAAGGTCAGTATATATAAAAAAAATAGAAAGCCTGAATGAATTTTAGGATTGTGTTCGCGGATCCTTTCATCCCTCGGAGACTATCCGTGAGCGTACGAATCCCGAGTGTCTTTCGATCCGCACTCAAATTATTGGAGAAGTTTAATTCAGTTTCACATACCACATCTTTTTCATAAAGATTTAAGTTTGATGCTCATTTTTTTATGTAAAATTACGTTCATTTCAAAATGGAAATTCGGAATTGTGGGTCGCAAGATCCATACAATAGACAGGTAACCTCTTATACGCCTTTTTGTATTCGACGGATTTATTTTGTTAGTCTCATTTTTCAGACGCGTTTTATGTTGAGCAACCTACTGCAGAATGGACAAGAATTTTTACGACACTTTTAATATGTAAAAAAATGCAAGTGATCCGGTAAATCTCAATAGAGTTTTTGATTTTCCTTAGTTCAAAAATCTAATTTCATCTGTCATAAACTAAGGATAAAATTCTAAATTCTCAGTTCAGAATTAAACGAGCATGAATTTTTAAATTGTTCGAACGGTTTAATAATAGAGACAATGAATTGTATTGTAAATTATACAAAATATTATTAGAGAGTAAAATAAGTTCTAGTATCACGATGTTGTGAGATCAAACAACGATTTCGACGATCACGCCGATAACCATAAAGACTATCGCACGCTCGTGTCTCGTATGTCTTGTAAGCACAAGAAAATTGCCTGTGCGTGGAGTCCGCCAGAACTGCGACGTAACTCTTCATAAATATGTACATCAATAACTAATTTTCTGGGCTAGATATTTTGTATCAAATCTTAAGTGGCGATAATATTGAAATAGAAATCGAACGTTGAGTTGCAATAAACAACCCTGGAATTAATTAGAATACACTATCGTTACTAAAAAATTCGTTACGCTAACTTTAGAGCAAGACATCGATTATTGCAACATTTCACTAGTTGATGCTGAACGATTTTGCTCCAATATGCTTTCATTTTCAATGATCCGGATTATCAATAGATCTTCTTTATGGACCTAATTTTTGCTTCCACATTTTTATTTCTGACACGCAGAATATAATACATTTTGGAACAAGATTGGAAATGTTCTGACATGGTGCAGGATCCTCCAGTAATGAGGCGAGCAATATTCCGGCGACTTTAATGCAACGTGGCACCGGATAGATTGGTTCTGCTCTGATCCCAATTGAGTTCTGCTGAGTTACGTCGACGACCAAAGTTTGAGTTGCGCCAAGAACATTTTAATTCTAGCCCCGTACTGAAACTGTCATCGCAATTCCCTGACGTGTGGCTCAGAGTAAGGCGAGCTATTAAGACTCTTCTTAAGTCCAAACGACACCGGTAACGCTTTCTCCAGCCCTCAATTACGAGAGTTGAGCTTCACTCCTAGACTCTCAATTCAGGCCGCCCCAAATATGGGATCAGCACGAACGGACGTCTGAACCAGCGGGGTTGATCGAAATACTTCTGGATTTCTTAAAGTGTTTCTCGGAAATACGTGGATCACTTCTAATCCCAGACTCTAGAGAAGTAATTCCAGGAACGAGTCAATTTTATGCGATAGATTCATTTTTGATCTACAATTCTATTCATATCAGAAATGGTCAATGTTTTCGACAGTTCATATCGAAAAGTGTCGTCAATTTGCATACTATGTAACAATTACGTATCACGACCATTTATATCATCTTATAAATACCTGATGATGTACAACTAAAAAAAAAGAGCCTTGTATTCCACTGCACGCTTAGTAACTTGTTGATATGTTGTACGTGCTTTGCTCGTGCTCTCGATAGAACGATATGTCGGTGTTTGCTAGCTATGAGGATATCCCTGTCAGGCCAGGACAGCATCATTTATCTTTACAAGGTCGGCAAGCAGAGACATCAGTCTCGCGAGACCGCGGCCATGTCTAGGCAATGTTTGCTAAGGGTATCGTCAGGTGCACTGCATCCAAGCCAGCAGGTGCAGCCAACCTGCATTATAGAGTTCGGTAAATGCACGTTCTGGAGTCTAACAAGTCACGCAATTCATCTTGCAAAGGTGCTACTCCGCATGCAAAATTTCAATCAGCCGTGCACAAATTTTCTCAATAAATTGATTCCTGTTTTAGTGTATAAATAATTACTTGGCTTTAGTAGTAAATGTGATTACAGGAAGCAAACTGAATCGTGGCCCCAACATATAACTATTTCACTCTACGTTTTAGAAATAACGTACTTTACTTATGTTAAGTAATAATTTCCTGAACTATTTGATCGAAGATTCGTACGTAATTATGCAGCTGATAATTTAAATTGTTATTTATTTTTTCTCATCTATGATCCGACTCGTATTAACGAAAAGTACATGTATCTGAAAAGTTATCCTTACGAATTCATTATAGCCTATTACTGCAAAACAAATAGACTATTTGCTCATTAATTCTCTAAAACTCCCATAGCCATTGACGTCACAAACATCAAAGGCCCATCAAACAAACGACATTAACTTTCAGTCTTTTCCAGTTTTGAAACTCCAAAAACTCGGCTGATTTTCGATGGAGTAGGAAATGGCTGCTAAATTTGAGGCTGAGCGAGGCGAGTTTCTGAAATTCTGATGCGGCTTTGATATTTGCGGGAAATCATTTAGTAATGCAGATGCCGCATGCAAGATGAGCTTTCAATTTATTCTCGACTGTCACGACCTTAATAATCTGCGCGCATACCATAACGCCGGGGAGCAAATGCTAGGAATTTGAAACTAGTTAGGCCTAGACGGGGGTGGTGTTCATCCTTGTGTAGAAATCGAGAAATGAATGAATCACACGCAATGAAATTATCACACGAAAATTTTATTATTTATGAAATAATGGAAATTATTTAATATGCAGATTGTAAAAGTTGCGTTAGTGTACAAGATGCGATGTTAATAATAAAATTGAAAAAGAAAACACCGCGAGATTATCGCGCATAATTAAGGAAAAAAATGTAATGCAACGAAAAAATACACCGAGATAAATCTAAAAATATGCTAGCGCGACAATTGAAATTACCAGACTTATCATTAAATTACAAGCACCATTAATAGTGTTCCTTGAGTAACACACAATATTGAGTACCAGGCTACACTCAGAAAATGAGTGAGTTTGTCGTAAAAGCTACCATCAACTGGGGTGACTTCGGCCAATGTTTATGATTTTGTTTAATGGCCATTTCTTTCTGTTGTAGTTGTGTTATGTTATTGGAACAAAATGGTATCCAATGTAGTTTTTCCTTATCTATCGATTGGAAACTGTCTTGTTACATTAATTTTATATCCTGCTTGACCAACACAATCTGAATGCCACAGTACTATAAAGAAAAAAAAAGCTGAATGCAAACTTCAATATTTTGAGATATAAAAAGAATTTTGGAACCAGATTTGTTTCACTTATTTTGGTATCTTGTATAATGATTATATCAATGACTATACGTTTTTTTACCAAATATTATATATATGCTTAAGTGGAGCGTCTGGCTAAAATTTTTTAATTTTGGCTTTTCCGGATTTTAGTCTCGTCTTAAAGCTGACATTCTGCTCTATCCAACGGTACCAAAATCATCTCTGTACGTTGATTTATGCGTTCCGACAGATCGCGAAAGGGTGGGGGGTGGTGGAGTTCTTTCACATTAAAGATAGGCGGAAATTGCCGGTAGCACATTTAAATAGCTAGTCCAAATACGATGTGCTTCAGTTATCCGCCTGCAGTTGTACGGGAGGGTTCGCGCGTGTCGTCGTTCACACCATCCTTGGCAGGAATTGAGTCTTGCTAATGGTGGTCAGTCTCGCCAGTCTTGCATTCTTGCCACCTTGAACGCTTATTTCGAGGCGCCCCGGACTTTGTCAAGCTCTACTGAACAATTAACTTATTGTCACTGCAAACCTATCTCCTCCTAGAGTTTTTGAGCTACAGCGATTGAGACACACACCATTCGATTTGCAATTAAAATATCTATCGATTTAGTTTGGCATTTTTTCAATTTCGTTATAGTTTTGAAAATATTTTGAAAATATTTCGATTATAGGGGAAAATCGAAAAATTCTCGAACATTTTGCGAAAAATGCTTCCCAATCCACAAAAATTCGAATTTCGAAAAACGCGAAAATTAATCGATAGATATGGTTTTTACGCATCGAATGATATGTGTCTCAATGTTCTAGCTTGAAAATCCTAGGAGGAGATAGATTTCTACAGTACCCCCTTTCTTGATCGTTTTCTAAGAATTTCACGTTTTCTTTCATTTCTTCGAAAAATGGACACGGATAATAGCTGTCTATTTTTCGGTCTTAAATGGTGTACCAAGTTTCAAAGTGATTCATCTGTAAACAGCCGACAAAAAAAAAGTTGCCAGACGCTCCACTTAAAAAATTAGCTGGCCAAAGTCACCCCATAGTACATCGGCTAAATGGGGTGACTTCGGCCAGCCAATAAATGTTTAGAATAATATATTTTTCTTCTTTTTTTTTCAGACAATATGCACAACTATAAACGTTAATTAGATTCTGTGCCATATAGGATATATTATGAGGAGTCGTTTAAGAAAGCATTGCAATTGATAAAAGATGGTGTTAGCTTAAGAGAAGCTGCAAATATTTGCGAAGTCCCTCGTTCAACTTTGAGCGACCGATGTGCTGGCCGTCATGTAAAAATTTTAGGACAGTCTACTCTTATACCTACAGAGGTGTTCAGATTTAGTATCCTACATTATTCTGCTTTAAGACTGGGAATTCCCATTACTGGCCATTAGACGGCATGGATCTGTGTTTTTTGGTTAAAAATTACCTTGACAAACAGGGTCGCACTTTACGTAAGTTCAAGGGTCGCACCTCTATCAAGCATCATTGGTTTTTTGAAGAATGCTCCAGATCCCATGGGGACTAGATTTTTCAAACTTTCACGTCCAGCTGCCATTGAAATCGACGGAAAGCTGCCCTAATGAAGCATATGAATCACAAATGTGAGTCCTTATCTTTGTGTTACAATTTTTATAATACACAGTGGCATTGATTATCATTTTTTAAAACACCCTACGTGGCCGATGTACCCCCGCTAATGGTTGAATTTGGCCACGAAATCATTTTTACTACGTTTTTACTGTTTTAACACATGTGGTCGAAGTCATCCCATCGCGGGGTGACATCGGCCAACCAGCCAACTTAGAAAAATATTAAATAATAAAAGTGACATAACTTAGAAATGACACATATAAAGAACATTTCAGTAATATATTTACGAATTTACAATCACCGGCAATGCCTCATTCCTATTTTGTAGGAATTTGATTGGCAGAAACTAGTCTAATTTGGCCAAAATCACCCCAGTTGACGGTACGCATTTTTTGCATTCTTATGAGTCATCCTGAACCAAGTTTGGTCCATCGAAAGCTCGCATCAATGATCTCTCTGCATGCTCATGCTGTGGGTAATTTATTGTGTCAATATTTGGACAACATGACCCATTCACTTCCCCGAGTGTACTCACGGAGGACGGAGAGAGTGACGGAGGCGACAAGGGCGGCAGTGGCGTCCTTGAGGGCGGGGTGGCCGCCCCTGCAGGAATATTGCTGACCATCGTCCTCGGCGCGCGCCGCCACCTTCAGGCGACTGACGAGGGTCACGAGACGACGGTGGCTGCCTTTCTCTTCGTGGTCCTCTTGCAGGCCTGAGGTTACAAGTGGCAAGTGACGTTACAAGTGGCAAGTAGCGTTGCAAGTGGCAAGTGGCGTTACAAGTGGCGAGTGACGTTACAAGTGGCAAGTGACTCAAGTGACGTTACAAGTGGCAAGTGACGGCACAAGTGGCAAGTGACGTCACAAGTGGCAAGTGACGTTACAAATGGCAAGTGACGTTACAAGTGGAAAGTGACATCACAAGTGGCAAGTGACGTTACAAGTGGCCAGTGGCGTTACAAGTGGCAAATGACGTTACAAGTGGCCAGTGGCGTTACAAGTGGCAAATGACGTTACAAGTGGCAAGTGACGTCACAAGTGGAAAGTGACGTTACAAGTGGCAAGTGACGTTACAAGTGGCAAGTGACGTTACAAGTGGCAAGTGACGTTACAAGTGGCAAGTGACGTTACAAGTGGCAAGTAAGGTCACAAGTGGCAAGTGACGTCACAAGTGGCAAGTGACGTCACAATTGGCAATTGACGTTACAAGTGGCAAGTGACGTCATAAGTGGCAAGTGACGTCACAAGTGGCAAGTGACGTCGCAAGTGGCAAGTGACGTCATAAGTGGCAAGTGACGTCACAAGCGGCAAGTGACGTCATAAGTGGCAAATAACGTCATAATTGTCAATGTGACGTCAGAAGTTTGGTGTGGCTAATAGAGGAGTTGATACCAAGATGAATTGCAACATTAAATGTCGTTTAATCATATTTATAGGAACAATAACCTATTATTCTTGTTGTCAATTAGAGTAACTCTATTTGTAAACTGAGAAAAATTTCAAGCAATAAATACATTTTCTTTATTTTTCGTGCAGCCAAAAATTGTACTCGCAATGACAGAAGCCGCAGGATGGAATATTTCCTAACTGTTGGCTGAGCTTGGTTACTGTTGGAAATTATAGGCGGCAGTAAAATTTGAGGAATTACTTTGGTAGTTGGCAATAAATTTTAGACACATTTTCAGTGCATATATGCTATATTTCTTTTAAATTATTCTGTAGGCTGGTCACCGATGTTAATGAAAAACGATGTTAATTCTCCTAATTTGAAAAATGCAAAAGTTAATTCTTGTGTGTTGCTATAATCAAGGCTAGCAACGCACCTAATTTATTTTGTTTAATTGTATAATATAATTCGAAATGATGGACTTCAGAATATGTATGATTATAATTTCGAAAAAGTTAATTTTCGTCACACGTCTATACCGATTAGATATAAACATATTCAATAATATGTACCTTATTTTCCTTTAAACCAAAAATAATTTTCTCGCTATTTTGAATAATTAACACGTTTCTAATAATTTGAGCATAGTTAAATGTATAATTAGAGTCGTAAATCATCACTGCAAGATCTAAGTAAGAAAGAATGCTAAAATTTCAGATTCTTGAGACGACAAAACTTCAAGTTCAAGTTGCGCAGTCCGGAAAAATGTTCTTAAGTAAACTTGTCCGCACTGAATGACGCTATTTCCTACTCAGAGAATTAACTGAACTGCATTGCTACAAACCTAATGATGAGATCGAAGCCATTTTCCGACCAGCTCTTATAGTCTCGCAAGTAAACTTTCCGGCTTAAAGTTCGCAAAGACGAAAGTTTCAGAAAAAAATTATTGTGGCATGTAGACGTGATTGCAAAATATCTGATAAAATGTCGGTAATGTTGTCAAGCTACGTAATATTACCAGAAGAAAATGACAGATATACAGAATTCCGAACAGTATTTTTGTGGTTTATGATCAATGAGATTTTCTTAAATTAATTATTAAAAATTATAATAAATAAATCCGAAAAATTGTCACGATATTTTGAAAAAGACTTTCAATGTTCCCCTTTTAAAACATTTTGGATTTAATTCTAACATGGTTCATCCACATAAGTATCAAATGGAACAACTTGTAATACATTCGTGTGTCATAAAAATCCCCATTTTCAGCCATCATCAATCGAGGCCAGAGACATTCTCAAAAAGGCTTTAAATTTCGGCAATGTCAGAAAAGATCCACGCGACACCAGAAAAATTGAACCAAATTGCTGATGTCGCTAGCACAGCCAATGCGTGTCAGGCGCAATTGCTCGGTGACCGAGTCCGATTTAATGAGACTGAAGCGCGCTGCATTGACGATTCGATGTAATTACGTTCTGCTAAGCCGAAGCGAGCGCGTTCGGTTAGATGAGGCGAGCGCTGAGCCAAATATGTTAGGACAGAGCAATTTATTTCTCAATTTGACGTGTCCATCACAAACCACCGCCTCCAACCCACGACATCAACGCCGTTTAGAGGATGTGACAGCAAGAATCAAGCACTTCGCTCAGTCTTCCGGAGCTGCAATCTAAATTTGAATATCTGACGTAGGTATTGTTGTTGGCAAGTGATTTTCGTGGATGTGGAGTTATGTATTAATTTATACACTTATAAAAACTGAATGAATTTCAAATTATTTTGAATTTCTTGCATATTTATTGCTCTGCTTGAGTTAGTTTCGTTTACGTTATGAACGGTGAAACGAATTGAGACAGTTTCCAAAAGCACTACATAAAGATCACGTGTGAGTTAATATAAAACATTTTATTTATTATGGAATTTCAATACTAGATGGTTGCTATACGATACAAAAACAATTTTCGCGGAGAATACATTCGAGACACTTCTACACTCGAGAATAATCATCACCTTGACGGTGATGATCGAAACTTTTTTCATATAGAAACTCATGGCTCGAACTGTTATAATATAGAACAATACGAAAGAAGAAAAGTTAGACTTGTCTCATCAAGAGGAATCTACATAGGAAAGTTGAGCAAACTTCCAGGAAGTTGTTCGAATATTCATGAGTAAGACTGAGTAAAAGTATTTAATTAACAATAACCATCGAATCTAATGGAAGCCACATAACACAAAATCAAAATTTGTGCTAAATGAGAAATGATACAATAGTTTTGTATAAGCAAATGTTAAAAAGTATAAAATAAGAATTCACTTTCAATTTTCCAACGTAAAATAAGTCTCTAAACTTATGTCGTTAAAATGTTATCAAAAGAGAATTGAATGAATTACATTGCTAATCAGCTTCTAATTTAATTCTTATGGCTCCGAAATACTCGCTACTGACTTGAGTTTAGGATCATAAGGCACTTAATTGAACTAATTACAATCACTCCATATAACTCGAGTTAATAAATATCAATAAATAATCACACCAATATCACTGTTTTTTTTCAATTTTACAGGTACACGACAGACCTGAGTACAAATGAATTGAAAATGTCACTAAGTTTATTCCAATCTTACAGCACAGTCATACGACTAACTTGTGTCTATCAGCATCGATAATATATCTAATTTCTCATCATTTCCGCAATACTAAAGACAATGTGACTAATTGTTTTCAATTCCTCAGACACACGACTGACTAGAGTCTATTTAAATTTAAAATTGTACTTCTTTCGTATCTGTTTCACAATCGCGAGACAGACTTTAGTCAATAAAAATAGAAAATTTCACCATAATTTCCAATTAATTCCACAGCCTCACTACTTAATTGAGTTTCAAAACATTGATAATGTCACTAAATTTCTTAACAATTCCTCAGCCACAATACTTACTTGAGACTATAAACATTTATATTGTATTATCATTGATATTTTTTCTCATAAATTTCCCAGGCTTCCGAATAGATTGAATCTATCAGCATCGATAATGCCATTAATTTCGCATCATACCTACAGTCATATGACCGACGTAAGTCAATAAGTCAATGAATATTGATAATTTCACTAATTTCTTTCCCTTCCATAGCTAAATAATGACTGATTTGAATCAATCAGATCGATAAATAATGTCACTAATTCAGTAAAATGATACATAATCTGACATATTTCTTATCAATTATACTGACTTGAATTAATAAGCAGGCCGTCGCGATACCACGTCACGGAAGGCTCAGGCCTCGCGTCGACCACGCGGCACTCGAGCGCTAGTGACGACCCTTGCACCAGCTCCACCACAGCATCGTCCCGCCACCCTGCGATGCTGATGCCGCTAGGGGGCACTGAACCAACAAACCGGGGGGCAGCGTTATTAATAGATTAATGTTTTAAAGAATATTTATCATTAACCATAGACGATGATTATTTTCCATTAGAGTATATGTTACATTTTTATCGTATTTTTCAAAATAAGTACTTGAATATGTATGCAAATAGAAATTGTAACTGAAATGCCTGGTGAAAATAATTGGTATATGAAATTATTACTATTTACGTTTTAAAGAATATTTATCATGATCAAATGACGATGATTATTTTTCATTGGACTATTATGTTACATTCGTATTGTATTTTTTTTAAAGAGGCACTTGAATATGTATGCAGATAGAAAATGTAACTCCAATGCCTGGTGAAAACAATTGGTATGGGAAATTATTACGATTAAAGTTTTAAAAAATATTTATCATGAACAAATGACGATGGATATTTTCCAATGGATTATATGTTACATTGGTATTGTATTTTTTTAAAAGAGGCACTGTAATGTGTGTGCAGATAGAAAATGTAACTGTAATGCTTGGTGAAAACAATTGGTATAGGAAATTATTACGATTAACGTTTTAAGGAATATATATCATGAACAAAATGACAATGATTATTTTTCAGTAGATTATATGTTACATTCTTATTGTATTTTTTTAAAAGAGGCACTGTAATGTGTGTGCAGATAGAAAATGTAACTGTAATGCTTGGTGAAAACAATTGGTATTGGAAATTATTACGATTAACGTTTTAATGAATATATATCATGAACAAATGACAATGATTATTTTTCAGTAGATTATATGTTACATTCGTATTGTATTTTTTAAAAGAGGCACTTTAGTATAAATGCAGATAGAAATTGTAAGTGCAATCCCTCGTGAAAACCATTGGGATAGGAAATTATTAACAGCTTGACTAAATATATATTTCTTTAAAAATAAAAATAGAATATACAAAAAGATATTTGATTCCGAATACATAAGAATATTATAATATAAAAAAATGAGCCGTTTGTGAGTAATTTTATTTCAGAAAGTTATTGTTAAATGAAATAAACATTTATAGTTAATGATTTTTGTAATAACCATCAATATTTCTAATGAAAGATATTAATCGCTAATAATGAAATTATACTACTCAAAAATAAAAATTAATAATAAAATATTGTGAATAAATGATAAAAATTTCGAAAAATTCTTTTATCAATATGTAATGAATTAAAATTTTTAATTCCATAACAATTATTCGTAGTATGAGCAGGTCTGTTTTTTTTTTTAAGCCTCCCAAACCTGCACTCATTCTTTACTTTGGTCCGGCTTTGCTGGCTCCCGGAAACTGTGATAAATCACAACCACTCTTCTACTCTAGCCCTTTATCTTTTGACTTATAGGATGGATATCTCGGTGCTACAAGAATTGTTACCGAAGAGTAATTCTATTAATAATGGTAATAAAAAATATAAATATAAAAATGTGAAGAAATATTGCTTTGTCAGGATATATTGCGTTAGCAAAATCTACTAAAATCCGTATCAGAAAAGAATGTCTTGGAAATAATTATACAGGTCTGTCATGATCAACTTCTTGTCAAATACTTCAAAATTAATCTATTAATTTCCAGTGAGAGTTAATGTACGAGTGGTTTTACAATGATTTTTAGGGTGAGAAAATTTTTTTTAATCGGTGTGAATTACATAATATTTAGTGATTCATAATAATCAATTACATTATATTATGTAATTCATAGAAGTCAAATAGAACTTATAATCAAGCTACCATACAGGCAACAATTTTTTTACAGTCTATTTGTCGTTGCTGTTCATAGAGAATTAAACATAATAGATGGTAACGTCTGGGTCACAGATAAATTCTTTGCTTTCAGTTTGAAAGAGAAATTTTCCAGCCTAACTATTCACACCTATGAAAGTTAAAAAATTAACCTTTTAACCGTAACTCTAGTTAATGAATCTTTTTATTGAATGCCATGAAAGAAGGTTATAATATCCGTAACTTAATAGTTTAAACTTTGTTTAAAGATTACCAAACAAGAGCTGCGTTCCCTAGTCGTAATAAAGCAGTACGTCACCTAGCACAGTTACGGTGGCTGAGGCCCAGATGGGCGCCGCTACAGCCGTGGGCCCCACTTGACATTGATACTCTCCATCATCCTGGAGCGTCACTCCAGTGATGACCAGGTAATGCTCCCCGATACTTGAGTCTCCCGTGTAGCGGTAGCGGGGGTAGCCTGGCACTCCTCTCTCAAATCCTGCAGTAATGCAAATATTTTATAATATCATCTAATGTAAGATTTTAGGAATGCTAATAACATTATTGTATGTTTTACAAAAATCTTCATCTAATGAATTATATTACATTGCAGTTTTCCCGTGAGCTCTGCGACTGCAGGATATAACAATTTAAAAAGGATCAAGTCATCGTTCAGTGATAAACTGCAAAGTCAGTCATAGCGTTTGTGTCTCTATAGTCCCGAAAACTCTCATCAAGGTTAGTTTAGGTTATTCTGACGGCGAGGCGAACTTAATCATATTTTTTCAATTAACTGCCAAGGTATATCTTATTGATATGAAATATTAAGAAAAAACGAGTAAAATTAATGAAAGAATAAACAAGAATATTAACAGTATTATTTAACGTAAAAATACAACCATATGATAGTATTAACATGAGTGTATGCTTAAATGAATCGCAGATGGTAGTCATGATAAGCTAATTCAGCAAGAACAAATTCTCATAACAACTTCCAAGCTTTTTGATGTAAATTCATATTTCTTGCCATGATTAAGCAGGTAATTAAAATGAGCGATTTTTTCAGAAAGAAATAGAACGGTTCGAAGAATAAAAGGGAAACCTAAATAATCTTCAAATGCCCCAAAGTTATAGAAGTCGCCTAACGGCTCACAACTTCCGGAATAAATTACAATTTTTATCATTCGTAGCTGCATATATATCGCTCTTGAAAAGACTTTCTGAGATACAGCGTGAATATAAAGTCCCAAACGTCTATGGTTTCAAGAGAAAAGCGACGATGCCGGATCGAGCGTAGTGTAGCGTTGCTGTATTGAAGTGGTCATGTCCAAAGATATACACTTCTATTACGGAGCTCAGTTCAACAAGAGGCAGTAGTTGCAGTAAAAATATATGGCTCTCAGTGGAGCTTAATGTGTAGTGTTTTAGTTTTATCGGAGCATCTTATCGTGAAGAGAACATACCACAACAACAGCGTCATCGTCTCAAGCATTTTTCAGGACTCAAGTCGCATCCACAACGAAACGAGACAAATCACTCGTGTCCTGTTAAAGGTCATTCGGTACATTTGTTGCTCGTAACGGAAACATTTTAACCCTGAATAAACTTCACTGCTCGATATTAGTGGAGTTATTATTTTAATTTATCATTAATATTAATTAGTAATATTTCCCAGAATATAACCTATAAAGGAGTTTGTACGAAAGTTCGAGGGTATTTTTAGGTCCGAGAATTCCCGCCATGAGTAGAGTGTGAACGCTGCATGGGGCGACACGAGCAGCTATTGTCACAGAACGTCTAGCACGGCGACCGCTCAATGTTCCTTCGTGGTTCCAAATGAGCCTTGTTTATGCTAGAGGTCGTCTAAAAGAAAATTTTATATAGGTTCCGAATAACAGGCTCTTCAAGAAGCTGAAAATTGAAACCTGGTTTCATACCATGGAGAGGAAACCGGGTTTCTCTTGGTTTTCGATTTATATAGAATTGCGGTAAATGGTATCGATCTGGCGATAGTATTATTGTGTTGGCGTACGATTTTGTTCAGTTTATTGTTGAAATATAATACATATAACAGTTCTCAATAACATAGCAATATTGAGATTACAATTACCGTGAATTAATTAATTAATTCATTAATGTAGTTTCAGGAACTTCATGCAAATATAATAACCGAATAAATCATCCCCTTAAAATAACCTGTAACATTTCAGTACCACTATAATGATGAGTAAAGTGGAACTTTATTATGCAGTAAGTAATTCTGGTGTAGGCCGGAACGCGTTCTGAGTCGGGAACGCAAAATGAGGCTGAGCGGGAGTTTTAATTTGCTCTTAATAGAGCTCATTACTGGACTCACCTGCGGCTGGAATTAAATATTATTTTTTTATAATTTAATGAAAGATGCAATTAAATCTGTTCAGCTGAATTTTTTATTAATTGAATCAAGTTTCTACTAATTTGAAATAAATTCAATTGTGTTTGAAGTCTGCAGTGGACGTGTATAATTGGAGGTTCGTTGGATTTGTCAATTTGCAATGAGAGATAAAATAAATTAGCATTCATTTCGAGGCATCAATATCCAATTAGTGCTGATAGCAGATTTATATTATCGGCAAATAATATTCTGCCCATTAAATATTCGATATCGCTTATAAATTCTGATGTTTCTCATTTCATCGATAAATCATAATGATCGTTAAATTTCATGGACATGAATTTTGCCCTGAATATGCTTTTGAACTCACCATTGAAACGCTGCAACTACTGTAGTTTGAAGTTGATTGAAATAAAACATCTTACAAAATCGTTTTTACAGAGATTTTTTCGTAAAATATTTTATTCCTATGAAAATACATAGTTTTCCTGCATGTCCTTATAAAATAATGATGAAATGAAGATAAAAAATATATAAAATGAAGATAAAAATTGCGAAACTGGAAGTTACCGAGAATAACAAACATGGTTCATGGCTCGGGTACAGGATTTATTGCCCAACCATATAGGACAAGGAAAGGAAGATGTTTTGCTGACGTCGACGAAACGAAGGTCCCGGAACTAATTCATCACAAAAGATGAATTATCAGTATTTTCTGAGTCAACATAATGCGTCCAGAATTACAATACTGAATGATACAGCAGAAATCGTGATACTGAATTGGCAATATATTGTGCGACACATAGATAAAAACAAAGGAATTTGGTCAGAGACAAGACGCCGTCTGTCTTCGGCATGAAAGCTCTGAAGATACGAGGCAAACTTTAGCCAGGGCAGGAATCCCATCTATCGTAGCAATACAAGTCCAAATTCAAATTTAGACTGGAAATATCAGTGATGATACTAAATATTGTGTGATAGTTGGGTATTGGTTATGCAAAGTGATTATTAGAAATAAAAAAAAACTATGTTCAAGCGATTTCTCAGACACCAGAAAATTTTGCGTTTGCAATGATATATCTATCAACACTTTTCACGGGCACAGAAAAAACTGTACATCGGTTTTACTATCAGTAACCCTCGTGGTGTAAAGTACGAATAATTTTTTTTTTTTAATATTTACGATGCAATTAATTTTAATTAGATATTACAATAACAAATATTTGCTCATTGGCTTTCCGTACATAATATTACGAAACCCACCGAAGGCGAATTTGTCTTTGGCCCTATGCACATAAAGAATTTGACTTTGGCCCAATGCACATAAACCTCGGTGTCCGAATAAAATTAATATATTACTATTTAATTAATATTTAGCAAGCATTATATCAATATAGTCGCATTGCCAGCATAATACTATAGGAAACCCACCGAGAGCGAAGCCATCCTTGGTCCATTGCGCGCGTCCCTGCTGATAGTCGACGGCACAGCGCAGCGTCACGGAGCTGCCCTCCGCCGCCAGCACGCTCGCCGGCACCTCCCGGAACTGCTGGCCGGGTTCATCTGAACAAAGCCAAGGCAAAGAATATTTTTATGTAAAATATATATAGTGTTCTTTATAAGGTGCAATTAATCAGATTAGCAGGCAAAAGAAAGAATATTTTTGCTCTATATTAATATGGTGTTCCTAATCTCGTTCGCGTCATAACCAAGAATATTTTAATGTGTGAACTAAATGACGTTAAAGTTCTTAGGTACACTTTTCACCAACTTGACATGAAACGATTTCTATATAAAGACATATTTCTAGTAGGAGAAAGCGATTAAGTAACCATTAATGTCGCTTACCGTGTTTCTTTTACATCAGTCATCAGTACTTCTGGGGTATAAACTTATAATTAAATTACTTATTTTGTCGTATTGCTGTATAATTCCTCGTATATGGTGGCGAGTAAGCGAGATGTTCGTATCATGATGAATCTCAAGTGAAGGTTTAATGTTGTTATTCAAAAAGTTTTTGTCCATGAATTACATACCATTTTCAGGTAATCAAAAGAAATTGATCAAATATTTCCTATAGAATCGAACTCGATTGATCTAAGTAAGCCCAACTATTATGAGCAATTACCATATGAGGACAATTGAGAAACGAAACACGTCCGGTCATACATATAATACATATTTCATAAATGCCTTATGAAATAATTCGTAAATTAAATATGATGAATACTATTTTTGCTTGTGGCATCACTCGATGCTCTAGTTCCCGATCCTCCGCTATTTCAGAATAATTACAATATTAAAAATCGATGGCACCCAAAATAGCAACCTCGGCTGCGAAATTTCACGCTATAATTGATACATTTTAGACTACACATCTCTATAGACAATTCAGCAAAATTTCTAGTTTTAAGTATTATCAAGTCTTGTAATAATTAATCTAGCCATTGAAGTCGAATAAAAAATGTATAAATAAATAAATGTATCAAAAACTAATTGAATTTTAGAATAAATGTTATTTACTGCTGCAGGCTGAACTGCAGATTTTACGTATTGTGGTTACCAAATCTTAATTGAAACTGAACGAATAATATTCCTTAGATAGCATAGAACTAATTTCTTTTCCAAAATTTGTTTTCCTTCGTCCTTCTTGAAAGACAGGTCAGTATTTTCTGTCGTTACGAAGTTCATATACGAAAAAAACTGAGCCTCTCGAGGCGAGAAAATGCGCTCGGCGATGATCCACGATAGCGGTGATGAATGGAAGCTCGTCGTTGAAATGCTCCTGAGAATAGCAAGACCTGAATTAATCATCACTCGAAAGGCTGCGAAGTCGAAAAGTTTTTTTTACGATAGGAAATACGAGGGAATTGCCTTCATGAGACAAGAGTTAAGTCTCAAAATGCTATCTAAATGGAAATTGTGTAACGCATTGAAATACTTTGAAGATTAAAGCCCACAATTGTTATGATACATAAAGAAGGACTCGAATAAAAGAACACTGTGTATAATTTTAAGAATTCCTTGCAATTCGCTATCTAAGAAAAGCAATCATATAAGAGCAATGGAAGCAATAGCTTTCCACACGTGGACATTGGCCACCCTGTATCACCGCCCAACATGGGGCTTATCAAACAACCCGTACAAAAGAAAGATTCAAGAGGCCAAGCGTCGGCGGTCGGGCTTGTACTGAGGCTATCAAGTACACGATGGAAAAAAGAAGTCCAAGAAGCCCAGAGTAAGCCATCGGGCAAGTCTTTTGTTGGAGCACCGCAGCTGCTGACGATAGCAAGCGTCGTTCTATCTTAAGGTCCGGCACTCTGAGATACGACCTCCGGCTCGCGACTCATGGCTAACATACGCTTGTAGAACGTTTGTGTTTTGGAACCGCCTATTTCCTAGAAAACTTTCCAACCTTTTATATAATTAACGATTGCACGAGCATTCGTTATTCTTCTGTTGCTATTTGCGGGTTCAAATTAAAATCGGGTGAATTAATGGCAATTGCAATCAATTTCAAGTAATATTGGTGGGTGTATTGTTTGAATGTTTAACTTTATTGTACAAAAAATCCTAAAAAAAGAAAAACTGCGAATGAAATGTTGGGAGAATTTAGAAAACTACATCGGATTGGACGCAGAATGCTTGCAATAACTCTACGCTTGAATACGGCCATTATTCCTTTAAATTTCACAATAGAGCATTTTAAACTGACAAAGGATTTTCGTTTAGGTCGTGACTTAGTGGTTGATAAACACTGACAGGTTTAGATAAGAGGAGAAACATGTACAGTTTTTTCCCTTGTACACACGTCCCGCACACACGTCATATGAACAAAAGAAAAGAGTATGTCTCGCTTTTGATATAAATGTAGGAGTCTCGTTTGTCTGGCTCAAAGCCAAATGAAAGCGGCGTGCTCTGCAGCACCCACAATAGTTTCACTTAGAGTACACTGTGGGTCTCTTCGCAATATTTGTCTAACTCAGTTTGAAAAATTCGGGTAAAAAAAATAATATGCAAATTTTCAGCTTCTCCGCAATTTCGCTGTCAAATAAAATCTCTATTGTTTCTCTCGTGTACAAAAATTCTTTATTTTTTTTTGTGTTGGCAGAACAGCAAGTTGAATTTCAGTCTGCCAGTGCTTCACGATGAAGAGCGACATGCATTTAAATTGCTGAATTTGGCGCCCCATGTAGAATATCGCCGAGTTTTGCGCCGCGCTTGCTTCACTGGATGGGCGATGCTGTCGTCACCGCTTCGTGATCTCGCCCGCCAAATTTAAGAGGATGCCTCCTCAGATACCGCTCATCCAAACGGTAGCTAGTGAACCCTTTTAATGTATTTTCAATCGCCGTTAAAATTGAATTTCAACCGAAACAACTCGTATAAATTTAAGACCATTTTAATTTATTGTTGCTGCATTGAAATAATAATTCGCCTCAGAACAAGTTCATCCAACGGTAGCTAGTGAACCCTTATATGGTATTCTCAATCGTCGTTAAAATTGAATTTCACCCGAAACAGCTTGTATAAATTTAAGACCATTTTAACTTATTGTTGCTGCCTTGAAATAATAATCGCCTCAGATCAAGCTCATCCAACGGTAGCTAGTGAACCCTTATATGGTATTTTCAATCGGCGTTAAAATTGAATTTCACCCGAAACAGCTTGTATAAAAACACTAAAAGCATTGACTGTTATGTATTTTCGCTAAAAATTATTCCGACGTATCCGAATTTCACCGTAATTTTTATGCGCCAGAATTTTTTCAAATCATGGATGTACACTCAAGTCCAAATGAAATAACATCACATGCCAGAGTACAGAAAGTAGCTCTAAAGATTTATGTTGTCAAGGTTCTTCTGTCAGTGACAAAGATTTAAAAAAAACTCTTTTTCATAAACTATCCTATCTACTAAGGCTTCTTCTACTAAAGCTAGGCTATTCTACTAACTTGTTCACGTCGAATCAAATTTGAAATTACTCGTTTACACTGTGGAATTAAACTTTCTCTGTAAACATTTGAGCCCGACCTATAAAGTTGTAACGACCTCAAACAAACATCCAATTAGTCCTACATTTTTGAAAAGCATGCACCAGTACGTAAAATTTCCTTCGTGTGTGTTAACCTGTATTATTTTCTTCAGTTGACCCCTGGAATCACCGTTGAATTTTCAATAACATCTTTCCTACCTGTTTAAAAGTAATATATCATAATAAAAACAATACAGAATTCATTTGTTTATAGAGAGTCAAAAGATGGCGAACGGGAACGTTGTTGCAGCGCTCGTTAATAGCGGGACGTGAGAAGTTCGGATGAGAAGTCGTTAGTCGACCAAATTCCTAATCGATCATTTATTTATACGCTACCCTTCACTATATCTCGCATCCCTGGGGCTGATAGTTACGGCAAATTTGGAAAGTTTTTAATTGCTCTTCAAGGAATTTGAATGCATTAATTGCATTCAATTAATTGCATTTGAATGCAATTGCCACAATTGCCCTACTGTTTGATCCAATTAGGTATTTTTAGAGTAGCCAATAATTGTTATTTTCTCTGCACCAATTACCGTCACAATTATTTTATATGAAAGGAATTTTAAGTTCAGATTTTAAACAAAATAAAAGAGAAATTATTCATATGCAACTATTAGTTCAGGTATAGTTCTTGCAACTTTAAAAGACATCATATAACAGACAGTGAATTCAAACGGAGGAAACTTGTCATACACGAAGGAAACACTAGAACGGGCTCTTTTATATTTCTACTTTGTGGTGTACGGGATTATTTAATAATAACTGCATGTAGGGTTTTTATAACTATGATTTAACAATAAAAATTGATCCTATTTTAATTTAAGGGCAAATATTAAGTCATTTTGCAGATAACTCGTATTTTGTGATGTAAGATATCAATTTCTTTCAAATTTCAAACGTAAATTCAGGTGTTCATGATCTACCAAAATAAAATGCACAACTGTGTGAAATGAGCTTAAAACGCTCGAATTTAAAAAACTATGACAATGGTTGAAGAGATTTATCGAGTCGGCAATACTTTAAATTCAACATCGAACTAAATTCCATCCTCAGTAAATTAATAAAAATAATATAATAATAAAATAAATGCCTGCACACGCTAATTAAATTCGAGCAAAAAATCCTCATACGGAGATTTAAATTCCATTTATTAAGTTTATAAGCAAAGTCAGGCAACAGAATTTGTACGTAACCTCACTTACTCGAGTCTAACTTGGACCACCCGACCAGAAAATTCAGCAATAAAGCTAAAGTGGCTTCTGTATGAGAGACGACTGCCTGTCAACAGCACCGGCATTAAAAAATGACGCAGCGTTGAGCAGTCTCAGCCATTCCCGTGCGCCGCATGCAGCCATGACACCCAATATTTTGCAAGACTATCCTGCCAGAGACCGTTGTGTAGGCGGCTCAACCTTGTACAATGTAGAGTTATAGTTTTGTATTCATAACTTTTACACGTATTAAGTGGCTGCGTTTGCGCTTAGTCGCTGCTTGTCTCTTAATTAGACTGGCTAAATGACACAGCATTTAGGCAACATTAATTTTGGGCTTCTCTTTTTTTGCATATACAGGTTAGAATATATCATTTCACTTATTACGTTACTATATATTTGACTTTTAACATGACGTAATAAATGACTACGGAACTGTTGACGTTATTTTTGTTAATAAAACACAAACTCTATTTTTCATATTAATTTAAGTTCAATAGCAATGAATCGCCCATTTTAAAAAGTATTCTTCTAAGTTCTTGAAAGGAGCAATGATCAACTATAAAATTTACCGAAGACATGGCTGCTATGTTTTGCCATTGTCGTTATTGTCAGAGTTGTGGAGCCACAGCGCGATCTATTTCAGAACTGCTTCTACATGCACCGTTGTTCGAAAAATCTTTGATGCCTCCTCTTTTTAAATTAATCCAGATAACACGAATCAAACTTCAAGGAATTATTCATGGTACAAAATTTTTCACAATGTTGTGCATTAATCAAACTTTTTCGGGTTGTAAGGCGTGACTCTCGTATGCTGGGGCGTTGATAAAAAAACTTCCCTAAAATGAGCACGAATCAGCGCATTTTAGCGAATCAGAAAATGTTATGTAATATTGCATAATTGAGAAGATATTTAGATAAGATTGCCTATTAAATATGTTACTTATAAAGACTTTGTCCTATTCTTTGTAAGTAAAAATATAATCTTGTGTGCTGAACGCGATTCCTACGCCAGAATCTCGCAGTTGTCCCTGGCAGGCGAAGGTGTTGGCTGGGAGACTGGGCAAGAAAGCAACCAAGCGACCTAATCACAGTTTGCTGTCACGCTCGTATCCGCAGGAATAAATGTTCTAAAGCTAGGGGAAGAAATTCCCGTCAATCCCTAGAAAATAGCCCATTGACAGCCATGCGCTCCCGTACCATTAGCTCTCTGAGAGATGGGCTCCATTTTTTATGCCCTGCAACTATCGGCAGCGAAACGAAGACGACCGGCTGTTGTCTCAATACTAAGCGTGAGAGACGGAGATGAATGTTAAACGTAATTTGAATGTCATGAAAATCGCGTCAAACTTTCGCATGAGAAATAGTTTATAATAATATTTCTGAATAGTGACCAAGTAACTTGTTCGAACATGAACTCTATAGGATGAGTATTATTCCGAACTTCCGAAGTGTTTTACAAGGACTTTCCATCGCACATGTCTTTCTCGTCACCGAAAAACAGCTGGTGATAATATCTTATAAAATCTTCTATTGAGAGATGCATAATCAGTGCAGCTCAGGGGCCTCCATTCAATTATGGCCTCTAAAAATTGCCTAGACGTTAATTACATGGCTCTTCCCCACCGAAATTCGATTTATGTCATACAAAGAAAATTTTAGATTAGGTTCGTTCAGTGAATGCTTCTTGCCGGTGGGCTTCCCTCCAATTTTCGTAATTATATCTTGCGTTACATGACCCTGCGGTGACCGGAAAATTTCTAATATTAAAAATTAAAACGGTAAAATTCACAGGATTAATAAATTGAACATTTCTTGTCCATCCACTTGCATAATATCAATATTTAGAATTTGTAGCACAGAAAATTATGGAGATTCGTATACATTCTTTAGAGAACTGAAAAGTCAAATATCAGGTTTCCAAGGGACATTTTATTATAATTTTAATTTTACGACGTTTCGAATGCAACTTCATTCTTGAATGAAGTTGCAGTCCAACAGTCCAACCTTTGCTGAATTCTACATGTGCGAACTAGAAAACCGAGTATTGTCGGACGCAACAATCAGGCCTGAAATCTACTGTAGATACGTCGACGACATTTTTGTCGTTGTTCGAGACGAGAATCACATGACGGAGCTACGCGTGGCCTTGGAACTCAGTTCAGTTTTGACATTCACCTGCGAATTAGGGCTGAATCAGTCTTTGCCCTTCCTCGATGTACTCGTACAAATGGAAGATACAATGTTCGTCACTACAGTTTAACGAAAACCTACAGACGTCGGAAGAGTTCTGAACGAAGCAAGTGAATGCCCCCAGCGATACAAAACCAGCACTATTCGCGCCTTAATACACAGAGCATTTAAAACCTGTTCAACCGCCAGTGAGTTGAGAACTGAACTCCAGGCCTGCAAGCAAATCCTGGTAAACAACGGTTATGCGAATACAACTATCGACAGCGAAATCTCAAACTACCGAGCACGTCAAAACCAAACGGACAATGAACCAGCATCTAACGAAAGTATTATAACAATTTATTACCAAAATCAGATGATTAAAATGTCCCTTGGAAACCTGATATTTGACTTTTCAGTTCCTATCAAGAGCCTAATTCGCCGAATAGAGAAAAACAATAAGAAAATTGTCAATAAGAAATACTCTCTGGTCTTCAATGAAACCTGCATTAAAGAAAATCTTCTGCCAAACTACACCAATATTCTTTAGAGAATTATACGCGTGTGGTTAGTGACAAGAGAATTCGTTTATTAAAATTATCAGAGAGTCTGACAATTCTTCAGATGACGTTAGTAGATCCAAAGGCATATTTCAGGAGGTAGTTCTATTTTATTAACCTCGTCTTGAATGCAACAAACATTCAATTTCAAGTTACAAGGAGCATTGCATATAGAAATTTTGGTGGAAATAAGTACATAATATACGTAAATATGGTTATTCAATGCTCTTTGTAACTTGAAAATGAATGTTTGTTGCATTCGAGACGTCATTAATGAACTAAAACTACCTCCTGAAATATGCCTTTCGACCTACCAACGTCATCTGAAGAATTGTCCGACTCTCTGATAATTTTAATAAACGAAATCTCTGTTTACTAATCTCTGTCACTCTGCTAATCTCTGTCTCTGTTTACTAATTTCTGTCACTCTACTAATCTCCGTCACTAATCGCACGCGTATAAATCAGTAAATTCTACCATCTAAAACTAATTCTTTGGAGAGTGTACGTTTTGCATCGGGAAGTGTGGGACAATGAAGTTCATTTCACATAGGGTATATCTCGTCATTTTATGGTAATTTTGCAATCTCTAATCAAATAGTAGACTTTCTTAATCGAATTTAATTTATACACTTCCCTATCTACGCAACAATCAATAAATTCTAGGATCTATGTATAAAATTTCGGTTTTCACTCATAAAAAAATCAATATCAACTAGTACTAATCGTTAAAAGTTTTTTCATCAAATTTGAAATTTAGGCCGGGAATATTTTCCCTCTAATAAATGAGGGATGTGCTCACGGTTCGAGCCCCGCACACTCATATGGCCTGTTGGGTCGTCCGCAACGCCTGCAAGATACTGCGGATGTCAAGTGAAATAAAAATATTACTTCCTTGATAGTCTAGGCGTCTAAGCCCTGCGATTTCTCCCTTCATTTTTGCTAGGCGCTGCGACTGCTGTCCTCATTTTGCTGCTTAATAACTTGGTACCTATAGAAAAGTCATGGTGTACTGCTTTAACTAACTAGTTTAAAGTAGAATTATTCGTAGGGGGTAAAATAAGTGGATTTGCCTTTTCAGATTCCATGGTTGATATTCCATAGTTGCCCTGCTACAGCTGAGCCACCGGATCGACACTTCAGCGAACTCGCCTGCGAACTCGCCTGCGAGCTCGCATGCAAAACCTAACTTAATTTTCAACTGTGGCACGCATAACTCCGTCAATAATGGACTGATTTTCTTCAAATTTGAAATATAAGTAGATAATATCAGTACGCTGCGGAGGCTATTTTTTTCAAAATTTTTCATCAGAAACTTTTTTTTTAATACGGAAAACCTAACTTAATTTTCAACTGTGGCACGCATAACTCCGTCAATAATGGACGAATTTTCTTCAAATTTGAAATACAAGTAGATAATATCAGTACGCTGCGGAGGCTATTTTTTTCAAAATTTTTCATCAATAACTTTTCTTATAATACGGAAAACCTAACTTAATTTTCAACTGTGGCACGCATAACTCTGTCAATAATGGACGGATTTTCTTCAAATTTGAAATATAAGTAGATCTCACCAATAATTTGTGAACGGGATAATTTTACAGTTTTACGTTGACTAGTTTTTCATTAATACGGCAAAACGCCATGTTTAAGCACCATCCAGCCATATATCCTTCAATGGTAAACGCATCGCCTTGAAATTTAGAAAATAAGTGCTTGGTATAAATGCGCTACTTAACGAATCGTCAAAATTTGATGAAATTCAAATATATCGAATTAATTCGAGAATGCATGAACATGCAAATGACTCAATAATTTCTAAAAAACGCATGGTGTTGGCACATACGGTGCATTGTACATTTTCATTAATCTGTTTCTGATAGTTCCAAGACTTATGGTAGCTCACCAGAGATGTTTATATTTTCTCATGGGCATTGCATGGCACCATCATGCCATGGCCGATACTTTTACTTCCCCATTTTCCGGGATCGTTATTTTGAACATATTGCAATTAATTATATCGTGGGACCTGGGACAGCTGCCAGTCAATACCTTTCATATATATTAGCAAAAGTTGTAAGCCTGAAGGTGAAGGGTATTAAAATCTGTAATGCCTTCATCAATTTATCATCATCCAGACTTGGAATTTCCAGATCACACTATCAGAAAGAATGTGGAGCAGAGGATCAAAAATGACAAATCTTTTATACATATGAATATATTTTGCTTCACTGTGCACTTTTTTTGGGCATGAATTTAAGTTTATGTTACATATATTATCATACAATTTGCTTGCATTTTCTACATTCACTTACAACTTGCAGGCATAGAAAATGGAATATACCTATCTATACTTGGTCAGCTGCAACCAGAGCCTTGCTGTTTTTTGAGCCACAAGATTCCTCCTAGGGTACTTGTGGAATATTGTGACATCGTGGGTAATTCTGACTCTTCTCAACATTTTCCTTTACATTAAGCTTTGTCTTAGTTTCACCCATTCATTGATGATTGAAAAAGTGACATCATACTATTGCACGCCATTGGCCAAACTATTGCCAAAACACTAGGTCTGGGCCGTCTGGCAATTCTTTAGGTAATTCAAAAGAACCTGCTCCTATCACTCGTATGACATTTAGAACCAATCAACGCTTCATTATGGACCGATCACCGCACCGCACTTGGTATGAAATGTCCCATGTCTTTACTATCTAATCCATATAATACTTGAATGCACAGTGGCAAAGCCGAGAGTTTTTAGAATCTCCGTCAAATTCATTTTTGAGACCTATAAGTAGACCAGTAGTAAGGTATCATACATACAAGCATTATCATATAGGTATATGAAAGTGGACTAAATATTGAGAAATTTACAAAATTCAAAGTTAACTGATTATGAGATATCCCTGATTTGTCACTAGGTATGCTTACATTACTTGACTTAATACTTTGATACTGACTACTTGACGATGAGTTGACGTGCAGCATGCGGCTAACACATAGACTGATCACTGATGCCTTGTATGTTAAAAATTAATAAAGGTAGTAATTTGCTTTTTCAAGACAATACCGTCTTTTTTTTTGTAAAGGAGATTTTTTTAAATAAAAATCACATTACAACTTCAGCCACACAAACTAACTAACTGACCAATGCAATATGTTCAAAATAACGATCCCGGAAAATGGGGAAGTAAAAGTATCGGCCATGGCATGATGGTGCCATGCAATGCCCATGAGAAAATATAAACATCTCTGGTGAGCTACCATAAGTCTTGGAACTATCAGAAACAGATTAATGAAAATGTACAATGCACCGTATGTGCCAACACCATGCGTTTTTTAGAAATTATTGAGTCATTTGCATGTTCATGCATTCTCGAATTAATTCGATATATTTGAATTTCATCAAATTTTGACGATTCGTTAAGTAGCGCATTTATACCAAGCACTTATTTTCTAAATTTCAAGGCGATGCGTTTACCATTGAAGGATATATGGCTGGATGGTGCTTAAACATGGCGTTTTGCCGTATTAATGAAAAACTAGTCAACGTAAAACTGTAAAATTATCCCGTTCACAAATTATTGGTGAGATCTACTTATATTTCAAATTTGAAGAAAATCCGTCCATTATTGACAGAGTTATGCGTGCCACAGTTGAAAATTAAGTTAGGTTTTCCGTATTATAAGAAAAGTTATTGATGAAAAATTTTGAAAAAAATAGCCTCCGCAGCGTACTGATATTATCTACTTGTATTTCAAATTTGAAGAAAATTCGTCCATTATTGACGGAGTTATGCGTGCCACAGTTGAAAATTAAGTTAGGTTTTCCGTATTAAAAAAAATTTGACGGAGTTATGCGTGCCACAGTTGAAAATTAAGTTAGGTTTTGCATGCGAGCTCGCAGGCGAGTTCGCAGGCGAGTTCGCTGAAGTGTCGATTCGGTAGCTGAGCCTCGTTCTCATCAAACGTTGCGTGTTTGACTTTGTCCAATAGGACATTGAAGTTTTCTGCAGACATCCTTAGTTTAGATAGTCGTTTCGACTATCGTCGCGAATGAAATTTAGCAAATTTATATGGCTGAATCTTTGTCGATTGACAAGCCATTCTTTCGACCACATAGATCGTTTCCTCCGTTGCTTTTTCACTCCCCCGAATTCACTCAAAACGATGACAGCAGCGGCAACTTGCCTCGGATGACTCATCTTCACGACTGGACGTAGGTGTATGGAGAAATACCGCCAGATCAAATTCGATAGTCGGAATCAGCTAGCCGGACTCGCGAGTCAGATACGCTAGTGTATACGCTAGGGCGCTTTAGCCTCTACTAAAACCCTGTTCTCACAACGTACATATAGACCGTTCGTGTACTCAAACCCTGTTCTCATGGGCCGTTCGTGTTGATCGACCAGCTGGGTATCTTGATAAATATTTAAAACATGAATGCATTTCACATTCAATATGAAAGTATTCCAAACAAATGGGAAAAATTAAAATATTGGAGAAAGAGAATAAATCAAGCCACGTGCTCACGAAGCATCGCAGTAAGCTTTCAGTCCACAATAAATTGGGCAATTTTCTCCCCAGATTCATGTTTCACCGATGCGAAGAAGTATCAAACTGGCGTTTCTCCTACGAATCTGCGGCTTTGCGCTGTAAACCCCGGTTCCATTATAAACTGGAGGTTTTTCTAGACCACTTGCACCGCGGAAGCCGTGCGCGCAGCACCAGCAGCCAGTAACTATTCCTCCGTTCGACATCATTCGGGGGAATCGACGCGGCTGTTCAATCAAGTTTCGCTTCCTGGGAGCACTGGCAAAACGTCGTAAAATCTTCCTGGTCTTTTGTAAGGGTGACTCAAGAGAAACGCTGCGCGGCGGGGTCTTCCTTTAAGCAGACAAAATGTCACAAAGATTTTGACGACGATCGAAGATTCTTGGGAACCATCTTAAGGAGAACTTAATATTGTCTACGTTTATTAATGTTTTATGTATGTGCGCATTCACTTGTATATTTTTTATTGAAGATACAACGCAACAATTGAGCTGAATCATTTATTGCAATCTGACGTGGATTTTTGCCGACAACTTCACGAACTGAAAATAAAGTTATCCGAAAGTTTTGATATACCTGCGGTAGTCACCCACGCTTCTCGAGTGAAGTTTTAACATCAAAATTTCATAGCCATAAATTTCATTTCAGCGCAACAATTAATTCGACTTTTATAATTTTTCGGCTCATCAAAAGACGAATTGAAGCATGCATTTGTCGATCACGACTCCAAAAGAAAACTTTCCGTCACTTTCTAATGAGTACCTCACTTTCAAATGAGATTGATCAATATTTTAGAAGCTGGAATTAGAATTTCAATTGTAACACGTTACGAGGCAATGTCCTGCGACATAATTCGTTCATCCACTTCCCTCGACTAGCAGAGTAACTCTAAAGAAGAAATGTGCGTGCGTGCCTTGAAAGATGGGGATTGAGTGAATAGTTTGAATTATATCTTCTTTGTTTCAAAGAAGTCTCTGCTGAGCAATCTGCCGACTTTATTTTTCTTTTGTAGGTTGCGTTCTTTGCCTTAAAAGAACCGTGGCATATAGCTTCCTCCATCCAACTGGGGCGTTAAAATCCGGACGAAAACCAACATGAAATTGTTATGATTTAACGCGAGTTGTTATTATTAAGAACTGAAAGCTCTTGTCGATACAGTAACTGAAATGTGGGAGGATTTCTACCGTTTAAAAAAATTTCATTTACGCGTCGCATACGAGTAACACGTGACACTTTATAGCCACTTTATTACGCCTATAAAATATATGAGTGAAGCCGCAGTTGCAGTTTAGAAGCAGATCGTGTCCATGCCGCGGATGAGAAGAGAAAAATAGCATCCTATGTCTATTTGCAGAATTTTGCAGAAACATCTGAAGATATTTGCAATGAACATTGTAGAATTCCAGCATATTTATGCTCAGTTCTATATTCAAGCAGACCTCGTTTATATAAAAGTTTCAAAATACTCTTAATTAAGTTTGAATTGTAAAGAAAACAAATGAGAAATATTAACTGGCTTTAAAACCTTTGTAATTAATTATCAAAGCTCAAGATGTTATTCTTCAGATTCATGCCTTAGTCATTACAAAGCCTGAAAAATTAATTCTCCTTATAATTAATTATTATCTAGATTAATTATTAATTGATTAGATAATTATCTAGATAATTAATTATCCCAAATTATTTATTATCATTATAGTTGATCTAAATAATTAATTATCTAGATAAACTCATTCAGATTTCTTTCCACTCGACCATTAGACGAGCGTAAAACTCTGTGCACGTCCTCAAAATTCCTCTCTCAAAACTGTGAAATAATTCCCCAGTGAACGGGAAGTTCACAACAAAAGTTGCAATTAAAACGGGTCTTTTGAGAGGAAGTCGTCGAGCATTTAGAGATGCAAGACAAGATCTCAAGGCGCATCTAAACATTGCGGCGACGATACATTAAGCGCTAATTTGGAGCTGTCGCCCCGCAATAAATCACCCCTGAGTGCGGGATGGCTCTAAAAATCCTTCCGAGCTTCCATTTCTCTAAAATTTTCTGCTCTCAGTAGCGCTAATTACTTCATTCCTGAGACGCTCTGATTCATCAACGTCACTATGTGTTGCTAAACTAGTCGCTAAAACAGAGAGGGCTTTCTTAATTCAAGATATTTCAATAAGTATCTTGGGAATTATTAGATTCAAGTAAAAGTAATAAGTTTTCAGCGAAGTATTTAAAGCCTTTCAGAGTCTGACGAAATAATTTTATTCTTTCGTCTAAACTATTTAGCACGTGCTCTATAAAATAAAAAAATTTTGACTAGTGATATTTTTCATGAATAATAATTTAATATCTTTGCACATCACCAGCAGAGTCTATGATCTGTTAATTGTAATGCATTCAAGCAATTCACCCACATTTAACTCGCTTTTTCTCTTAATTTGAATTATCTGGCTTATAAAGTAAAAAAATCACCAGTTCTGTAACAAATGTTTTTTCTTTCTGTTACAAAATCTCTATTTAAAAATGGCCTTTAAAACATATTTTTTTCGAATTCAGCAAGGAACATTAAGCCGATGCGGCTTCCGTAATCAATCAAACTGTTAATTAACTCCAAACAAAGATGGATTTTTGACTATAAATGTGAGCCGCAACTTTCTAATTATAATTTATTGAAAAACAATAAATAATAAATTAATTATTCCCCAATTAACCTCGCACAGTAAGCCCTACAGATGTGGAGCTCCGAATTTGGTGCCAACGCAGCATTGATTTCTTGTTCGTATTCCAGTCAGTATAATTCATTCAATTCTATTAGGGCTGTCGGACTGAGTCTGGAACGTGTTGGTATTCATATAATATTTTGACTATGCAGCATAACATGTTGCCTATGCAGCAATAATACATACAAGTCATAATAATACAAGAAAACAAATAATACATACAAGCAAACATCGGAATCGTCAAATATTCATTAATAATGCATGGAAACTAAATGTTTATCTGTGTCATTGTATAAAGCTTAGAATTTATTAATTTATTTTATTTATTAATAAAGCTCAGAATTTATAAGCAACTCAAATTAAGTTTTGTCAAATAGTGCCTTATTTTACGGATTAAATATCGATGTACTCAATTTTTTATTTTAATTTTTTTTACCTCTTTAAACTTTTGTTTCCGTTCGGAATTTATGATGTTCAATTCGCAATATTTTGAATTTAATATCCATTTTAGACTACTTAGGCCGAATTTACATGATAATATAAGTAGCATTAATGAGCCTGAAAATATTTCGCGTTCTTGAGGTATAAAATAAATTAGTCTAAACTACTATCATACATAGTTCTGGAGCAAATAATGAAGAGAAATATCCGTGCAAAAAAAATCTTACACATCCTTTAACCATGACCGAATTTAAATAATGAAAGGCCTCAATTCGATGTGAATTTGAGGAACCCACTATCAAAGTGAAACTATTCAACGTCCTACAGAGATTTCGAGGACAAGAAACAAAAGGAAGGAGAGAAGCTGGTAAGTCTGTCGCCTTCATCGTGCCTATCCGTGAAGAAAAGCGGCCATGCCCGCGCCTCATATTCGTTACGGTGAGATTGAAAGTCTGGTGAGCGCCGCCGTCGTTGGAATGTCAAGTAAGTTGCGAGTCGCGTAGCTTAACTGGCACCACACAAGCGGCCGAGTAACGGGACTAACTTTCCATGTCAAGTTCTGATGAGTTCACGGGATAATTGTAGATGTAAATCGTACATCTTAGACAACTTTGGATGTTCGCTCCGCGGCGCATCATAATTCTAATTAAGAGGCCTGAGTACCACACGAGATCTCGCAAACTAAGACCGGGTAAGAATAGCTCCTGTTGAGGCTTATATGAGTATCACTTGAAGGTAAATTGAAACTTCTCTTCTTCGTTAATAGAACGCTGCAATCGATACGAAAAACCTGGTGCTATTTTTTCAGCTAGAATTCTTTTTATTCCTTTTATCTCCAATACTTTAGGTTTATAATTTTATATTCTTGAATTAAAAAAAAATTGCATTGCTCCGTTCCGAAAGAACTCGATTGTCTGAGCGATTGATGCGGAAATTAAATTAGGCAATGTTCTTTCCCTGAATGATATGTGACAGCATTTTAGGGTGTGTATGCAACATACCTTATACTGTTATATATTTGTATTTTTTCGACTAATCATGCCCAGAATTTCCGTCTATCTCTATTTATCATCAACATTTTTGTCAGTTCAACTGCATTTTTAGCACGTTAGTTCTCGGCCGACTGTCGGCCATCGAAGAGTCCAACGCATTTTTCAGTAAGATCTCTTGGTCCGTATGGACCCACGGGAAATTCAGCGTCTAGAAAGACAATTTTGAAAGTTTTTGAGCGACATCGGCAGCGATTTTTACACGCAAGGTTGCCTTCTCAGCAGGGCACCGCCCGGGCGTTAAGTCTTCCTGCCAAACCTGGATTGTCGCACCATCCAAAAAATCGGCAACATTCTTCCTCAGTTTTGAAGTGGTTGCTCGATATGAAAAAACTTTCCCGATTGTACGAAGAATCTTGCTTAAAATATGTGATCGGAAGGATGGATCAACCCTTGCTCAAGGCATAAAATTAATCTTGGAGTTAGAACTAAAATGCATTACCGGACTTGGAATTAAATAACTACAGATAAAATATCTTCATATTCTCTATCATGCTTGTTTGGACAATTTTTGTAATAGACTTCTACTCCGACTAATCATTTTTGCTAAAACACAAATACTTGTGAAAATGATCTTTTATGACAATTTTAATGCAGATTTTAGCTTTCTTCAACCCACTAACTGCCAAATCCTAACTAAATCGGTAGAAAAAATTTATATAACGATTCAGTTTTCTAATCATATATCCATCTAAGCGACAGCTTGTCGGATAAATCGAATCTTAGATATCCTTCAGAAAATATCAAGAATAATGCAATTACAAGCGTCACCACTTGTTCCTTCAAAGCTGCACGATAGACTCTGATTGCTATTTTATTTTGCACCAATTTAGTTCTTTCAATCCTCTCCACCAAACAATTGCACCTTTTTCGGAAGAAATTTCCTTCCAATTTCAATACACATGCGTTCTACGAACGAGCAAACGTAGACTTTTCCTTATCGTTCGTAGAAAATCAACAGAAGGCAATTTTCTCTCGCACTGCACCAAGAAAACTCTGGGAACATGCCAAACTTTTTATTCGGACCACGTAACATTTTCCATCACGGATTCTTGTTCTTACGAGCCATATAATTCTAGAGACGCTTTCACTTAACTGTCAGATATCGTCAATCTTTTCTCATTGTGAAGAGGCAAATAAAATTTTATTAGTTTGTCCTCCGAAGAATCCTTGCTTGTGAGATGACTGGGATTGTCCATAGACGCCGTCTAAACATCGACTTCTCAGTCGCAACTCATGCATTATCTAAGCTCATTTGATTCATACGTTGCCCTTCAAATTTATGGAGCCGAAAACTTTCGTCTTGCGTCCTTGCTTGGTATGAATTTTTACAGCAAAAGTTTATTATTGGTACAGTTTGCCCAAGTTAGATTTGACAGAATAAATTAGTTTTTAGGTCCACATCGTGCTTTTATAAGGAAAGTGACACAGCATTTCTGAGGAAAAACTGGACTTCTCGTTACCTGGATTTAGGCGGTTCCAAAATTATCGGATTTTGTTTCTAGCAAAAGAACAGAGTAGAAAAATGTAAATCGACGTATTGCGGTGACACTTCTTATGTGTGAACATTTTTGGCAAAATTTGTTGCAATTTGTGTAATAATATTTGATGTTTTTAATGTACTAACAATATTGCGCGACGCCAACGTATAGAACTCTCAATGACAACATAATGGTATTTTGATTTATGAACTACCCACATGACGAGGCAATCTAGGTGACATGAAACCGTGCATTTAAGAAATTCTTTTACGGTAACTTATATGCGATATAAGAGTTGACAATATGCCTTATATAACGTTTTCAGATGACACCTTTGGATAAAAACATATTTCACTAGGCGCAACATAAATTTAATTGTTTTTATGAGCTAGAATAAGAATCAATTGATTTTCAAAAAGTATTCATATAATCAGCATAAAATAAACCCCAAATCAAATATATCTTAGTCTGAGATTTATCCAAGTCTTCAAAGTTATTCATGCCGAGATATTCGGCCGAAAAGCGGCTGTTTGTAGAACTCATGTAATGAGTAGCGGCTCGACAGGCTTCTCTTTGAAGTACATAAATTCAACGCAATCCTCCAGCCCGGAATACTAAATGAGGAGTTCGCTAAAACGAAATTAAGTGCTGGAATGTGATGCGTCCTGCAATTTGGTCAACGGCAGCGTCCCTCTCGCACGAAAAAGAAACTCAGGCGAGTTTTGCTTGCCTCGGTGAGACAAACAGATGGTCAAGCGCACCGAAGAAATGATTCTAGATTCTCATGACTGGTCTGTGTAGTCCGTGCCCATGCACGTTGCGATGAAGCCGTATTGTGGACAGGAAAAATTGAGTTTATGTAAAAGTATTATATGAAAAAATGATGTTATACAATAATATAATATAATAATACATTACTTTCACGTAAAAGGAATGGCGATTTAAATATTAGGATTGTTTGGCCTGACATGAAATTGTTCTTAATTTGAGGTTGATATTTCGAGAGCCAACAGGTGTTATTTCCCTAACAAAATTCAGGGTATGCTTCAGCCTCCGCCCCAGAGTTTCTATGTTCGCGTTAGAGTTATTCTGGGTCAGTTAGCCAACTGATCGCAATCAGCGACTAGTCAGAACCTATATGCCGACTTTATAGTCTCCTGAGAGTAGGGCAAGAGTTGGTAGAATAAGGACCAGGCGCTTGTAGCTGTCTGATTCGGGGACCGAAATGTAGACCAAAAAGCGGACATAGAGAAGCTGATTTACGTTCGGTCAGAGTCCTAGGCGGTTCCTAATTCAGGGTCGCCACCAACTCAAAATTATGATAGGGTTATGAATAATAATCTTTTAAGAGGCATGCGTTAAGTTCAGACTGAAAACTTTGAGTTCTGTATGCTCATGGGTCAGAGATTTTCGTATGCAATTTTTGGCCCCTCTTCTTCACCAACATACGGCATAACCAAGCAATTGTGGATTATTCCATTGGATATTCCCAACAGTTTGTATGTAAGTTTACTACCGTAGACAGGACGAACCTTTAATTTCTCGATTCGTCGACCGGAGCGGCATGAGAACGCACCGACTTCTCTAATATCTCTGGCCCAGCAAAGTTGCTGGATCATAAATCCTTATCTGGACCAAGTTTCCAGAGGAGCTATGAGAGCCAACTTCTCAGCTCTCGAGGAGCACACGGCGTTCGTGCTGAATTTTCTTGGTTAACTTATAACATGCAATGAAAATATTAAGTTAACTAGAAAAATTTTGCGTCCAGCAAACTGAACACGAACTGGAAAACAAGTCAACTCTGGCTTGAGTCTTAAAAATTTTTCTCCTCTGTTTCATACCTTAGGATTGTTTTGGAAAAATTATTAGCAATTATGACGTGGCAAAAAGGCATTTTCACAAATTTATCATAATGTGAGTGAGAGCGCGCCATGCTTTGAATAATCATTTCGCACTGCATTGTATTTTGCACCGCGAAAAGATATGCATTGCTTTTGCTTCCTCGGTGCAGTGACCAGGGCAATGGGAGTAAAATTATTGGCATAATTTTTAATACCATATAATGGTTTACATTCGTTAAAACAGTGAATATTATATGCATTTTCGGGGTACAACATTACAAAGAGTATGTTTCCAAAATTCTTGTTTTCCGAAGAGTTCGACATTCTATGTACGCATGATTATTCTAAATAAAATTACTGAATAATATAATTACCATATTTCATCTTTCATTATTAGGATAAATTGTGGAATTAAATAAAATATTTTCTCGTTTCACGAACAGTAGTTTCACATGCTCTATTTCCCTAACTTCTCATCTTACCAATCCTGCATCAAGGTACCTGTAACATTGATTGCTACCATCACTCATTTCAATTGTTTTCAGCCGCCTAGATCCCTCTCTTTGAGAACAGCCCCCGCAATTGAGATTACAGAGCAGGCAGTTCATTGTGTTTTAGGCCTGATATAAGCGGATCATCTTTTATCTTAAGTTCCTCGATAGAAACAATTACTCGGCCCTCCATAGGAAGCGTTATTCTCGCCGCTTGAATGTCGACATGGGCCCTTGATTTGCCTCAGCTTTAGCGGCCGCAAAAGACCCCAGCTTTGTTCGTGCTATGAGGGAAAACCTGAAACAATTAATATTGAAGTATTATGGGATATCATTTGACTGTTTTTTTTTTGCACCTATATTGATTGATTTACTAATACGGGTACTATTTTGATGCAGAAGAAATTGTACAGATGGCCACATAAACATGTACATCGTACAGACTGCAGTCAAAATACGCATGTTGTTGTAAGCGAAAGCCGAGGTAACTCATCAAGAGCTTTATTCAACAAGAACGAAACATGCTGGAACAAAATAACACGACTATAAATCAGGAAAAACGGTAACGCAAGGTGAATAGGGAATATATTCATATGCGAAGGTCTTACACATAAAGAAACTATATACAGAATACTTACAAGGAGAACAGTAGTTCTACGTATGTCTTGAACGTACATGAGCCGAGTCGATGCTAACAATGGTCATTAGTTTAAAGCGAAGTAACTTACTCGTAGGAACTATAGTACGGAATACTATGTACATGTGGGCGCTATAACAGAAATTTCATGGCACATGTTATTAACGTTCATTTGTAAGCTCAATAAATATAGAACTAGTAAATATATATTTTCAATATAAATTTAATTGAAAAAGATATTACTCAAACATTTTTATCACTTAGTTTTAAGATGATATCGCATAAATGACGGCCCCCATTGTCAATATATTCACTTCGTCGATTTTTGGAGCTCCGTTCTACTCACTGAAGCGTATTGCCGGGTATGTTGGCGATGCCTTGGTGTATGTTGTTCTTCAAATGAGGCAGGGTTCTTGGACGGTCATTGTAAACAATTGATTTAAGATAACCCCATAAAAACTCACACGGAGCCAATTCGGGGCTCAGGGTGGATTTCCGATCAGGAACCTGACCTGAGAAACGAGTACGGGACCGAGTCGGGAATGATCGTTAAGTAGCGATAATGGTACGGCCACTAGAAAAGTATGACTTAACAGCAAACGCACGCTGCTCACTTGTCCAATGCATAGAGGCAACTAACTAGGCGAGAAACAAAACTTCAAGACCTTGCCTTCCATATGAGATACTCCCGCCTTTTCTCTACAACATCTGGCTGCTTGGCGTGAAATGGAAACAGGAAGTTTTGCTGAATTGCACTTAAATTTTTTCACGTGTATAGTACAAGCCTACTTATTGTATATTATAAGCCTTTCAGATCATCCCAGGTCTGAATATATTATCAGAACGAGCGTCATCTGAGGTCTTAATATTTTATCAGGACAGCCATAATCTCAGGTCTGAATGTATTATCACGATTGCCATCATCCCAGGTATGAATATATTATCAAAACGACCATCATCCGAGGTCTGAATATATTAGCAGGACAGCCATCATATCAGGTCTGAATATATCATCAAGACAGCCATCATCCCAGATCTGAATATATTACCACGGCAGCCGCCATCTCACTAACTCGTTCACGACGTCGGGGGCCAGGTTTGGTCCCAAGTCTGGGATAGTTCCTTGAAGTTCTTCAGGGGCTGCCGCTGCCACTCAGCGTCAATATTGGATATTGGATAGAAATTAGAGGCCAAATTTCCTGGAATATTTTCGAAGGTCTCATATATTTTTGCTGAACTAAACTACTAAATATTAGTGTCTGATCAAAGCAAAATATCTTGGCTTCATTTATTTGCTGTAATGCCCTTAATTAATTGTTTCAGTGTTGGTATGTTCAAAGTGTTTCATTTTAGATAAAGTCATTCATATTAAGTATTATAGTTTTATTTATGAGTAATTAGAAATATTCAACAATTTTCTTCGTCATTATATACGTTTTATTGTAATATATTAATTTTTTTTCATGTGTATGAAATAAAAGTGTTTAAATATAAAATTACAGTGAATGCAGGTTCAATTTCTTCTGAGCCTTCTTATACAAAATTTTAAATAAATATTCGGTTATGTTCGTACTTTAAAATATTCACAAAGTGAAAAATAATCTTATTAAACCTTGGACAAAAGATTCAATTCAGATCTTCTCGGTTTTCAATGCTTTAATTCCAAGAAAACTAAACCGATCCCTAAAGACAAGCTATTGATCGCTGATACTATTTACGGTCCCAAATATTTGGCTTCCGTGATACTTGCCCAGGCTGCGTTAAGAATTAACCCACGAATTCTAAAGACGTGATCTTATTTCCATAGAACGAAGACCGTGATGAAATGTGCTTAGACTGAATGCAGGGAACTGGAGATGTTGATGATCATCGAAAATCTCATGAAAAAAAATTGAGTTTTATTTAAAATAAAAACATTATTACATAGCTCGTTGTTGAGAGAAAGCTGAGAAACATATTACCTAGATTGTTTGATTTAATAGCGGTGATTTCTTTTACGCATTTCCAGTGAAAATATTAGACAACGTGCTAAATTTATTGAAAAACACATAAAATAAAGGTCAATGAATTTGCCGTTTACATAATTAAGCTAAGCAGGTCAATGCCACAGACAATAATTCGAAGGCCCGTAGCTGGGGCAATTTTTTTAGTAATGAGGCTCGAGGGTCCGGCCATCCAAATAAATATCAGTATACATCACCAATAGGTTCAGGAGCCGATGACAGTCCTTCGGTGGGTTCTGGGCTGTTTTCGGCCAACATCGCACTCCGCATCGGCTGTTGGTTACAACCGTTTTCGAGCGAACATTATGCTGCGTAAGATGACAATGGCTAGAACATATTAGACAAATGAACAAATTAGAATTTGACAGTACATGCATTGAAGCTCATTCACTCAATTCTTCTCAACTTTTGACTCTAATTCGTTCAGCACCGGCACTTGGTTGCGAGATCCGTAATTCTTTATTATATCAACAGTTGCTGAAGAACTCCTTGAAGCTTCTTTTCTAAGGGTCGCGTCTAACAGCTAGCACTTCTGGCTTGGTCACATTGTTCCAGCACTGCCGATTTCAGCACAGGAACCTGGGTTCGTCACATTGTTCCAGCACAGGAACCTGGGTTCATCAAGTTGTTCCAGCACAGGAACCTGGGTTCGTCACATTGTTCCAGCACAGGAACCTGGGTTCATCACATTATTCCAGCACAGGAACCTGGGTTCATCACATTGTTCCACCACGGGAACCGGGTTCGACATATTTTAAAATGAAAAACTATTTCACAGGAAGAAGACTGGTACAGGCAGGTATCTGATAAAGGCCTTGCCTGTGTAATATTTTCCAATGATTGGCGCTCCAGCAACCAAACCTTCCTCGTCTGGAAGAACTCGAGAATTTCCCAAAGTACTGGGTTTCCAGGTCCCAAATAGGGCCAAGGGCGAGGTACAAGACGCTCTTCAATCTGAATCAATTCTTTATATCAATTTCGAGCAATGCGTGGCTGAGACACGCAGGCCTGATGGTTCTTGTTACAACGTAAAGAAAAATATTTGTTCGCTGTTGTGTATTCATTGCGTTCATGTTCACTTTATCAAGAAAACTAATGACAAGGTTTATATTCGACGAATTTTCCCGTATTTTCTGTGAGATAGATAGTGTATTCCAATTCCCGATGAAGCGCAAAGCCATCATCGGAAGAATTTGTTGTTAGTAATTGTGTCACCTTTGTATCATTGCATCATTATCAACAGTGCGTCATTGTGTTGTTGATAATGATACAATTCAACTTATTCTCTGAGTTTTCGAATGGCTTGGAGCCGGATTCTTAGCAAAGGTCGCAATACACTTCAATCTAATCTTACATTGAACGGAACTTTGCGCAAGTTATGTCGGACAATAAACCATTCGTAAGCTACGCAATACATTGACCAGCCTGGAAAAAAATCTCTTTAGACTTGTTGAAAATTTCTTGGGATTGGAAACAAGTTTCCATTGTTGAGCAGAATCGACGACTAAGTGAAAAACTTCGCACTTTCGTTCGTTTAGAAATTGAACCTGACAGCTTTCCTTTATCACAATCGCTGAAGCCTAAGCAGTAGCCAGGTAAAAATTTTTAGTTTTATCAAATCACACCGACTTTATATTACTGGGTTGAATATAGATGTTATATTTATCCCTGTAACACTTTGACTGAAAAAGTAATTTTTCAACAGTTAAAATGTTGCCGGTATGAGGAGATTAGAATTGAATTAATTGATGCTTTATTTTTTTTGTTGGCAAAATGCAAGCCGTTGAAGCAATGGTCATCGGGCATGGCACGTCAAAAGTGGGCGTAACGAGAGAAGGATGTTGATGCAAGTAATTTTGGTCAAGGGGGTTGATTCAATTCTTTATATCAAAACGCAAATCATTGTATTTTTTCTTATATATGAAATATTTTCCTAATAGAGACTTATTTCATGCAAATTTCAGCTCCTGAGCCTATTAACCATAATTTGAATAATTGCATTTATTACTTCCACTCCAAATTTTGGAAAAGAGGATCGTTTTTCTAACAAAAGAAAATGTGATAACGCATGATTACATTTGCTTCGTGCGTTACTATTATTTTTTCTCTATTCATTTTAGATTAACTTAAAATTAATCTTTCGGTTATATCGACTTTTTAGATAAATCTTCATAAAAAATCTATTCATTATTATTTTATTTAACAGTAACCACGTCATTATTGCGATTACATTTAATTCATTCAAGGTCATTTAAACAGTTGCTTGTGATGTTAAAGATTCGCTTGGCAGCCAAAAGCCGCAATGCTATTGGTTGAGTTGAGTGGTCGATTCTCTTCCGATACCCCAAAGTGGCTGGTAATTAAATAGCTCTCGATTCTAAAACAATTATTTCAGATTAGCGTTCAATATTTGTCAATTAGATCAACTAATTTACGTCTGTAAATAGCATTATTCCTGAGGCAATGTCTGCACATTTCCAGAATATAATTAAAAAAATTCACTAGGAGCCGATGTAAATCTTATATTGAATGTAGCAATTCACATTCCTTTGCCTTAGTTTCCTCATAATCTGTATTGGTTTGGTTCAATTCTCCCAACATCGGGTTTTTCATGATGCTTAAATTCAAAATTGGGTTCGAAATTTTTATTTTCATGTGGATAAATTTCTTTTCTCCATAAATTATTTGGATGTTTATTTTTTTAAATTCCTTATTTCTCGGTCCCTGTCCTTTATATATATCTTACGAATATCTTCCCTGTCGGTTTTTGGTCAATAATTTGACATTTTTTATAACTTAAATTATAAAAAATTTCCTCCAATTATAAATCAAATACCATATAAATTTATTTTGCATTACAACTTAAAAAACGCTCAGCAGAATCCAGATTTGTATAAACACAAACATGAGTCCTCCAGATTTCCAGAAACCCAGATTTCCAGATTCCATTGGAACCTTTGCCCTTATCCGCTCTTTGAATTTTCATCTCATTCTTTCCTTAGAGCCACAGACGCTTCATCTTTTGAAGGCTTATCGTCTCGAGTTTTGGGGAAGATTATCGGCTTGCTTCTTGCATGTAGTTTTTCCCTTATTTATGCAACACCCATGCAATATCTCAATATATTCTCTTGCGGGCAAAGTATTGAGCTTTTTTGGGGTGCAACGCGAGTTTTTCCTTTAAAATTGACAATGTAGAGCTTTTGTTTCGAGGTTTTAGCGATACTTTTTGGAATTAGATTTTTAGCGAGACTGTGCGATAGCAACGAGATAATAAATGTAAGCCCCTCCCCTATTAATATTATCGCGTATTATAATTATTGCAAGATTTAATTTAGTCTTGCTAATTATGATTATTAAGTGTATTCAATTTAATTAATAGGTGCTGAAAATCTAAAAATAAATTGCCAATGAATTAATAGTTAACTCGATATTCATTGTTGTTTATTATATGTTATTTCTGGAATATTCGTTTCATATATAAAGTTGTCCTAGAAAATTGTTCTCTATATATTTATCTTATCAAAATACTAACTACATATCTGAAAAAATTGCTTTTCTTAAGGAATATTCCTACTATGAACTGTTGCCTTGATTGGTTTAGTAGAAATGGGAAAGAAAATTGTTTGTTCTGAAGGATTAAAATACTTTATCTCGCTGTTGAAAAAACATATTTTCCATGGTTTGTTATCATGAATCTCAAGGTCTGTTGAACCAAGTAGGCTTGCATCAAATGGCAATTCAACTCTTCACTGTTCAACTTGTAATTTTTACAACTTGCATACATCTCAATGGCATTCTTCTTTAAGGAAACAATTTAGATCCCACCCAAGCAATATATTCACTTTCAGCTTGCCGTCCAGTGATCAAAACCTGGCCACAAAATAAAATCTGTGGCGGCCAAGATGCATGCGCGTCCTCCAGTGTGCGTTGCATTACGTTTTAACGCAACCATGCACTTGGCTTAGCAAGTCAATTTTCAATAAAAGATTTGGGCAGACTTGCTCACGCCATGCGAGTATTCTTAACAAAGTATTTGAAAATTTCTTAGACTTTGCTTAGCAAATTTGCTTTCGACAAAAGACGAGTTCAGCGTGAGGCCATTTTCTTGTGTATGTGCTCTAAAGAACGTGTTACCTCCTTTGCAAAGCATTTTTATGAGTCGATGTTACATGACTTTCGATGTGAATTCTGGCTACCCAACAAATATTTCTATTTGTGAATTTTACATTGTATAAATTTCTTTTGCATAATTACCCATGTAAAGAACTACCAATCTTGAATCACCTCCGCAGAATAATTGCTCGCTCATTAATTAAGCGGAAATGGAACGGAAACGATACCATTAGTAATACGGCCTCATATTTTAAAATTTTTAAGTTGGTCATGTATTGCTGATGTGACAATTTTGTACAATTTTCCGAAATCCCATTTATTAAGATCCTGAAATTTCTGTTCATTATAGTTCCAACATTCACTTCACACTATATATACATACTCAACTTTTCTGATTCCTTCTAAAGCACATTGTGCATCATCATATCTCGATATAAGACATTTGAATTTAATACACTTTTATGCAATATCGTTACTAATTAAAAGCTTTCTTTATATCTCACAGAGTAAAGAACTAGAAGATCGTCGACCACACGAGAGTCCCAAGGATACAAATCGAGAAGGATGTTCAGCTCGGGGGCACTAATTGTTCATAAAAATGAGTTTGAAGTCTGTCTCGGCCGAAGACCTTAAGCCGGTTTGGGCTCTCATCCATTCGACTGTTTACTGAAGGAGACGCCATGCAAACACCAAGCCTCATTCCCGTCCTTCTTCTGGGCTCTGTTTACACGACCGCTACGGCCTCGCGATTGTCACTTCAGGCTCTTCGAGACCTCGTCTTCCTTCTATTTCCCGTCACTTCTGCCACTAACGCCCACCGTCTCATGACTGTCACTTCAGGCTCTTTGAGACCTTGGCTTCCTTCTATTTCCCGTCACTGCTGCCACTAACACCCACCGTCTCATGATTGTCACTTCAGGCTCCTCGAGACCTTGGCTTCCTCTATTTCCCGTCACTTCTGCCACTAACACCCACCGTCTCATGACTGTCACTTCAGGCTCTTCAAGACCTTGGCTCCCTTCTATTTCCCGTCACTTCTGCCACTAACACCCACCGTCTCATGACTGTCACTTCAGGCTCTTCGAGACCTTGGCTTCCTTCTATTTCCCGTCTCTTCTGCTACTAACGCCCACCGTCTCACGACTGTCACTTCTCCATTCATTTCACGTCACTTCTGCCACAGAATGTCATCACAGTCACTTAAGATTCCTTGAAGCCTTATTTTCCACCTAATTGCAATCTACTAAACCTCACTTCAGTCTATCAAATGCCAGTGTAACAACTGAAAGCCAGATAAATCGTAAACTTTCTTTCCTAATTTATTTCTTCTTTCTTACATAAGAAATTTCTCGCACATTCTAGCTATATTACAGTGAGCATAGATTACTTTTCTTGCTGTCACAAATTCAATGACAAGCTAGTCATTGTTTCTTTAAATCATTCTGTTTATTATTCCACTTAGTATCCGAATTTCATGTTGCACCATAATTGCTGAATTAAAAATTTCCTTATGCAATTCTTCCAATACATTCATTTAATTTTGTACTGAATGCAATACTCTTTGGTGACTCAAGAGTTCTGTTTGCTCTGTTATGGATAAGCAGGCAAGTGTTCCTCAGATCTGTATCGAGTTGAAGAGACGTTTGCAGTCAAAGCGTTTCAATCTTAGTTTTGTGTGTTTACTCGCTTAACTTTTGTCGTCACTGCCGATTGGCCATTAAATGTGCATATATGCATGATTTCCGAGTGTTTTTACCTGTAGAAAAGTTTCGTAACATTTTTATATGCGGCTGAAATATTTTCGAATTGTTGTGTTACAAACTAGCATAGCTAGTTATACTTTGGGTCCGAACTTACCCATCTACATATATCACATTAATAAAGAATGAAGTTATACGGTGAAGCAAGACTTATTCGTCTGCGTCGCATTTATAAATAATCAACTTCCAAAAATTTTCTGAAATTCGGCATGAAAAACAAAAATTTTCATAATTTTTCTCAGAGCTTCTTGCTCTTCATAATGAGAAACACGATCTCATAGTTTCAGTGAATTCCAGCTCCTAGAAATCCATTCCCCAATTTCTTGAAGCTGAAAAATAATCTCTGGGATCTAAATTCATTGGTTCCCCAGTCAGTAGCTAGACATTTATTTCAATCGAATGGCAGCTTTTCATGGAAAGTATCTCTGGTTCTCATGACTCGCTAATGAACATCATTACTAACAGACAAAGTTTTATGCATGGCGATTAAATTTTGTGACTCCTTATAATGGGGCCGTTAAATTTAATAGCTTACGCGATTTGGTTTGACGCGACCTCGTCGATTCTCCCACAGGCTGTCAATTTTTTCGGTGGTGCTGTGAATGCGGCGATTGAAATGAAGTTTGAGTTGTTCTGAGATAGACTCAGCTTATTATGTATATGCACTTTATATTACCTTTAAATCTAAAATAAAACAGATATGCACTATATTTCATATAAATCTAAAATAAAAGAGATATCACTACATAAACTAGAAATCTAAAAACATGCAAAATTTATTCTAAAAAGTGAACAACTTTTTTAGCTTGATCTTATTTTTGTTAGTTATGTATTAAATATGCATTACTTGTATGAGATGTTCGCATTTTTTTAATGAGATAATAGGCTTGAAGTATTCGCAATAACCCATACAACGTACAAAAAATTTAATCCCCAGAAAGTTCACCCAGTCAAAAATTATGACCAAAAACTGAAACTTTGAACTCGTGGTTACCTGCTAGAAGCAGAAAATGAAAAATAGAAAATAAAATATGAATTGCGTAAAATCATTATCTACACGTGATTTTACAATCCTTCTTGTTTTTTCATTGGATCTTATTTAAACTGAAAAAAATTCCTAATGCAGTTTACGAGAGCTCTGTGAACTCCTACATTCAGGAATGCAGTTTCTGATACACCATTTGCATATGCATGAATTTCTAGTGATGCCGTCTCATCGCTCCAGACTCTCGCACTATTCGCGTCTGGAATTATCCGGCAATAACCGCTGGTCCTGGGGGTGCACTCGCCAACAGGTATGATGGATATACCAGACTATGACCGGTTGCAGCATAGAATAAAACCATAGTTAAGTGATCGTCCTAACACTAACCTGCAGCATGAATGAAGTTGGTACTCCTCAGCAGTGGCAGAAGCAGCAGCAGAGTTAACCCATTCATAGGTCGTGTCAAAGTACTCACTAAGCACATTTTCACACCATGGTATCAATACACATCTCTGTTAAAATATGTACTAAATTTATGTTTCCAACTTATTATTTACGCACATAATTCATCAGAAGTCATTTTTGTCAAATGATTTCCCTAATTGAAAAAAGTAAAGATTCATAATAATACGAGACGTGTTAAATTTTTATACTTTTTTTAGGAATTACGGTAGCGCTATTAATGCATAGGAGAATCCTTCTCAAGCTTATATACTAAAAAAATTATCATTTTATCTTGTGTTTAGGAATAAAAAAATAAATGAAATATTTGGAACATGTAACTTCTTACTATTTTAAATGTAAGAAATTTATATGAAGCATTTCGAATATCTAAATGATTTAATTGGAATAAGTGATTTTTTTTTAAATGAAGGTAAAGCGACAAAACTTTAAAATAAAATTTGTAGACTTAGATATGATATCAGGCTGAATACAAAAAAAAAGTATTGATATAATATAGTTTGTATCTTGACATTATACATTTAATTTCTCTTTAAATTTCATCTTGATGAAAAATTATCGAGGGATATTATAAAGTGAACTTTGATGTTAAAGTCAACACTTGCAGCTTGTAGTTCAATTATGAACGTCACGCCTAAGTTACTGTCGCCCATTTCAGCGTCATCAGAGCAAGTGAATTTGAGCCTCCGCCTCTCGACGCTGATGGACAAGCTGCTTTCCACAGCAAATTAATGCAAATGCTTACTTAATTATCGTCGTAACCATATTCGTAATAACTAATATATTTTCAAACATCTCAAGATTTTTCAGTGGTATTCTCATAATTCTACGGAATTAATATCGGTTTCTCAGCAATTATGTGTGTATAACTCTCATAATTAAGCACTAAAGATGGATTATATTACTTCTCGTGGACCGAAGTAGCGGCGTCAAGTGCGGAGATTACGACCGCTGAGCGACACGCACCTCACTCCACCACGTCTGTCGGGCAACTGATTCTGCAGCATCCTGGATGCTGCTTCATTGACCCATCGAACATCTTTTTTCATTTAACTTGTACTAAAATGAATTTTCACCAATATTTTGACAAATAATAATTTAGATAAACTTCTTATTTAGAAAAAATCTTGTTTCCCATAAATAATTCTTACTTAAACTTTAGTAGTAAAATCCGCAGAGTTTCCGATAATGCCTGCTTTGCCACCAAAATTTTACCTTAACTGAAGTGTGAAAGCACAAAATTCAAATTATACTAAATATTTATTTTGTGTCTTCAAAATTTGTCGTTAAAATTTCATTTCCAGGCAGATTTAATTCCCATTGAAGACCCAGTAAATATGTTATATATCGAAGGTTCAGTATATACTGTATGTTATGTATTGAAGGTTCAGTAAATATTTTAGCTATAGTAGGTTCAATTAATATGTTTCTTAAATCCGGAATCATTTTTACCAAGTTTCCAATACATTAACGCGAAATATTTCGGTCAATTCCAATAACAACCCCGATTATCAGGCAGATAGTTAAGGATAATTTACGTTACTTCAATATTGACCATATATTGCCTATGTTATTTAGCGTAGGTTAATCAATCAATCACTATCCACACCCAAAGGTGTGAGAGGAGGCTTGTTCAAATGGCGATGCATTCTAAGTTGGATGTTGATCACAACAACCCAATTTGGCTTGACAAGGGAGCGTATCGGTGAAATTTTTTGCTCTTTGCTCGTGTTGTGGGTAATAAATTGCGTCACTATTTGAACAATTGACTCATTATTTTTCTTGAGTGCAGGATCGCTGTGAGGTATGGACTGCTGAAATAATGGCACTGAAAATTGCCACGTCAGGAGAGTGCCGCAATTAACGCGAATTAATGAGACTTTGAGATGTATTGTTATTCTTATGTGGGTCATCATGACACAGTTTGGCCCATAAAACAGATGTATCAGTGCTACACAAGTGTGTCACTATAAGGACAAAATGAATATTTATTGTTTAAGTGTAGCCTATGGTTACCGCCCTGATTCTCTCCCTCGTTCTGCATCCGCAGTGTACGAGTTTGTGAGATATTATTATAATTTTTTTTTCAATTTTACAGTTTCAAATAACAGGAGATTTTTTCTCCTAGCTTAGTTGGTCGGTTTATAGGAGAATTAAACTATTATTATCAGAAAATTGTGTGTTCTTTTTATTTAATAAAATGTTCATTTGAAAACCTGCGAGAAGATATTTTAACGCCTTCTTGTATCAGCTAGTGGACGTGTTGGCACATAGCAATTTAAATGTGATTTTGGAGGTATTGCCCGTCAAAATGAAAAATTACTGAAACAAAACGCACTGTTTTTGGGTTTTTTAATCAATGAATTCAGGCAGAGAATGGAAATTCTTCATAAACGGGTGAATTCAGAAACTGATGATAAAAATAAAGTATAGAAAACAAATCATCATGAATAAATCTTAAGCCGGTACTACAATAGTTACGTCGGCTGTTCAAATATTTCTTGTGTCACCCACAACAACAACATAAGCCTTTGTCTTAAGTTGTAAGCTGCTTCTAACTACAATTACAATAACATCTAAACATGGCAGCTACTGCTTACAGGCAGATAAGTTTTCAATTTTACATCATTAAATATAACTAATGACACGCCTCTGCATAAAGCGTGGCGAGCTGACGCCATCACAAACGATCACCGACGCTTCGATGCCCAAAACCAACCAAGCTCAGCGGGCCGAAGAATCTCAACGCCTCGAATTTGCAGCGCCACGTTTCAGGACTGGGCGAGTGGCGAAATGATGTTTCGGCGTAGGGTATGTAAAAATGTCGTGTGAGACGTGTGATGAGTACAGCTGTAGTGTGAGACGAGTGATGAGTACAGCTGTAGTGTGAGACGTGTGATGAGTACAGCTGTCGTGTGAGACGTGTGATGAGTACAGCTGTAGTGTGAGACGTGTGATGAGTACAAATGTCGTGTGAAATCGTTTTATGTTGTAAGTTGCGCTTGTGATCCTATATGAAGCAATCGTATGATATGTATGAATGTGGGCTCTGATTTCGCATTTATTTACATTTTGTTCGAAATCAGCCAAGCTAAGTTAAATCAATAGATTGCTTGACAAATTTGATCCATTTACTGGTTTATTGGCTGCTGTCTATGATATTCATTTGGAAAAAACATTGGAAACAAAAGTTCTCGGCGGTATAATAATTTTTTTATCATATTAACAGAACGCAAAATTTTTTCTCTATATAATATTGTAACCTGATGAACGTCTAAAATTAAATTACGAATATTCCTTCACACACATCTATTAATTTGAAAGAGATTTAAGCGCATAATTTTGCATCACTCCATTTATGTGCTACATTGGGAGCAAAAATTCACTTCGAAATAGAGAAAAAATACATCGAGTGTGGGAAGACGTCGTGTGCAATGCAATCTACTTGATCAAGACCTGCTGTCAATAGCAATCTCTCGTTGATTGATGCTGCAGATCAAGCATGTCTCAGCTACAGCTCCAGTGAACCCATTCGCTCAGTTAGTTCTAGGACGTATTAACGCTGGGTCAATTATATATACGAGCGTGTCCCATATGTATTCTGTTTACTTTGAGCTCTATGAAGACGCGGCGCAATTGTTTGGGGTTTCGATGTATAATGAATTTGGAAACTCTCTCACGAGTATTAATAATACGTTTCAGTTTATATAATTACAATTGTTTATAATAGAACGGTGTAAAAATATTAATGTGGTTTATTTGCCCGTAAAATGTTCGCCATCGTCGAGTTGCATTATTCCATATCGAACTTTCATTCCTAGCCAAATTCTCAACATTAAAATATAAATTTATTGAAAAATTATTCCAAATCTTGTGTACTTCTTGCATCCAAACAGTTATGTTGTACCAAGGAACTCGTTTGTGTTCCACTTTTAATTTACAGTTTTCAGTCGTGTGCTAGGTTACATTTTGCCGAGCGCAAAAATTCTTAAATTAACATTCGCCATCGGAACACGACTTCTAGAAAAGTGAGTTAGGCAACAGTTGTGCGTTACAGAACTTTATTTTGTCTCTGAAGGTCTTTGTTGTTAAGCCAATTAGAGGGTGACAGCAGAGCGTCGCATAGCCGCTGCATTTTTCAAACGGAATTCAATAAGAGTGGACAAGCGGGGGCTCCGCCCCCCGCAAACTAGCCTGACAGTCTGCCAGTGCTACAGCCCCTTCCGCGTCTACCAAATAGGCCTTCGCTCCAAGATCTGTGGAATTGATAGATGTCGACCTGGCGATATATTTCTTCATAATTGGAACCCACTGCAAAATTGCTCCGGCCTTTCAAACATTTCACGCTGATTAAACCGCTTCGCTTCCTACAGGCACACTTCAGAAAGAGGAACTCGCTCGTCGACTTGATGGAAACTTTTTAATTTTATATCGGTTACTCATTACGACAAGGCACACTCAAGTCGATCCTTTTGAAAGCTCAACGTAAAACTAAAGCCAATATTTCCGACGAATTTTACATCGACGGGTCACAAGCTAACAAGATTTCTCCTCACCAAAGAAAATTTTAACCCTGAAGGAGGCAGAGTTACTTTATCGAACTTTTAAGTAACTGATGCTATCGAATCTTGAGGTCGAAAAGTGTTTTATTGACTCTTCATAGTAAATTAAGAATCTGTTAATAAACGTGATGTAGACTAATTTTCGTGGTAATTTTGCAACGAATTTAAATTTTACATTGTTTTAAGAAAACAATGCATCATTATCTCGAATTGCTTACTTTTTAGATTCAAATCTCGCAGTGAACGCACGTGTACGAAAAATGTGAGTCCGTGGATGACATTTCATCAGCTAACGAGTTTTCAATGAAAGCTTGATGGTAAAATTAAGATAAGTGAGGGAGAGAGGGAAGTGAGAGACGAGAAGAGAGGGGATGATGCGACTTCTTGCAGAGCAGCGCGCCGGTGCTCCTAATTCTGGAGTGTCCACTAATGCCGCTCAAGGGCTTTTCAATTAGGCAGAATGAAGCGATCTGCCGGAGCCGCCGGAAACGTCGCCTGTGCTGCGTTCGTCTAAATCCTGACAACCTATGATTTCGTTCGCAGTGTTCGATCAGTGATAGGATTCCGTAAAGAATAAAATCGTGGATATAGTCCCACCAATCACAGACTTTAAATTTAAGTATACAGCGGACCTGGAGTTCATGACTTTAAAAATATTCTATGATTATCATGGTCTAGCACATATGCTGGCTGAATGAAAATGTTCATTCTATTATATTTTAACTAGTTAAATGATGGATGTGTTGGATGGAAGATAGATGTGGAAACCGATGATGCTCATCGCAGGTGAATGGTACGGCTTCGCTTAAATCAATTGAAGATAATTAAAGATAATAACTCAATTTATTATAATAATAAAGATAATATAGTTAAAGATAATAGCTCAATCCAAACTCATTGTGCCTTTAATTTAAGTATAAATTTATTCGTAAGGTATAATGCAAAAAAGTAGTTCCCACCGATATTTTTGATAGCGATGCCACTAACTTCACCCGTGGCTTGGCTGAAGCTCGTGGCTAGAATTGCTCCTTTGAGGCTGATGAGACCGTAATTGCAAGACCGAGCCCTAAACTTGCCCGTAAACCGTAATATGAATAATCCTTAATATGAATAGTCCTTAATATGATAATCCTTCCTTAATATAATAGTCTTTAATATGAATAGTCCTCAACAGGAAGTCTTTAAATGGAAGAGTCCTTAATATGAATAGTCCTTTAATATGAATAGTTCTTAATATTAATATGATTTTGAATGCAGTGCTCTAGGAACACAACATTCAGCTACCTCTCACAAAGGACGAGCATCGTTGCGCTACGTCGCCTGAAGAAAAATTAAACAAAATGTATTACAGTCACGATGTATTTCCATGCTTGAAATTTGGCATACAAAACTCATGAATAACCTAAGAATGAATGGACCGGACTCATTCCTTTGATTATATTTAGATGATGGTTATATACAATGCACTAGTATAGCCGCTATAGTTTCGTCGCTTTTGAGCGCGTTTCAATTTTCTAGCAACAATCAAAGGCCAAGATCGGAAATACAAAAACTATTCTCAACTAAAAGAAAAATTTTTCATGTAAAAATTACTCCAATGCTGTGGTTGTGCCCATTTGATCAGTTCATGCAGCATCATGAAAGACGACAGAATTCTCAACCACAGTGTGCTTCAAATGATTGAAGTTTTGCACATATATTTTCTCCCACCACATGAACATCTTCATTCTTCTACATTACTTAATACAGCTCAAACTTTTTTACATCTGAAACTTATGTTAATTTCAGCAAAATCATTTACGACCCACAAGGCAATTGAATCCAGAATACTCGGTAAAGTCATTTCAAAGTCGCGAGTCTAAATCAATCAATATAATTACGAGGCGGCACAGCTGCCGTCCACCAATTAGAGTTGATGTCGCTCGATCGCTGTTTGGACGAACCATCGGTCACACGTGCGCTAAACCTGAAAAAGTCCAATAAATCGTCTGAAAATGTTTGCATGAAAATATCACGAAGTAACTCGTCGTTCAGTTATTTTTAAAGCTTTTTGGAGGAGAGAAGGGCAGCGGCTTAATATGGGATTGTCCATCCATTTTAATTGGTCGCACTGCAACGAAACGTGGAATCTTTTCTAAGATTTTGGACCAATAAGCGACCAGTCGTAGTTTAGATTTAATTCGTACCTGTCCTTTTCACGGATTACGAACGACTTTGTCTCAATAAACATCTGAAATAACCTGGAGCGCTTTTCGCGATCGCATAAAAAACATAGTTTAGGGATTTTTGTACTAATTTACAGTCTAGTGCATTCGACAGCTGCACTGAGAATTGGCGCAAACTGCCGTAGAATTCCCGGTCAAATCAGAACAAATGACCGGGGACGGCCGAAGAGCGAGCGAAATCCATGTCGTGCCGGCGTATAGATTTTCTCTGTGGCATCGTTGCCGCGGACAATGATGAGGTCTCCCTTTGAGGTCCGGTTTCTTGGGCTCCCTTGCAAATATTGTTCGGGGCGACGCAGGACAGGACGCGGTACGTCCATCTGATAAGTCGTATCATTGGTGCATGAAATGAAGTTCTGCTAGTGGAGAAAATTAATCTTCTGGTGTTACTGCTGGATATACAATTTATTTATGAGGGTATTTTCAAGATTTATAGATATAGTGTGAATAGTTGAACTAAACACTCATATTTTGTTCAAGGTATAGGAATAATATTTGAATATTATTTAAATGTTGAGAGGAGATTAAACACTAAACCACCATCCTTGCCTCACTGGTTATTGAAAAATATCTTCCCCCTATTATCCTCTCAAGATAAGCCATTGCAATGCACTGCAACGTTGAAGTTTTAAAGGAAGGAGAAAGAAACTGGAAAAAAAAGCGGTGCTAAATTCAAACATGGCAAATCATTATTTGTTGTGAGCTACAAAGAATAAAATAACAGTATCAATGTTGCATCAAGACTGTTACTAATATCATATTTCCGAAGATTCATGGAATTGTGCGCTATATGATGTCGCAAATCCCTTTTAATGGCAAGCGTCAAACAACAATTTCTGGTATTTGGCTGTGCTGCCCGGGCAGCGCATTCCATGGCAACGTCTCTATTTATTCGGCGCGAAATTGATCATCCAATATCAATTGATTATTTTCTGGTCTTATTCATTGCACAGTCTGCTGGCGCATTTGTAAATTTTTAATATGTATTCGAATTGAGAGTTGGTTCTTGTATTTTTATCAAACTTTTTATGCTAAAACTAAGGTTTGGATTTTTGCAAGACTATAATTTTATTTCTTTCTCAATGCTTCATGCAACAAGAAAATTATTAGATATTGGGAATATGATTGTTTTTATTCGCATTCTATGGTGTTATTTCAAACGGAGTAGTTTATCTTTTGGTTAAACTGATACGGTAGACTTAAAGGCTTAATGCATATAATGCATAAAAGTTGTACAAAGTTGAGCACCAATTGCCTATTTTTTAATAAATTTGATCACCTTATGTATCGTCTAATGTGTCAGAGTTCATTTCAACTGGCTTAAGATTTTAAATCCCCACTGAAATATTTCCATATTTATCCTGACAGCCATCGCTTCTTTAGCTTTTACAATTTTTTGTGCAGTTTTTATTCTGCAAATAGGCACCTATACCGAGCAACGGTATCGACTCTTGAATGGGCTAAGAAGTTAAACTTTACGTTCAACTTTGTCGATGCGAAGCAACAGAAGCTGGATAGCCATGTCCGTGGAGTTGAGTGTAGGAGGCGTGCGGCAGGCAAGTTATGCAAATGCCTTTGCCAGCTCAGCGGTGGTGAAATGCCTTGGTGAGCTCAATACTCGTGCTGTTAGTGGTCCGCATGCTTGCAGTGATCTCCTATCTTGCCTCTAGCCTGTGACATTTCATGCTTTTATTACTTAACAATTAAGCCATTCCTTCAAAAATAGAATTCATTTAACGCTTATCAGTTGATTTTGATTTCTTTTTCGTTAATATAATTCATTTTTTATTGAATGATATTTATTTACGTGTATTTAAACAGTTTCTCTGAAATGAACTGAAGTTCCAAGATATTTTCTGGCGCCGAAGCCCAGGAAAGATATAGGCTCCATCCCTTGGCTGTCGAGAACGCAGGAAGATAGGAAAGGGTGAACGAATAGCAGAAGTTGGAGTAGAAAACAGAGCTGTGTTGGTTGAGCACTTCTCTTTAAGGAGCACCCATTGAAGCCATTACGTTCATTGACTGCCTCTCACTAGAGCGCCTACGCCAAACCCCGAGAACAAACAAACTTCGGCATGCGGTTTAAGCCACGATCAAAATCCAGAGCTTCGCGCGATCCTAGTGAGAATCCTTCACTCGGCCGGCGTCAGAAAGTCATCCGCTATTTTCGAGTCAAAAAGCAAAGTTTGCTTGTTTATTAATTTCAACTGTGAATGATCCTCCAATTCAGCAACACTATTTCGCGGAAATTCTCGATCGTACATTTTACCATGACGTTGTAGCCGCCCTTCATGCAACGTTATTTTTTTTTACCGCGATTTCCATGCAATTTTTTGTGATCACTCAAACAGTTATTTCTTGATTTTGTGCTGCAAAATATGTAATACTTTTTTATCAATGCTTTAACTTTCAGTTTTACTAATATTTTCGTCTAGAGAAAAAGCCGTCATTCTCGGTAATTCGTCACATTCAAATCTATTTGTCGTGAATATCAGCACTGTTGGTGAAACAACTGTGAATAGTTATGATGTGAAATATGTTGTAAATTCGTGTTGTGAGATTCATGAATGTTCTGCGACTATTTTGTTAGGAATAATTCAGATTAAGCCATCTTTGCTGCATCGGAAGATTGTTATTTTTTATTTCCATACCTAACTCTGTCATTGCTGGTTAGTTTAGTTCAAGCCTCTCGCGAATTCTTTTGTTATATATGTCTAATCTGCAGCAGCATTATACATCAGTAAAGTGTCAAAATACCAAGCTGACTTCCCTGCTCGGTTATAGTTCGGTTGGTGTGGCTGGCGTTGGTGTATTCAAATCACCGTCGAGCTTACAACGTGAGTAAAGAACACGTAAAATTAGGGCTCAGTTGCTTTGAGCCAATCATGCGATTGATCGTATGATGGAGTTCGTATTTAAGCATTTTGTATTCATTAAATGTTCTATACCTCATGCTTCATTATGGATTACATTTGTATTCTTCTTACATCTTCTAAATTCCGGGGCGGATACAAAGAAGAAGAATAGAAGAAGAATTCCGGGGCGGATACATGTTCGTAATTGGGTAATAACCTAATGCAAAAAATATATATAAAAAACACGACGACCGGTGAAAGTTAGGCCACCACCCACTTTGCGATACGTGTGTTCATGATCATTTTTTTCGCAAATTCGCGAAAATTTTAGCGTGAAAAAAAGCCCGAATTTGTTCCACCGCTCGAATCTGCATTCGGCAACATTCAGTGCCGCTATAGAAAGACTTGATTTTATTTCTCTGAATATTTCGCATAACTTGTAAACTTCCAGAATTCGAGAAAATCCTTCCATATTTGAATGCAAATACTATACTCCTATCTTATGCTTAATGTAGATTTATTGCTTTGGAAACTCGCGCTCTTTGTCTGGGGTCCATTTACATATTACATTTAGGGCCATTTGTGACCTGTTTACATCTAATTGATCCAAGTTAACTTTAATAGAATGTTTTCCAACTTGATGTTAGATTAATCAAGCTGATCAAAACTGCAATATTTGCTTCGAAGCTAAAGCTCTTGTAAATGCATTTTTGTTCTGTAGTGTTTCATTAAAATAAGTAATCCAAACTTCATTTATTCAGCGCTTTATATATTTTCCGTTCAAGTCAATTAGTAATTTTTCTCTTAATCTTGTAGACTAACGTTTTGAACAGGTACGGATGTTCCATGACATAGACCAAACTCGCATAAACTATGGTAAAACTTTTTTCGGCCATGCATTGTTCAGCCATTCAGGATAACTGGTCAATTTATACAATAAATATCTGTTCCATACGTGTGCAATAGAACCAATGAATTTATTTGTAATCATTCTATTATTTCTTGAACCTAAACTAAGCCTGACTGTAGAGAATAAAGTCAATTTGAACACATCTTGTAGGAACCTCCACTACACCTTGTTAGGGCAGCTGCTGCTCGGGCGCTTGCAAGAAACTCTTGCGTATTTCTTTGCAGTTTTTTTTTTTCTCGCGAGAAAAGAAACTTTGTTTGGTGATGAATTAAATTGCTGGGCCTAGATCTCCCCATTTTTTTCGAAGGCAATTGTAGCGTTTTTGGGCAAATGGTAGGCTTTGGATTGTTGAAACTTTGGCATTACCCAACAGCGCCATGAATATTTTCTAAATGCTAAGTTAAAATATATTTTATATTTTAATAAAATCTATTTTATATTTAAATGGAAAGTTTCGTATTTCTTATGTTGGCATAAATTAATTATATGAATATTTCATTTTTTGGCCCCGAGAATTATTTCAATTGATTTCACATTCTTCTTAGACGTAGTCTGGGTAGAACACATGAATATATTTCTTGTAAAGTTGAGGGATGCAAGTTGGAGTATGAAATAAAAATTAAATTTAGGATACCAATAAGTAATTGCGTCGTAACTATGAGTAATCGCGTCGTAATAATAAAAATTTATGTTGAATAAAAGTCTGAGTAGAAGCACGAGTACAACGCTAAGTTAAACGCTCGTACGTCAAGATCTTACGTTATAGTGGCAAGGAATTCTCTGCGGACGACACCTCATAAATCTGCGTGACACGCATTCATTGACGGCTTCCTCTAAATCATACCTCTCGTTCCTCTGAGGTTATGCCAATCATTCCTCTGACCTTGCGTCAATCATTCCTCTGACCTTGCGCCAATCATTCCTCTGATCTGGCGTCAATCATTCCTCTGACCTTGCGTCAATCATCTCTCTGAACTTGCGTCAATCATTCTTCTGACCTTGCATCAGAGGAATGAACAAGCATCTCTGGTTCCTAGTAGAGTTTCTGTGTCCATTAAGTGGAACTGAGAATTTTTTGCAGGATATCATTTCGATTTTTTAAGCTGCACTTTTTCATGTTTCACTTTTCTATTCATATATGAAATCTTATACTGTGTGATTTAAATATATAGATATATATATAGGAGAAAAATATCACAATTGGTTAGATATTAAATCGCCAAATCCTTGAGAGGATTTATATTTTCGATTTTACGCTAAAGAGCTCGGAATATTTTCCATATGTCCCCAAGATCTTTCATGCCTGGCGGCCGTAGCCGAAGGTATTTTTTTTTATCCAAAATTTCCCAAGTTGTTTGCCCAGTTAAATCTTTATCGCAGTTTTAAGGACAAAAATGAAGGACAATGCTTTTTCGTGGACAAAGTTTGGCATTGGGCGTCCAAGTTTGAGAGCAGTTGTCCTGGACCTGAAGAGAACATCCAAAAGCTCTCGTACAAGTGACGTCATTTTTTTCCATCTTCGTCCCATCCATCAAATAGGAGAAAAATCATCTTTCCTGTCTGGTGATTGTCCGAAAAAAAAACTTAAAAACTACACGGAACTCAAAAGTGATGAGCATTCATCAACTCAACAGGTTTTTATTACCTTGGCGAGCTGAAAAAGTTTGCAGGATATTAGAAGGCTCATAAGGATTCAACTCAACTGGGTCAATTGTTAAAAATTATGGTCGAAAATTGGAAAACAACTCACCATTCACTTTTGGTGATTTTCATTTCTCTATAATGCAATATTAATAATATTTCCAACTCATAAACTTACATATTAATGAATTTAGCAACGTACAGAGAATGTACGTTTAGCAACGTACGTTATTGTTTGAATACTTTGAAATGACAAGTAAGCTTCACTGGCTGTAAATTCTAGCACTTTAAATGTGATTTTGAGATTCTGTCATATAGGGATCAAGGATGTATTATGTTTCGGCTCTATTTGAGCTACTGGAAAAGTTCATGCTTCATTTAATTTCAGGTAATAAGATTTCATTCCGGATTCATGATTTCTCGCATTCACTTTTAATTACCGACGTAAACATTCGACGAAAAACGCCACTTAATTTCATATTAAATACTGAAGCTTTAGAGGCTTAGACCATAGTTGATCTGGGCAATTAATCCTACTCTATTAACAAATGGGCTCTAAAACTGTTTACATAGTTTACGGAGCTCCACAAGCTTGCAAGTTAATTAGAGTAAGTCAAGTCGTTGATGCAGTACGTAGGCCTAAGCAGAGGCTTCATAAAGACATATCCCCAGAGCGTATATACATGAAGAAGCCCTGTGCCGCATGAGAGATAAGCCTGCAGACCACAAACTATTGCCTCTCAGTACGCAGTTACAATGAATTGCTCACGAGCAAACGCTTCCATAAACCTAACTTAGTACTCATTCAACGCAAATGGACGACTCGAGTCTTTTACGAACAAACACACGAAAATCATCATGAGCAGAAAAATCGAGGCTTTCGGTGACTTAGAGACATAGGGAACTCGGCCGTAACCCCAGATAATGTTCGCCATAAAGTTTTCCTATTGCTCCTGACCATCAGAAAAAGGCAAAAATTCTCCTCATGAGCTCTCTTTCTAGTGACATGAATTGCTTTATCGAGCCAATAAGGTTTTTTCTTTACTCGAAGCTTTTAAGCTGAGCTACTTGTGTTAGCCATTCACTTCCTACTCGAGGTTTTGCTCATTCAAGGAAAAAAAATTGCCGACAGTTAAAATAGTTTTCATAGTTATAAATTACATTTTGTTGAAGTTGAAAAAAGTACACATCTTGAACTTCTCATAGCATTACTCATATCGGGCTCAAAAATTAATAAAATCATTTCAGTTCTCCGTTCCAAATCCCCATGAATGTAATACGCTCACTGCATGGCTCGGCATGGTACAGATTATTATCCGATATTACATAAGCTCTTGTTGCTCCGGATCCAATTGTTTGTTTCTCGCGTTACATATTCCAGCGTAATTCCGCTGCCCAGCTGCTGATTGTTGACAAATACCTGCACAATGCCCCTTAACAAATCTCTTGCTCGATCTCTCATGCCCTGGCTCGGCACATTAGGCTTTGCAGATTTGTATTTCGCAGCGGCATGTTTTTGTTGATCTTTCACCAACCAAAAGTTTGTTGCCATTATTTCATGGCCCGAATAAAGCAGGAAGTTTATGCCTCAATGAATTTCCTCATTCCATTTAAGTTCGACGTGCACCATATATTTAGTAAAGTGAATTAGCGTATGCTTATTTATAATCAAGTTTGCGTGCTACCATGTTTCAAGATTTGAATTTTGAGCTACCTAATTATTCCAGAACGTTTCGTTCCATTTTTGCGAAAAACTTTTGCTGAATCACCGCCTAATGTAGATTATTCACGGCTAATGAAATTCAATAAAATTTAAATTACCAGCTGTAAAGTTAAATCTTTTTCGAAAGCCAAAGCAGTGAAATTCGCCCGGAAAGTGGTGGGCTTTTTATTAAAATGGATGGGAACAGTTAATGTTCCTGGTACCAAAAAACTCATTGCGCAGAATGGCGTGATAGTTAAACTTTTGTTCTAATATTTTCAGCGAGCCAGCGGATCAAAATTGCTCCAAAACTATCCCGTCTCGTTAAAAAGTCTCTTATTTTCAATCAAACTTTACTGTAAAAGGCACCGAGGTTAAATAATTTGCCAATTGAATTAAGTATTTTCAAGAAGTGTATTTCATGAACAAAACTTGGACATTGAAGACTGAAGTGTTCATTTTAGATTATGTAAATTTTAAGACCGTTTCTTATTTATGCATTTCCGGCTAACCGCTTTTTATATGTCTCTTCTCTCGTATTTTCAGTGCGCCAAATTAATAAACATTGTACGAGTGTTGTATGCATCTACAGTTTCATTTTCCGTTCGTCAATTTAATAAGAACTGTTGATATGTCACAAAAAATCAGCATCCAATTCCGGATCTATTCCATTATGATGGTTAAACTTTTCAAAAACCATCCCAGTTTGACAGTTTCCACACTTAATTTATTTTGCGGTGACTTAATTGATAGAATAAATAGAGCGGACCTGCTCTCTTTATGCCGTGAGCCTCGCGCGTCAGGTTTTATTTGAAAAAATTGAGCCTGTTGATCAATTACGCTGTGGGCAGCGTAATTATGTGAGGAAAATCTCTCAGACTTCCATCACGGCCATAATTCGGGAGCTGAGTTCCAAGACGAACCATTATGACTAGAAATTCGAATGCTATCGAGAATTTTTAATATCAAAGGCTTTTATTCGTCGTCGAAAGGAGCAAAGATTTTTAAATACGAAATAATGTTGAGGTAAGAATTTTAAATCGGATTTTGGACTCATTATGCAAATGATGTAAAATATACATAATTATTTCTGAAGATTATTTTTTGTTGTGTGCGTGATTTCTCATACGTTCAGAATGCCTCATTTTAAAAATTATCCAGGAATTATTAGTGGAGACAGTCCAAAAAAGCATTTGGACTTAATAATGATGAGAACAAAATGAATTTTATTATTGCTAAATATTGTCAATAATTATTTATTCTGGGAAGAATCCTTGATGCGAACAAATTGAGACAATTACATCTGGCCAGCAATTCTTAATTTCATCAGTAACTCTCAACATGCAAATTCTGACATTGACCTGAAAATTGTTGACATTGATATGCAAATTATTGGATAAAGTCGAGAGTATCAAATTTGCAAGTAATTTCTCATTTAAATATTTAAGTTTGAATAAATAATGTTTAAGACAAATTCCACTCTTACTCGGCTGCTTCTACTGTTAAACCAGGGTATTACTTAAAAAACTGAAAAAATACATGATAAATAAGGTTTATTACCCTATATAAGAGAGAAATTTAAATTTATTACTAAATCAGGAACAATTATTCAACACAAAACTATCAATAATGTCATATTCACTGTTTTCTCATTGGTTAAACTCTTATGGGCAATTAGCGTAACACTCTTTAATCTATCTATTATCATGACTTCGTCCACGTGGATTCAGGGAAATTTCCCGACACGTGGCGACAGTTCATTGTAAACTATAAACTTGAATGCAATGTATTAACTTCCTTCTTCAATTATTGAAAACTTTACGTTTAAGGCTCCAAGTGTGCATTTCCCTGCTTAATTAATTCAAGTTTTCAGCTTTCGCATCGCTTATTGAACGTAAAATACTCGCTCCCCTCGCTCAGCTCGCTTCATTTTTCGCTTAGTTCTCGTATGAGTGTTTGAAAAAGGGGCGTTTCGAGCACCGTTCCCCTTAGTTTTCATTTCCAATCTACAATTTATGGATATGCATTCCGACAACAGTTCAAATAAGGAAAAGACTTCATAAAGTATTTGTACAAAGCTGCGGGACAGCAGATTATTTGCGTGATTCCACAATGCTTCATAATACCATGCATAATGACGATGCGAATAGAATGTATTTTTATGTTAATCATTAATACCAGTGCATTATAATATAAATTATACATTATAATATGCACAATAAAACGACAAAAATATCTTATTTAAAGTTAAAACGTGTTCTCAAACAGCGAAGAACCGAGAACTACTTTAATTGGGTCGTTGCATGAATCGAACGCTGACTGTGATGATATAACACTTAAAGTTGAGCTGCCGTACCTCGGCGGATCGTGCGTTGCTTCACAAATTATCACAAGCTCTGTGTTACTGCGACCAAAAATATTTTTTTAGAAAATTCATGTTGTTATAGAATGTGGGATACGTGAGGAATATCCATGCTCATTACTGCTCAGGGACAATAATTGATTAATTTTATCGGTATTTTATTGGACTAGACGCGTTGAACGTCGCTTGTTACATATATGAAGGTTCATTCAATGTTACAATTTCAACATGATGCATTGCGCCAGTTCTATAAATTAAAGGTAAATGTAATAATCATTTTTCAACACATGTCATAATTATTATTTATTTTTATATCCTAATTAAACTAATTTTTCACTTCTCGCTTCTGTTCCAGCTCTATTTCAGAGCTCAACCGTATGCCGTAAGGTCGAGTTTATGCAGATGTTCCGAAACTTGGTTCCTTCTGAATGCATTTCTCTTGAGAAACCAACAACAAATACGCGACCGACCATCCCGCACGGGTGGAAAATGATAGGCCTCCAAGAATCTTTCATCGAAATTCAATACAAATCGATGAAGTTTCTTTCCATGAAACCCAACGTCTTCCTTTTCGTGTCAATACCTTTTGATCGCTCTGGTGCATGGAAACAAGATGGCTCTACCATTGTAAGTTCTACTTTCAATTCGATACTCGCAAAGCGAACTCGTCAGCTGCACGTTAGAGTTGGTTTATAATTTAGTCTCAGAAACTTGAAAATTTAAATCAGAAGTGGCGGTAAACATTTTTGAATTTTCACTAGGTAAAGCGATTATCTATTTTGATAAGCCCTTCATAGGGTCCGAGATGTTTCGACCTATTATTAGAGATAATATCTATCTGAAAATACTTTTCACAAATTTCACACTTTGTTCCGCAAACAATTATTATCATGGGGCCTAAGGTGCTTCTTACTGGTGGTTCAGCATGCGAGAAGCGAGCTTAATTTATTCCTATTTTCACCCAGCAACATCATTTCTCCACAATATATCTCAGCATAACAAGGAAGCATTATTCTGAAACTGCGTCGCAAAAAACAACGGCAATCTGTTTCCAATCTGCACGTGCGTTTTCGTAAGCAGCTTTGGTAAAGCAAAACTTGATATTAGGGAGGCCTTATGTAAGGAAGCCTTTAAAAGAACTCATTGAAATGCAGCTGAGGTTGTGGCGCTACTCCTGACGCTCTATTGTAAGGCAGACCACAAGTCTCTGAGGTAAATAAAAGCAGACTTACACTAACCTCTCAGTTTGGTAGCAGCGTCTGATTCCTTCGTTTCTTTGTCTCCAACATATTTTTTCTAGGAGACTGACAAAATTTGTGTCAAAGAACTATACAGTAATTTACAGGAAGATTTACATTATTCAGGAAGATTTCTGATTTACGTAACTTCTGAATAATAGATGAATTTTCAGCGTGCGATGTTAGGAAACACAATATATTAAAAATAAAAATGAACATTTGGATCAAATGGCCGATGCCAATACATTGATATTTTTATAGTGGATGGTAGTGATTGGAATTAAAAAAACATATTAAAGAGATGAAAATTTTTTTCAGGGTTTCATTCCCCGAATAGAGTAAGGATGTTTGATTCAAATGACGTGAGTCATATTGAAGATCAATGCAAACAAACGTATCAAGCTTGGAATGCTTTATATAAAAATTATCATCCCCCTCGTATAATGCGTATGACGACCAATTAACACAATTTTCTGATCCGCTATTTTTATGAATTAAATGTTTTTAAGAAGTTATATGCATTGAAAAATGTTCTATCTTTGGCTGCTGCTCCACACACAAAATGTGCCTAATTAGAACTTAATTTTCGTTAAATCACCAAAGGATGTATGGTTAAATTTAAATATTGAATAATTTTCAACCTTATATCATATGATTGTTGATTTCAATAATGGTCTTGAAAGAGAAAGTCCCGCAAGACGAATGAGAGGGAATAATGCGGTAAACCCAATGCAACTCCATTAAGTTTAAATTCATTTGCATATTTTAAATCCCTGGTTAACAAAAAATTAGAAGGAATTTTCATCATGGCAAAATCTTCATGAAGGAGGAAGGGAAGAACTGGAGACGAGCGAGCAGTGGCCCAATTCTCCACTCCAGATCGGCCTCTCCATTACTCTCATAGGCCAGATTATATAAGTCGCTCAGTTTAATGGTTTTCGATTTTATTCAGGCGGGAGTGTTTGTCCTGGACCACCGACCGGTTCAAGACGGCAAGCTGGTTGGCAAGTCGCAAGGTCTGCGAGAAATGGGATGGCGTTTCCAGCTGACACAAAATTATACTTTTCGAAATTTATTTCACCTTCTACCCAATACGAGGGCTCGCTTACTCGTCTTACATTCTCTGTTGAGAAAGTTCTCTGCGTGAAATGGAGAACATCCAAACGAATTTGCATTTTTTATATTCTCTTTTGATTCCGTGGTAAATTTTCTGAATTTTGTTGCATGCGCGATTCAAGCGATTGACGTCTTTTACGAAGAGAATATTGGATTAAATTTTTTTTCTTGCTAAAATTGATTCAATCGATATACTTATGATATCATCTCATTTATTGATGCGTTGAAAAAAAACTTTTCCGAAAATGCGAAGAAAAATTCACTTTGACCCCAAAATTATAATGGGGCTATCGAAACTAGCGGCAAACCATCCACGATTTCTGAGAATGTTGTTGAATCAAATTTCCTTATTTTTTTAAGCGAAATAATGTATTAATCATGTTGAACAATGGTGTGTATTTCTAACTGATACAAGAATTTTAGCCTCTCTCAGAAGAAAGTAGACAAGAGGTTCACCATTAGGGTAGGTTAGGGATTCCAAGAACTTCTTTCTTAAAACTCGACGCATCACTCTGGAGAATCTATATCGTTCGTTCGTCAGCGCTCCATCTTTCTTGCGAGCGAGAAATAATTGCAGTTTCTGAAGTTTTGGGTTCGTTCCCTTCGGAAATAGGCGCTAGTAAATGGAAAAATATAGTCATTGGTTAGGAAGCGATGGAACAGTTTTATGTGCTCTTCTTCTATGCTGCCGACCATACGGAACAGTGAGAGGCTCTACTAGATCGGGCGATCGTCTACGGAACCTAAGAATCCTTTTTTACTATTTTTACTCTATGTTAGCATCAATATGTTCCTCCGAATATAGTGAGCCTTTTGAACGTTGTTACTTGAGTTTCACCGGTCTATTCACTTATCTTGCAACCCGAGAAAGTCAATCACTTCATGACATATATTTTTGTCATTCCCTTAATTAATCGAAATGTGACTGTAATTATTTTGCTTCGGCTAGCTTTTCGGGGGTCCTTGAACAAAATTTACCTAAAATTTCATGGTAATAAAACTGTTTGCTTTATTTTCGCCTGCATTTTAGGCAAGTCTCAAACAAGCTTTTTGAAACTCAAACGGCAATAGATATAATACCTTATTTCATCCGAGCTCTAGGGAAGAACAGCCCTAAATTGTCACATGAGGTCAGACGTTGGCAATTGTTGACGTGCGATGGATGGTTTCCTCTCACCACAAACAGAGCGCCATGTCATCCGGCCTGAAGAGAGGCAATCAACGTCCTCTCTGCTGCAATACGAACCACCAACATTTAGTTTATCCCTTCAAAGGCAGTCGCTGCCCACCCACAAACCACGATAAATTGGCGGCTAAAGCACAAATACATAGTTTTAAATCCGGCTTTACTTTCGGCCTAATCCGGCTCGGACGCGAATATAACCGCCAAATGTTTGGCTTTCAACTTGACAAATCTCATTCTAAAATATTTCGTTTGCTTCGTCGTATTTAACATTTTTCTGGTAGCTACGGTCATAGGAGACATCAATTATTACATGAGCCATTAATATTATAACATAGGTGCCATAAATTCAAATTAAAATAACAAATTTGCAGGCACCTGCCAATGATCGTGATTTTCGTCCCCATCAAATCCACTCGTCAAATTGCTAAAAAATACTGCTCATAAAATTTACGTATACTCTGGTGAATGAAACAAGTTCCTTTAAGCTAGACAACTTTAAATGATAAATAATCAATTTCCGCGCTTACCAGACTGTAAGTCCGTGTCAAAAACTTTTCGTTTCTGGTTACATGCAGGCTCCGTAATCTAACGACGCTCCCTCGCCTTTAAAAGCATCCCTCGTATATTCTTGTATGCACAGGATCACGAAACACAAAAGGCTGAGGAAGCCTCACCAGCACCCGCTGATACAACAGTCGATGAAGATTCCATTCATGGCAAACGAATGAAGCCTTTACGCAACTTTCACTACCTACGAAAATAATTTCACCTTGCAATCTCCCATTTCACTTATTGTTTATAACCATTCATTTGTTGAGCACGGTAAATTGGCAAGCTTATCGCAACGATCCTGAGAATAGTGTGTTTATAATAAATGATTATGTTTTATGCAGTAATATGATTGGATTCCAGATAATTCATTATACACCAATGAAATAATTTGATGCAGGTATTTGATCACAGCATTTCTTTATCTTGATGTACATACATTAGCAGCTCTACACCCCGCAAATAAATTCCTGTCATTCACGAACTTCGATCCGAATGGAGGAGCGCAGGCTCAGCCGAACTGTAAAATTGGACAAAAACTACCCGTGAATGAGAAACGAAGGCCTCTTCTTGCATTCTGCAAATTACAGATTCGTTCGTTCAATTTGGACATTTTCTGTCGTGTAATCAATGTGTAATTTCTATTCAACTATAGATGACACTATACCCCCAAACCATTTTTTAAAAAATTTAAAGCGTGGTACTTTATTAGAGTTGCTAAGAATAATTCGTTATTTATTCAAAGAAAAATTATTCACTTTCGCTCACGCGTTTTACCGAGGCTCGATACTTATAAACGAAAAGATTCATACTTTCCAAATTATGACACACTTTCTTGAGCACTGATTCACCCTTTCGTCAGACCAAACTGAGTCAGGAAGACCCACACAAGGTATGAAGTGCATAGCTATTACGACAAAGTCTCACTCATTTCCCTGAGTTTAGGTGTGTATAACTGACGAAGCGGAAGTACGGGGAGAGTCGAGGGCCTCGAGGGCCGCCGTGTCGCTCTGGATTATGCATGCCGCGGCCGAGGAGCCGTCCGCGGATGCTAGCGCAATCCAAGTGTTGATGTGGAGACTCTTCACTTGAGGGCATAAGAATTCTGATTCACTTCCAGTCATGATGGATGTTTGGGACACCGACCGTTAGTCGCAGCCATGCTAGACAATATTGACCAATTTAAAAAAAATGGCTTTGAAAGCCTATGTAATATAGACCGGCCACTGGTGCGACGATAGATTCTTTTTCTACAGTCCTTACAGATGTCATTGAATATGATGAATTTCGTTGCTCCTGATAGCAATAGTTCATTCGTTTATTCGGTACCATTCATGCAAATTTTAATTAATATGTTTAATTCAATTTCGAGCATTTTAGCACTGAATATGCCGCTTGTGAAGTGCTACAAAGATGGCCATGTTTCGCACGTGTCTCCTCGACGGTGCAGCGACGCGCGGACGTGACGCTGCATTCGTTAATGGCAGTCTTGTCCGTACCGTCATAAAACTGCCCGTGATTGAAAACTTGTGATGAAAGTTCACTCAGCCTCGCAGTAAAAGTGAATAACTGCAGGGACGAGGCGAGCTTTGCACGGGGCTTGCAAATCACGGCAATGATGCTCATAAAAATGGGCTTCTGTTATTTTTGAGAGAACAATTGACACATGCGATGTAATGTAGTAAATTGGCAAAAGATAAACCTCAAGCTCTCATTCAGTCAACCTGTAAATTTTGATGCACGATGTATGGTAAAATGTTTATTCAACATTTACGATTGCAAAATTTATAATATCTACTCGTTTTCATCTCCAAGGAAGGTAATAAATTAGTTCACATAAAAATGATTGAGATGACATGGAATCCCTCTCTGAATCTATACCTTGATTTTTACCCTAATTCTGTAGTGATAAGTTTTGGGCTATGAGAAGGTTGTTGATGTCCGTTCCTCTCATTTCTGAAATTCCTGCAACGAAGATCTTTAATCAAAACTTTCCTGCTCGTCTCTCAGAAGTCGTTGCATGTTTCGCTATTATTTTCCATAGACTAAAGCGGAGCGGCATCGTCGTAGTCTCGCAAGTTTTGTGCGTTTGTAACTCACGTATACATGCGGCGGCCGCATCCAAACTCGGTTATCGGCACAAAGCACAATTTCCGTGCGCAAGTTCCAATACAATTCACGGAGGTAACAGCCTTCTATTCAAACAGGTTGCCTTTAGGAGCCCTTGGGAGGCGGTTACGAGCCAACAAACCTAATTATAACTTGACTTGACATAGTGATATTGTCAGCAGCGAGACCAATCGAAACTTTAGTTTTCCCTTGCAATAATGTAAATATTTCAATACAAGGTTATTTCACTAATGTGCAATCAGCTTTTTTGCTCCAGTAAATTTTTCAAATTAATTTCTGATTTTCTTTGCCCTGCTACCGATTAGTAAGTGACCCTTCAGTTTTCTACGGCCGCGTAAAATATTCTTAGCAGCAAAATGCAAGGCATGCTGCATATTCACTAATAATACCCTAACACTCATTCCTAATACTTGAGGATAGCTTTACTTATGACGGAGATTTCCCTGAATTTGTATTATTTTGAGCAAAACAATTCTATGAGACGTTCCAACAATAACTTTGAACAACCGAGCAGAATTTAATGTAATTTAATAGGGCTAGTGGCGCAAGTTGATCCGCAGCTTAGTTAGGCCAGTGATGAGTCACTGAAAGTTCGCTCTCCCCCAGCGGCCTGCATGTTTCTGAATGAGCATGGTTTGCCACGCAGGTGCTGAGGGCGAATTTCAATGCCTGAGGTTTCCGAAAAGGAAAGTTATAATGATTCAGAGATAAATAATTGTTGAGGATATTCTTGTCCTATTGTTAAAATAACCCACTGTTTTACATTTATTTACATTTCTAACAACAAAAAAAGTAAAGGGTAAGCTTGATGAATGTCAGCTTGCACGAAATTATTTTGCGCCTATAGGAAGGTTGTATTATAGATCGCTGATGCCAAGATAGATCTCCCGTCGCGTCAGCAACAATGCGGAGTAATCACTTCCGTCTGCGCAGATTGATAGGCCAAGTATTGGTCGCGAGACTAATGTAAGGCTAGGCAACGGTCTTCCTTTGGAGTGGGATCCACCTTAATTGCTCTCAGCCTCCCATTGAACAGCCATCATCACTCAAAGCTGCCGCCGAACTGCACCTCCTGCGATCCTCAGCTGTTCCTGAAGGTCTCGAATAGTAGAGGGGAGGGGAGGGGTGGGGGGCGAAACTGTTACAGTCGCCGTAGTGAGGAGATAGAGCGCATCCTTCACAGTCCCCGTAGCGGGCTAGTAGAGCGCAACTGGCACAGGCCCCGTAGCGGGAGAAGAGCGCTTATCTGTTACAGGCCTCGTAGCGGGAGAGGAGCGCTTATCTGTTACAGGCCTCGTAGCGGGAGAGGAGCGCACGTCTGTTACAGGCCCCGACGCCCCGTAGCGGGAGAGGAGCACACGTCTGTTAGAGGCCCCGTAGCGGGAGAGGAGCACACGTCTGTTAGAGGCCCCGTAGCGGGAGAGGAGTGCGCAACTGTTTTACCTCCCATGGCGGATGAGGAAACAACTTTGTCTGGCTACTTTTTAGTGAGAAGAATAAAATTTATTTATTATCTTTTCCTAATTTGGAGAAATAATTTCGTGATGAAACTTAAATCTGACTAGCGTCAATAGACAAAAAAAAATTGTTCGGAACTGAGGAGAAATTCCTACTAGCTGCTGAAAAGTTCATGTATGCGACAATTCTAATTTCATATTAGGTGGCGTACCACAGTTCCAGCTATGCTCAGGATATATTATACCTTATACCTACGAAAGTGTATCAATTATGAGGTTTCAACATCTTGATCGCGCTGCGTCATAAAGCGATTAAGTTTTTTCGCTTTCACAATGCATTTAAAATGAATGAATTAATCTATTTATGATTCTGCCAATAATATTAAAATATTGTATGAATAATATATTGAATATCAATATTTTTTATTGATACCTTAAAATCTGCCGCTGGAATATCTCGAGGTTTCATGAAAAGTGTTCATTTGCGCAACGGGCTTGCAGTTCAAATAAAATCGGGATCCCATCTTCGGCAGTTAGGGACACTTCAAAGCCACCGAGCTCAGCAGTGATCATTTTTTGCAACGTCGTGGCCAATTTGTTCTCATTAGACTGTTTGGCTCCTCACGGCAAGTTCAAAGGCTCTACTCCTCGTTTCTAATTTAAAACCATCGGTTTTGAACCAACTTTTTGAGAAGACCAAACGAAGAACAGTTTTATATTTGGTCTCCCAAAGTGCACTCAAACTCTGAATAATTTATCAGGAGCTTAGCGAACCAGCGTCCTGGAAATATCACGGTTCACAAGAACTTGTTCGACGCTAAAGATATACAGTTGCTCATGTACTCTAACGATGACTAATGAACGCAATTATTTAGTGAGATGTTCAAACGGAAAAAAAGTTATCTGCATTCGAAGCGTTAATTTCTTCTGTCGCAAAAGAGTTGTGGATGGAAATCCTAATGAATCTAATCATCAATAATGAGATTGAATCCATTGCTTTGCTCAAATGTTAGGCTTGCGTTAATTGAAACTCGTAAGATTCGTTTTAAAATTCACGCTTAACGAACGATATGATTCAAAAAATGGTAAAAATCTCGCATAAAACATTTCTTCGCTGTTATCAATTACGACCTCTTTTTGTCATGAAGACAGAATTCAATTATGCAAATGTTCATCTGTCCTCCAACGAAGAATAAAATAAATTATTTTCATCCAACAGATAAAGCTTACTGAATTATAAATTCTGCAATAATTACAGGAAAAAATTCTTCTGGTTTCCCTCGACAATAAGTTTTCTCTGCTATAACGTATCAGCCTTTGCTCCACTTATGCAAATAAGCTAAGAGATCTACACGCAATTAACTGCGAAGGTCTTGTCCAATAATCCAGAGCCCGTCAAGTCAGTAATGAGCGACAAATTCTGATCTCAAATAATGCCTAAACTTGCTAATAAATTACAGTAAGTTTCACCGCAAGTTCCTAACGAGCATCGGGCTAAACCTAATTAATTATTGAATTTATTTTGTGATATCGGCATATTGGATTTATCTATAAAGACAAGTTGTCTATAACCTGAACCTATGAAATGTAAGCTCTTATTAAGAGAAGGATGAACCTTCAAACCGCATCGATTACATAAATAAAATCGAAATATATTATTTATGACATAATTTTACTGTAAGTACTGAACATAAAAACTGAACTGAACACTGAACTTTTACATAAGTACTGAACATAAAATTTGTCAGCAATTGAATTTTTCGCACGTGTCAGCCCTGGAAGTCTTTCAGTCGTTGCTCCGTAAAACCGCTATTGTAAATTTATTTTAACGTTATACCGGAACCCGGCGGCCTTATTATGATCAACAGAAATATTTCAGAACCTCAACATTGAGTGGAGCAGCTACGGTGTTAGGGAGGAGGCAGCCATGCATAGCTTCGGTAGAAGCATTATTAAATTATTAGAAGCATAGATGAAGCATTATTAAATTGATGTTGTTGTTGAAATAAATTTGCCTATTTCAACAGATGTTACTATCTAAATAGATGTGACTATTTAAATAGATGCTAATATTTAAGTAGATGTTACTGTCTAAATAACTTTTACTGTTTAAATAGTAATAAATGTTACTATTTAAGTAGATGTTACTATTGAAGTTGATGTTAATATTTAAATAGATGTTACTATTTTGATAGATTTGACTATTTACATAGGTGATGCTATTTAAAGAGATGTTTCTGTTTAAATAGATTTGACTATTTAAATAGATGTGACTATTCAAATAGATGTTATATTTTAAATAGAGTTTACTATTAAAATAGATGTTCGACTGACTTGTCCGTAATTCTCAATTGACTTGCCCGTGCTAGACTGACTTGCCCGTGATGCTAGACTGACTTGCCCGTGATGCCAGACTGACTTGCCCGTGATGCTAGACTGACTTGCACGAGATGCTAGACTGACTTGCCCGTGATGCTAGACTGACTTGCCCGTGATGCTAGACTGACTTGCCCGTGATGCTAGACTGACTTGCACGTGACGCTCGACTGACTTGCCCGTGATGCTAGACTGACTTGCCCGTGATGCTAGACTGACTTGCCCGTGATTCTCGACTGACTTGCAGTCATGATGCTCGAGCTGTTCATAAATCACTATACTTGAAAACTAGAAAACAATATTTTTGCTTAACTTTATTCAGGAAAATAAGCATTCAAGCGAATATTATAATGACGCTCAATAATGTGCTCAGGATATTCTAGTACACTTTAAACTTGACCACTGAATTTGTGTATCTGAATTTGTGTTGAACTCATCAACTTGAAGCGTTCCAGCTGATCGGTATCGAAGAAATAAACATATCCACCTCCTACATTCATATCTGCCCTTACATTCGTGCTCGGTTTGTTCAATATTTGTTCACATCTTAAAAAACTGACTGCTGGTCGTACATTCATATTCCTGCTCTGAATTCCTGATAAACACGAATAAATCCCCAGTCGTGACCTTAGTTGACGGAGAATTGAAGCTAATGAAAAGTTTCTTATTCGTTAGTTTCGTGGAGCTCTTAAATTTTATTTCTTTTTTTTCGAACTTGCTTTTCTCGAGCTTACTTTTCTCTCTAAAAGCCAAATATGAATTTCGTTTACAACGCTTTCTTTTGACCATTTTTTGTTTGTGTTAGGAGTTAATTTTTATGTTATTAATTTTGTGAATAATATAATCTTCAGGGCTTTCATCAAGTTCGATACTTCCTTGTACTGACACTCCAGGTTTTATTGTTGGTTAAATTCAAACTCACTAGCGATCATTAAATTGTTTTAAATTCATTTCGTAATTTCACACTATAAGCCTCTCACTTATTAGTTGTAATCATTTTATAATTTTTCAGGATTCATCTCTGTTCATGCTCTTTTTTTTAGGTAAAGCCTCAAACTGACCGCTTGAATTGACTCGAATTCCTTGAAAAAGTTTTTCACACTTGGAATACATACAGCATATTACATATATACAAGGTATATTATATTACGAAATAACAGTTTATGTGAACCTTTAAGGCCATAAATCATCAACGGTTGTTCGGATGTTGACATCGTTACCGGAAAAACTAATTTGCAACCACTTACATATTCTTGAAAAACGTGATTTACTTGCATTCCATTTCCCATATCCATGGACTTCATTTTTTTCTAATTACCTTGATGTGAAGACACCTTTCAACGTACGCTCTTTTACTTAACTTATCAGCAAATTATATTGTACAATATTTCTCTGATCCTTATTTCGATAATTTTCTAACAATAAGTAACTGTTTATTGCAAATAATCTCTAAAAATTATAGAGGCAGTCACGCAGCTCATAGGATTGCTTAAAAACAAGCAATCATACAACCAGACTGCTTCCATCCTTTAAGTTTTCTAGGTACATTTATAATGGCTAATTTTAATTACTGGGTATAATTTTTACTGTCTTTTTATCGATAATCAACAATCATTGCGGAAACTTCGATGTTTCAATCAAGGATTGCCGGGCAGTAAAAAGCATATCAAACATTCGAAGTGGTTGGAAACGCCACGAGTTTGGTACACAAGTTGCGTTTATTTTTCTTTATGCAGATGACAGCCGTGGAAAAGTTGGCCTTCAAGTTTCCCCAACTTCTAATTTTTCTGTGGGTTGCGTCTAATCAGGAACAAAACAGAGTTTTGCAGGTAAAGTTTGGAGAAATGGAAATTAACCAATTTTTGCTCTCACGCTGATTACGACAAGATGAGATCAGCGACGCACAGCGGTGTCGTCATGAGGTATGAGAGTCACGCGGACTTTGGCATCACTTAATGCAACGAATTATTCGTGTTTTTAAGTTATGGGCGACTGCATAATTTGGAACAAAGTCAGTAAAATGAAGTCATTTATATTATACAAGAAAAGGTTGGTAAAATGAAGCATTATACCGTTATTAGTTTAAATAAAATATGTTCGCAATTTAACGTGCAAGGGCACAATTGCGGACAAAAATTATTGGGATGAGAAACGTGGCACCGGTGAAAACATTATTTACCTGATTATATATTTACCTGTAAATATTTTTACCTGATCTTTAATTCAATTAGGCTACATATGTACTGTAGGTAACTGACAAGATTATCAGGTAAAGATGCACTGAGCATGGCTCGCTTGTGATAAGTCAGTAAAAAATTTAATTACAAATAAATATATACCAATTATATTGATCAAGTCAAATACGCCTCTTTATAGCACGATGGCTCTTTTAAGAGGTCTTTTTGAAAAACTTGAAGTATAGATATCTCCTGTATGCCTAAGCTATTTTTCTTCATTTCATTAACGCCAGATTAGAAGCACTCATTGTAACGTCAAAGCTTCTTACTGAAATTTTGTTCATTTCGATAAAAAATTAACAGAAAAATTCTCTCTAATTTATATGGATTGTAAGATAATTAAATTGAAAATTTAACACGGATCGGATCAAATATTCTTCACTAGCATTATTATCTGATGAATTTAACTAATTTCACACGTAATTCTGTTTTACTGTGCAGTAATTTCTTTGTTTGGTTACCAAAATCAAATTTATATTCTTATAGTTGATTCATCCCAAAAAATTTCTAAGTTTAGAATCCCTTGACTTGTTTAGCGATAAACCTGGTTGTATCGATCACTAATAATCTTTTTAAGGGTTTTTTCTTTGCTTACACTAACTTCATTTCTGCAAAGAAAGTTACCACATGATTCGTTGTGCTCATTCCATTTCTTCTCCCCAGGCAATACTATCTCAAACCATCGTTCCTGTTGCAGAAAATTTCTAACCTGAGCGCCCGGCGTCACTTGCGAGGTTTTCAGCTTTCCCCCAAAGACTGCCAGGCAGAGAAAGTCAGCTCATCACGTCAGCTCTGTTCTCAAGTGTTTGCCTCTAGCCTCCATCCTGCTGCTGATTGTCTATCCAGCTGACGCTCGCTCAACCAACACTGGCGACTTCCGCCCAATAAATTTAGCTTGGCTTATCAAGTGCAACGCTCACTTTCCATGCAGGTTGGCCCATATTTTTCCACATTTAAGAATTTACCTTGAAATATCATGAGCTTTTTCCATCCAGGTTCCAAGTAATTTGCTTCATCTTTTGAAAATTTACTTTGAATTATCAAGAGGTTCTCCTATCCTGGTTTCGCGTAGATTGATTTAACGTTTAGTAATTAACCTAGAATTTTCGTGAGTTTCTATAATAGAGGTTTTAACTAGATTGCTTCACTCCTAGTTATTTACTAAGAGGTATCAAAATATTCTCTCACCCAGGTTTTAACGTATTGTACCTCCCTTCGTATGAATTTAAGAAATAGCTTAAAATCATACAATATCGGGAACAGAACAGGACTATGTATTTTGCAGCTCCGACTCTCACAGATGTAAAAGCAAGTGTGATGAATTATTGTTTAAAGAATCAATATTGATTATTGGTAATCCACTAATTCCTGTATCAGGAACATTGATTGATTATATTGACTAGAGGCCGACGCAAAACTCGATATTTTCGCGTGCGAGAAATGGACATAATGTAAGTTGAAAAGAAAATGTGAAGCTCCTTCAATTATTTTTAACTTAATGCTGAATTCATTGCCCCTCAGAACATATAAACCTTCCTTAGGCGCGCCACACTGACTGAAATTCTGGACTGAAATATCACGAGGAACGAAAAACTAGCTTGAAATTAGTACTGCCTCCACAACCGTTCTATATTCACGGACCCTGAAAATCAAACCAAGACTTCTGCTTTGAGGGAAAAGAAGCCAATGTGGCGGCGTTCTCATTGATAAGAACCGCCATGATGATCGATATTGGAGAACTAGACAAAGAAATTGAAAAGACGCGCAGTCGAATGCGGCTAGCTGTTCTCACGGACCTTAAAATGGAACTTTAATAATGAAAAATGACTTTTGCGAGTAAGGGAAATATTTATTCAACTTTACATCATATGATTGAATAAGCCAATAACCCTCTATCAATACTTAATAAAATTTACTTTAATGTAAAGCTTTGGTTGAAAATTTTCCAATAAAACTTTATTTTTATTTTATTGTATCTGCACACGAGCCACTACAATACCAACATTACAAAAATCTTATCGAATAAATCATTCAAATAAAACTCGACCGGAACCGAAGGAGGAGCACGGATTCGTTTCATGTCGTTCCAAATTATGCCAGGAGAGCCAAAAAATGGGCTGTCTTTTCTCGCAAGGCGGACTAGAAGTTTTTATGTTTATTTTATTATAGCCGAGATGTGACCAGTGGTCTTGTCAACACAGCGTGTCGTGCCTCTCAATTTACATGAAGATGTCGCAACAGCGACCACCGAGCCCTCAAGCGAGCGTGTTTTTTTCTGACCGCTAACACAGTGAAGAGATACTACAATTTTTTTGCTCTAGAATTCTGTTAAGAATTTTCTGCTTTGTTCTCTACGATCGGATAATAGAGCACGCACTCGTTCGGTCTCCAGGCAACGCAAAGAGACCAACTGGAAATGAGTGTCTGATAAGCCTATTATATTACACATAACCTTCATGAATTCTGAGTCTGTGTGAATGCCAGGTTATCTATTTAAAAAATCACGCTTGTTCGATGCCGCCTACGGTTACTGGTACTGGATGTCGTTGCTTGTTTCTGGTATAAATTTAGTAGTGGGATTCGTTTAATTCTATCCAGGGAATGAAACTTGCAGAGAAAATGAAACATTTCAAATGAGATTCCGTGGTCCTTCTGATGATATTTTTATATATAACTTAGCTTAACTGCAAGCTCTTCAATAATAATGAGCACGTTTCAGCATAGCAGCACGGCTAGCATCTTTTCATCAACATCTTTCATTACTCTTGAAATAATTATGCATAGGTTATAATGCATTACGTCAGATCTAAGGCACATCAAAGGGAAATAATTTTAGTGTAAGAACAAGGCTTGAGAGCCTCTTGAAGCTCTCCATGGTCTTAATGAAGTGCTAAGGGTGCCATCTTATTATTTTGATGGTCTTCTCAAGTGGTTCTATACGCACACGGACCCATAAACATTTTCCTGACACGTTAATTTCCAAATTTTCATAACCAAATTCATACCGTAATTTCAAGTTTTGCGCTGTATACTCCTGCATGACTCGTTATCATATAAATGACAATAAGAGACGGAAAATATCCAATTACGCTGCACTTCTGAATGGCTGCAATGATGCTTCTCTCGATTATGACGCAACATGGAAACATTCATTTCTTGAAGCATCTTGTGATCGTGAATCATAAAAATATTAACGTCTATTATTAATGATTCTTTAATGAAGTAATATGAGCATTTAAAATAGACGTGTTCTCTAATGATACGCCTGTATATTAGATATATATTATAAATATCTATCAAGCGCAGGATAAGAGAATGTCTGCGACTATGGCGCCAGAATTACTGGTGGATGGCTAAATTTTCAAAATGTTTTGGGCAGATAGTATTTGTGAAGCTCTAATATTTTAGGGTCTGCCGATTTGATTATGACTCGTGGTGTCTTAGATTATAGTATAGCTGACAGTTTAAATTTTGTTGACAATGTTGTTCAGTCTCGTTGTCTTGTAAGATATATTCATATGGGCAAATGTTATAACGATGCCTAATATTGTTGCTGTGTCAGGATAACAGTGCCAAATCACTACGAAGTCATTGTGCACTGTTCAAAAAACGGTTGAAAAACGTGCAACTCCAGTAATTTTTGGCGTTATTAACCCGTAATCTGGACAACAAGGTTATATACCGTGATTTGTTAGATTTCAGCGGGAGGAGAGAGGCTACTTCAATTAAATATAGACATGTTGAATATATTGTTTTTTTTTTTTCAATAATAACCAATTAATTATCTACTTATCAACTAGTCTTTTGATAAAGCAATCTATTATTTAGTCACTAAATGAAACAATACTTTATTCAGTCACAAAAAAAACTTACTGGCAGTCAATTTTTATGACTAAATAAGTTATTGCTTTATCAAAAGACTAGTTGATTGTGGAGTGTCGAGTTGGTTCTGCATAAATATTTGCACAATTCATGTGGGTTGCTGATTACAACAAATGTTGATTGTATTAATTTCTTATTATCCCTCGTCAGTATCGTCATTAATGCGCACGGAGCAGGGCTGTCGTTCTATCATGCAGCAAATACGTGGTACAGTAACTCATGGACGGACTGGTAACTGTTCCTTCCCACTACACCTCAGACAACGAGGGGCTGCATGTATTCTGCGCAGCTGTGGTATCTGAAGAGGTTTGTAATTCCCTTTGAATAGTGTGGCTCGGTAGTTCGTGCTGCAGCAGCGTATTCTATTATAATTTTAAAGCCAATTTTAAGTATGAAAACTATTATGATTTGGGCATAATCGCAAAATTAAACATTATAGGCATTTTATGGATTCAAATATTGATAACACTTATCGAACGGCTGATTTCACTGCACATGAATGCAATATCTCTCACATATGTGCTCATCTAATCTACTTTTTATGATACGTTGGTCATTCTAGGACCTCAGGTGTTCATTCATTGATTTGAAGTTCATTATTGGTCTTTTTTGCATGTGGAGGCTCCATCAATTTAATCAGTACAATTATTTTGGACTAACTTGAGGACTTTTTGCAGGTACTCTGCTGGCCTAAATACTCTACTCGCAAGAGTGCATCCAAGAGTGTTTCACTACGACGAGAGGTGTCGACTGGAGAATGTCTGCTGTTTGGCCCGACTACGGAGCCCACAGAAGCAAAGTGGCACTGGATCGGGGTGTCTCCACGGCGAAGATTCAGCTGAGTTCCTGGCGAGCGCCCTCCAAACCCACCCTCCTTCTTTCCCGATGGTCGCTGCCCCTCCTGTGGGAAGACTCGTGAAGGTGACCCTGCTGTCCCGCTTCAGTCGTTTCGTAACCAAATTATTGGTAGGTGGCTGCCTGCCAGCAGGCTCCTCTGTGGAGGCCTTCCCCAGGCAATCACCCCAACTCCGCGGGACCACCGAGAACGGGGTCCTGGCCTCCTCACCTCCCCAGGGCCCTGACTGCCTCACCTCCACGGGTCTTGACCGCCTCATCTCTCCAGAGTCCTGGCCCCACACCTCGCCGGGCGCCCCCGAGAAAGCAATGCTCCCGCGCCTCTCGCGCTCCGAGCTGGATCAGCAACGTTCGTGCTTTTGCAGGCGCCTTGGGTCCCACACATTCAGGACGGGGATGCTTCTCGAGCGCGGTTTGTCTCGAGTGCGGGGATTCATTCCATTCCACTGAGCACTCCTTCACCTGCCTGTCCTTACAACGGACGTCTCCTTCCTGCGGGAGTCATCTCCAGACTGCAGTCTTCCTGACCTCACCCATCTTGAGGAGAAAACTGGAACCGGAGGCCGAAGTTTTGGCATCGACATGTAATTTTGTAAACTGCGTACTTTTTTGCGCATCTTAAATTGCATAAAATTTAAGCTTTCAAATAGCAATACCCATTCGTGAGTCATTGCACGGCCGTTAATAACTTGCTCTCATCTGTGTTTTATTTGGCTTCCCAGTTGCATCGCATCAGTTTCTTCTGTTGTTCTTTTGAACTGCATTTTGGGGTGAGTTCTATCAAGTGACCCGGAGAAGATTAACTTGCAGTAATACTCAAATATCATTTTGTTTCTGATCTTGTCTTCAGAATTATAGAAATTGATTTCACTTATAATTCACCATACAAAATTTTCATTCAGGGCTTTTAGCATAATTTAAATATTATTCTACCTCATATTTATATCCAATACGCCCTAACTCCTAAGTTTTTTCTCCATGCGGCATCTATCAATTTAAATTATGTTTACCCGGCAAGGATGGACATTGTCGCATGAAGACGCCGTATGATAAATTTCGTTATTATATCAGTATAAATTTCAATGTTGAATACCCTATAACTAACTATTCGACCCTATCTATCCCGTTGTTTAATATGCTTTTTGCTTAAACCTGATTATATAATACGAACCTGCTAAGGAAAAGGCTGTACAAAAACAATAACAGAAGCACCATATTCTCCCGAAAAACGTTCCAGCGAATAATTTAATGATTAATAACCGGTCACTGTAATGCCAGTGAAACGTTTTTTACGGTAGTTTTTCGAACAGTGTAAGATCACAAGAAATTTCTGGATCCTGTTGCACTTTCTGGTCTAAGAGCATTATCAGGAGAACTTGGCGCTAATTCTAATGTAGCGAGTAAATATTAAATTGTTTATAGACGATATGTTCAAATTTTATGAAAAGTTAGGATTGCGTGACTAATTAACATCGCTGTGCCAAACCACATTTTTTAAATATATAACATTGATGACTTAGGGTACATTTCTGGACAAACAACACGCTGGACCCGCACGTGTCCAGATCTGGGCCTGAGCCCGTCCATTTGTCATCTGTTGGTCGTGCTCGTGAAGGCGAGGTGGGAAAAAATTCCCTCCTCCCAAATTGTGTCTCAGGGGAAAATGTTGTTCGAGCTTCCGACGAATATCACGAGATTCTGGTTCAGATTTCCAAAGTAATTTTGATTCTGAATCATCAATTTCTTGTTCAGTTTTTTAATGTTAATTATTGATTCATAAAAAATGCAATATCTTTTTTCAGAGCGTTGTGAAAAAATAATAAGAATGTTTCATAAATTGTACCTGCCAGAGTTTGGCGTGACAATGTTCGAATAATCATTGTTTTACGTATTACCGACATTCCAGTGATCTACCGGCACGTGAAAAAAACACCGTGTCGCCTTTTATTTTCCAATTTAACACAAGAATCCCGTATAACATTAAAAAAACGGCGAAAAGGTTTGTTTTCACGTGGCGGCCGGTAACTAGATCGCCGGTGAGACCGTTTTTTCACGATTTTTTCGTGCAGTGGATTTTGTTTCGTACCCGTTCAGAGATATTATAGGAAATATTCATGCAATATATTAATGTTTATAGAATAATAAAATTACAAAAATAAAATTAACGTTTTCTTTTCACTGTCTTCAACACGATTGGAGTAACTCTGAAAAAGGCGTTATATGATATATTAAATTTAATGATACAAAAGCTTTGCGTTTCGTGATTAAAATTCCTTTATTTAATAAGTATTCTGCTCTTTTCTATCAAAGAGATCAATTTAATCGTAAGTAACTTCTTTCTTTCCACGCACAAGATATTGCTTCATAAGCAACCGTGCAAAAGTCGCATCAAAAGGCTGATCGATTATCAAAGTTTCGTAGCCTTGATGAGTTTGCCAGCATACAAAGAGTCTCGAATCGTTTCATCGTAAAACGAGTTTTGTAGTCGCAACGACTTCTTCTCTTTACTGTAAAAGTAGAGCGCCTTAATTCGGCGGTCTGGACACGAATCTGCCGCAAGAAAGCGTGTTGCTAGGAGGGCTGGATGCATGATCTTCGAGGGCCTTCGTGTCCATGCCTCAGGTGGGTGAGACGCGATTACAACAACAACAACGCGACTCAGAAGTAGCCTTTACACCAGCAGTTCCTTAACAGTCAAACTTACGATGAAACTTAAATGGTCGTATTATCATTTTTTACTTAAAAGATATTAACATCCAAACACAGAAGTATCATGGCAACGATTGCTTGCAGCTACTGACACACGCCACTCGGAGTAAAACCTTAACAAATTAAATTTGAAGTTAATCAACAGATATCTTTTGCAATAGACAAGAAATTTAAAAGCAGTCGAGAAAATAAGGGCTCTAATTAACACTCTGAACACAACCAAAACTTACACAAGGAAATCCTTGACAGCGGTGCAACAGCCTCAGGATTCGAGACTATTGGACCTATTCCGGGCAAAGTTTGGCTCGAAGTTGTCTTGACTCTTGACCTAATCGAGCGAACTGAAAGTTTGAACAGCTCTCATCGACACGAAGAGCTCCATTATCTTTTTTTTCTGAACGAAACGTAACTCTAAATCCGAACCAAGTTCAAGTTTAATCCCAGGAAGTATCTGCTGTTCTTCAGCCACTCAGCAACAAAAAGCCTTTGAGTGAGGAATGGAGGGTGCAGATTTGACGTTCCATGAAAGCGATTCGAGCATTTTTCTTTGAGCTGTGCACCCCAAATACGATAGAATAGGAAAGCAATTCACAAGGGATCGCTTAGATTTTTTTAACCCTTTCAAAAAAAGTTCCACGTGGGTGAAATTTTTCACACTCAATTTTTTCCCCATGCATAACTTTTTTTTCTAATTACTCAGTCGTTCACGAGCTTTCCCAGTTCGAGAATTTGCTTTGCCCTCAGATGCACGAAAAGATTATTTATTTGATTTTGGAACAGAAAGCTCAGTAAGAATTTAGCTCTGTTATATTCAGGGATAGAAGCCAACGTACCTAAGGGTACGCACACAGTGAAAGCAGGTTTGCCCGCGCGGGCAACCTGCTCCAACCTGCCACAAGAATGAACATAGGATAATAATGTAAGTGTTCACAGTGAAAACCTGTACGAATAGGCTTCTGTATTCTATGGTTTCAGGCGCCAGCCTGAGCAGGTAACCAGCACGCTGGCAACCTGCTTTCACTGTGCGCGTACCCTAAGGCACACAGGTACACAGGTAAACATGGTGTAAAGTTTTTTTTGCAGATCAAATAAGCGTTATAAAAGCGAGCAATTAGTAAATTCCTAATTGTATTATGAAAACGAGCATTTTTTCATTCTATACCTTTTCCTAGATGACTATGCTTTTTTTATATACTTCACTCCTGTATTGCCTTAACATCGGGAGAGATCGAATCCTGTGTTCTTGAAGAAAACAAATGTCTCTGAGTCGATTACAATTCCCTTGTCATACTCTTTTTTTAAGTTATATTTTTTTCTCGCTACCCAACTTTCTTCATGAACGAACTATTTTTCGTTTAGTAAAGAAACTCCTGCAAGCATTCAGCAGCGAGGGAAAGTTTCATTCAAATTTTGTATCCCCAAGCAAAATCTTTTCGAGCGACTGCACTGTATCTCCTCTGCCTAACTAGTGCCGCGGTTGCGGATCCGTTCTAAATTTGATCATTCCGCGGCAATGGAAATACTCGAGTAGAAATCATGCATTCGTTAAAATAGAGTGGTGCCTCGTTATGTAAATGGGTTTATGTCCTCGCCAGCTAAATTACAAGCTATAATTATTCACTAGCATCCTCTTCGAACTGATAATAAAAATCCCGTTTTTATGAGTTACTTCATTTCGACACGAAAAAGTATCAGCACATCACCTAATAGCACATTTTTAGCTAATTTTCTCATTTATGGAAAAAATGCACTATTGATCTCGCCATGTCCGTCCGTCCGTCTGTCTGTCTGTCCGTCCGTGACTTCACGTTTTCGTCGACGAGAAAATGCGCTCTCTGTCACTAGCTGCAGTGAGTACAGAGTTATATTTTAGCGCATTTTTTCATTTATGGGAAAAAATGCACTATTGTGCTCGCTATGTCCGTCTGTCTGTCTGTCCGTCCGTCTGTCCGTCCGTCCGTGACCTCAAGTTTTCGTCGACGAGAAAATGCGCTCTCTGTCACTCACTGCAGTGAGTTATATTTTTTCTATTTTACATCATGCTAATAGCTAGTTGAATTAGTACCAATTTGTCCATAGATTTTTCAGCATCCCTACATGTAATTAAAATTCATCTAAAATTCGTCTTTCCAATGACCTGGAAATAGTTTTTAGGTCTATTGTTATTGCCCGGCTCTTTGAGTTTAATCAAAGTTAAAGAAATAGTACAGGGAGGACTGTACGAAAATAGCTAGTGATTTTCTATCAGTAAACTCAATTAAAATACAAAGTTGTATCGAGGTGATTGTGATGGAGAAAGCGTATCATAGATACGCAGCAAGCTATATGCTGAGGCTCTGTAGGTTGACCGCCTTGCCAACAAGCGAGGCAATCAGAACAAGTTAGACGCAAGTTACGCCTCGAACGCAGGCCGATGCACGCACTTCTCAGCACGCTGAGCCGGTGATACTGCCACTCTGCTCTCTACTAAGCCAATTGGAATGCAGAATCTTTGATTTAATTTATTTAAGCTAATTTTTTATATTAAATTCATGTTTGGCATATTCGAACATTTGTGCTGTTTCAGTAAGAATTTGTAGTACGATGAATTGATTAGAACAAAACCAAGCTTAATTCATTAGAACAAAATCCAATAACAAAAAGCTTTAGTTTGAACAAATAAATTTGGTCATGCTTGCTCATGTTCAAAACAGCTAGGAAAATCTTAGCGCAGCAATTGCCTTGCACAGCGAGAAGTCTTTCTGCGCCGGTATTTACCGTTATCAAGCAATGAAGACGGAAGCTACCTCATTACACCAGACGGCTCCATTACCAGATTGAAAGGGCCAAAATGGACTGTTTACAAAGCAACATTAACAACTCTATACTAGAGAGCTCTGCTTCTGAATTCCCGATGGAATTGAAACTTCTTGTGTAGCTCGAGAGTTTCTTTGCCTTTGCTGCGCTCATTGAATGCATGATTAACAATAATTCCGGTCAGAAACTTGTAGAGAATCTAAAGTCGGAGCTTTCAAATGCTTAAAAAGCTAACCTGAAAGTTACATATAGCAAGAAATTGGTGGCAGCGCCATGCTTCGATAAGAAATTGTTTAAATTACTTGAGCATCTAGCGTAGCATCGAATGAAAGTTGCAATTCAATGGATTTCCTTATCGAACTTCGATTACTTATTTGATTGAACTCGAGGGCTGCGTGAGGGGAAACTTTAAATTCCTTAAAAGTGTTCCAGGACGTAGGATCTTAATTACTGAATAAATAAATCGCTCCCTGCTACTGCAAAGAAAATTCAATTTTTTTATCATGTCGATGAAAATATCATAACTCAAACAAACTTTGTCAAGTTTATGCTAGCGAAATAAAAATAGTTCTTTAACTGTTTATTTTCAATTAATAAAGCTTTGTTTAATAAAGTCGGGAATAATTATATTATCCAGCTATCTCAGACCGGTACTGGTATTTAAAGTTTATTCATAATAAATAATTTCTTGTAGCCAGAGGTATTCCAAGTATAGAGTGGAGTTGAATTGTTAATTCAACAAACTCCGAAATTCGATTCTAAATTAAAAAAAAAACCTGGCACATTATCAGTTTTAGAGCACATGATTAATTTTTTCAGTAACAGAAAAATGTATGTTTTAGACTTTTATATCAAACTTGTTCTCAAAAAATGAGCTATTGTGTGAATAATACGCGTAATATTCGTTCAACTCAACGGCAGTATTCTCATCAGACACACCCACAGTATTTAATATACCTTATATCTAATCCGAAGTGCTTCAGTCGGTCTACCGACACATTCATTGCGGGCGCTTACACAAGATTGGTATTCATTGTAGCAGAACATGGCAAGTGATCACTCTCGCGCTAACGACTTGGCTGAGGGCGCAAACGCACGAGGCAAAATGTTGTGTTAGCATCCATTCGTCGGCGTCACGAAGATACCTTATGCGACAAATGGCTTCCAATTTGCCTGAGACGCTCCTAAACGCCCCTAAACTCCGCGCACACTGGCCTTCGTATACTGCTGCACTTCGGGTTTATTTCGTTCTCAGGGCACTTTTGTTCTCGGGAGGACCATGAACAGCCCAGCCTGTTGCGCTGTATCGTAGCCGGGTGGCAGACTGCACTTTGTGTACGTTATTGTTTATAGATCCACCTTATATCACGGGCGTGAAAACGCAATAACTGTTTCATTCCGCCTGTTAAATGGTTAAATGAATGTCTTTGCCTAAATCAGAATCTTATCTCTGCAGTGCTCGTTTCCTCTTGACTTAAGTGTTTGAAATACCAGTGTTGTTGTGGCGGCCAGGATCAAACAGGCGCTGCACGAGACTATAATTAAGCTATCCGCAATGACGCAGCAGGTTCATCATAATTATCGTCATTCAACGCCAGCAGAGGAATAATGACGACCACGTCTTGCACTTTTTATTCAACAACGCAAGGAACAACAGTGTGTGTGTGATAGTAGAAGTTATATCTAAACTTCGGGGGTCTCTATGCATGAGAGATAAAAGCCAATTACTGACTGATTCTACTAATAATGCGTTCCTAACAACACAATATATCGTGATAAGGTCCCTTCTCTCCTTAAATCCGCAAATTAGAACAGATTCAAATTTACTCAATTAACATTCAAGGTTAGGTCATAAAAGACCAAGGTAATAGCCCTACTTCAAATATCAGGTGATCAAGTACCAACTACACACCTGTTCACTGAGATGGCGCAGAACGAATAACAATAAGATGCGCGGGCAACTTCTACATACTTAGGGCACGATCCGCGATATCGCGCGGGCGTCTGATTCGTTTTGGCTACAATACATCAATATATGAAGCATCTGTAAAATATATATTTCCCTCCTCTACAGTGTAACATTAATGCAGAATACGAATCTGATAATTATTGAGTCAGAAGGACTTTCCGGAATACGGTTATGAATGAACAATGTTCGATAGTCGGAAGATGTGTTTGCACTTATTTTAATGTGCTTAAAGTAGCTTACCAACTATGTATTGTAGCTTACCAACTATGTATGTAACAAATCTCTCGAGCTACCTCTTACAGATAACTTGAGTACGAGTGCTCTGACGAGAAATAATTTGTATAAATACAGATTCCAAGCGAACAAACCTTACTTGCCGGGGCTCTTACTTGTTTAAATTCCTCAAACTTCGGCAAGGTCTCGTGCTTGAACTCCTACTTCAACATTTTATGGTTGATTGTGGTTTCATTGTTGTTCGCCTGTTCTGCCGTGTGCACAATATTGTGGCAAGCAAATGAACATCTGCACCACAAGCAGCACTTGGCAACACATTGAACATGAGAGGTAAGAGGTGGCACTTTGAGGCAGCAAGCGAACACCATTGACATGCATTGATATTCGTGCCCAGTAATTAGCACCGTGATCACTTTACACTCCCAATTATACGAGCCTCGAGCTTTGCCTCGTCTCGCTTGTGTTGTGCTGGCCTCTCTACGCTTGCGCCCCGTTTGAATATCTGACCTGGAAAACACAGAAGAGAAAATCAAGGAAATACTGAACAAAGCTATTCAATTTCAGCGAACGAGTCCCATATAAAATTGCTGGTGAAAATCAAATAACGTGATCCATGTTTGCTCAAATTTCTAGTGTGGGCGTTACAAGGCAATCTTGGAATTAAATTAGCATTTTCCGTTCCCTACGATTTTTTATATTATTTGATATTTTAACATTTTATGTGTCTGCGTTCTGTGATTTTGTGTGTGTGTCATTAAAACTTTATCTGGCAAAAGCGAAATATTTCTTATATCCTATATTGCATGTTTTGTTTTATCTGTGATAAATATTCATAATTTTGCATGTAAAAATTTAATGTGTTATGTGATATGTATTTATACTGGTACATTCAACACTTTATGTCGTTTGAAAAGCATTTCTATTATGTTACAATAAGCATTTATATCACCTGTGAAGAATGTCTATTTCATAACATGTTTCAGCATTAGCTGGCTGAAATTCGGGATCATAATTTCATTTTTGCGACCGTCGAACGAGTTTGCGTTTTATCGACGGCAGAAATTCCAAGCGCATTGGACTTTTATTTCTGTAATAATTCATAACAGCAGCAAGGCAAATGAATTTAATTTAGCGAAGTGCGCATGGAAACTAATTGTTGAATTGTATTTCCCTTTCAGATGACTTTATTTGGTCGAAATGAATCTCCTGCGCAGAGGCAAGCAAAGAGTATCCTTAGCCGCAGCAGTCTCCGCTCATAACGACTAAAGTTAAATTGCAATAAAGACAGATGATCCAACTGAACAAAGCGCATATATTGATATAAACGGTGAAAATTGCAAATGTTTTTTTCTTTTCCTTGGTTTAGAGAGCGCAGTGATGTTTTATGCAGGCAATTCTCAGGAAAGTTGGGCATATTTTCCCTTGCGTGCGGCTGTGAGCAATGTTTGCTGGCAGCTCCAGGGCGCTCCTTATTGTACAAGACGGCCGCGAAAAATGAGGTGCAATGCGCAAGTTTTTGACGATTGCCCTTACGCTCGCGCCATTTAACTTTATTTAATACTTCTCGTGCACCTAATGAAGTTTAATATGTCTCTCTGCTTATTTTAAATCAGTATTTCTCATGCACTACATGTGCCTCAATAGTTTCGTTCACATGTAGTACTATTAACATATCTCGTGCCCATGTCATAGTTCAATATTTCTCGCGTGCGTGATGTAGTTTAACATTTCTCATGCACATGACATAGTTTAGTATTATTTGTACGCATGATGTAGTTTAATATCCCTCGTGTTCTTGATGTAGTTAAATTGCCTTACAAGTGAATGATGTAGCTCATGAAAAAGCGGCATCTTCGAAAGTATCTACTTACACAGTCTGCAGGCACACTTTATTCCATTTGTGTTCCATTTATGTCATTATAATTCATGGCACACCGAAAAATTTTGAGGTCCATCAACCTTTTTAGTGCATTTTCTCATTTATGGAATAAATGCACTATTGTGCTCGCCATGTCCGTCTGTCCGTCCGTCTGTCCGTCTGTCTGTCCGTCTATCTGTCCGTCCGTGACTTCACGTTTTCGTCGACGAGAAAATGAGCTCTCTGTCACTCACTGCAGTGAGTACTGAGTTATATTTTTTTCTTTTTGTTTTGAGTTCCAGTTCTATATGCTTATTAAAATATCTTGTTATTGGTACCGTAGCTCTCAATATCTGCTTTATGCATGATAAATAATTTTTAAGATCTAGTTTTGCTTTTTAACCGAACAATGTCCAGTGGTTACTCGGAAAATGTTGCCCGAGAATTTCAATGGAGAGAACATTCATTTTATTGTTAATCAATATTACATAGTTGATGCTTTCGCTTAATTGAAGAGTCATGCGATTTGCATTTGTATTACTTAGGGGTACTTGTATTATTACTCTTATAACACATTATACACATTAACATTATAAGCTTTAAGCGTCCAGCAGTGACGTGATGAGCTCAATGGCCGATCATGAGCTACCAACACCAACCCGAGAATCGCTCCTCCTCCGCTGCCCCAATTAATTGCCTTTATGAAGACAAATGGACTACTTTCAACTTTAATTGCTCTGAACTCCCCCTCACAGTTACAGCGGCGCCCAGAATTAGGTCTTCGTCAGCATACCTCCACTTTTTCTTGCTGATCAAACACAATGTTTGTCTCTAATGCCTGAGGTAAGCTTTCTATGCTAGTTGCTAACATTATACCATTCTTGTGTTATATTTCTAAATTATAATGCTACTCGACTGTTTCTGTGCCAATTTGAACACTTTTGGGAGCGCATCATCAATCAACTTTGGAAATCAGTGCATCACCAATCGGCCAAAATCGTATAGTGAAGAAAACGGTTGACTCCTGGCGTCTTTTGAAGCTTCTGAAAGCGTTTTTCTCTGAGCTTTGGCATATTTTCGTTCTTCGAGGACGTTAGTCATGAGTGTTCACGTTTTGTGTGCTCAAAAAGTAAGTGCAACCTCCAGATTGCACGCTTGCCAAAATATGTGGTCCCTCGGTGATGTGCAAGCTGCTTTTACGAGCGAGCGACTTTCTCGGGCTAGACAAAATGAGGATACTCTCAGTTGTCGCGGTCGTAAATGCTGCTGCAGTTCACTTTTTTACTGCACCCTGATAAACGCCTGCAAAAGTTTCCTCTAAATAGACATGCTGTTCTCATTCTTGAACCAAAGACAAACAGGGATACGAGAAAATCTCAGATTACATATACTTCAAAAATGTATCGATCGTTTTGTTAGCTCAAAATGTCCCACTTCACACATCAGAGCACAAGATATGTGGATAGTTTTTTCTAGTCAACTTTGAAGCATTATTGCATATAACAAAAAGTAATTGTATACATCGACGTATGCATAATCCTTTTACGGCAAAGAATATTTTTAGTTAATACGTGCTATGTAATACGCTGAATACATCGATACGAACTATATTTCAAAGGAAGTAAATCTAGACCGGTTCAATCTGCTATATGTTTAAATGCTGAAGAAACCACGAATGTTGTGAGCGCTGCTTTACTATAGATGAAAGAGATTAATTCCCTTGAGATTCGCTACCAGTACTCGGCTGCATCAAGAGCTTTGCCATGTTTATCGGAAATGCCGTAAATGCGAGCCGGGCTTCAATCAAAGTCCCTTGTATCTATTTTGCAAATATAAGCAACCGGAGACGCGATCCTAAGATGTGACCGGAGATATTTTGTCGTCTGGTGGAAGCGTCCTCACTCCTGAACCTGGAATTTCATTAGATCTATTGCGAGAAACTTGAGTGCTTTAGAAGCACCAGATTGCAACCTGTGATTGAGGGAAGAAAACATTCCGGTCGACTCTCTTTGATATGTCGTGATTAGTTTCATCAACTGGCTAAAGCTGCACTGAAAGTCGTCCGATTAAATTAAACTGTAAAATTGATTAAATCCAAGGAGAATTTTAATAAGAATGCTAGAGAATATGAATGGTTATACATACTTATATTAGAAAAATTCAAACGTTGTAATGTCGTATTAAACGTCATAAAGAGCGGCCTGCTATTGTCTGTTGTATCAAGAATTTGTACTCTGTACTTAATTATTTCATCAGAATAACCCAGTTATAACCAATCGCCTATACAACCTATATACATATTTTGCTGCGGCCGGCCATTTTTTCCTGTTAACGAGCCAAAATTGGACATCACAATATCTCGAGGAGTTCTTCTCAATTTAAGAATGAAGGCTAAAACCAAAAAAGTTGCATAAAACATTTTACTGAATAAAAGTCCTAGATAAATAAAACAGAACGTTTTGGGCTATGCCCATCATCAGCTAGTAAAATACATCTGGAAATACATGGAAAACAATTTTAGTAAATAAATTTAGAAAATGAAAAGGAAAGAAAGGAAAAAACAACTATCGACCTAGAATCGAAAGAGGAAAAGAGCTGGATTGGTTATTCAATTTAGGTTTAAGTTTATGTATGTAAAGAGACTCTAAAATTCGTAAATCGGTTTGGCTGCTAGCGTTACAAAGAATTTAGAACACTGTTAGCTTTTTTTTAGAACACTGTTAGCTTTTGGTTTAGATTTTGGTCTGCCAGTTTTCAAATTAGATTTCCATAGATATTTTTTAGCATTTGAAAAGCTCGTATATAATGTGAAATCCTTAAATTGTCAAGATCTCCCTGAGTTCACTGAGAAGCTTAAAATTGTTGCAAATAGATATTATTATAACTTCAAGCCATTTAAAATATTTTCAGCTATTGCTACCAAGCAGGATTTAGTTGAGCTTCGAAAATTTGCTTTTAACCGTAACATAATTGTAAGTAGGCCGGATAAAGGGTCGAGGTGTAGTCATTATTGATAAGGTTAGGTATCTGACTAGTATGACTTTTCTCATTTCGGACCGCACTAAGTTTATTGAAATTTTAGATCCTATACAAAAATTCACTTTGAGAGTAGAAGACAAAATCAACAACTTTTTGCGTAAGGTTAAAGCCCTCAAATTAATTACCGATGATGTTTATGGCCAACTATTTGTTTCTGGTTCAGGTCCTGGAATTCTACATATATGGGCTTCCCAATTAAAGTTCATAAGGCTAATTTCAATACAGCATTTCTTTTTCGGCCAATCTTTTCAGCTTGTAATACTCCTAGTTTCAATTTGGCTAAATTTCTCGTACCTATTTTGTCTCCATACACGCAAAATGCAACTGAAAATTCACATATGTTCTCCAATGTAATTTCGACTATAAAAAATGCTAATACATTATTCATGGCCTCTTTCGATGTTGAAAATTTATTTACAAATATTCCAGTACGTGAAACTATTTATATCTGTTTGGGACTCTTATTTACTAATCCTGGTGCTACTATAATTGGACTTTCAAAGACACTTTTTAAAAACCTGCTTGAACTGTCGGTTTTGAATTCTTTTTTCATGTTCAATGGGAAATTTTATCAACAGTGTGAGGGTCTTGGCATGGGTCTACCATTAGGGCCAACTTTTGCAAATATTTTTATGCGCTTCCACGAAACAATATGGTTAAATGACTGCCCTATTAGCTTTAAACCTGTTTTTTACAAAAGGTATATAGATGACACTTTTTTACTCTTTCGATGCCAATCTCACGTGTCTTTATTTCTAAATTATCTGAATAGTAAACATGCGAATATCAAGTTTACCATGGAACCTGTAGTAGAAAACAAATTATCATTTTTAGATTGTTTGGTTCATAGAGATGGCAATAGTTTTAAATGTTCTGTTTTTAGAAAGAGTTCATTTTCTGGTTTAGGACTCAGTTTTTACAGTTTCTGTACCTCTAGGTTTAAAATAAATTCTGTGATGACATTGTTGTCCCGAGCTTTTAGAGTTTGTTCAAGCTATGTGTTTTTACATGACGAATTTGTATTTCTCAAAGAGTTTATTCGCAACAACGGCCATTCATCCTTTCTTATTGACAAACTCATTTCAAATATTTTATATAAAAGGTACGACCCACCATCCATCACATTTGGCCCGTCCCTCAGAAAAATTTACCTGTCCTTTCCTTATTTCGGCCACCAATCCGAACGTATGAAAATTGATATCCAAAGGCTTCTCTCGGAATATTTCATCGGTATAGAGTTCACTATTATTTTGGTAAATAAATTTACAATAGGTTCTTTTTTCAATTACAAAGATAGACTTCCTTTAGCATCTAGGTCTTCTCTGGTGTATTCTTTCAGTTGTGCACAATGTGCATCTAGCTACGTCGGTATGACCGCACGAGCACTTTTCACCAGAGTTGCCGAACATGCTGGAAGAAGTTTCCGTACTGCGCGTCCACTTGCTCAGCCGCCTCATTCATCAGTCAGACTTCATACGGAACAGTGCTCACTTGCTCCTCCCGTGTCCATCAATCAATTTCAAATTCTTTGTAACGCTAGCAGCCAAACCGATTTACGAATTTTAGAGTCTCTTTACATCCATAAACTTAAACCTAAATTGAATAACCAATCCAGCTCTTTTCCTCTTTCGATTCTAGGTCAATAGTTGTTTTTTCCTTTCTTTCCTTTTCATTTTCTAAATTTATTTACTACAATTGATTTCCATGTATTTCCAGATGTATCTTACTAGCTGATGATGGGCATAGCCCGAAACGTTCTGTTTTATTTATCTAGGACTTTTATTCAGCAAAATGTTTTATGCAACTTTTTTGGTTTTAGCCTTCAGTCTTGAACTGAGAAAAAATTGGACATATATCATATCGACAATTACACAAATAAATACATTAGAACTCGCCACGAAGGCATTGGTATTGTGTCTGAATAACTTGCCAGGTGAATAACTTGCCGTGTAACGTTAAGGTGCTTGTACACGGGGATAGTGCAGACGGCTAGTAAATCTGGCTAGTGTCGGTCGCTTGGTTACTATCCGGCAAGTAAGCCTGTACACGAGGAGAGTATAAAAGGTGCCGCTATCTTCGCGTTCGCGCCAGCCAGTGCGTCGTTAGAAGCCGTCGAGTGAGGTCTGCGAAGATGGATAGTGAGATGACCTTCAACAACTCAAGTCTGTACGTTGTTTTTATACTCTTTATTCTAGCCCATAATAATGCAACGTCGGGAACTTCTAAACCATGACTAATAAGGTCTTCTTTCAGTTTCAAAATACTCGTTTAAGCTCTCTTCATTTTGTTGGAGTAACCATCATGGCAAACATTCCACTTCAATTCATGTTTTTGGAATATTTGAAAGAATATCTGAATATCGTCTGAAATCCACTTTGTTGGGTTCTTCTTTGAATCGTTATCGTTCAAACAAGCCATGATTCGCTTGACCCAAGATACTTCACAAGATCGGCACAGATGCTCTCACCATGGCTGAATCATCGCTACTAGCCACTTCTCCAGCGAAGAAATCAACACATTGTTGTCCCTCTCGGCCGCGTCTCGGGCACTTGCCGGCGCATGCTTCTGAAGCGGCTGAACCCCTTATACACGAGGACAGCAGCGTGGACAGTTCAAGCGGCGGATGAACTAACGGCTAGTACTATCCCTGTGTACAGGCACCTTAATTACCGCTGTTTCCATGATAAAATAATATTTCATTAGTATCTGCTGAAATGATGGTGTACATTAATCATTCACTTTCCATAGCGCAAGAAGCTCATCATCAGAAAATTTTCCGGACAAAAAATTCATATCAATTCGCGCATGTATATTAAAATGCAGAATAAACATCTCCTGGCGTCATTTACGCATTGGATTATGTTTTTTGCTGCTGTGCTATCAATATAATTCGAATATAAACGCTTAACTCTTCTGAAATGATCACGAATAAATCGTAATTTTCAACAAATTTTTGTCGAAAATTGAAAAAATATAGAGTAAACTTTGCAAACTTAAATTCCTCAGTAGAAAGAACAATGGAACATCTTATATTATAGCCCGGATCTCATTTTAATGTTTAGTAATAAAAGCAAAGAAATTGAGCAAGAAGACGTCAGAAGTCAACAAATTAATTCCCTGAACTCAAGAAGTTAAAAATATTAAGTATTTAAGTTAATAAAATTGCCTATAATTAGAGTACTCGGCTTTAATATTGATGCATATGTGGACCAGACCTTCACTATTTATTTTAAAATGTGAACCTCACGCAAGATCTGTAACGTTCTGAAATTACACCATCCTCTTCAAAAATATCGTAGCCTTTCTGTTCTGAAATGAACAATCTTACAGACATAAACGTTGCAAGATATCATCATCTTAGTTAGAGCAAATGAGATGATTTAGAAGAGGGACTTAATATGGTGTACGCCAGTTAAATTATTGTATAGTGTGTCATAGTGGGATAAGTTGGAGTGAGTGATTAGAAGAAAATTGGAAACAAGGAAAGTTTCTCCAAAGCGGACATATGTAAGTGAGTTAAAATTGGTAAATTCGTGCCGAATTTATATAAAGTTAATTATTTTCGGTTTCAATCATGCCATCACCATATGAACTGCTGTGACTATTTTTGTTCCCGATGAATGCGCGCTCGAGTGCGAATATCCTAGCAAAAGCAGGGATCTGTTTCAGGCGCAATCAATATCGTGGTTCATTAAATCATAATTGGAAGGGAGCACTGAAGCCAAAATCCGTAGCTGCCAAACGTATCGCTCTTAAATATTCATTTTTATGCACGGTAGACGCTCAGATTTTTCAAAATATTATGAATTCATTCTCAAATTTGCCAGAAACATGAAGAAGTAGTTTTCCCCTAAAGTGTGGTTTCTGCTCAACGAGCGAGTTCGCCGTCTGTAATATGTAACGACCATTTTTAACAATTCAACTAATTTTATCTCGCATGTATTGTGACTAAATGTATTAGTTGCTTATCTGGCATTGCATGCGCTATTCACAATTCTGCTCTTAATACTTGTTCTTTTTGTAAACGCCTGCGACAAAGAGTTCAATTTTGAAATGAACGAAATTTTGTCATCGTCGTGTCCCAGAGTCCTCGTATATTATGCATACATTAATAAAATTGCATCATTTATCTATTCTTTTAAAATTGCTACTGCATGAGAAGTCGATTTCCCTTGCCAGGACGATAACGTACTCTGACTCATTTGCCGCAGACGAACATTCTTTGCATTTTTTCAAAATTGGTTTTTATCACATTTCTAGTAGGTAGGGATTCGGGTTTTTCAGGTGAATGACCTACAGCTATAACGTTTTTATGGTACGTGGGGTACTTCCCTAAGACTTGTTTATACTTTTACTCTGTATTGTTATTGTTACGGGGCCATTTTTATACAAGCCGTCTTTCAGAGCAGCTCTTTCAAAGCGAAAAACGTTCTATAATTAACGAACCGACGCCTAAGTAAAGTTTTAGCTATTTTTGCTTTGGCTATATGCCAATATCTGGCATGAAAAAAATAGCGTCCCGCCAATTCTAATGCCGCAATCATTGGCATCTACAAAGCGCGACTCCGGAAGCCTTTCCAAGCCATTTCAGCGGCATTATAAAGCCACTGAGTCAACTCACTGAGAATATTCTCAACGTTTGCTGTAACCAACGAGGGAATGGTACCTAAGCTGTAACGTTACCGCTTCAATCCATATAACTAAACGCATCTTAGGAACATTACGCATTTGTTGAAATTTTAATCAGTTATTCTGCTAAACGCATTCGTTGCGAACAATTTAATTTGACCCAAAAATGTAGTTCATAAACTTCTGGCCTCGGCTAAATATCGAGACACCCGTTATGAAGTGAATTTCATACTTTTTCATACACACCTCTGAATTTGCATAGTGCTGAAGAGTAATGTGTAAAAGAGAAGCTATTGAAGAGATTTTGTGTTAAATACATTGATTACCTAAGTTTGTACATTGCGGAAATTGAAACCTTATATACATGGCTTTTATTTGTGCAAAATAGAAAAAGTCACCTCATGCATTTGTAGCCTTCCGGTTTTATCTCACTTTTTTCTTGCATTGAACAATGCGATGAAAAAAAAAAACAATGATACAGGAAATTTCGTCCGTAAACTTAGCTTGGTTCAAAGCAAAAGGCGATCTCAATCCTAGAAATCCCATTTAAACAGCACCGACCACTTCTGGGAGCGTCAGACATTCTCTTCTCGCTTCCATCTGTCCTGGCTGGCAGATCCAAAAATCCTTAAATGGAGGAAGAGTCAATCTGGTTTCAAATCGCGAATGCTCGTTTCGGCCATCGCTGGACGTTACGACATTCGATTTATGAAGTGGTTTTTAGTTGGAAGCGAGGTCCTGATCGATCGCTATTATGATCTTCAGATGTCAGCGAGGAAATCGTCTTTTGTACGGAATGGGTTTAAAATTAAAATTTTTAATTATTGAAGAGAAGGTTGAATCGCATATGCATTATAAATACAAGTTATGGCGAGATTTATCGTTCGTAGAGCGTTGATTTGACTGTACATGACTCAAGATTTAGAAATTGATCCAATTTCTGTCTTAAAATGAATTTAAATGTCCGAATGCGATTAAAGTGTTGTATCAAACGCGTCTCTTAATGGCTTCATTAATATTCGTTCCAACCAAAATATTTTTTGGTCGAGTTTTTCCTTTGCACCATGTATCGGGTATGTTAACATTTTCGGCATCATATGTCATACTGTAATCACCTTTTATTTTATTCTCATATTGAACCATGCTATTGTACGTATAACTTTTGCACTCGATAATTTGACATGAGTTCCATTTGTTTCTGAAAGAATGAGTACAGTTTTATTTTATCTTGGTTATTTCATGCTGTGTGCAAATAACATCTGATTTGACTTCTTCTTTTGCTGAGTTAAAACACATTCGGGCGAGAAATTACGGAGACTTATAGTACGCATATTAACGAACAGATCGCGTGCATGGTATATACGGGCTAATTATCGCGGTGAAAAGAGTACATGTAGGCTTACTTGCTTCTTTAACATGAAGGCTTAAAATAATCACGACGCTTATTCGACTCAATGAATTCCTACTGTGAAATCAAATGGGCGAACAGAGCAGGAAGTTCGATTCTATGATCTCTTTTTTATCTTTGCGTTCGATGTTCATTTTGGTTTGCTTTTTGGTTGGGCGAGAATTTGGGCTTTAATGTAGCCATTCACGAGCTGCTCGTGCAGCGGAAGCCTTGCAGAGGCCATTTCCTGTGCCGCTTAAGAGAATAACTAAAAAGAATTTTCTAATCTATGAATCCATGGCCCCGCTAAGCCCTCATAAAAATGCCTGGCGAATCTTTAGCGAACCCAGCGAGTATTTTTACCAAGTATTCATAAGCACCTCGGCGGCAACTTGCTAATATACTTTTTCCTACACTAATGTAAGAAGCCTGCACTTTCTACTTCAAGACTCTTGATTGTGTTTCCTTTTTATACAAAATTTATTGTTTTAAGCAATGACACTTAATTTATATCCTTCCGTTCTTATTATTATATTCTACAAATTTTAAACGGTATAAAAATTTATTGTCCATGAGTGAAATATATTATAGTTTTTGATGATAATGAAAGTTATGTATAATCAAGTAGTAATGACTGTGTGCACTAAAATGATTATTCCTTCTAATATTTCTAAACTTCCCATAGACTTTTCGCTGCTAAATTATCGGAACTATAGAGAAAGCTTGCAGATAAAATCTGGGAATCGTGCCATTTGCCACGACTCTTTGTTTGTTCAATTAATTTGGAAGGTGAGACGCAGGGCCGGCTGTCACTTTGGCCTTGATGAAACCCACAATTTTTATTTGTATTTTCTGGAGCTCCGAACACATTGGCTTCCACCCACTGTGGCCTCGAGGCACTTTCCGTGGATCTGATTTTTTTTTTTCTTAGGAAAAAGCCCTTTTTGGAATTTTCGGTGAAATTTTTTGCTAAAAAAGCTTAAGAAACACATTGTTTATTTGTATTTGCTGGACCTCCGAACACATTGACTTCCACCCGCTGCTGTCTCCAGGCATTTTCCGTAGATCTGTTTTTCCAGGAGAGGGCTCCAGTTGGAATTTTCGGCGAAATTTCTCCCCGTAAAAACTTGTGAGCTTCCCTGAGAAGTTGACGTCAAGCAATCTAAATGCAAACTTTGGTCTAACCTTCAAAATATAACTTCAACATCTCAGGATATTCCTTTTTTAGGAGAAAATTTTTGAACTCAGAGCTGGATTATGATAAGCGTTAAGAAGAGTTCATTTCAACGCTTTTTAGAGTTGAAACGAAATGTAAAAGTTTTTTAATTTTTACCGAATATTAAACTAAAAACTGCAGTTATAGCTTCTATAAATGTGAGGCAAATATTGAAAAAATACGGTAGCAGAACTAATTACATTTTATGGGATTTATCCGAGTAGCTTTTTTGAAGAGCGGGGCCACAGCAAGCAATACTGCCCAATTGAAAGGACGGCAAAACGCCCTGGCATGCATTGTCCAACCCTGGCGGAAATTTCGTTAAAATCTCTGCATGGCTCGGCCGATCTTGTGGAACGTGAGGAACGCTGAAGCCTGACTTTGAGTTGGTTCGATCAAGGCTTTAGTCCCCTGCTAATATTTATGCTGTTCGGGTTCAGTTTTTTGATGCAGGAAATTGTAAAGGAAAACAGTTATGTTCTTCGATACATTGTCAAAATAGCTCACTAAGAATTTTTCGCGTTGCCCAATCGAGCGCAAAACTTATCGATTAAGTTATCAATCACAGTTCATCTTAGCCGTTTTCTTAAAAAAAATTTCACAGAGGATATTTATCGAGAGTTTTATTACCTTTAAATATATTTTCTGCTGTTTAAATTTCGAGAGATTGTTGCGATGCGGTTTTAAAAATGTGAGGGAATGCTAACAAACAATACATTTTTATTAGCAATGCTCGGGTTAAAAAAGGCGCAATCTAATGACAATTTTTCTTCGTACCCTCAAGAAGACTAGTTATTTGTGTGTGTTCTTTAATTATAGACAAAATTATATGAATGATACCAGCATGAAAAGTAAGGTGTCTTGCAATTATGTTTTGGCTACTTCCAATATGCCGTTTAAATCACGAGAACTGATTTAAACCTATTTTTTTAATTTAAATGATTTAAATTTGAAAGAAATAGTTGTTATTGTATTACATATTGGACGTTGCTACCAACTATTTGGAACTAATGTACATTGAATTTGATTTTTAATGAGATATGAAGAAATAAATTACACCTCTTATTAACATCAAACAAGAATGCCTTTAATTCAATTTGTGATCAAATGCAAAATTAATAGCGCCTTTCCACTCACAGGAGATCGTAAACTTTAAATTATCAATGTGAAATCGGATTGTGAAAGCAAGATATTATCATAAATGTGTCATAACTCACAAATTTCAAATTTTCCAGAGAATAATGCAATTTGAGCGTAATACGTGCAATTTAAGTTCCAATAATTTGATGTTAATAAGGTGCACAATCTGTGCGCGTGCCAATTTTAATCAAAGAACCTATATCCCGTATAACTCCACGATGACTAAATTCAACTTAATGACTTTATTTAAAATCAATGAAACATTAATATAACTTTTATGTTTTCGTTCACGCCAATTTGTTGAATATGCGTACATGCAATGATAAGTTTCTAATTGTGAAAGCACCACTCACTGTCCTTCAGATGAGAAAAAAGAGATGTCCTTGAGATGTGAAAATAGCCTTTTTGAAAAGAAAACTATTTTAATGAATAAATGAAAGTCGATGACCGCGGGCACTTACGCTAAAAAACTTTTTCCTATTTCCTCCGAGTTTCTTGTACGCGGGATTGTCGTGAGGCCGGCACCCTGCTTGCAGTTATAGAAGTTTTTCTGAAGCCGTCTCGTTTTTATCCGCGAGCGGGCGTGTATTCCGGCGCTCGTATTGTCATTAACATTTTAGCTCGCCAGAAGTCGGAAAAACCAGACACACGCGCATAATAAGCTGGGGGTATTTTGCGCGCTTAGACTGAGGCTGTCTGTTTCAAGATTGGTGCACGCTTTTAGTAATTTCACTTCATTTGTAAATAATTTTTTTGTACGTAAAAAATCCAAAATTTTAATTTTAAATATGCCAGATGCAAATATTTGTGATTAAAAATGTTATATAACTCATTGGTTATACATTTCGTGATGATACTTGATATTTCCTCATGATAGGTAAGAACTTTGTAACGGCCAAACTCTAACTTGATTTTTTCAGAATTTCAGTAGCCATTTACTAGAAACATCTAGTAATGTAGTTAATGTAGTAAACGCTATGAAGCGAATATTTTATCACAATTCACTGAATTGTTGAAAATCGTCGACTAATTATTAAAGATCGAAACAATTGTGCCCAGCCAGTTTTTTTTTTTTCTTAGAGGATATTTTGTCATCTGCAATCACGTGCTATCATCACGGAGACTTAGTAGCCAAATCTAAAGTTGTCAGTAATTTATTTCTCGCATTCACTGTTCAATACAAATATTATTTAAGCTTCAACTAACCTTGAATGAGAATAATCAAACTAAGGTGAATTCAAATGTATGACGTTGTTATATGTACACCTCAGTTATAATAGTTGTGTGCGCCATAATTCAGGCAGCTGCCACCATGAATCACAAGAAGCAAGGGAGGACGCGCGTTGTAGCCTGCGCCGCCACTAGTGCCGTCGTAGTTAGTATATCAACGTCCTACTGCACCATCATCCAACACTTAAGCTGTGCCATTAATATATTGGGATTTTATTATAATATTAAAGGTCCTGAACTTTGACGGGAGTCTCTAGTGTATGATCAAAAATTTTCTTGCATTACCGATATTGTTCTGGTGTCGGACTTTTAGTCGGTTTATAGCTTGAGTTTATAGCAGGAAATCTGTCAGTTCAAATTCATCTAAAAATTGTTCATCGAGGACCGAGCTAACAGAGCAGATAATTGCTTTATCTTTATATCTAAGAGTAGATGTTAAGATAACAGTTGATAATAAATGGTTATCTTTATTCCCTAAATGTCAAAATATTGTGGACTCGACAGAGGAAAAAAATTAAAAATATTTATATTTTGCCATATTTGGAGCGAGGACCATGCAGTCCGCGTTTCTTCCCTCTTAGGTAAGAGGTGCGAGTGCTTATTTCTTCGCTCAAGTCGGCTCAAAGTTGGTGCAGATTTGGTCTGAACGAGTTCTTGAAAGTCCTTCAAGTTTCGAGTGGGCTATAGTCAAGTAACTTTCTCATGTCCTGATTTCTCGTCCATTGAGAAAAGATTTTTTTTGTTTTCTGAAACCCGGTATAGGCTTTATTTCTGGTTGCAGTTGATCGTCTGGATACTCGCCAGAGTTTTTTCGAGTCACGAGAATATGTCTTTTTTTAAATTAAAACAATGATTTGGACTAAATACACCCACTCATGCAATCGAAAAACATTATCCGAGTAGTTAGTAAATGATTAAGATTTGAGCGAATAAAAATGTAAGTAACCTAATGCGGATCGCATTAACAAAAACTCAAATTTTAAAAATCCATAATGAAAATTTGATTATTCAAAATCTTAAACAGAATAAAACATAATTCATCAATCATTTTTAGCGCATTTGCTCATTTATGGGAAAAATGCCCTATTATGTACGTCATGTCCGTCCGTCTGTCCGTCCGTCTGTCCGTCCGTCTGTCTATCCGTCCGTCTGTGACTTCACGTTTTCGTCGACGAGAAAAGCGCTCTCTGTCACTCACTGCAGTGAGTACTGAGTTGTATTTTTCGGTCTTTAGTACGCGCAATTAATCTGAGTGAGCGATATTTCAACGCAGTGATAATGATATGATTACTTGTTTGAAAGAAATAAGGCGCTTCTTCGAATCAGTATTATTTCAGGACGTATTTTCTGGACGGTATCCGCCTTTCAAAATCAGACAACCGCTGTTTAAATATCGCTCCTTAATTGAAAAAATTTCTGAGTTTACGTAACCTAAATTTGCTAGCTCTCTTAGTCGGTGAGCGTTGAATCGTGACGCAACTCAGCACAGTTTTACAGGAAACTAGGATACTTTTACAATTAGTAAATAGTTGTTACCAAATTTTGTACGCCAATGCACTTAAAACCATAGTTGTTCCATTAACTCTTGGTTTATAAGAAAGCTTCGAATCTCACAGTTTTTCATTGCCCTTTCAGAATTAGAACATATATTTGTGTAGATTTTAATACCCTAACATTCATATTTGCATTAAAAATTCACTTAACAATGTGTGTTCGTTAATTCTAACGCAAATATATACTACATTTCCTGACCAAGTCTTTTCAAAAGTTAAAAAAAACGATTCATAAAACTTTGGGATTTTCAGAAATTGTGCCATTTGAAGCATCTTCTAATGCACAGAAAAAAATCGTTCCCTCCGAATTTTCTGACTAAGAAAATGAGCGGAAAATGCTTTATTAATAATGGAAAGGAAAATTCACGAACCAGGCAAGGGTTTTTTGTGAATGCCTGAACAGAAAGGCAGCAGGGAAAGAATGCAAAAACGCTCAGCTTTTCCGCACTGCGTCTAGAAGGTTATGCATTGCTGATGTGCCTCCAGTTTCCTGCGGCAAAGCGAAGCGCCCTTCACAGATTTGAAAAGCTAAAAGGAATAGCGAGGGCGGTAAGGGGACTTTTTTGTTAATGTGCAAGCTTCAAACAAATGGAACAGACCTTTAAAATTCGAATTAAAAGGCAAATCAAAATGAACAAATAGCTGTCATTCAGGTAGACCACTGCCAGCTCATTTAAAAATATCATTAGGGTCGGTCTGTGTGAAGCGTGGCGAATATAGTGCACATTACCAACCGGTTTAGACGAAAAAATGATGCATCAAAACTACGTTCAGTTGCCGCTGTTTATGGTGCAGTAATTCTCCCTCTGTGATGCACTGCATCCGCTCGTGTTCGCTTGCCGCATAATTTCATTAAAAGACTTATAAAGCGATGCGACTTTATGGAGTGCTTTACTCTGCATCAGAGAACCAGCAACACGCTTGCTGTATTTTCCCTGACGTGTTGACTCGGCGTTCGTTTGTTCATTTAATTTATGAAACGGATAAATTTTTGCTCCCTTCCATTTCAACTGGAAATTTATATTCAATTTTTTCTCGTGCGTGGTGGTAAATAATTTATGTATGTATTTTTGAGAGACATTCAGGAGCTTTGACTTCAAATTTGATGTGATATTTTCTTGATTAAATATATGAGTGGATGCTGGACATTTGGTCTTGGTGCTGTCGTGCGATCATTATTCAGCAATAATTAACCCCAAGTCTTAGTCAGAGAATTGTTCTAATGCAGGCAGTTCAAATACTGAACGATTATGCAGCCCTGTCGCAATTCGATTAAAAGTTCAATGCGAGAACATTTTACCAGGAGTGAAAACTACGAAATTATGAGTGAAATCGATCAGCAATTGATTTCTCGGCAAGTATTATATCTTCCTAAAGATTTTGTACAGGTAAAATCATTCTCCTCACTCCTCCATTTCTCTATCCTGTGCCACAGTATTTGTATAATCCACGATTTTTTTTTTCATGCTCAAAGAAATATCTCAGGGGAAATTTGCCTTGTGATTGCAGCTCAACGGCGTCACCGATGGCTCAGGGCTACATGCAAATCCATGGTCCCATAGCTCTATTGTCAATAACGCTAGGCTATTTGGACCAACAGGCAAGCAAGAAAATAGTTTAAATCTCATCCAAACTCACGTTTCTTAGGAATCTGTTCCAAATGTTAAAACTCGTTTTGTCTCTATCGGGAAATCTTCATCGCACATATGTATTAGTGTTGCATATTGAATCCGATATCAAAGTTTGAAAATATATTCTAAATAACATGAACATGTACATTTTTGTAAGTAAAAATTGAATAGTCTGCACTTATGCTTCTTTTCATCATACCTGTACTACTTCACCAGGAAGAAGCAATGCATTTATGCAAAGAGAACATCAATGTGGATGGCTACATTGCTTTCTTGTTCAAGGGCTATAATAGCTGCTTTGTTCTCCTAGCCTCTAAGGTGAGGCAAGTGAGAATACTGCAACTATTGCATTAACTTAAAGTACATTTAGGAATCGAGAACGCATCTCACTCTGTTCACATTCTTGAACAATCTTCCTAAGCCTGTCTTCGAATGCATGTATTCAGCGCTAAGCATGTGTGCTGAGCGTAATCTGCAGCGGCGTAATAAGTTTATTTATTGCGAGCTCATAGCAATAAGGCTGCTAAGCCCCAACATTCATACGAGTCTTCGCGCTGAAGATGGTCTTGTGATGCATTAGTTGAGAGGCTGCTACGCTCCTCGCTGAGTGACATTAGTTGGAGGCCTGCCTGTAACCCGTTCAAGTTATCCAGCCCGTTATGAGATTACCATGCAAATTGTGACAATCTCGGCGGCAGATTCACAGATGGCGCTGCCTCGCTCGCGTGTATGAGAGCTCACGAGCGGTGGCAGTGTCTGCCATACCAATTCGCATTGCTGCTTTCATTTTAGCCTTTCTTAGCCTATGCCAATATCTTTAATTAATCTGAACTTTATTCTAACATTATTTCAAATCACTGATGAATATATTCGGGATCACTAAATCTTTAAAAGTGTGTGAATAAGCAATGAGCCTATTCAGATTATTATTCAGGTTGAGATAAAGCAAATAAGGTTTATCAACTAATCCTCCGGATAATTCAGCAATACTTTTCAATTTTAGAATTATATTTTAAAGCCTCATTTGAGATATAAAAAATATCCTAATTCCGGCGATATAAACTTCAAATGTCGGGTCTCTCATCATCATTCCTGGGTGATGTTGACTCGGTTGATTCTTATTTATTGCACTTTTAATTTTTAATTTAAATTTGGCCCTCATATTGCACATGAAATTTGTTGATTTAATACTTTGATTGTTCAATTATTATTAGATACTATTATTCTTAGTAACCCATAGTCTCTATCTATCATGCTATATTTCACTTTCTTTGAGCTCACTGAAACCCATGTTCGAGTGTGGATAACTGGATCAAATAAATCCCTTGTCACCTGCAACACTCGGAGCATGCGATTGCAAGCTCGCTGCTGTTCACCTGCGAGCTTTCATGAAGAGCCTTGCTTGACACAGACACATTGTATACTGTGTGACCAGCCAACGGGTTGACTGTCTACGTGCCCAGCCAACGCGTAGACTGTCTGTGTACCCAGCCAACGCGTAGACTGTCTGCGTGCCCAGCCAACGCGTAGACTGTCTGTGTACCCAGCCAACGCGTAGACTGTCTGTGTGCCCAGCCAACGCGTAGACTGTCTGTGTGCCTAACTGACAAGTCTCAGAAGAACTCAAGTCCCAGAAGAACTTCTTTGAGAAAATTGTTATATTGTTAAATTGAAAGTTATAGAGAATGTTAGGAAATCATCGCAAACTGTTCATTTGCGAACATTATGATCCATCCAAATAGCGTCAAAAAATATTGTACTGAGTTAGTTTCTCTGAAGGATCTTGTGCCTGATTTTGAAACGAGTAAAATTAAACTTTTTTATATATATTATTTTATATATATTTTTATTCTATTCTATTATTTTTATTCTATTAATATTTATATTTTTTATATTTATTTATTATTCTACTTTTTATCGATACTTATTTAATTTACCTGGCACGATGAATCAAAATATCAATGATGAGTAACTACACGTAAAAGTAAGTGATGTTTGTCGTAATGAAAGTCTTGCCCTGAGCCATATTAGAACACATCACCTTATGGTAACGAGGAATATTAATTATAAAAATACCCCAAACAAATCTCGCATTCAGTCCAAAAAACATCGTCTGTTAACGTATTTTAAGAGGAATTTGTGTGGAACCAAGTTTTTTCCAGATGGTGCTCTGCTATTGCCTGCAATCGCCGCAAAAAAAAGCTCGCCCCAAAGATATTTTTAGTAAAGAACCACCGATGTTTTCGAGTGCGCGTGATATCGCATAATATGTTGGTTTGCTGCGCGGCTCGACGCTGACGTGCATTTGCATACAGCGAAAACAAGCTCGCTTTAATCTTGCTTGGCAGCACCGACAGTATGTTGGGTGGCAGGCAAACTGCATGATGGCCAGGTGACCTTCGCAACATAATAAATGCAAAGAATCCAGAATAATACTTGCAGCCTACCACTCATATTTCATGATGCTTTGAAATTCTAAAAGTCAAGTTCGAAATTTTTACTGGAATTTTCGACAGAGAGCACCGACGGCATAATGTGTACCAGGCAAACTGTATGATGACCAGGTGACTTTTGCAACATAATAAATGCAGCCTACTACTCACATTTTATGACGCTTTGTCCTTCTAAATGTCAATTTTTATATTTTTGCCTTTTTTATATACCGACAGCTGGATGCGAAGTAAATTGTGCGGTAACCTGGTGACCTATTAAAGACCGCAATATAATACTCGCTGCATGCTCATATTTCATAATGTTTTTGCCGTTATAATGGAAATAAATTTTGTTGGTCTTTTCTAGAATTTACAACTCGTTCGAGTGATTTACGTTAATAGGAATTTTTTGAACAAAGCAACGGAGCAAGATAACGCTTATACGTTCATAACGAATATTTTTACGAAATAGGCTCTATTAGAATCAAATAAATCAATTTTTCATCTATATTTTGCTTCTTTATTTGATTTGCAGTCAATCGCCAATTTGCATGTTAATAAAATTTATTTATTTGTGATGCAGTTTTCTAATGAGTCCCATTCTCATCTACGGTTCACTCCTAGTTTATCCCGAGCAAACAGCCTTCGATTATTTTTTTTAATGAAAATTATATTTTAAATTGGCCCATTCCTCTGAAAATATCAGAGTCGTGGGAAATACTGATAATCGACAGGGGAAGCTTCGTGATAATCCAATTATCATCTGCAATACGATTTATTTTTAATACAACTATCAGAAATTAAAATTAATATTTGATCGTTGAACATGGAAACCAAAAATTATTTATTATTATGTACGTAATCTTTGATACTCCACACGTATTATAAAAAAGAAAAACTGAAAAAAATTCCAATGATTTTCTTAGTCGTTCATGCATCTTATTTTAGTCCTCGACGTTATTATTTACGCGCTATTGAACTGCTGGCAGCGGTGCGCTTACTAAGACTGAGACACCGAAGTGCTCCACCTGTTAATAGTGCGGCTTTAACACATCTATATTGGACGCAGACCGAAGCAAGTGACAAGTTTTTTTTTAAATTCACTCGCAAATTCATTAGAACACGATGCCGGATGTTATCATATCACACGTGCAAACATATCAATTCTCAGGACGTTTTTCTTGCAAACATTTTTCATCGTTCTTGAAAAACTTTCCTGCAAACGTTTTTGCAACCCTCATTGTTTAATTATGCTGGCATCCAGCATTGTGAGGTTGGAGTTGAATATATACTCATTCAAAAAATATATAGTGTAGTTGATACTTTTTAAATAAAATGCTTATCATCAGGACGGGCATGTTGCTACGATAAGTTGACGACTAACTCATTGCATGTTCTTCATACTTCTGACTTGAAATATTTTCTCTTCTGAAAATCAGAACTGGCTTTCGGAAGTGCACTCATTTTTTGCTGCCGTGGAGCTCCAGCACGAGCGTCGAGGCAGAGCTCTAGTGCGGCGGTCACTTTACGACACTTACGTGCTCTCTAAAAATTGCGTCTTAAATACTCCTGTCATGGCAAATGCCCGCACAGTCACGGCATTTCCAACAATTTTCCTCGTCTCGTACCAAGCAAAGAATGAGATTTGGTTCGGCTCGTTCACGTCTCTTGCAAGGACAATGTCACTAGGGGCATCTTAACGAAACGACCGACATTATTTCGCAAACAATGAATGTACAATTTTAATGCATTATTGCTAAACATTGTATAATGCATATAGTAGCACATAAAAATAAATATATACCCGGCTAAACGAATTTTTTTTACTTCACTTATAAGAAATAACCTTTGGTTTGATCCAATGTTAAGTATCAGAGTTTTCCATATAATTTCAAACCGAAATTTAGTGAAGCATTGCACATAAAAGGAAAACAACAAAACCGAATTAGTTGAGAAAACTCAAGCTCAAGATCCCTTCCATCAAGTTGTGCCAGCCGTTTCCCCAAGACAAATTGCCAGCATAAAACAAGATTGAAAACATAAACTTTTCTGTAGTTCTTGCAAGGTAAACAAAAGTCAAAATTTCGATTAGATGCACATCGTTATATACCTCTAACCGTTTGAAAAGTTTTAGAGATTATTCACGAAGAAATTTGTATTCAGAAGATGGACAAAATATATAGTTCTGTATATTTTAAATTTGTGAAGATGTTAAAAATTTTGTTCAAGATACTGATACATCTTTACAACTGCAGAATTCTGCAGCACCGGTACTGTACTGCATAGTACAGATACCGAACCTTAGTGCCGATAATGTACTGTATTACCGATACTGTACTGTAGTACCGATACTGTACTGTAGTACCGGTACTGTACTGTAGTACCGATACTGTACTGTAGTAGCGATACTGTACTGTAGTGCCGATACTGTACTGTAGTAGCGATACTGTACTGTAGTGCCGATACTGTACTGTAGTAGCGATATTGTACTGTAGTACGCGAGACTCTACTCAGTGACCACGGCGTCAAAGGCCTCAGCAACAATGGCATTATTAGGTCAATTTTAGAAGGACTGGAGCCTCCTCAGAATATTCTGATGCCTCACTAAATTATTTATGAGGACAGCTTATTCCTCCTGTCCTCACTATCCAGTATCAATATTTTGACAATATGACAAATTTTTTTCTCAGTGGAGTGACGCTCAGAAAATGGAAGCCTCTGAAATTGAATCTTCTAATCGATCTTTAACATAGGCATTTACGGCGTGTCCACTGTCTTTAGTTAGGATTCATCCAACGTTCTTTAATTTTACCATTTTATTTTTTTTTAGTGGCGAGTGACAAAAAACGTTAGGTGAACCTAGAATCTCTCTAAATTACGAAGAAAATTTAATCGTTGAGAACTCGAGCAAAGGAGTTTCCTTGAAAATTACAATTGCTCAATGGCTATTTATGTGGATATCGCTATTTTTTTACCTCTACCAAATGATTATACAGTGGGGGGAAATAAATATTCGTACACTTGAAAAATCGTATTTTAATGTATGTAAGTACACAAACTTAACAGGAAAAGTGATTTAAATTATGTATAGAGACGCATAGTATTCAAAAATACTATCAAAAGAAATTAAATCTCAATGCAACAAAAAACAATGCATCATGTTCACTTTTCGGGTGAAAAAAGTATTCGTACAAAACAATAAATCCGTATTATTTTAATTCAATACTTGGTTGAATACCCTTTATTCAGCTCAACAGATACCAGTCTATTTCTATACGTCTCGACCAATGATTTGCAGATGCTGACTGGTATTTTATACCATTCTTCTTGGCACACAACCTTAAGATTCTCAATGTTTGTTGGGGACCTTTTCTTAATTTGAATCTTCAAATACCGCCACTGTAAATGAAAATTGATGAAAAAATGTTGGAGCTCGTCCAATAATGATATTATTTATTTAGTGCTTAAATTGTCAACGTAACAATTCGGCTGACATTCGTTGCTTGTTAACCCATGTAGCCAATGTTTGACCTTGAACCTTTCTCTCTAATGATTAAATTAAATACTCTATATGAAAAGGAAGCTGTTCACTTTCTAAGTTTACGTATTTCTTCTGAGAAATTTTGTTTACTTTTTTAGGAGCCTTGACCGTGGCTACAAAACCAACCGCAATTTGTGTCATCTTCAATATCGCAATGAATATTATAGTGCCTGAATCACCGTGCCATTCTGCTCACAGGCTACAAGTTCTTGCTTATAAATTACTTTATTTTTTATTAATTCCTTCCGGCTATGTTATGGCGAGCCAACGCTTTCAGCTAAAGGCCAGCATCCATCAGGCAATTTTTGCCATTAAATCTCAAGGATATGCTCGTTTGTGCCACTTTTCAGGCCTTAACAGCTTTCTGAGATCAGAAAATAAAACTGAACAACATACGATTCTTCTTTAGATGAGCCTTTCATGAAACCATGGTTCTTGAAGGATGCAGCCGTATTGTTTTTCAGGCCAAAATTCCAATAAGCATCCAGTGTTCTTGAACTGAATTCACTCAGAAATCTGCATGAACATCGGACAGTGTGCACCATTATCGCTTTCAACTTTGCATTCAAAATTGAGAAATTTTTGCAAGCGGAGAATTATTCTTTAAATCTAGATGCATAATTAATTTTGTATTTGCGATAAATTTTTCTTTTATTTTGGACGTGTAACAACATTTCAATATTATTTGGTTCATTTCCCGTCACTTCTCCTAATTCAATTAACCAAATTGATGAACTTTTCTTCCAACGTCTGGGATTCGAATAAGAAAACCAGATTGGCTGTGAAAATTAGAACACAAAAATAAATTAATATTACATTACGCATTTTACTAGATTTGCATTTGTTGTATGTGTTAAATACACAAAGCTTGGCGAGAAGACTTAGGTGCCTCTAAAAAGTCTCGCACTGACATCTCTAGCTGCAGTTAACGAAATGAGCCCCCGAGTTGAGGGAACTTTATTCTCCAAGTTGTATTCTTTAGCAACTCAATACAATGAAGTCTGTTTAGAAGAAGACTCTTTTATTATCCTTTCTCTTAGTTTCAAAACTTTCTAACTTCTCTTTCGGTAACTTCCTAGGAAGTCATGGGAGTTGAATTTGTTTAAAGAGATCCGGAGCCTAGAAAATTGCTGGTGTGGGTCTGAGATGTGAACTTAAAAGTCCGTAATTGATGAAAAGTTTATTTTCACAAAAAGCACGTTTCTATACATTTTTCATCGACGGACTTGTAACAGCAGAAAACTTGTGGTATAAATTGCGTATGTCTGCAACAAAAATTTATTTTTTACATTTTTATCACAATGTCGACAAAAAGGACCTGTGAGCGTAAATTTTATCAGTGACACTTGCGAATCAAATAACACGGGATTTCACATCCACAAGCTTCATCATAATCAGAGTTGTGGCAGCCTGAGATATCATTCCTAGAGGGACGTCAAAATTTTCCTCAATGATATTAACTATAGAGTTCATAGTTCTACCTTTTAGCTCAAAAATGCTGACAAATCCCATTGCGAAGGAAGTATTCAGAAGAGGCAGAGCTTGCCAGGTTTGCTAGTAAGGCAAGCTCCGTCAATACTCCGGCGCATTTCGAGCGTGAACGGGAAAACTCTAGCGCAAGTTTCGAGCGCCAGATGCCGAGGCGTCCTATCTAAAACTCTCCAATGTAAAAACAGGCTCATGCCATCCGGAGAATTGCTGATGCGAGAGATCTTGCTGCGATCTCTGTCCACGCGACACATTCATCCTCATAACATGATTTACTTTAGGATAATCTAAATTAAGAGTCAAACCATCTTCGAATTTTCTTCTTGATGTCTGCATGCACTGCGAGTTCGGCGTTCGTATTCAATTTTCTATTTCACTTCCCTCATTGATTCTCAGCTAATATAATGTACCCAGTGAACCTAGAATGAACATTAAATGCTAATTTTTTGTGCTAAACTCTTCGAAATGATAATGAAGTTGAACTTATCACAACAACTTTACAGAAAACTTCAGCCAACATTAAAACCTGCCTGGAACTCTCTGCGTCGAGAATTTAGTTTAATTAAAAATCCCATGAATACTGATTGCCTAGGACAGAAATAACGCTTCATTCGGGCATTAATTAAACTTTTAAGCACTTTAATAACCTCGACCCGAGCCTGTGAGGAGGCTCGCTTTTGATGCCCCATAAACGCGTCATATTTGGCGCTTCTTTTGATGGGCGCTGCATTGGATAGCGCGGTCAATTGGACGGGGACTGCGCCTCAGTGACAAAATTAAAGGAACATTTGGGATACATCTCATATCATTGAGATATCGCGGCATTTAATTAACTGAGTCAAAACTCGGAACTTTTCATCAAATTGTGTTGAAGATTATTTCTTACTAAGGTATCACCAAATGGTCTTCACGTGAAAACATATTAGATATTTTAATCGATCTTTTTAGACCGCTAGCTCTCTATGAATAAATATTTCTTTGTCAGTAATAATTTTAAACATATACGCGATTGCATAACATAACATCTATTATGTCTGGTCAATTCCTCTCTCATGTATCTTTCTAGGAATTTGCAAGCATAATCGGTAGACCCAAGCAAATGCACGCCTTCATCGAGCCCATTCTCTGTACAAAGCCTCGGGACGAGAATAAATGAAATTAATGCCCGCCCAAATATCCCCGACAATCGCGCGCTATCTCCGCAAAGCTCCGAGGTGATGATCGCTCCTGCAGTTGTGTGCTCTCATGCCTTGAGTGAAGAGGAACGTAGTCTTGTTATAGTTTGATCTGATGGCCTTTACACTGAATAGGATACAAGATTTCTAAGGTAGAGTTTTTCTTCTTTCATCCTAATCACTCCACAGGTATGATATTTAAATATATTCCTAAAGTTTTCCATAATTTGCAAATAAAATCCTAGTTCATTTGCTATTTGATTCGAGTACACAATATTAATTTTTTTATATATAGAACTTCTCAGAAGACGAAGACTCTCGAGGTCGCTGTTTGCAGTGGTCTTAATGACCAAATTAACTGGTAGTCTCTCTAAGAAAATAAGACGGAGGCAGCTAGGAGCAGGTGTGATTAATCCACCAGGATGTTCCTCCTTCCCAGCGAGTGAGATTAAAAACAAGCCAGGACAAAATAAAGTTCTTATTTAGTCGAGATCCAAGTCTGCTAAATTTTTAAGCGTCATGTTAAGACTTGGTTTTAATTCAAATATTTGAAGTCAGTGATACGCATGCCATCGCCGCATTTCTTTGCCACGAAAGTGAAGTAAATTAAACACATTTTAATCATGCAACTACATAAAATTACTTAATCAAATTTCGAGCCAACAAAACAGTGAATAACATTATTAATCCCTCCCGTAAATACTTCTAGGAAATGCAAAAATAACTACTGTATTTCTGAATCTTCATACGATATATATATTTTTTGCACGGTATTAATATATCGGCGTAGACGCATGGAGTTCACCAGCTCATCTAAAAAAATTCAGATCGAGAAAATTCTACGAAGAGCATGAACAATAATATTATTCTACCAATACCTGCAAATGCCGGATATCAGCTACTTCATTTCATTTTAGAGCTTGGGACTCGATAACCTTGCATATAATAGCAGGTTCCTATTTGCATTGGGAGCGTTCCTTGCTTATGATAACAGTTTGCTGTTGAAGATGCAACGCATGGAACAGATTTTGAAACTCGTTCAGTTGGATTCTTGCTGCGGACTGGAGATTTTTCCGACTGCGGAGACTAAATGTATTGTGATGCCGAGTCGTAACGAGAATATTATTTCCACTATGAATGTTTTAGTTTCTATGATTTTCACAAGAGAGTTGAAGACAGTATTACTAGGGTATCCCGAGTGTTAATCGATCAATGCCGAATAAATGATTAAAATAACAAATCACTGCATTGCAGCATAAATTTAGAAACTCATAAACAGGTATGAGATTATTTCAATAAAATGTTGAAATCTCTACCACTATATTGCTTAACTTCATGGACCAGATAGCAAAAATAATTTAAATATTTCATGAATGGTGCCAAATCTAAAACGAATGATTATCATGACATAATGATTAGAATTTTGTTTAATCGTTAGTGTCTCGGAAAGTATTTACCTTGAGGCTTTTCTCAGAATAGATGTCTCCGATTACACGGCCAAGTTATATCGTTTTTATTACGCAAAACGTCTCGAATCACTCTATGTTAACCTGGCAATCACTCTTTAGGTATTAAAGAATTTTTTATTTCGATTAATGCATATTTTCATGCACACAAACATACTTTATCTTGTATTATTCGGAGTGAGTAACTACGTAATTTACACATCATACACGCTGCAAACATGTAGTATGTGTGCTACCACGTCCTTTACCTCTTAGCTACGCCCATAAAAGTTTAGTTCTCGAGCAACTCCAGGTTAACATGTTGCCTTAGGTTACCTTCTTCTCTTGACTAACTTACCAATTTGAGTCAACCCGCGCATTGTTCGTGGCTCACGGCTGCCGGAAGTGAGGTATGGGGGCAATTGACTAATCGCACTTGTGATTCAGGAATAGTATTTTTAGCTACGTATGATAGTCTCATCATAACATTAGTGCGTTACGACATTGTCGTGCTATCCTTAGGAAAGCTCCAGCTCAAAGCCAAATAACGATCCGAGTAAAAGTATATATCTATTTTTCAGTACCATCTAATTACTTTGCTTTGAACTTAAAACTAATGTTCGCTGAGCATCACACTACTGTGCTCTTAGCATTCAACAACTGTGCACCGATCATCAACAAACTACATTCCGCTAAGCAATGAACATCAAACAACTGCGCGCTGCCATTACAGAGCAGTGTTCTGCGAATCAACATTTGAAGCGCAGCACATTCATATGATCGCATTTCTAATGCTAATGAGACCATTAACACATTAATAACCTCGAGCGGTAAACTAACGACTCCATGCTCCGCTGCTGTTCGTGTCAAAGCTCGAGCATCTCACTCGAATGAACCAAACGTTATCAACATCAGCATATTTTTGGTTCGTCTCCTAGAAAATCGCTTGAACAGGTACACTTTCAGGTCAATAATTGTCATTGAACACCCAATAGCGCTGCCAAGGCAAACTCAAGTGATCTGCTTCCTTTTATGTTGCTGTGCCTGGCTGACGATTTCCCAGCAATTGCTGGGAAATTCTCATTGACAATTGATTTAACTTGTGATTCAATAACGGTTCAATATCCGGTGGAAGGAGAACGTGCAAGTGGTATTAAATAATGTAGATTTGTTTGCACAAGGATATTTAATTATTACGGCGTGGAAAATTGAATCCAATGATTACTGAATAATCAATTCGGGCGTGTATGTACAAGAACTCCGGTGTGCGGTTGGCGCGCAGCAAGAATTATGATCTCTAACACGCTTCGCTCGCGTGGCGTGTACGAAGTATAGTGATCACTATCCAGCCCTTACAACCTGGCATGGTCTTAGCAGATTATGGAGTAGCGGTATCACCCATTCTATCGCCCATAATGCCTTAAATGGCAATTAGATGGCACCATAATCCTGATCTGCATTGCGCCAATCTTGAAACTCTTAAGTTCAATGCAGGTGATGCCATACTTTTGAATGTACACTTTCATTTGAAATAGTGTAACTCACTTCACAATTAAATATTTTTGTAACGCAATTTTGAATCAAGCATAAATTTAAATCGAAAAAGCGACTTGAACGTTAAGTTCAGTTTCAAGTACTTCACTACAACTTTGCTTACGATTCTTCACAGGTCGTTCATGAACAATTTTAACGCATGTTAAATTGATCATTACGTTGAAACTCAAGAGTCTGTGAAATGAGATTGACTTCTTCACCATAGAATTGTGACCACTTAATTAATAATTTTAACTCGAGTTTCTGGTTTTAAGTGATAAGTTTTTCTTCCATTACTGAATGAGAAGCTGCCTGATTATTTTAACTCCACCTCATTTCAAACTGAGGACACTTTCAATTTTAAATAGTTCTTCCATTTTCATTGGTTAGAAAACAAATGAAGTGGAGCTCAACTAGTGGAATTTAATATATCAATCATCTACAAATTAGATTATATTTTATTAGTGATTTCACTAGAACGTGTAAGACAGATAAAAAATTGTCTCTTGTACAGTGAACAATCGTGATGAATATAGTGAGCCTGCCGCCTAAGCCCCCCCCCCCATAATCTCAATAAAAGGCTTTCAGAGACAATTCAATATGTAAAACTTTGTATTTATTAATTAAAACTCTTTACTCATTACAATACTCAGCTCATCACGTGAGTCCCGCTCAACCCTAGTCAGCGACTTAATATCTTTGGAAGGATAGTTCATTTCTAGAGTTCGGCGTAGAGCAAAAACTTCCTTTCAAATAATTTCAATGAGTATCAAAAATTTCAAATGATAATTGCTTGTAAGGATCATTCATAAAATGAACCATCGTTAATGATACCTCAAGTCATCATCGTAATCACGTAAAGGGCACGAAAAAGGAAGGATTAAGCAAGACTATGACTAGTTTCTGGTGGCCGTTAAACGGATAATCACAATTAGAAGTAAAATGAATGAATATGAAAAAAAAATTACTACAAGTGGGCCGAGTTTACAACAATACATCAGAGAAATAAACTCGTACAGCAATCGAGTACAAAAAATGCAGTACAGAGCTCGCAATTCCACACAGGAATGGAACTATAATCGTACGAGTACTTATTACCTAGGCGGATAATGATTGTGGATAACTCACGCCACTATCATTTACATGCACTAAATGACTATACCCGCAGCTGATGGTGTTAGGGATTATTTCGGTATAAAGTAATGGGAGACAAAATAATCGTGAGATGAAAAGCATGCCAGTCACGATAAAGAATTTAAGAATTACCAATTGTTTGGTTCAACTGCACGAACAAACATTATCATTCAAACCATTTCTTACAACTTTAATAGATTATAATTTAATACAGAAATCATTTGGCACTTTATTTGATATTTTTGAATTCATTTACAGAAAACCAGAAGGGTCAAATTAAACATTCTTAAATTATAATAGCAGATTACGGTTAGAAGTTCTTATTCATGATAATTTCACACGAGTGACAGACGCTTTCTCGAGAGAAATATAGGAGACAGCACGAAATTTTTATATCAAAATTTAACGTGTTTCAAAACTAATACAAGTTTTTGGAGTTAGTGAAGGCCAAATAAAGTTTTATTAAGTCCGTTTAGGTATTTATGAGCTTCATTATGGTTATAAATTGAGGAAGAAATGAACATACAGGAAAAATCTCCACGCTACATAGTAGCTCATCCAGCCTGTAGTCGCCAGAACTCGGTTGTCGACCATCAGATCATAACCGATCCTTTACTTATTAATTGTCGCAGGATTAACATCACCAATTATAATGAGCCTTGTAAGCTATTACAAGTATTTACACTCAGCAAATAAACCAATCTTGAGTACAATTCTAAAATTCAGGGAAATTTCCACATGCACAACTGAATTATAATTACATTTGAATTGATCTTTGTTCAATCTCAATCACTACGTGGTCTTAGATTACGAAACGAAAATTGTTTAAACGTCGACAAACCATTTTAAATAACAATGATCTATTACACTTAAGAAATAATGAAGTCTTCGAACCAAACATTTCAATATTAAATCATTGTGTGTCTCTTGAATTGAGCTCAGAGTTGAGGTACTTTGCAATGCGGCTTCTACAATAACGCACGGTGATGGAGGCACTTGAGTATGAAGGGGCTAATATTTACAATATTTACATCAATGAAGATATACAAGCAGCGCTAAGTGAGAGCTAAGATTTACCCCCCTGCAGCCGTCTATTTATTCCAGGGGACCCAAAACAGAATGTCTTCCTTTAATGCAAGCAGGCAGATAAACGCTACGCTCGGCCTAAAAGAGTCTCAGGGTAAACATAATTGGACCCCAAAGCAATTATTTTAAGAAATCTACTATAATTTACTTTGGATTCAATTTCCTTTTAAATTCAAAATTAATTTTTAGCGATTTCAACGAGAGGTTTTTTCACTGATAGATTTTTATCAAAACTTGTGGCGTTAAATAAACGGAACGCGCCATAATATGCAGCAAGTGGAATTAGCCAGAATGAGATGAGAAGTACATAGTCGTGGCTGCTAAGGCACTTAATGAATCTCGAATTCAGCAAAGTACGCACGCATTTAGGGACAACTAATTTACTTTGCATTATAACATTAATAACAGGCGATACAAAAATGGTAAACTAGAATATTTTCAGTGAACCGATTGGTTTCAATATGTGTGACTCTAGAAAACTATACACATCACCTGTGTCACATATTTCAACAACAACCACCTCAATACTCGAGTGGATGGCATTGCTCAATATGGATGGCATTGAGTATATAGGCCATAGCGTGGATAAATGATTCTCTCACGATCAATTTTAATGATCGTAACATAGAAGATTCAAAATATGACGCGCACGCTAGGACATCATCCTTCAATATCATGAACACTCCTAACTAATTTCTAAATTATTGCCTAGAGTACTTTTCCAAAACTTTGAACAACTGAACTGAATCTATGATGAAGCGAGAACTATAATTAACATTATTAATAGCCGCTTGTTCACAGAACTATTTCACGCATTTTAAGCATTCAACTTTCTTGAAGAATAAGATAGTTTCCTTTTAACGTAGGTAGATACTTTGCATCGATTGGTGCGATACATATTACTTTTTACCATAACTCTAGCATCGCATTGAAAACGAAGGTTTTCAAGTAAAAACGTAGCTGGCTTCAATAATGAATACATTTTATACCTAGTGCTGTCTAGTACTCAATGAGTCGTACAAAATGTTGTAACGGTAACTTGTAGCAGTTATATTTGTAATTCATTAGACGGGAGCCTTAAGGCTACGCACACAGCGAGCATTGCAGACCCACACATCACATTTGCCAGAAGTGACAGCGTAGTTATCATCCATATGCAAGCCACCGAGTTATCATGCACGAGAAGGTTGGTGAACGTGGCTGAGAGGCTCTTCATTGGTCAGTAGTGATAGTCGTCGCTGTCGACATAGTCCGCGTAGTCATCATCCACATCCATGGCATCCACGGCAAGGTTGGTGAGCGTGGCTGAGAGGCTCGAGTGTTTGTTAAGGCCGACGGAGCGTCCAGCATCTATGGAGGTGGTGGTCGAGAGAGAGTCTGGACAGACGTCGTTGATTCCGTCAACGCCGCCGCCGCCACGCGCTAGAACTGCCTCTAGGCCAGCTGATAGCTCATCTTCAGCACCGTAACCCCTGCAAACAAAACATGTTTTATTTGTAGGGAACTATTCAACTACAACTTTTTATCTATTCAATAGGGAATTATAATGAATTATGATGGCTGTAGCAACGTGGGGAAAATAAACGGGACCTTGGCAAATGATAGACAAAGCGCAGTTTCTTTGGTCGATTCTACATGAGCGGCTATGTTTCTCTGCAAGTAACCAGTTAAACTTTTTGTTCAGTACGTTGTGAGCATAATTCTGTGAATCATAAATCATTGAAAACTAATTGAATTTTGCAATTGCCTTTACATGTACCTACAAAATTAGCACACAGCCCTACAAGATGACCTCGAGTGAATGATGAAAAAAAAATGAATTTCTTCAAATTATCGCCCAGTATAAAAGTGCGTTGCTCGCTGTGCACCACAAGTAACCTACTCACAACAAGCACACTGCGGATAAAACAACAAACGTAGGTAGGAGTTCAGTTGGGAGTAAAGAGACTCAAGTCGGTCGGACATTATCAGACGAAAAGCAAATTATAGGTCATTCAGGGCTCAGTATTTAGCCAAAACAGAATTAAAGGTTGGTTTCAAACAATAATTTGGAACACACAACGTTAATTAAACAAAAGTTAGCCGAGCAACATATTTTATAGCAAATTAAATCCCACAAAAAGCTTCTGTTAAAAACAGCGTCTAAACAGGAAAAAAAATTCTCAGCGAAAAGCTACACCGCTGTTCACGAGCGACCAAGCGCGAGTCCGACGAGAGCTCAAACTCGTTTTTTTCACACATAAATAATCTCCACTGATGACAAGATTATTTTTTCACTTAAGATTATTTTGAGTGTATTTCAGTTAAGATGAAGTTGAATTCAATTTATTGAACGCATACAGCTGGCGCTTTACGTTTCGGAGGCTCAAAGTAATGGAAACATTAGCAGTATGTAGACTTGAAACTATTGAAAACAATGTAAGCGTGGCTGAATTAGTCAAGTAGACTAATAATATGAAGGACGCAATTAATATGAAGGAAAGTTTAAAGCGCGACAAAGTTTAAACAAAAGGCTCGAGGTGTTCAAACCAAGAATTCTCATGCTTCATGGTGAACATTGAATGTCCTAATGTGTTTTGTGAACGAGATTAATTAATTTGTTCGCACAACTACAAACTACACTATAAATCCGCCACACAAAGAAAAGATTAACGCAGCAATGACGAAGAACCAAAATTGTGAACGAAAGAACACAGAAATGAACGCAATTGAGAAACTCCCACCTCGAGCTCACTATAAGCTGCCTCACATACTTTCTTCTCCAATCCTGTAAGTAAAATATTCCAGCTGATGCACAGGCTACGAACATTACAAAACATGGATAGAAACCAAGATTTATCCCTCAGTTTAAATAGGTTGGTAGAACAGCGAGTGAACAATAGAGTATTTGTTCGTCACAGAGACCTCAATCGACCATTTCAAAACGTAAAATATCTATCAGAAATATTTTAATACTCATATTATGTGCAGAAGAATATATTTATCGCAATAGGCCTCATATTGAAGATGTACCCAAATCTAAAACGCATAATTTTTCCAGCAATATATATGAGTGATAATCCTAAAAGGCGCTCGCAATGCGCCTTAGCGGATCATTAGCCCATCATCTGAGCTTACATGTCATCTTGTGGATCAGCTCCGCCCTCCTCTGCCACAAGAAGTTCATATTCCTCAGCAGCAAATCTGTCCCAATCAGAAGTCTGAAAAAGAAAATTTCATGCAAATTTCAATCATAAAAAGAAAAGGATATAAGAGCTTTATTAAGAGGTAATACTATTTTATCACGGTATATGTATGCAATAACTTCAATTCACAATCATCATCGCCTCCAAGTTCTAATATCACTAAAAAAGTAGCGATTTTCAATATCAAGTTGAATCAGTAGCAATTATCAACTTTAATTTAAAATCTAACGTGCATTACATACAAAACCTACTACGACACTAACGCGAGGCTACTCTGCACATTCGACTTTGAATCTTTACACAAGAATACAAGGTTTCTAGAACTTAGGATTTTAGTGTCAAGTTTTCTTGCAAATCGACAAACAACTTGTGACAAATATACGAGACATCAACATAAGTGAGGTTCATACCTCCGGTCCGTCGTCCTCAGCGCGATGTGAAGCGAAGGGATCTCGTTGTTCGTGGTCAAGATATTTTTCCAGGTTGAAGAAAGTGTCGAAAAAGATGGGAGTCATTCGACATCTCTTGAGATCAGTTAGTGAAATTTTGTCTGGGAATTCAGGCCGAACCATATCCAGCATCTGACGAAAATCGAAGGCTTTTATTTTCCTTCTCAATCATTAATTGGAAGAGCAGTGCGAGGGTCAGGTAAAGAAAATTATATTGGAAACCAAAAAATAAAAATAAAAATTTTCATATAAAAGTGACAGTACGATAACTCGGGCAGAAAATTGATTCATTATATTCTCAAATGCTAACAAAAAATCGATGTGAGGCCAAGGAAAAAGTTAATTTTAAGGGAAAGAGTCATAAAATAAACTATATTTTTCAAGATATGCGTGGCAATATTAAACAGAACAACAAGAACTCTAGCAGATCATTAAATATGATGGATACCTGGCAGAGACAATCGTGGAAAGGCAAAGTTTCTATTCCGAGCGCCTCCATGCGCTGTAGCTGCTCTTCGTAGAAGTACTCGAGTTCATACATTGAGAGAAAGCCGTCTCCGTCGATATCCATACACCTGCAACATCAAACACGTCATACACCTGCAACATCAAACACGTCATACATCTGCAACATCAAACACGTCATACACCTGCAACTGTCTGTCTCTTATACACATCTAGATGTGTATAAGAGACAGATGTGCACGTATTAGGAAGTGAAATAGAAGGCAAACCCACCGTGTGCACGTATCGGGAGTGAAGACAAACCCACCGTGTGCACGTATCGTGAATGGAATTCTGCGGCGTCTTTAAGGAAGGCGAGGCCAGGGTGCGAGTCTACGACGTCTTGTATGAGGCCGACCAGGTCTTCAGGGAGGATGTAATTACGCGCGCCTCTGCTGAGCACGTGGATGAAGCGCGACGCTTCGTCGTGACACGTCGACAACACCCTGAGACATGGACAAACTTGGTGACTAATGGGCTTCTTGCGATGATGTTGTGCGACCAACATACGATCAATCGACTACAAAAAACTTTTTTTTTGTTAAAAACAATTAATAAAATGAGCTTCAATCGGCTCCAAAAAATTTTTTTTTAACGATTAATAAGATGAACGTTGGATAAATAGAAGCATCGCATCTTTCACAGGCTGTACTCAATTGTTTGGGACATAAACAATAAATGAATGTTAAATTCAAGGCAGTTTAGTGAAAAAAAATACAAGAAAATGATTAAGAGTAGCCTTTAAAGTTTGGCATTCCCAAGGCAAGGAAGTACTCGAAAAATACATTCCCCAGTAATAACCAAAATTAGAATAGATGTATCGCACTAAATAACGAACGATAACGTCCGTGATAATATTGCAGAATTAAGTGCAACCAAAGCACACCTGGTCCAGTAATCAGTGAAGAGTTCCTGGGTGAGGTAGCCGAGCTTCTCCCCCCCAGCAGCAACAAAGACAGGCGCCTTCCAGTAGAGCGGCAGGTCGCAGGCCCGCATGAGGACGGCGAGCTGGTCTCTCGTTATCTGGCCGCCGTGGTCCCTGAAGCAAGCAACCACCCGCTGCACGCTCGCCTCCTGCTGCGCCGGCGTCGTGGGTCGCCCTTGTGGGAAGTAGAACCTGCAAACAAAGTGCATGATTACACATAACGTGTAGAATATAACAATCACGAAGTGCAGAGTATTATAAGCCAGGATACCGGTATAAAAATCACGAAGTGCAGATTATTACAATCTGGGATATAACAATCACGAAGTGCAGAGTTTTACTATCGCAGAGTATTATAGGTAATCAAGTTGACGGCACTGCCAACACACTACATGATAACAGATGGAGGAGGCAAGAAAACAAATGAAAAGTAGTCGATAAACTAATGCACATAGTGAAATGTCAACTTCTAAATACGTTTAAGAAGAAAAAAAAAACAGAATAAACTAGGCGTCGGCGATACTAATGAAATGTCTCATCTGAAACGGGAGAAAACGGTTGTTGGATAGAAACATTAATGAAAAAATGTAGATAAGAGAACGTAGATAATTGGAAACGTAGATGATGAGAAACATACCGGTAGATGATGAGAAACAAAGATGATGAGAAAAACAGCTGATGAGAAACATCGATGAAAAGAATGACAGATGAAGAAAAATATCGATGTGAGAGAGATGAGTTCAAACTGAGGTCTGTCACACACGATCAAACATGGAACGTTGCTATGCTATTGCTCAAGCGTAGCCACGAACCTTCACCGACAGAACCAAATTCGACGCAAGATGAGATCTGCAACATTTGGCTCTAAAGTGTCACGACACCGTGAGATAGACTACAATACAAAACATGATTCATTGGAAAACGCGAAATAGAACGGAATTGAAAAAAAACATCCATCAGATTTCTTAACGAGAAACTAAAAACAGTGAAAACCGTTTGGCGATAAAAAAAAGGATACAATAAGGCTTCGTTTCTTGAAATATATATCAGATATTACAAGCTGGCGGATTTTACGACAAAGGATGACAATAAATATCGGCGGGCAATCTGAAGGCAGTGAAAGCGAAACGAAGAACACAAAGCCTCCCCACCCTTCATTGTCAGTAGCTCAAGAGCATCAAAATTGACTCGAAAAATAAGAACGTGGTAAAATTTAATTAACTAAAACCGTGAATAGTAGGAAAAGGTATATTTTAATTAATGAACTTCGTCGAGATAAACCCAAAAAGGAATGAGCTTCAGCGTTTCGCAGATTTATTATATTTATACTAAATTTCTCACTAAAAACATGCATCACTTCAAGGAAATTGTCGCAATGGTTGAAAGCAAAATATTGTGCAAGCATTAACAAGAACAAAGTAGCTTTAAGAATATCAAGGGGAGCGAAAATCGATGCACGAGAGAACAGCATGACCCTAAAATCGATACTGAAAACGAGCGCAGGTGACAACGCAGCAGCACAACAAGCGTAGGGTAGAACAAGAAAATATGACAGACAAGATTACATTAAGGTAGTCTTTGCAATAAAGACAAAATCAGTAAAAGAACTCTGAGACAAAAAAAATAATTGAACAAAAATGAAATAAAGAAGCGTGATTGAGAGAAGCCGATACTTGTAAACGAGTAAGGAAAAGAATCAAATAGAGGCTGTTACACTAGGTGAAAAAGTGTGAAGAAGTGAGTTCAAGAGCTTCCGCTACTTGACGCTGCTCAAAACCTTCTAGCAAGAGCACAACTCATGCACTCTGCCACAAGTTGAATGCGATGTCAGAACAAGATTAATGTGGTGTACGAACGAGATGAATGTGGTGAACGATCAATTAAATTTCATTGTTTACTGTAAAATTTAAAATTCAAAACCAATTTTTAAAAATTTCGCGCTTCGTCTGGAGAAGATGAGAACAAAATTGAACATACCATTGATTCTAAAAATTGTATACAAAATATACATGAAAGTAAACTGGAGTTAAGGTGGAACTCGGCATCTTCCCTCAGCACAAACGCGTCCCTCAGGCGAGGGGCGTTAACATCAGCAGGTAAAGTAAGGAGGCAGAGGGGAAATATCGACCCATGAGCATCAACCGCAAGACGTTCAGTTCATGCTCATGGCCTTTAAGGCAACCTACACAAGCAATAAAAATTCAGTAATAAATAATGTAAAACATAAATGGTTGACACTCGCAGTAAAACTCTGCCATTACTTTGGTTAATCTAATGAACCAGAATATGTCAAGAACTTACTTAGGAATAATGATATTTTTAGAGGAAGTCTTGGCGAGTCTTCTCGCAGAGGGAGGTGCGCCAGATCTGCCAGCAGATGACTGCTGTGAAGAGGACATGTGCGACGGACTGACAGGCGAGCTGCCAGCAAAACCTCCCGCAGAGGAATTAGAAGATCCGCTGCCAGCGGCATACACACTTCCTGCCAGCGATGATTTGAGCTGTGAACTGCTGGCAGCAGCACCGGGACGGGTGTTCTCTTTGTTGTGCAACACTGCAGTGACTGAATTACTGGCGCTTCCAGCACTCGCGCAGCCATTAGCACTTGTGCTGGTGCCAGAACTGGCCTTGAAGACATTTTGAGGTTTATCTTGAAGGTTGGGATCTCGCACGTACGTCTGAAATAGAAAATACGATATTGCAATTGATGCACAAGGAACTCGATACATAATTAACCTAAAACGCAGCACAAAAAAAACGGTTTAACAAGCTATGTTCGTTGCCTTCCGACTGCTCGTTGAAGTCAAAATCATTATTTTAATCCAATACAGCATTTCCCTGATTGTTGAAAAATTATTAAATCAGCTGAACAAACAAAATATAGCGAAAAAAAGAGCGGCTCGAGAAGTTAACCAGCTAATCGGCGGCAGCTTTTAAACATTCTTTCTGGAAGTTATAGAATGACAAGCTAATTACCCTCTGCCGCCAGCTTTCATCATGGAGGCAGTGCAACTTATCGATGAAAGAGTCTGGTGATCAAAAGAATTGGGAAATTAAGCTGTGAAACAATTTATATTCAATACAAATAAAACTCATATACAGTTGAAACAAAACAATAAGAGTAAATGACACAATAAGAAAATTGCGTAGTTATTCGAGTTAAATTGGCTATGGTTTGGCAAAAAAAAATTGTCTTGGGATCGTTCCAGTTCATTGGAGAAGAGGATCGTTTAGACACGTAATATCTAGTTTAGAAAATGATATATAATTCAATAACTTAAATCTCCTGGTGTTGTGTTGAAGGACAAAAATAATTTACCTAGGCACTGGCATTCAATTTATTGCGCCACAAAAAGGATGGAGCGATCAACTTCCCCAAACGATGCAAACAGAATATGAATGATTCGATTGGCCCAGATAAGGCCGCCCACGTCAGAACATGTATAGGCAAATATGGAGCTTCTACGCGTCTATAAAGCACAGACTGTGTGAGTTAAACTATACAAAGTCCCTCATTAAGAAATTGGATGACCCTCATTGCTAACTTATTGCGTAGAGAAAGTGCAATCAAATTGAAGATATTTTTTTGTGTGAGAAATTATAAGGCTAGCGCTTCCTGGTCATAAATTACGACAATCCAGCCTATTCAAAAACAATTTACAAATTTAACGTAATGTTCTTATAAAATTTATCGGGTTCTAATAGAAAAATGTTAATACATGTGCCGGCTTAAACACAATTTTTTAAAATAGAAGTAGTAAATTTTTGCATAAATAAATAAAATGAACAACACTTTGTTGGAATATCCTTCTAACAAAAATGTAAGGGACGCCAATTGAGCAATGTGTGGAGCCTAAAAATCTTGACAAGTTGACGTGTCGTATCAGGGCTACAAGTTCTGCAATGATTGTTAATTGCCGATTGGCTCAGTGATTGTCTACAAAACACTGGCATAAAATAAAAACTTGCGTTTCAGGCAAATCATTCTGTTGGGAGAACGGTGTACATTGCAAAAGAATATGACACGTACATATATACCCGAAGTGAACTGTCATTATCTTCTCACGTTGCATCGAGAATAAATGTACCTATTTCGTCTTAATGTGAAACCAATTTATTGTCTTTTTACATGCAGTTTGTGAATATTATACAAAATATAATACAAAAAGACTAAAATTTTACTTAAAATCAGTTACGATAAATTGCCGGATTCTTTCAATGATTAGCTCTTAATCTATTAAGATTAGAATGTTTCAAAATACGAAATCACACCAAAATATATATAATGGAAAATAATTTCAATTTGAGACGAGCATGGGATTATCCAAGGATTTTGAGACGTTTGTACATGGCGCTCGCTCTGTATACAAATAATGAGTTGAATATATAGGTAAATATGTTATGTTTGTAGCTGCAACAATGCAGTAGACAGGGACTGGGTCTTGCAGTGCATCATTTGAATGTCGATCACAGCCTGGACACTGGGCAGATAATAAGGAGTGGCGCTCGTGGTCAAGCCAAGCAGGTGATAGCCTTACTTCTACTCGCTTGATAATGGCTCTAAAGTCGCTTAGCTAGAGTGCAAATGGACATTCAAGGACACCAGTCAAATGCCCGATTGCACTCAATAACTGAAATCAATAAGCTCCAACTAGGCAACAATTTAGACCATTTGCCACATACAGTAATATTGATCGCTATATAAAGAAAAAAATTCGAGAGAATTACAATTAATTATTAGACTTGATCAGTGAAAAATGATATTGAAAGCTCATCAAGTTCAAGGCCCTATGAAGCTGTGAAATAACTAGAGAAAGAAATCTAACCAATTACGAGCAAATTTCATCATAACAAACAAATTGCAACGTAACGAACAAATTTCGTCGTAACGAACAAATTTCATCATTACGAACCAATTTCATCATTACGAACCAATTTCAGCATTACGAACAAATTTCATCATTACGAACCAATTTCAGCATTACGAACAAATTTCATCATTACGAACAAATTTCAGCATTACGACGAATTTCATCATTATGAATAAATTTCAGCATTACGAATAAATTTCAGCATTACTAACAAATTTCATCGTTACGAACAAATTACAGCATTATGAACAAATTACAGCACTTTAAACAAATTTTATCATTACGAACGAATTTCTTCATTTAGAACAAATTTCATCATTACAAACAAATTTCATCATTACGAACAAATTACAGAATTACGGACAAATTTCATCATTAGGAACAAATTTCATCATTACGAAAAAATTTCATCATTACGAACAAATTTCAGCATTACGAACAAATTTCATCATTACGAACAAATTTCATCATTACGAACAAATTTCATCATTACGAACAAATTTCAGCATTACTAACAAATTTCATCGTTACGAACAAATTACAGCATTATGAACAAATTACAGCACTTTAAACAAATCATTACGAACAAATTTCATCATTACGAACAAATTTCATCATTACGAACAAATTTCAGCATTACGAACAAATTTCAGCATTATGAACAAATTACAGCATTATGAACAAATTTCATCATTACGAACAAATTGCAGCAGCATGAGCAGGTGTTGAGCGGTCAGAAGGCGCGGCAGGTCAAGGCGTTAACGCACCGCAGGGCAGCAGTCGTCGCGTAGGCTGACAAGAACGACTAATCCAGCTGCAGATCGCGTGTTAGTGAAGAAATATTCTTTTGTGCGTCGAGGCATGTGAATACCATTACTAGAATTTACAATGGGATTTTTCCGTCAACATTAATTTACAATAGTTTGCTACATATTTCACTATGATTGCAATATAAATATCTAGATGATATGGACACTTATTTATTCATTCAGGAGTGGATGAGTTTTGTAGCAGACGTCGTGAGGTTTGGGGTTCACTGAGATCCCTGAGCAATGAACGGCAAGGAAGCGAGGACGCGAGGGAGCAGCCACTTGAGGGCACTCAAGAGACATCAGCGAGACTGTAATACCAACGAGACGCGAGACATCAACGAGACTGTAATACCAACGGCCAGACATCAACGAGACTAACACTAACGTGACGCGAGACATCAACGAGACTGCAACACTAACGTGACGCGAGACATCAACGAGACTGCAACACTAACGTGACGCGAGACATCAACGAGACTGCAACACTAACTTGACGCGAGACATCAAAGAGGCTGCAACACTAACGTGACGCGAGACATCAACGAGACTGCAACACTAACGTGGCGCGAGACATCATAAAGCAAAGCGAAAACAAACTATCCCAGATTCCCTTGATAATACTTGTTGGCTGTAGCAATTCAATTTGCAATGAAAAATTGTTCATGGACTCCCCTGGCGCATTCGTGTACGTCTGTACGATATACCGTTTCTTCTATCGATATTGACAATCTTCTATCATCAAAACATGATAGACAGACTGAGAAATGACTTACAGTGGAATTTACTCAATTAAAATATATTTTTTCAGCAGCTTAAAAATCATTCAAATTATTCAATCTATGCTTGATGAATGCAAAATACTTGGAATGTATTCCCACTTTGAAAAGGAGCATAATTTTTCGCCATGGGAGTCTTACTCATTTTACTAATATCGGTAATCTAGTTGAATGCGCCGTCCATACGCTGCGCAAGGCACGTTATGAAGACGCCGTCCATACGCTGCGCAAGGCGCGTTATGAAGACGCCGTCCATACGCTGCGCAAGGCGCGTTATGAAGACGCCGTCCATGCTCGCCGTCCATACGCTGCGCAAGGCACGTTATGAAGACGCCGTCCATACGCTGCGCAAGGCACGTTATGAAGACGCCGTCCATACGCTGCGCAAGGTGCGTTATGAAGACGCCGTCCATATGCGGCATGCGCTATAAGTGCTGCAGGCGCAGGCGTGAGTAAGAGCACGGCGCTGAACCGGCGGGAGTCTACACAGATGCACGCCACATGCCCGACCAACGAATGAACAGCGGCCCACGCTGCAATGCTTGGTCATGTATTTCCTAGCTTGCGAAACAGGAAACTCAATAACAATGCGTGCATATTCCAACCACGCAAACAAAGCCTAAGTAACGCACGATTCAAAAACATTTTTGAAGTAAACATATCGCCTCCACCAAATATTGTTGTCGTGCAATATTCATCATATCACCACTTCACTAGCTCCCACTGTAATATATCACTTCACTAGCTCCCACACTGTATATAGCTAGTGCTTCACACTAGCTATCACTGTAATATTTCATACATCAAACGAAATAAAACTGTCAGTAATTAGAAGTTGTAATTAGATACGTGCACCGGAAATTCTAACACGATTGCTATTAAGAGTACGATGCAAACGCAACTCAACAGCCGCTGCATTCATTCATCCCAAGAAGTATGAAGCCTAATAGCCGAGGTGGTCAAGGTAACTCGGCAAGAAATGAGCCAGCCCAGCAGGCAGCGCAAGAACCGGTTTTGGTGGTTGGGCTGAATATATTGCATGGGCTTTGTCACAACACCAGCGGCAAAAGCCACCACGCACTAAGTCGAAGCAGCTTAAGGTCAAGTTAAACCCGAATTTCAACCACCAGCAAATCGTGGTGAGATCCAAAAAGGTTTGAAATTTGATCCGAGTCAAGCTGTGGATTCCCATTTGTGGACAAGGATAATCGAAGAGATAAGAGACGGAAAACATGAATGGCAACTTGAAGTTAAAGTTAAATCTTAATGAATGTATCATAGAGAACACAAATAAGGGATGGCACCAAATACACACCAGTTATGCATTATCAAGCAAGAGATCTCATATAAGGATTCAGCAAGATCGCAAGATCACAGAGAGAAAAGCACTTGAAATACAGGAAATTGCGCAATGGTGACTCATATTTCCATGAAACCATGAAAAGCGACATTGAAAAGTTCAAAGCTTTTTCGGATGCATTCAGTCATAACTCCAGCTCCTCGCATCTCTTAATATATATATACATATAAGGAAAAAAATGCAAACGATTAAATAATTTAAAATCATTTTCTTCCCATGAATTTTAACTCTAATTTAGTTAAAGGAATTAAGATTTAATTATAGAAATATTTATATCATCGTTATTGGCTACAAAAATCTAATATATTATTCAGCAAAAAGATGATTTCGACATCAGCAGCCGAGCCCAAACTAATTTGCACTCACAAAAGAGAACGCTGAATAACGTAATTAGCGACCGATTCCACTTTAGAACTGGCATCCAATGAGCGAAAAAATTACCTGGCAGGAGATATTGATAAAATTATAGTATGTCAAGAACATACAATCAAAATTTAATCGGATCGAGGTAGTTAGTACGAGGAAATGAATCAAGCACTGTCAAAATTACCAAAAGAAAATTGCCAACGACGATAAAACGTTTTGTGCCGCAAGTGTAAAAAACAACGTGACCTCTTAAGATAAAATGTAGCCTGGAAGTTTTGCGCAGCGCATGTCTTGCAGTCATCACGTAGGACAAGCAGCAAGCATTTGTGTCGTGCCGCCGAGCCTGGAGTGCAGGAGGCGAGGTGTACGGGGCAGGATGAGCGACCTCAAGATTGTCTGGCGCGGTATAATGACGCGAGTCACGCATGCAGATACATGCAAACGCTCAAAATACAAAGCATTTGCAATAAACTTGCGTGCCGTCTCACCATGAATCCAAATCACTTAGAATACGCAGTCGACAACCACTGCAACAACTGCAGGCAACTCCATCTCAATAATGAGACACGGATCGGGGAACAAGACTATGAGCCCATGATTGCTTTTAACACTTTAACATTTCGACAGGAAATATTTTCCTGAACAATCTTTTCAACCGTGAGAAGCTTAACTTTCGACTGGCGGAAAACTACACGATTTCTTAATTTTAAAGGATTCCTGCATTGAACTTTATTGGCAGTCAATTTGAATAAGCCCATTCAGGATGAAATTTTTAAATGACAACATGAATCATGAACCTGTAAAAGCATCGAGTGTTTAAAGATGCAACGCTCATATAAACGATAGAACAAACAAGTATTTTCCACCAGCATCAGAAGAGGACAGTTGAGGCATGCGTCTGTTGATCGTGCAGGAGCACATCGGAGCGGTCATTATAATGGACGGGAACGCATTGGAGCGCCATGACGACCACACGCCATGGGCCAGAACGTCGCTGCGACTGGACCTTCGTGCTGAATTACCGCAAGGTCAAACATACGGAATGGAAACAACAGCTGTAATCAATCACAGACCTCCGGCATGTTTAGCTTGTAATGACTAGTAGAGTTTACTTTAATCAAGCCCGGAAAATCCCTTCAACTGATTAAGAATGAAACTGACTTATATAACAGATTGAGATAATCCGATAATTCTAATTTTCCAGGAGTGCTTCGGTCCGATACGATCTGATGCGCAATAAATACCGTTCACTCGTAATCAGAAGGTGCAAAGAAGTAAAGCCTCATTAGGGTAAGCATGACGTTACAGCCTCCTACACCCGCGGTCCCTACATGGATGCGGGGAGCTAAAGTGTGTGTTTACACCATGACCGGCTCCATGCTATTACTATACAGCGCAGGCGCAATGCCTTACAGCATTTGGCTAACATGCGATTCGCATTCAATTCAGGTACAGAGATTTCGACTAAAATTGAAATACACTTTGTGATCTCTATATTACTTCATTATTCGAGTCACATGAATTCTTCTTTTGTTCAAACAAAGCTTAAACAAATATCAAAGCTGGAAAAAAAACTTTGAAATCAACTCAATTTCATTGCTTTAATACATAAAATGACAGCGCATATAATCGATTGCATAGAAACGCCCGCGTGATGAGAGTGAGATTCTTGGAAGCATTGCATGCTCAAGCATCAAACATAGAATTATTAAGAAACCTTTGTTTCGCACAAGGTTCTTGAGAAGCTGCTACGGAAGTTCATATCATCGCGGAACCTCAACACAAGACGGCCGGATGCATGATATGAAGTATTGAGTTTATGCATCATCCTAAATCAGAGGGAGCAGTTCCTCTCACCCTCAACGACATAGAAATGATTGAACCGATGATGATAGAGCGAGATAGAGAAATTATTTAAAGTTATAAGGTTACTTGCGCTCATGTGTAACTTACAGTAAGGAACATCTATGAAAGAAAAAAGGAAGTGCGTGTTATCTTGATGAAATATATCATTAAATAACTGTCTGATTCAGATTTGATGATTAACTATCAAAAACAACGAATAAGAATTTCGCGAGAGTGAAGGTAAGCGTGGCTATAAATATAAAAGAGCAGGTAAAACTGTCAGCAGAAAAAAAAAACAATATGCCAACCCCGGAAAAGAATTATGAAAAGAATGCAGGTAGATGCAGGAGATGTGAATTTTTGCATCATTCATCAATTAGTTGCAAGATTTGAACCTCATCTCATCTGCAAGTGGTTCATAAAGATCAGAATATTATCCTATATCTGTTAGGTTGGTTGGCGTTACTACCGAAATAGCCATAATAGTCAAGAAATAGTCATGAGAGGTAAATGGATTTCAAAAGATGTCGCAAGCTCGTAGTATTTGTGAATAAATATTTGGGACATTACACAAAGCACATGCGCTCACGACTATAATATTGGGCCACACATCCGCCGAAACCGCAAAGGATACACGAAGGTGTACTATTAGCCTGCGCCATCAAGATAAATGAAGCGTGATTGTACATCGACAATGCCCGCCACAACGGCACTAATAACCACTGCGAAAAACTATGACGTACAAAAGCTCAAGAAATTGTGTGGGCACGAAGAAATGACAAGTTTACGTCTCTCCATAAAAGGTCGTTCTGCAAGTTGCAGGTACACAATCTCACTGAGTGCATCGTAATAAAAACCACAGAATAGTAAATTAAAACAAACTATTTTTTAACGTATGACCTTAATAAATATAAATAATTCGGCTCTGAGAAACGAATTTTACCTGAGTATGCAATTAACTTTTGATGCAAGATGACAGAAATTGTTCGTCCTCAGCATGAATTAGACTTCTGCTGACGGTGATATCTTGTGCGACACTCAATTATGCAGATGCATGATGCTTGCTTAAAATATCGAGAATAATTTTAAAAAGGGAATAAAATAAGACCAGTCAGAAACAGAAGATTTTCAGGGTATATAAGTTTGGAATTATTTGCTACATACCACCAAATGAATCAAAACATTGAATATCAGAGGAGACTTGTATTTAACGAAGCATGACGTTCCACAAGTTTGCTAAAATAAAAGTATTGAGTAATTTCATCAGCATATTTTTCTCAGGTAAAATGGGCTTAATGAATTGAACTCCTTCGAAACACCAAACCTTTATACGGACTTCAGCGAATTGTAATATGCGATGCATGCGAACACAATTATCGCAAATGATCTATCGGGAATAGTCCATCAACATTAAATTTTAGCATTTATTGTACAAATTAGGATACTCGCATAAGAAATAATGGAAGAGATGCCCAATAGCTCAATGTCATTTCCAAGCGAGGGTGGAATTCGGGGAGTAATCCTTGCTCATTGAAGCGCTTGAACGGAAAGCAGAATATATGAGAGTACACCAAGGATCGACGCCCGAGAGTCGTCTATATAGGGATCATATATTTGCTATTTTTGGTGCATCGTGGCGTCAGTCGCGAGACTTATGGGCCATCTGATCTCCATTTAATGCGCCGTAACTGCCATTATTGTTGACACAGAGCTAAGCAATGCTTTGGAAAACGTACAGTTTGGGAGTTACAGTAGGTACAGAGTACATCTGTATGCAAATATTCTTTTTCTTACAACGATTCCGTCATTAGACATAACGAGGAGAAATAGAACGGCATTGTAGCCGATAGTGAGGGAGCACTGAAAGATCAGCGGATTGATCACAAGAAGAAAAATCTGAGCCCAGTACATAAGAAGGGCAAAATTTGTCAAACGCTCAGATGACATCAAATGAAGCTCAATCAATTTTGATCATACGGCGCTGGAGTTACCGAGATATACGTTCAGAATGCTCATTCTACTCCGAGTAAAATTTGGAAGAGCACAACGATTAGAGGGACCATAGATGAAAGTAAAGAAACGGTAACCGGTAAGATTTTCATTCACGGTAACCTGATGAAAAATAAAAACATTACTGATTGAAATACGTTACAGGCTCCCGGCACACAAGTTCGTTGAACTCATGATTATAAGACCGAAGAGACGCGGTGAGGAGACGGATGAATAAAGGAAAAGAGAAGCGAGAAAACAAAGTATGATCGAGGTACTGCATTTAAGCAAAAAAATACGAAATTATAAGTAGATTACGCTTTGGCTCCAAAAAAGTTCAACTATTGAGGGCGACAAATGAAATTTAAAATTCAATAAATCAGATGATCAAGTCAAACACGTGCCCATAAATTTCCAGTGAGGAAAAATATACATAACACAATTCATTAATCGGATGCACCTCCAAAGCGAGCAGAAATAGAATAATAATCACTAATAATATGGTACAATTAGGAGCTATTATTCTCAACGACTGCGGCGGGGTTGACGCGCTTTGTAAAGTCTGAGTCACTCGCCTCATCTGCAGACGCCTTCGAGACCGAGCAGACCTTGAAGCTGGCGCTTAACTACACTACGGAAGCCATGGGCAAGCGAATAAAAAACCTTCCCACACACAAGTTATTTTTCAATGCCAACTTGTAGCGAGCTTAGGGATCGATGTAGAAGAGAATCCATTTCAGACACGGGATTCCTAATCCTACAACTATATAAATAATAATCCTAAAATAATACTACGCCATACTAGATAATTGTATCAGGATCTCGCTCCGCACATTATTTCCACACAGAATCTTGTCTTAAAATTAGTCGCTAACATCCTAGACTGATAACAAATAGAGGATACGCGTACGTATATATACAAGATCCGAATGAACAAATTTAACTGAAAATATTTTGGCTAGCTGTAAAGAATAGGAACTAATTTATTTTTGAGATAAGAAATAGATGGTGAGAAATAGAGGTGAGAATAGAGGTGAGAACAATAAAACAAAGACAGGAAAATAACGTCAGTGGCGCGAATAAGAGTAATAAGACAGACGCCGTAAGCAATGGGGCAGTAGGAGTTGATCGTATCGAGACTGGTTCCTCTCACAGCTCCAGCGCCGCACTCCAAATAAGGATAAAGCTAGCGAACTCTTAAGCTGCAACACCCATACAATGCACCCGCGACTTTCCTCCTTTTCCGTCTTAATGTCGACTGCTGCCATCAGCACAGATAAACCCACAGGACGTTTCGTGCTAGCTCAGGTACTGCATAAAACAAACAAATTTAGCGTAGCATAAAACATAATGAAGACTGAAGCCTTATTTTCAACATATATATAAGTCATCCTAGAGACAAAACTCTTTTCGATGTGGACAACCACAACCGTAGGACACTCAAGCGCTTCATGTAAACAAAACAAACGAATATTCTCGGACAAAGCACTCCTTTCATTTGACCCGAGAGGTCATAGTCATATAGCATTATGGGTAACATGCAAGGATATTTATGGGTCCATACCTTTCTTGGCAGCAATGAATAGCACCGCTACAACGCTTAAAGCAAGGCTTCTACATGGGCAATTATTTCCATTTACAGTAACTAATGCTCACAGGGTGACATTCATTTCTAGCAATTTACCGAAGAGTATTTCGTTTCCAACCTGATTATAGTACAATTTTCAGAATAAACAAGAATTGATATTTGTTATCGGCCATATGAATATCCCATTCACAGATTCGATAATAGAACCAAGATGTCCTTTTCATAGTCTCGTACAGAAACATGGTCGTATCAGGCCCGCGTATTCCCCGTCTAATTAGCGACGAGACGGCGCGATACGACAGCTCCCCGGCCACTATATATAGGTCCCCGGGGCCTCGTTACCGCGGCATGCGTTCAACCACCGAACAGTCTTTCAACCATCCATCCTCTTCTCTTTAGACTCCAATGTGGCATTTTGCGGTCCTCGATCAAGTAAACTGGATGCAAAATATTTGTAAGTGATAAGCTTAGCCTGGTGTTGATGAGCAATCTTTTTAAGTTTTATCGATTAATTATTATCAGACAAATTTAGTGAATAATTTTGCGCTTGAGAAGTGAAATAAATAAAATTTTAAAAGAAAATCAACTGAAGAAATTCTAAAAGGGGAAATTTTACCATGAAGAAATGTTTCACACGACCGTTACAATTTCATGTGATTCTGGTTTCAAGAAGACGGACAGAATTAGATATGATAAAAAAAGTATTTTTAAATTATTCATACTATTCGCTTGGATTCTATTAAAATTTTCCGAGAACATAATAGTATGCATCACAAAGAGTCCGGTTACAACGCAACAATTCGATAATTTAAATCTTAGAAATAACGAATTTAAATCCTAGAAATAACGATAAAACGAAGAAACACAAATGAAGAGAAATTAGGCAGATGTTGTGAATGAAGAGAAAAGGGCAGGTCAGAGAATGGGTGATAAATCGAGTTAATGCAACGCCCAATTGCAACCCATTAATAAAACAAATTATGCCACAGAACAACGATTTAAGAGCTAGAAGATCAGATGAACGCCAGGCTTAACGACTGAGTATAGGTTATAGAAATATTATATGCACACTATTTCAGACCTCAGTCAAGATGTGTGTGGGCGGGTCGCGGCAAGATAACGGGAAGATCCAAGCCGTGAAGCGCTTAAAGTTTGATTAACGAGACAAATTACAACCGCACCTGAGGTATAGATGAGCCCAATACAACTTGAGCAAAGTAAAGACAGCAATCATTTGAATTGTTTGCAAGAAAATTGCATTGAATTGAAATTACAAGACGAGGAAGTAATGAATTCAACGGAGCTACAATGCAAGTTCTTAAAGTCACAATTATGGTTGCTTAGCGATTAGAATAGAATTATTAGAGGAGCATGCCGTGTGGGATAAAAAACCTCCCGCAGACACGCTCCCTTACGGCAGGAAGAACGTAAAATAGTCAACTTAAATGCGGGTTAATCGAAGCTCAAATCAGTATGAAAGAGGAAAACAAACATTAAATTCTTCTAGTATCAATAAAAATAACCCGCCGGCGCGGTCAAGTAACTCCAAACATAGGATAGGAAATAGACCCCAGCGAACCGCTAAAATAATTGCTTATATTTACTAAAATATAATAGGCATCCTCCACTCACACACTCGCACGGTGACAGATGAATGAAACTCGTGTGAGTGACAAAGAAACCATTGAACAGCAATGAGCGTAGCGCGCCACTCCAACGTGGAATGAATCTTAGGTGCGGTCGATGAGTCTGACCATACGGCGCACCAGCTTGAAATGGTCACGAGAGTCCCATACATCATCGTCAGCGCAAACCAATGTTCGAAGTTTTTGAACTGCGTTTGAAATAAATCATTGGTAATGACGTGTATCGGAGCCTCGTTATATTAGAAAGGAATTTTCTTGGTAATGCATTCCAAGTATATATAATACGGAAAATTACATTTTTTAATCATAACCCAGTCAATCGTCTTATTACATCAGAATGCTTAATTTACACGCGACTCATAGTGAATGCATTACAGCTTAAGGGAAATAAATGGTGAAAAACCATACAGAAATAATGAAAGTACGCTAGTTTGCACTACGAAAAGTAGACAATATTATATTTAGGACAGAAAAATTCATAATGCTTGTACTTCGCGCAGAATTCATTTCCCGCTTGATAACTCATCAAATTTATTATATATGAAGCCGACGTTTGTGGCATTAAAATAATTATCAGTTGAAAAACACATAAACATATAATTAAAATTATGCAGGTACGTAGCAATTCTTTGGAGTTCAAAAAAATGTAGCATCAAATTAGTTCCTATTAGCCATGCCTAAGAGGCAAATGCCAGAAGCTCGTTATCGCAAAACACTTTTCGTGGCGAGCAGAGAAAGTTGGAGATTAGTGAAGAAGCTTTTTTCGGTAAACTCAAGAGAATAAGTATGCAGACATCATTTCAATCAGAAACGGCACTAATATCATTATAAAATGTTTACCAAATTATACTATAGCACATAGATAAATTAAATCATGTCAACGGCAATAACTGAATGGGCACCATCGCTTTCCTGCAGTTTTAGGAAAGGTTGCATTACTCGTTTTTTTACTTTTTTAGTTAGGTGTATGCTACCGGAATGGGCAAAAAACGTCTCGAATCTGCAATGGAATATACAAAAGACGAGTCCACTTTTTGCAGGAGCAAAATATTATTAGCTTGCATGGTCCCTGGGGAGTTTGATTAGAGCGAACGACATGTGATGAATAATTTAGGGTGGCTTCTGACAGCACGTCTCGCCGCTTTTAGCTACAGGTAAAACGGGATTTCATTTTTTTTACGAAACAAGTAAACAAAAATCATCAAACCGGTAAATCAAACCTTCAAAGTTGAATGAAAATATGAATCGACAGGAATACATGCAGTCTTAAAACATACTATGATTTAAAAAGTATTACAAACAATCGCGGAATACTCTTTCGATTCATTTGGAAAACGGAAACAATATAATATACAATGAAGAGATTGAAAAATAAAAAAAATCTACACTAATTATCGTCTTTCAACACAGGCATCTTTACAAATCTCATATTTCAACACTGGCAGAATTTCGACGGTAAAAACAGATGAGGCCATCAGTAATTATGGTGCGAATCCATCATTTAGATAGGCTGTGCAGAAAATATCAAGGAAATTCATCTATAACGCTGATTAAATGATCATAATATGAATTTAGGAAAATTAGATTAACAGATACTTAAATCATGGAAACGAATACTCGTCTAGGCAACCAACGAGACAACCCAGATTTGATATACGCATCAACTTTGGAAAATATAGCGCTGAATAAGCACATGAATCACTAAAAAATCCAATTTCAGTGCGTTCAACATTAATGAGTTAAATTCACATAAAAGTTTTCAGTGCGAAATTTTTCGCAACACTATTCGCCCAGACACGTTAGTGATGACGTCACTGTACACCTAATCCAATAGAAGCCATCTGCGCTCACCCTCGCATATAAACAGTCACAGCTGTACGTATGAATGGACTTTTCAAATGGCTTGTCTTTGTGTAGAGTTTGAAAAGTATTCCGTGTGTTGGGACACTTATTTTTAACGGGTTCTCAATGAAGTAGTTTTAATTTAAGTAGGTACCGGTATCTAGTAATGCAAAATATAAGTTATTTATTGAGTTAACTTATTTTATGTCAATATGCCCCAAAAGGACCAAGACTTCACTCAGCAATAGACAAAATTAAACAGTTTTGGAAATACACCTTGAAATTAGAAGTCAACTAAGCATCAAGAGCGACGGTTATTGGTAAATGCTTGGGGTCACCGAAAGCTTGATTCGTTTATTCATTGAATAGACCCAAGCAACGGGTAACATTATAACAAAATACCATTTCTCATTAATTTAGCTTAATTAGAGCAGTTAAGAACTCACCCGGTTATAGGACCTAGCTTTTCTTCTCTTGGGCGGTTTGTAGGGAAACTTGGGCTGTGGTCGAGGCGCATCGCAGTCCAGTAACAAGTTTAGGCTCTTGGCAGACAACACGCGATATTTAGCCTGGCAAGCCGTGCAGCGAACATTCACCATTTTCTACCACTAGAGAACACCTCACATTCAGCACCTACACACTAAAGCTACTAGAATTCATCTATCCTACACTATAGCAATGCGTTAGTGGCGCTAGGCCATAGCACGTGAACTACACGCTCATTTGTGTCATGGAACGTTGTCACCACTAGCGTTTTACTTAAATTATGTTTGAGCAATAATAAGACTTCACACGTCCCGCCGCTTGGGCTCATACCCGTGACGTGTTTTCTGGTTCACCAACACCCACGATTGCCGAAGACACACGGCAGAACGAAACGCATGTCACCAACTCACTGGCACCACACACAACCAAATTATAATCACATTATTTTCTTGCACATAAAATGTGAGTAGTTATTCATTAGTTTGTCAGATATTGCGCTACCACTGATACTTAAAATCTATAAGGAGATAAATTAACGCTAATTAATACAATCGAGACCGACATTGAAACATGATTGTTACATATTACATTGATAAAATTAGTCACGAGGATGAGATATTTATAGATTGTAGAGAAAGAACTTATCTTATCTTATCAAATTTACGTCTCCGATAAGACAGAACAATCAATTACCGACAACGACCAACATGATCAACGAAGTCTTGCTTAAAAATAATATATTTCCGGCTAAAGGTGAAAATTGGCTTCTAACCATCAATGACTCCGGAAAAACTTAGATTTCCATAAAAATTAGAGATTATGCATAAAGGAATAATACTTTCAAATCATAAAATACACATACTTTTATAACTCATTAATTACATATACGCAAGTTTAACTTGTATGAGCCTCCAGTAAAGGTTGAACGAATTTAAAAACACAAGTTTAGTTATACATATTGAACATTCAACCATAAACTACCGTACTTTAATCATAAGTCTATTACTCGCACTGACAACAACAGGAGTGCGATGAAACAATTTCACTGAAAATAGCACGGTACTCCATTTTGGAACGCTTGAAACTTCCCAGATATTAAAACGGTAAAACCAAAGGAATACAAATTAGGACGACAATTATGCACGAACATTAGCTTTTGAAAATTACAGCAATTAACTTCTAAAACATGTCTGTACAAAAAAACATGTATGAATTTTTTGTTTGTTTAACATTAAATACGTACAAAACTATCAATCGTAGAGCACAAGACTTGTATATTGTGCTAGTGACGATTTAAACCGTGCGGTAAATGGTTGCATTTTGAGCGGTAGCAGTGGCCGACATTGATCGGAGGAACAGCGCTACACAGCACCAGATTTACGGACGCAGAGCAAGGAAAAGAGTAGCGGCTGCTACTCTCTTAGCGAGCGCTCTAGAGAGACTCCTCTCTTCACACCTCTTGGGGTGCACACTACATTGAACAGCACATAATAGACGACCGTCATTGTCATCAATCAAGATGGGATTAGAAGTAATCTGAAGCAAGCGCGGAAAGGCACCGAACTTTTAATTTTAGTCAAGATTCTAACAAAGATTACAAATCTCCAGCTGTAGTTGACAAACTACCGGCTTGCCCTGTTGTGCAAGCCGGTATTGCACTTACAATTGTGCTTTACCGCACTTAACGGTCGCATGATCACGTTAGAATAACTTCAATGATATAAATGTTAGATTACCAAGTCTAAATATTCTAAAGTGAAATGGTAAAATGGGTTAGAATTCTGTGACGAGGGTTAACAAGGGTTGAACTTCTGTGACGTCGATAGCGTCATTGTTCTAGATAACGTATGTTTAAATAAAGCACCTTTGGAAACCCTATTGTTGTACACTGAGGTCATAAATGAAGTGAACATGTGTTCAAGCATTGCATCACCGCATCTGGTGAAGGTTAATTAACAACTTGACCAGACGTGATAGAAGAAGGCTATTCTTATATAATAGCCGCATATACATGTTACAAAATCGCACACATCAATTAAAAATTCTCATGAAAACACACAAAAAAAAACGAAAAGATCCACGCCCAAACAGGGGTTGTACAGCGCACACCGATGCGCCAGCCAGAAGGAGCTCTAACACCGACACACACACCAAGCGAGCTCCGGCACATAACTGAACCATCGCCGCTCGAGGAGCGAGGCCGAGGCGCTGGGGGTCTTGGATCTCAGTTGCAGTAGAATTAATCAAGCAGCAAATTATGCTCAATCGAATTACAAAGTTATCAATGAGTTTAATAGAAGCGCTCATAAATTCCATGAACGGTCATAGCGAGCAGTAAAAAAATGAGTCTAAAAATGAACATGAAAGCTTGCCTTGTAGCAACAATCGTTTTAAAATTTCAAAAATTTAATTCCACAATGATTTCGAAAAGTGACTTGATGGAAAACAAGCAAGATGTCATTTTCTTGTCACTTCTCGTGCCGAGCAACACCGTTACAGACGTGCAATAGAGCAACGGCAATATACTCGTGCCACTAATATGAAATGAATAGACACAAAAAACGTAAAGTAGCGACGTTCAATTGACAAGAGGAAGAGAAAAAACCTGACAGATGCACTAGAAGAGCCCGAGCATGCGGGTCGCTCTCGTGTGTGCCGAGCATGGGCAATGGTCGCAGGAGCTGTCATAACGATTGCAAGGCAGCAAGGGGTTGGTTAATAGTAACGTCACTTCAAAATATAACCTTGAATACAAACAGGATATTCAATGCGACACATGGGGGTACCAAATTCAACAAACCTCCGTGTTTGACAAACACAGCGCGCCGGCAATACAACGTACAACGTGACGAACAACAGAGACGAACAACATTATTGGCTAGCGAATCTTTTAAACGTTAAAATTACATTAAAAATTATTAGGACGCCAAGCCAATCAAGTTCAGTTCGCAGGAATTCTGTGAAGAATGTAAAAACGACAAATTTAAGCGAGTAGTAAAAGTAACTTTTCACTCTAAATTCCTGAGAAATATGGCGGCACGAAAAGTACTTCGTCAGCACAAATCAGGCACGAGGAAAAAACTTTATTGAGTAAAAGTGGAAGTCTGACACGTCGACGATTTTCTGGACGATTCATCACAAGCATGAGTAATAAAAGTGAAGTACTTTGCACGGTTCTCACAACAGCGTTTCCCAAGAAGCGGATGACAGTGTACACCAAAATGAGTACTTTAACTATTTGATTGGTGATTTTAAAAAGTAACGGCAATACAATATTCACAAGTCGTATTGAAAAATATACATTATTAATTTCAAAGTGTGAACATATTCTGGAGCGATCAAAAGCGAAGCGCTGTAGGCATGACTATAATATGACAAGATGATAGATGAGATAGATGGCCGAGTGTTTGAGACGGTTGAGTCTGGCCGGTGAGTTTACTGCTCGTGGTGAATAAGAATGTGATGAGAGTAGCAGGAGCTGAGCTGCAGTAGCAACAGTACGAACAGGTCGTCTTTAACCACCGCGCCCATTGGCGGCTCTGGTGAGCGAGCATCTGTTCCAGCCAAGTAGCGTTCAAATATTTGCGGTCGCAAGCATCGTGAGAAATTTTGCACGACTCAACTTCAATAGGGATAAGCATATGATTAGTCATGAGGAAACTGGAAACAATAATTTGTGAACAAAATTATGACTGGAAAGTGATGAGAAGTACTTCATCAGGATATACTTTCGAACAGTCTCTGGAGCAGTGAACTTTGCAATTCCAACATGCGGAAGAAAATTGGCGGCAGAAATGCAATTGAAAATTTTATAAGAATTTCAATCGCATCTATGGAATGAAATCATGAAAATGTGGCAGCTGTATTCTAAAAAGCGAAAGCTTGGCTAATAATCCGTTTAATTCCACTAGTTCGAACAGTGCGAAGGCACAGTTTGTCCACTAACCGCTTAACATCGATAAATTAACGAGACACTGGAATTAACACTTCCTCGTTGAGAATAACAAATCACCGTCTCAATGCCGTGTCGCATGCAGCAGCACATACTCTTGAACGGTACCCGCCGTCAACCATAAGTTCCGCTCAAGAAAATTCATACCTAAAATAATTCTTGTGATTAATGTAAAGACTGGGAAGATGAAAAAGCGTTGGTTACAGCTGTAAAATTGCTTTTAAAACATGTATCAAAAACATTCGAAATATTATTAAAAAAACAACTCCAAATGGCCGGGTAACTTGAAACTATGAATAATTGAGCCACGGTCAGAAATAGAAAGGTAAAGCGGAAGTCACCAGACAGAGAGTCACAACTTCATAAGCTGCGCTGTAGCGGCAGGTAACGGACCAGCAGTTCCGATAACGAGCAGGTGTGAGCACAGCAGAAAAGGACAAACGATACGCGCATTTCCTGGGCATCTGGAGTCGTGATCTCATACTTTATCATGTCACCAGGAAGTTGTCAGATACACTCAGTGCGACGGTCATGCTTGATTGGTAATGCGTACCATTAATCTCAGAAGGTAGCTCCCTTCACGGAGAAATTAAGATGCATGCAAAAATCAAGTAAATTCAAACACAAAAGTTTCTCAATACGAGACAGAATTTCTTCAAGTAGAAATGTCAAACTTGGAACACTTGTAGCGGAAGTTACTCTGAGTCGCTACTAAAAAAAAAACAAGAAAATATGCCGCTGACACTAACGAAAAATTAAAAGTAAGCAAACTTAAAGCTTTGGTACTCAACTGACATAAGATTAAGCTACTTCCGGTTGTTCTACCATACACGGTGATAAAAAAAGATGCTGGAAAGTTAGTGCCAAGGAATGCCACCTAACACACCTCACATCTCCAGGAAAGGTGTGCACGTGAGTAGGCAAATTGAATAAGGATAACTAATTTTAACCGAGACAAATGTAACTGAAGAGGAAGTCTGTGATTTGCACATTAATTCAATGCAACGTAAACAAAGAATAGAAATATGCGATAGTATTCAACTGGGTCACGGTTCCACCTACAAGCTTTAATAACCGCTGTGTCTTTCAACAATGTGAGAACAAATATCAGCAACGGACAACCAAATTCAGTCAATATCAGTTTTAACAAAACCATTATTATAAGTCGGAGAGCAAAAAACATCGCTCACTATTTGCAAAAACGCAAGTCAAAAATACTTGCACAGCACACAAACTATCATTCAAATACAACGATACAAAGGACAGTCTGAACCCGGAATGCGAGTGCTGGTTGCATCCAAATGATCAACAGTAACCATCATAAATAAAAATGGAACTCAGGAATTTAAACATAGAAACACAATCGCATCTGAGAAAATTGGCCGAAATTAAATTTGGTCAATTCTTCCGCCGCAAATGGATGACGATCTCCGGAGAATCAATTGACCTTTGTTTTGTGGTACTCACAGACAAGCGTGGCGTGTATCTCGAACAACTAATCGAATTTCGTCTTGAAGAATTCAGAAAAGTAATTTACGAATGACAATAAAAACAACGGAACGAGGATTCGCTGAGATAAGAATTTAATGAAAGTTTTAACTGCAATCACAAGTGAAAAATGTCTGCAATTCCTAGTTACAATATTTGCTTGCCTATAAGTAATTGATGAGTGACAAACATTTCTTTTCTGGGGCCACAACCAAAATATGCAGTTATTTCGGAACAAAATTGACGAGCTACAAAAATAATTAAACAAATACCAATGTAGTTTCACAAAATTTCATTCTGTAGCATACTAACAAATAGACGTGATGTAAAACGCAGATTAGTGATGTAAAGCTAAAATAGTAGATTCGAGGATAACACTTTTTATTAAGGTAATAACCAGACAGTTCGTTTGGACAATGAGTATACGCAATCGCATACAGAAAATGCTTTACCTCATTGACCAAACTCCCCTCGTTCTAAAGCGAGCTGTCTCGCTTCTTACAAAAGCGCGTATCCTCGCCCACTTCCTCTTTACAGAGAACCTTGGAACTTCAATCTTCTTTTAAAATGGGGAAAACTGGAGAACTTAGACGTATATTTACTTCGCTAATACACGTGAATTTAGTTGATTTAACATCAAGGTAATTTTTAAAGACTTCGGTATAAGACATTGAAATGATTTTATATAAAGTACTCAACAGGTGGCACGGCGACCGCGACTTCCATTTGTTGAGACAGCGGAATCTCTCCCTAGCCCCCCGCGACCTCAGCAGAGCAACGGCCTTGTGCATGCGGCAAAACACGGCCGCGACAAATCAAAGCAGCTACCTTCTATGAAGAGATCAAAAATTGCGCTACTCGCTCATGGATAAAATCTTCGGACATGGACTCTTGGGAGAAGCAAGATATCGGAGATCGTATTGGAAGCACTGAACCGTGTCCGGCGATATACTTATGGAGGATTTGACATAATGTCAGCAAAGCTTGGCATTAGTTAGTAGAATTTAGTCCCCGTCACGCGCGATATGACACAGTAGCAGAAGCTGCAATTCAACATCGTCACAATGGAGTGAGATGCAAGGCCAAATAGTCAATGAACAGCTCGTACAATAGAGCCGCAGTATTGAAAACCAGATGGTTAATGAGCTTAGCCACGGAGATGACATGAGTCAGGTCGTCCATGATCCAACACAAAGGTTTCAAGTCTTGCGAGGAAGTGACTGATTCCGTACGTGTACAACTGCTAAAGGAAGTCACCTACAGACCTTTGCACTCGTCGTCCTCTGTGTTTCTTGTAAGAGTTCATATTCAGCCACGTGAATCATCACGTATCGTTGACATGGTAAACAAGTAATATATTACCTTCACATATGGTAATGGTGTCGTGGGTAATTTTCACTTTAACTTATGAGGCCCACAGAAAATAATGCACACCTTGAGTTGCGTTTGATTGACATGCAGTGCACTGGGTGGATAAACTAAATTCGATAACCATTAGGTAAACTGAAAGAACATACGTACAGACTGAAACAACGGGAGAAAAATCGCCAAAACTGGACAAACCCTGCAAAAGAGACGTTAAGATGAGGGAAGAGCGAATGACCAATCAAAGAGAATTGCGAAGAGAAATACTTTCACTCTTTGAGGAGAGAGGGAGAGGGGGGTGCGAGGGAGAGGGGGTGCGAGGGAGAGGAGGAGAGGGGGAGACAGGAGGAGGGGCGATGTGACCCCAACACCAGCTGAGCCCTGGAGAGAGCCCCCCCCCTCCCCCTGCCCTCCAAGAAACGCATCAATGTCGCTGTACGCAACTCGACGTCTTCCTTGCGTAAGATACCACTCACTTCACGTCGTAGCTGCGCACTCGTAAACTTCACTGAACATGAACAAACATCTTTCAATTTATTTCATGAACCAAGAATATACGCATTGAAATAAACCTGGTTTAAACGAATTCGATTCAACCATCAACTAGGCAATAGAAAAAAAAAAACATATGGGGGAACTGGACGATTTTTATCGGATTGAAACTCAACAATAGACGAGGAATAAATACAAAACTGGACTAGCAATTAAGCGAGTGAGTCACCATCCACAGAAGAGTATTCATTAGCGAAAGTAGCATATTCGCAGTCATAGCCATGAGCGGGACCAACAGGCTCGCCGCATTTCAGTTCAGGACAACAATTGCTAAGAGCTCCTCGGCATCCGTTTCAGCAAGCTTTAATGAGCATATAAATAACGAAATAGATCCGTCTAATTACACGCTGCGTCGCTGGAACATTTCAAGGTCCTTAAGAGGGTCAGAACGAGCACGTCATTACGAGATGCTCGGAATAGCTCAGCGGATCTTGAACTGTTAGGGCGCAGCAGCGCAGGCTCGGCAAACTCGTCCAGGAATTAACTACATGGCTGGCATACTGAGCAGGTGTTCACTGAAAATTACTCCTCAGTGCGTTCAAAAATAACTTCAAAGTATGTTTCCCAGACTTTTGATTTTCAGAATGAACGAAAGTTACATACTTTTGATGAAATATTAAAAAAGTAATGCGCTTCAGTACACCGGGAACTCTGAAAATAGAATAAGATAATGGCAAATTCTTTCGAATCTGAACACATAACAATGTAACTACTTATAAGATATCAAACAATGTGTTACGTGCCCTCGAAGTTCGTTTGAAACAGAAGCAACGACAATCCCTTGGCAGAATTATACTATTAATCATAATAATACCCAATGATATCTTGTACGTCGTTTTTTGCACGCAGTCGGAACGCAGGCAAGAATGCATCAACATTACTTGTACAAGACAAAACTTCCTGTCGATGCAGCGAGCACATTAATGCCAATAGCACTGTAATGCCGGACACAGACTTTCACCAACATGAATTGTTGTTTGCTTCTGGCGGGAGCGAGACGATAATAAGCCAACAAACGAGGTTGAAATGCATGTATTTTGCGGGTCGTTAGAGCGGCGTCCAATTAATGTCTGACTCTGACTAGGTGACCAGTACAAAAGAAGCGCAAATAAAAAACAACTTCACTTTTATATACTGGACACTTTCATGCAGAATACCATGAATAAAATATATAAAATTGCGAATTAAAAATACTAAATAAATAAATAACTGCGTGGACTGTCGAAAAATTTCGTACGGAACTACGGCTTTTCAATTTGTCATTTACGCACTAACAACCTGATGCATATTTAAACTTTTATAACTTTTGGCGCATATCAGCCCTATAAGGGTAATTTGATCCATTTGAATAAAGTCATTAGAGCGCAAATGAAGCATCGTCCAGAGCCCAGACTATGCCTTAGAAGATCACGACTATTAGGATCTATACTATACCCGACCCAACATGCGACCTGTAGTTCAAATTAAATGTAATGATCGTCAAAAGAAGTACCTACAAACGAGTAATTGAACAGATAGCATAACATTCTATTTATATTTGATTCGAGTTGCAAAGATCACCAAAGCTCTGAATCTTCTAGGTGGTAACTGGCAAGTGCTCCTCGGGAAAAACATCCAACATTCCAGCAGAGACACTAGTTAAAAAAATTTTCGGGCGCAGCATACCTACTCTAGATAGTAGAAGTGCAAACTTAATCTTATTTTTTCACTTAAATATTAAAAGCACATATAAATTTGCTCAGCGAATAATAGAACAACAATTACGATATTAATAGGAAATCATCAGTTACCCCAAAAATAAAGGACGCGTTTTCTTCGTTCACTACGAAGAAAATGCAATACTAAGCTATAACTGCTGCACAGTGCGCCACGTTTAGCAGATTGAGGTCATTATCATATACGTTTGTCTGTGCTCGTCAGAAGTCCTATGGGATTTCGCGTTCCTAGGGGGATTGTTCCTGAGCGCCCCACCGTTGAGCTCGCGGTGTCTGACTGCAGATCTCAGTTGTGGGGTTAAGCTATTATGCAGGTAGGATACCTACATTTCCCTTCTCTGTCTCTCTCGTGCGGGCGGCCGACGTCCCGTGTAAGCGACCTCTTGTTCGAGTGTCTTCGTTTCTGTTGCTTTTCACCTGTCCCTCCTTGTCACTTCGTCTCTTTGAGATGCTAACGCTGCTTCCTTCGAGCCAGCTTCAGCGGGCCGGAGATCTGAGACCTTCCGCCCCTTGTGGGTGATGAATAATTGAGACCTTCCACCTCTTTAGTGATGTTCATCTTGACTTTCGGTGCGAGATAGCTAAATAGCTGAAGCGCTAGTAAACATTTGACCATTAAACTAACTAACTATCATATACGTTTATCAAAGTAATGTCGGCACTGACTAATAGGCCTGATGTGGCCTGTCACCGATTCTTTTAGTTTTCATGACTTGACCACAGGAGATCTAAAAACAGGTCCTTTAACTGGATCATTTCAACTGACGTTAGTTTGACTTTGAAATAGCTCCACTAGACTTCCATCAGGTTCGATATGCGGATATGGTGCTAGGCATTTCAAGTCTGAACATATATTTCTGTATTTTATTATTCTGTTCTGCCAGAACAGACTTTATCTAGTCTGTTCTGGCATGCGTTCATACTCGGCGCGTCGCGATGTAATCAGGGAGACTGTTCCAATTGTCGTTCACGAAGTTCAAACCCGTTGACGCTATTCCAGAATAAAAGAAGTAAATTTTCATTTATTCTCTATTAACAAGCTGCAAACTATCAGACTTAAGTTACAAAGCTAACACTAAAAATAGCGTAAACACTGCTAAACCCAAAGGTTATTGGTGCTTCGCGCATCTATTATAACGGCTCTATTAGCCTCAATAGAAGTTCAAAATAATTAGAATTGGTTGATCCTATGAAGCCAAAAAATATGTTCTGTGGTACGGAGATTAAAAATTAATTGTTTAGTAAATCAGTTAGGCCGAATATAAAGAAAGTCATCAATCTAATTGAGTGACAATATTTCAAACACCTTCCTCAGTTTGAAAATTTCATCATTTTTCCTAGTCTAATCAAAACAGAAATTCAAGTGATGAAATTCCAGCTTTTTAGCGCATTTTCTCATTTATGAAAAAATGCACTATTGTGCTCGCCATGTCCGTCTGTCCGTCCGTGACTTCATGTTTTCGTCGACGAGAAAATGCGCTCTCTGTCACTCACTGCAGTGAGTACTGAGTTATTTTTTTTTTTCTTCAATTGTTTAGCCGGGCAGAACTTATAATTCGTCATTATTCCCGAACTTAGCAATTCAAACTTCCCAATTCGCCACAGGACATAAACTTGAAATTACGTCTCTTAACCATTACGATAGTGGCACGTACGAGTAACATTTTTTCTCTAGATATCCTAATGTTGAGCACAAATTACTAGAGAAGTCACACCTGCGTGACCATATATAAGCCGTAACTATTATTTTTGACAGATTATAGGAGCTTTCGACCAAGAAGGAGTGCCATTCCGTCTAGATGTGAGCCTCAACTTACTCAGCCATTGTTCGGAAGCTGTCGACAGAAACAGGTGAAACTTTGTTTACAGAAATAACGTTTGGCGCACGAGAACAAAGGCAAGAACCAATGTTGTCCAAGACAGTCTCTATAGATTACGGCAACTTTGTTCTATGAGGCGCTTGCTGGGTGCAAAGACAGGCAAACGCCAGACTGTGGTCACACGGTTTGGATGCATGAGAGTAGAAAAAAAGTACATCCATAGCTCCAACAGTGGTAGATTATATTATGTCAACAACTGAACTTTAAAAAACAATTTTTAGGAGAAAATTATGAATAACGTGTCTTCGTATAATAATTACACAGTAATTGCGGCAAGGATCAGGTATATACCTAATGTGTCCCACACCCGGGGTTGTAGCGTGATAGAATCCTTGAAGCGAGTCCGGGTTAATCGAAATCGATTGGTGTTCTTCAACAATTTGACGTAATATTTTGTGATATTTATAAATTCATTCTAATTTTTTACCGGAACACATGAAGACACGCGTAGTTCATCCTAACTGAAGATACGCTTACGTTCTGCGGACGGGAAAAAATATCTTATCCATGTACGAGTCTGCAAAACAACCAGAGAGGAGTCTTTCCAAATGGAGTCTTTACAAGGCCTATCGCTCTCAGGAGACAGAGCAACAAAAATATTTCTAAAAATCTTCTTTCCCTGGCGAAAGGGAAAATTCCTTAGAACTTCTTTCCTAGGCGAAAGGAAAGATTCCTACAATCACCGATAAATAAGAATAAATAATATATGAGTACGTCACCTGATTGCGCAGGTCGGCGGGAGCGAGCAAGGCGGGTACGTTGCTCTCGATGTGGCGGCTGACGGTGGACACGGCGGCTGCGATGGCGGGACTCGTGCCTCCTGAAGGCGGAGGACCCAAGGTCTCTTCTGAGGGCTGCACGACACGAGATAATTCATGTGCTGTAAATACGGGTGTGTGTGACACTACAATATTGGGAAAGGATACTACAAAAAATATCACAAACAATGATTGTTAGTGCTAATAAGGTCAGGATTTTGTCGTCGAACTACCATTATGAACACAGTTCTAACGAGGTTTAATCTTTGACAATCAAGCGATATTACAATATTTTTCGTTATAGTCTTGTACCATCAACAACTGGGCCATTGCGTAAGTGGTATTAAGTTGTGTAAACACATTTATACAACACTGCGTTGTTATATAAAAAAACTGATTAATTCACAATACGGCGATGTTTGTATATAGTAGGCATTAGTGCATAGGAAGTGTTCAGTACACGACAAAATATGAACGTGGAACCTCGATGATTTGCTGCACGTTACATGGCAATTTGGACAGTCTTCTAAGAGTTGCGAAACGATTTGTTACTAAGCGTCAGATAGGCGGGGACTCATTCCTTCAAAAATAAGAAAAAACACAAAATAACGCAACTATTACTAGGCGAAAAACCAAAGCGTAGATTCGCTGCTTCAGATGTCCACGAAGCACGTAACTCCATACAATAGTAAATGATTTTCATTCGAACCATTTTATTCAGGGCATCGAAGAACTTAGTGCAATAGTTTGACACACTACAAATGGTTGAAAGCAACAAATTTCACACACCCACGTAATTATATTTAAAAAATGAAAATGCATAAAGCATATCCTCATATAGTTAGTCCGATCGTAAAATTTTATTTACAATAAAATGTGACTTTCGTGTTAAGTATTAAACCTGATAAAAAAACATTTTCTGTTACCTATCGAGCATTTCTTTTATAAAGACTAATAAAATAAATCAGTAAAAGTTTCAAAATCGAGTTTCAATTATTAACAAAAAATTCACGTATGATTGACAATGTATTGTCACTTAGAAATTTTGCATGATTTGAAACACAATTTGGAGTGAACAAAGTAGCTGCAAGACACGCCAGGACATTAGTTAAGAATTTCATGTATGTTATTCATCAGTAAAGCACGCACGCGATCAGTAAAATTTCTCAGTGTGGTTGGGATGATTTAACGTATTAAATGAGGCAAGTGCGAGGCACTACGGCAGTACAAGTAAAACAAAGTAAATCATTAAGAGCACATTTTGCAAATGATAGCAAGAGCAACTTTTGGAGCGTTGAAGCTCAAGCGGTAATTCAGGTTAATTATTTTCATCACAACAGATAGTGTGGCTTGTGTTTTGAAAACGATGTGTATAATCAACAAAAAAATATAATACAAATCTACCCATAGAGAACACAGTAAATTACAATGACATAAAAAGCTGTAGAGCCCTCGTACCGCAGTTGATTAAAATAAATTATTTTAACTGAAGGCCGGAATTCTCAAATTTAAGCACCGATGAAATGAGGCGGTATAAAATTAAATGAAGACGATTCTCATTAAAGGGAACACAAACAAGCTGTCTGGAACTGAAAAGAAATCTATCCACGGACATGAATCCAACCACAACTGAGAAAAGAACTGAGGAGACCAGGAAACATCGAACTGATCAAATTATAATAAACGGCCTGCAACAAATACCATATAAATGGAACGTACACAATCACGCTCATACAACCGTTAGTGAACCAATTAAGGTGAGGATTTAACTGACAACAGCAACAACCACCACAGGCCCGTGTCAGACCATAAGGGCATATTTCCTGAATAATTTTCAATAACAGCACGCGTCTTTAGTAAAATTAAGCAACGCTCTAATGAATGACAATCAAAACGGCATCTATTAATTAAATTCTTCAATCATTGAAAAATAAGAAGAGAAAATTTGTAATTAAATGGGCAACGATGCCGATCCCACATTTCGAGTATATTTCTCAGGGATATAAATGGAGCCGAGTTCCTACTCTGCAGGCTGAGCTTTTTTGAGACAAAAACCGTCTAAAAATCTAATGTTCACAGATGTTTTTTTATTTAAGAGAAATTATAACGGCCAGAATAATTCTCTTTCTGTAAATTGACTGGTGCTAATGATTCTGCGCCCTAAATGAAATTAATGAAGAGAATAGAATCTAGAGAATGTGTCATACAATGTACCCATTTGGTCTGACATCAGGCGTGGTCGAGGGTGTAAGTTCTAGATGTTTCCATAGTTTTCCACAGGCGTAAAGGATTTGAATTGAACAGAGCCGCACTTCACACGTATAGTAAAGGTTTAATATATTTACCGGTAGATTGTCTAACTCGGCCAAAAAGTGCAAGATGTTCCAGAACTATAGGAGAGAAAGAAGACATACGTGTTAACACGCGCCACGGACTTCAACCTCGTAAACATTGCAAATTTATCTTTATCTAGCAATATTCAATAGAACGGCATTTCACATGATAATTTAGGTTCAGTTATATAGACTGAGAGAATTTAAGTAACGGAGTACATTATCAGCAGAATGAAAACGTGATTCATATCTCAGGATAGATTTCTCGAAAAAATTAGTGAAAATACGTCTTCAGAAGATGAAACTTACCTCGAAGAAACTTTAAAGAAACGATGATACTATTCACTCAAACATATGTAAAAATAACACTCGTATTAAAGTATATTACAATGTTCATTGCAAGACATAGCCAAAGGACTACACCCATAGCGAACTAGAATAAAGTTCGCAACCACAACTTCGTCTCCTTATGAAAAATGGGCGAGAACCTTAATAAAAGTTTCATAAATACAGAGGTGTCGCATAAGACGCAAGAGAGACTCTCGAAAACAGCGGTGACGCCCCAGAGTTTCATAGTGTCACCAAAACAAGTTTCAAAGGAAGTGCACTGCGAGCACAATAGTCTAATTGTAACACTTTCGGTGCTACCAACTCCCCTCTAGAAGGTCTCGATCTTAACAAAGCAGATTAGCTGGAGTAATAGAAGCATTGACATTCTGTGGTGAGAGGAAGCCACTAAATGAAGAGCGGTCGCAGGGTTCCCACTCAACTAGGAAATGTCACGCCAGAATGCATTTAACTATAATATAATAAGTGAGAAATTTAAAATGGACTAAATTTTCATGAACTCGAACTTTTTTTTTTAATGGCAATCACGGACGAAATTTGCAATTGATATGTAACTCGATAACATGCGCTAATAAATTCAGAAAAAAATACGATTTAAAAGCTCTCAAGGATCTATCGTGTTCATCGAGAATTAAAACATAAGACGATAAGGGATTGTTCTTGATCGTTGAATGATATCACCTGCATATGCAGCAATTTTTAAACAATGTTATGAAATTCTTGACTTGTTTACTGGTCTATTTTAGAATAGGAGTATGTCATCTAAAATTTCTGCACCAACATCCCAACATCATATTTTTTCTACGAATAAATCGTTCTTAATTGAATTCAAAGCGCAAGTCAAAACAATGGTCAGGGTAAACTAAGTTTTGGGTCGCAGCCAACGTTTTACGTCGATAGTTCAGTTACCGCGATATTACCTCACAGTGAGAATGAAGCTCACACAGCTTAGATTTTCAATTCTACCATCCCTGCCTAATTAGAAATCAAAATGAAATAGAGATTGAAAGACATCTCAATCTTAGGTTTACAATGATAACAATTTAGCAAGTACTTTTCTTCCCTCATTCTTAATTTGGCCAGGTCAGCTCAGTGTGTTATGATCCTATAAATTTTTCCCTTCTTATAGCAGGTCTTTAATGTATTCACACGTCAGAGAGTAGTAGTATTCCGGTATGGAGCTGTACAACACGAGACACGGATAAACGTCAATCCTGAGACTTCAGAAACAGTTGAACGCCATGATGATGATTTGAAATGTGATTATAGTCACAAGTATAGACAATAACAATAATTAACATGTAGTTTTTCCCCAGTTAAACACAGTTGACCAACGATCAGCGAAGTTATAGAGTAATGTTAAACACGGTTAAACACGGTCAGTTTCTTCATGAGTAATGGTGAAGTTACAGAGGTACACGGAACAAAGAGTGACATGACTTACCTGAGCTTTAGAACGTACGGAATCTGGATCCCGGTATGGCAAGATCGGACGTCGTCGCTCTTGAGGAAGATGTGATATTTCTGACGGAGGTTTGGGCTTCATTTCAACGGGCGCTCGCTCAAAGATCATGACCCTTTCGGCGACGCTGCCTTGCGTTAGGAACGGCCGTATGGCAGCGGCTCCAGCAGCGGCATGGAATGCGGCGGCGGTTGGTGACTGTGACCGCTCTCTGATGTGAGCCTTTTGTTGATCCGTCAGCTCAGGGTGAGGTAAAGTCGCTAGTACACCGGCCAGAGGTTCTGGCGAACCCGACTTGCGCTGCATCTTCCGAAGTTTCCGGCGATAAAATTCAGGTAATGTAGACAGTACTGGATCGTAAGAGCGCAGCATACCATCACCAGGTTCAAACCTGCTCTTGACTGAAAGAACGCGGCCATCACCATTAACAGCGGTACTTCTGGTTCCTAATATACTTCGTTCATCTTGAAGGCGTACAGATGTTTTAGGATGTTGTTGGGCTTCTTGGAATCTATTTTTTGCGTAGTCGATTGTGGACATTTGACTGACTTCTGGTCTGATTCGATACGCGGAATTGTCAACTTCGGGTGTCTTGGTTTCATCCACATCGACGGTAACACTAATGGAAAATTTGTGTTTTGGCTTGGATGTGGTACTGGGAGAGCTTGGAGTAAAAGCTGATGTCCCGCTACTTGATCGAGAAGCTTGCTGGCTTGCAAGTCGCTTTTGTTCAGATTCTTGGATAAGTGAACTGGATCTTAACGACTGCAAAATTCGTTCTTCTTGAGATGGGGGCCCCAAATTAATAACTTTGTGGCGGCTCGGAACAGTTGCAGGCGATCCTGGAAGCTCGACTCGAGTTTCGAGAGTTGTCACGTAGTTGTTGCCAGAAGATCCGTGGCTGCTTTTTGGAGGCGAAACGCTCATTGAAGATGAGGAATACGAAGAAGATTGTTGTCCGGGGGGAGGTTGCTTGAACTTCAACGGCCAGGTTGATGTGCTGCTCTGAGAAGTCTCATTCCATCCTGGCTGAGCCAGAGGAGGAGGGCTCGGTGAAATTGACCGCCGAGATCTGAAATCCAGCTCCGGATTATTACTCGAGCTCGATTTCTGCCAGCCATCAGCGACCAACGGCTCGCTTCTGGATCCAGTATAACGCTTAGAAGTTGATTCACCCACCAAGCTATTTGAATTATTAGCGGAAAATCGAGAAGCTGACGAGCTAGGAGAATAGGGTGAAGAACCAGAATAAACATCCGAAGAATACGGCGATGACATGGAGGAGGGAACAACAGACATGTCAAGCGAGCGATCGTCTGTCGCTGGAGGCGTAGAGCGCGATGTTATTGCCATTTGTCGCTCAAAACGCTGCAGAGCATCTTGGATCGTGGAAGGAGCACTTTTAGGACGCTCGTTGAGTCGAGTACCTAAACCTTGCCGGGCTTTGTCTTCAAGAACGAATGAATTTACCAGGTCTCGAAGTGACACTTCAAGTTTGGGATCTGTAAGTGCCTGACGTCCATCGCCGGGCGAGTCACTACCAGAGTAAGAAGACGATCGTTCAGGGGGCTGTGGCGGTGACACAGGAGGAGACGTAACATAAGGACGTGGCGAGCTGGAGTGAAGGAAACCTCCGCTTGAGGGAGACGGAGACGCTGACCGGAAAGGAGCTTGGCCTTGGGTCTGAGGACTGTTCGGAGACACGTACGGACGCGGACTGGCATTTAAGGTTCTCACGGGCGAAGAAGCGTGCTGAGACTGATTCTGGATATGCTGAACTTGCTGGTTTTGGAAGTGATGCTGAGGTTGTTTTGATGTATACGACTGCTGATTATAATGTTGTTGGATGTATGGAGAATCGCTTTTTTGTTTCTCCGGTTGTTGATGCGGTTGATACGTATTCTGTTGTGGAATAGATTTGGTTGAAAACTGTTGAGATTGACGACCATTCGTCATGGAGGAATCAAGAACTCGTCGGGGGACGGCGGGTGACGAGCCTGGGGGAGCCGGACTAATGCTTCGCATCGGGGTTCGCGGAACGGGAGTAACTGCCCGGGCTGGCGCTGAGTCAACATCATCTTCGGTGGCAATGCTATGATAACGAATCAGTTGATTTGGGTTGAGTCCCGTTGTTTTCCACGTTTGATAGATGAGTTCTGCCTGACTGGCAATTTGCTCAGCAATGCTGGAAACATCGTCGGTCTGCATAAGCTTGGAGAACGCGTGGTGTGAAGAGTCAAAGTGAGCCGAGGAGGGCGAGGCGCCCCCTCCTCTGCGTCCCGTGGCGGCCAGCTCGGACTCGCTATAGTTTCTTGCAAGCTGAGGCTGCGACGCAGGATTCCAGGTGTGGATGATGTTCAGGGAAGAACGACGTGGTGGACAAGGATCGGGGGGTAGTTGAGTGGTAGTGTGAGAAGTGCTGAAATTCGAGGCACCGGCAGTGGATTGATAGTGGTAAGGTGGAAGGCTGGTGGCGCGGCAGAAGGTGGAAGTGGCGGGAGAGGGTGAAGGTTCACAGGAGGGTAGTAGACGCCGCGCCGCTAAAAACTGCTTTAAAGCTTCCGTGTCTACGGTGACCACGCCAATGTTATTCTCAAAGTCCAAAATATCAACGTTGGCGGGGGAGCAGAAAGCATAGTGTTGACCGCAGTTTTTCACGTGACAATCAGCAGATCCTAATACATGGAAAGCACGCAGGTTTTCAGCACGGCACGGGAAATACGCTACACGGTTCTGTGCCAAGTATACGGTAACACCCACATCACTGGACATTCAATGCATCTAGACACAATTCAGCAAACTTATTTATCGTATAGATATACGCAAGTGAAAAAACAAGGCAATCACAGTTTTTCTGAAACGAAAAGTATATAATTAAAATAAAACAAACACTGAAAATGTTGTTTACCAAAATAAAATACACACAAAAATTCGTTTTATAGAAGAGAGCACGAAATTTTCACTGGAAAAACACACGGGCATTTTACAGCACGCTCAAGATTAAGCAGCACTTCGAGCAATAACTATACACAATCACTGAAGTAAATATTAACGGGCTAATTTCATAGTTTAACGCCATATCACTAGAACTTGTATTGAACGTCATAATCTAGAACGTCATAATCCAACAGAGTAACGTAATGCAAAGGGACGCGAGTGCATGCAGAGAGAGCGGATCGAGCAACAGAACTGGTGGCAAGGAGCGAAGGCTCTGCCAACACCGTCGGCTAAAAATGACACCACAATATTAGCTCTAGCTCGGCTTCATGCCAGCTTAGAGTGAGACTCGTCCGAGCGGCACACTTTAACCTCCACATAACAATCATTAACTAAAGCCTAGATGTGAAAAACTCAAATTTTCAAGATACATTGAGATGTGTAAAGAAAAAAGTTTAAACTGAAGGCTTGTGAAAAAATTCTTCAAGAACTAAAAGATTATGATGTTATTACCAGAAGAGAAAAAATGGGCAAACGTGAAAAGTCTAACAGTGAACAACTGAGACGACGGTTGTTTGAAGTCACGCGAGGCATTCTGAAAATAAATGAACGGTAATTGATTTGTGGGGCAGACCAGAGCTGAGAACTTGATGGGTCTTTAACAAATACAATGCACTAACTTCTTGTATAAAGATGATATGAAGTGCATAGTGAGTAGAAACTCAAAAAGGATTGCTCCAGCAGATATATTTGTCTGCATTGTACATGAATTACCGTGAAATAATATGAATCTTTCGAAAAAAATTAACCTCAAAGCAAGTTGACCGAACCGAAAGAAAGGAGTCGTTTTTTGGCGCTAACGCTTTCGATTCGGGAATAAAATGAAAATATAATAAAACAATCTTGTGCTGCATGTGGGAAATTTCTCGATAATGTAATGAGGTTTGCCTAATTACTTTCAGCTCAATTTCGTGTCGGAGGCGTCAACAGTAAGACAGGAGCGCATAAAACAAACAATTCGTTCCTGAAATAACAGTGAAGAGTTCATTGGAGCAGGGCACTGTGAAGATGAATGGCGCATTATGAACAGGTAATTAGCGTCGACCTCCTGGTGAGGTTATAAACACAAAACCTCTTCACAGCCTCAACTGCTAACGACGTTCTGTCTTCCCCGCTTCGTTGCTACGGTCCACACATCGTTGTTGCAATTGATTTGCAAAATCACGTCATTAACGCCTCGAATTTTAAAGACTTCTCGTAGGATAGGCCGACATTATCGGTAGTGTAAAAGCTCAATACTGAATTGCTTCACAAATAACTGCGCAAACGAATTAAAAACTAGTGACTGTTGCTTCATAAACCAGTGAAATCGATTCAAAATGTGTATTTTCCATGGACATTAATTTTCATAAATGTATAGACAAGCACATTTCGTGCACTTTTCCATATGCTCGCAGGTTTATCCTGCTATATCGAGACTGAGCTGCTAAGAAATGCATGTTAGGTAAACCACCTTGTGCCGGCGCAGTCGTAAAGAGCCAAGACGTCTGTTCACGTCAGTCACTCGTTGACAGATTTTAACGTACGGCCAAGGATGTCAGGGAGTTCAGCACTACGGCCATGTAAAGATGCGTGCCCAACATTCGGCACTCCCCAGCCTTCCACAGATACTGCAGAGACATGGCACTAGATGCTGTGCCGGATATGGGAGTGTCTCGTGCTCATTGCCTCTCCGTCAATACTATCTTTTCGCGTCGTATCCTAGATAAAACATCTCTAAGAATCTAACAAATTCGCGACAGGAAATAGAGCACCCACAAAGTTCACTATTCGCGCTTGAAACAATGTAACATTGTTATTATTTATTATTACACACGAAGTAAGACATTTAAGACACAGAAGGTATATACCTGCCTACAACAGGCACAAAAAGTGATCGGTGAAAAGAAACGACGTCGAGATTCCTGGTTAGCTCGCCGAGATTTATCGATCCGTGATCACAGAGATGCCGCACCCAAGGCGTTAAGAACACAGAAAGAAACGCTTCTTCTATCTCATGCGGCATGATGCCCGTACAGATAAAACGGTTGCAACCACATCGCAACCACGAAAGATGCCTATCAACAAAAATGAAAAAGTGATCGTTGAAATGAATCTTCAATAACGCACACACGATCAGGAAATTTTGCAACAGTTTCGGTTGAGGAAGACAGCGGTCACGACCTTATAGGTTAACATAATAATATATAATGACAACGCTGAGGAACGAAGACTGACCGTCAATTGTGTTCAAATTTTCTTTCAAGTTCTGAATTTTTTCGTACGTTTCTACAAAACCATAGCTCTGTTTTTAAGATTCATACATGGTTCACTGGTTGGGCCTTATCAGAAGATTAGTGAAAAGTCATATTTACGCTTTAGCTGGTCTTTTCAATCTATATTTAAATGCTATTTATATCATAGAACGCTATACAGAACCTCTGTTTATGTGACACTTGAGCATTAGCGAAGACGTTTCTAATTTTCTTGAGCTTCAAAATTCCGCAGAGACTACCGAGGATCGTCGGCAGTATAGTTGAAACATTCCTGCCACTTCTTGACGAAACAAATACCTTAAATCTCCGTCTTTAAGGCTTAAACACTCCTGAGAAAAATCATCGGCAAGAAGAAATAACGCGCTGTTATTTTTAGGAAATCTAAATTTTAGTTTCATTCAGTTCATGGCTGTAATAATTGAAACTGTTGTTCCCCGCACTAATTCAACTAACACCAATGGAAGTTTTTTATCAATCTATACATCGGCAACAAACAAAAAAAGTTAATGGATGCACGATGATTAATATATTACTAACATTGTTAATTCCAATTAACAATGGTAATAAAAGTGTTCTGCGTACACTTAAATTACAAGCGCATTTGACAATGCAGCCAGCATAATGGAAATGCAGCGACGGCCATGAAATTGTCTAATCATTGCAAACAGAAATGCAGGCCTTCAAATAATTGTAATATGCCTGCCTCTCTTGTGTGTCCAGAAACCATTGTCATCTCGGCGCTGTGTTTCAATGAATTTATGGCCACTCTGGGGGAAATATCAGAGACCATACCATGCAATTGAGCCTCCAGTGAGCTATTAGGAATAACAAGAAACGTTCCATGCCAGTGCCAGTACATGTATCCCGTACAGACAAATCGTTACGCGAGCATTGAGCGTGTAGTCTCTTGAAATATATTGTACTCTCGATCTGGACGCAATGCATCTTAAGTATTTTTACGTTTCTTTGATGAGAAAAAGAAATATTTCTGACATTAATTTTGAGCAAATGAAAATAAAATTTGTATGTAATTTCACAGAACTAAGTTTGAGAAATAGCCTACAAGTCTGTGCGTTTAGGTAATGTCATGGCAAGTTGGAATAAATATTACATTACATCACAATGATGGCAATCATTGCGGGAGATGCATTTGCTAAAGTACTTTAAGTTGTCTATGAGGTATCAAATATACCAGTAGTGAGGGACTTGCACTATTGTACTCTAATATACGCCATTTAAGATAGATATATAGTACTAGGCCTTATTATTTCAATGTGAGAACGCATTTTTATTCTTACTTCAAATGAATTAAAAATGCTACCGCACAATTAATTATAAATGATACACATGACCGACACCACCGTGAATTACATAAATAAAATTAAGATTTCGTAAATAGTTTAAAATTATACCAACGAACGAACAATCTTGGATAGAATACAAGTTTTAATGAAGGTTAACCGCAGTAAATTTTTACTGCTAGCGCTAGCAAAAGTTGAAAAAATTCCTAATTCAAGGCAATGGTCCAAGTAAGAGGTAATAAACCAGCAACTTTACATGCATATGAAGGGAGCAAAAAAAGACGAAGGACGACGTCCAAAAAGGCGGCTTGAGGTGAGCAGACGATTCCTACCAAGTGGTGTGGGCGGGCAAGGACGAGCCGGGTGTAGAAGTGTAAGGAATTGAGTGCAGTTGCGGGGGGGCTTTGAATTGCAGTTATTCCTTGAGGCATCATTAACTTGTTTGCGCAATATTACGCCATGAGCCGTAAGCATGTTTCTTGAAGGATATTGCGGGCCACCGTAAGCTTGTTTAATGTAGGAATCTCTGGGTAGCGTACGCATATATTCTGCATGCAGGATACCTCCGGTTAGCACAGGCATGCTTAATTTGAGCAGGATGCTTTCAGGACATAGACAGGACTCGGATGGATTTCTCTGTATATTGGCTGCATGTGTTCAAATGATCTAATTAGATTGTAACATTCTAATTCTGAAGGATATTATACATACATGTACATACGTTAGGTATCTAACACTATGTTGCACCATGAATCTGAGAACTTCATGAATCCTCAACATAGAAAACCATCCGAGACACGAGCAGATGGTTTTGTGAGGATATATTTGGATTGTATAGCACAACCTTTCCTGAAGGGTAACACTGGCACTATATACTATGAATAATACCGATTGGGAACCGGCAAATGTATTGGGAAAATCAACTTCGCTTTGTCTTGTTTTGTGCGCGACAAACGTGATGAGCTGTTTACAATTACAGACAATAAAAACAGCGATATTTAGATGCATGCAAACATTGGAAAACTGAACAAAACTGGCCAAAAACATGTGTAGTGTTCTTTTATAACATGCTATATATATTTGATTGAAAAATAAGAGCACAACCAGAGAAGGCCCAATCAAAACTCAGCGTAAGATTATCTCTTCCAAATAATTTGATCGCTTAAGCACAAACCAAATAAGGCAACAAATGAACGGAAACTACTGTTTTCTAAAACCAATATATGTTATCCATGTCAGAGTCGTATCTAAAGATCACCGTGCTCAGAAAAATCGTGAGCGGTGTTTTAAACTATTTTTTACACTACAGAAAGATAAAACAAAATTTATTTGGTATTGTAGCGAAATTGTTCACGCGTTTTGAGATGCAGTCCAGGAAAAAGTTAGTTCGCAGGAGCAAAGTTACTTTCTAACACCAACATCATTCAACTGAACGCGGAATTTGTGCCACCGATCAATGTTAAGAGAAATGAGAATTAGAAGCAGACTTTCACTTTGGATACTAATTATTCATCATTAGTTGTCTCACAGATATGATGCAACGACCTATTGCAATGCATCACATATAAAGCTCGCGGCCCAGATAAGAAAGAGCAAAGCGATGAGTCAAACATGAGCTCACGCGTTCACGCCGCAAGCAACGAATGACGCTCAGCGTTCAGAGCGACGTAGATGCTGCGGCAAACACATCAACTGTGCATTTTGCCACAGGAAATGCACTCTCAAGACAAGCTGAATAATTCAAATTCTACATTCTATTTAATAAAGTAAAATTACAACAAACGAAATTTTAATGAGGATATGGAAGTAAGCATTGTGGGGAAATTACATTCTGAGTCTAAAGTATTCAAAAACATATAATTCATATATATGTACCGTATTCAAAATCATATATTTCACCAAAGAATTCACTCACCAAAATAATGCAATGAACTCAACCAATGACATAACTAAGGGGTAATTCCTATAGTGTGTAAGACCAAGTACAATGTGAGATAAACTCATAAGATAAGACTTTATATGAAGCGAAAGGTCATTAATGCGCTGACTAAGAAGCGTTGCTTCTCACGGATGCCCATGACACGATTCGCTTGTAATCGTTGACACAATAGATCATGCAGCTTACAGGAGAAACGAATATGAGACGAGTCACAGGTTAGCGCTAACTTTGCGAGATATAATGATGAGAGACGGCATGATGTTTTTAAGATGCAACACAGGCCAGTTCTAGCTTCACGACATGTAATGATGAGCGTCGGTATGATGCTTAAGATGATACACAGGCCAGTTCTAGCTTCACGACATGTTATGATGAGCGTCGGCATGATGCTTAAGATGCAACACAGGCCAGTTCTAGCTTCACATGTTATGATGAGCGTCGACATGATGCTTAAGATGCAACACAGGCCAGTTCTAGCTTCACATGTTATGATGAGCGTCGACATGATGCTTAAGATGCAACACAGGCCAGTTCTAGCTTCTCGTCATGTTATAATGAGCGTCGGCATGATGCGTTCAAGATTCGCAGGTTAGGTCTAGACACTATAGACATGCAACACGCAGCGCGCGTCATTACACGGCAGCCATTGAACAGTAGGAGGTAAACGAAAGCTCGTCGGCAGCTTAAATCGAAGTACGTTGATGAGAAAACCGATTTCAAGCCACTTGCGACGTGCGATGGTAAAAAAACATCGAAGACATCATCGGACATCAGTGTTTTATGAAATATTTAGTTACAACTCTCCAGAAGCGGCGATGTCTGTATACGTTGATGTCTAACACAAAAAAAATGATAGGCACGCTATATTGTGGTTTATGTGAAATAATTCCATAAAAAGATGACCCAGCAGCTCCATCAGTTGAAAACGAATGATTCAAACAAATCCAATTGCACTTTTCGATAGCAACTAATATACTTCGATAATACTTCGACTAAAAATTATAACGTCTAAATGGCATTATCATAATAATGTCTAAATGACATCATTTGGAATAACTATTGATCGAGACGTTAATGATCTAAATATTTTATTTCATATAGATATCCTCGTTTCTCCCCCCTGTTCAATTATGATAGGATAATTACTCGAAATTTGCCCAATTACACAAACAAGAGTGGTGGAGAAAAAATTGTTCATACACATGAAAAAAAATAAAATACATACGAGGTAATTAAGTGCGAACACTAAAAGTTCCGAGGGTACGGTATTAATTTTTTTCTCAATAATAGAAAGTATAAAAATAAACTCCGTACATCCATCATACCTAACTTGATCCAATAATGAGGCTCACAACTAAATCATTAATGACCATGAATCTCGTACGCTTACTCGTCCGTTCTGTAATTGAGTTATAAGACATGCTAAGAATTACTTAATCTGTAGACATGCAACATAGAGTTGTTTACACCTCAGTATGCTTAGCAGGCTACCAGATTTCGTCATTGTTATTGCGAAGTAGAAGTGTATATAGTTTTGTAGTATAACCTGATATTGATTGCGCCGGTAAACACCACTCCTATTTTAATAGATAGATGCCAATACAAGCCGTCAAAGCTGACTTTGAAACAGCGCCTTCTCATGCGATACTGCCCTTGATGAGCTATTAAACATAGCAGCCGGATGGTCAGGGCGATCTTTTATAAGGTCGTGGCGTCAAGTTTGGCGTCTGGATGAGTCCATGTCCTTATTTGCAGCGCGTCTGGTCATATCTTGCGTTCCATCTCGATGATATTACGCCGCTCCATCCTGGCGCCGATCGAAAAACTGCAACTTCGGCTTTCCTCAGAGATAGTTTTTTTCCGAATGTGGTGAGCTAAAAAAAATTCGGACCGAGAATTTTCACCAATTTAACTTGTGATTTTTTGTGATTTTGAACTGCGTTTGGAATTGAGAAGATTGCTTAAATTAAAAGCATTAGTGAGCAACGAAAGACCAACTATTGACACATGAGTTCCCGCTTAAACCGTGATAAATTAGTAATTATCACATTACTTGCGTGAATAATTTCAGAAATAAATATAAGTTTTAAATATTTGGATTCAGAATTAATGATTCTGCGGTAATTTGAACAAAATATTGCAGTCTCGAGTGAAGATATTCAGCAGAAAGAAAATAAAACCCAGAACACCGGCGGACAAATGAAAAGCTCGCATGAGCAGCAGACGTGATGTAAGTGCCAAGATCAGCCCATAGAGCTGCAGAGCCGCCCGCAGGCCATCCTCAGCAGCAACAAGCACTCCTCTGAACGCCATACACACTCAAACAATCAACGTGGCCTAACGGGCGCGCCTCTTGCAAACGACGCCCACGCTGACATCTGGGTTGGACAGGTGCGCGGAAGCATTCAAATCAGAGCTCGGACAAATTAACATGCTTGATTATGGTTCACAACGGGAGAGATCATTAGTCCCGGATTAGTACTCGAGGGTGAGAATTAGACGGCTCTGTGGATTCAAGTAGGAAAAATTGCATAAATGTTGATATCTATGATGCCCGAAATAAATTATTCCAACCAAAATTATAGCAAATATATAATATGATCTCGGGAATATGATCTGATCTTAAAAAAACATGCACAGGCGAAACTTCTCATAGGGAGTATCTGCTTTCGAAAAACTATAGTTTCCAAAATATCTACAAAACTTCCAATTTTCGGTTTTGCAGAGCCAGCTCCTACTAGGCTAACTTTATTGTATCTTAACATAGTAAGTCAACTTTAGTTGTGGGTCGGACTATCGACAACTCAAACATTTCTATAAAACTCTTTAATAAAAACTATATAAATGCACAAAGAACACATCGTCGCTTTTTTGTCTTAATCTGAATCTGAAGTAAAAGAAGGCGCCGCTTATTACATGCCTAGCTTTTATGTTATTTCAAGAACCCAAATTAGGCTAGAGAGATAAACTCCTAACCTGCGCTGGCGCAACCTCGCGAGCATTCGATACTTCCCAAAACACAGCTCGTGTGCGCAGCATAAACAAACTTGACTTACGCATCATACCTTTACGAGAGCACAAGGCACGCCATATAGGCATCATAATCCTTGTTTGCATCACCGCAGAGAGGTTGCAATGAAAATCGCGACCAACCGCCCATATAGCGCTCTATCTCACAGGTCTTACAAAACACATGATTCAATCTACACTTATGTCAGTACATATGAATCAACGGAAATAATTTTTAATCCTAGTAGTCTTCAATCCACATTATACTGTATATATCAAAAATCCTATAGTTGGGCAATTAGAGAAGAATGCAAGAAATAAACGAACAACTTAAAACTTGAAAATTTAGAAATTAGAAAATGCAAATTTTTTAGAAATTCGAAGTATAGAAGAACAATTGAGAACGGCGCAAGTAACAAACTTATAGAATAAGAGAATTGTCTCAAGTCGCATGCAGGCACGATGAGGTCGGCAGATAAGTGCCCGAAGCTTGCCTTGCATGGTGTGGTTGGTCGCAAACTCTTCACATCGACGACTTATGGCCTAATGATTTTGTGAAGCATGGATCATTACCAAGCTATTACTGTTTGGCACACAATTGGTAGCCATAAACGGAACACCTCCACGACACTCGGATAAGAACCAAAAGATGCGTCGTCGCCAGCTAAGTAGTTTCGGCCGGTCGCAGTATGAAGCGCAAAAGGCGACGTCATATCTAGCAATGCAGCACCGACACCCGACCAACGCTGGAGCCAATACTACCAACAAGGAAGGATGGTGGTGACCAAGTAATGACCGCTAATAACGTTAACAAGGATCCGGGTAGATCCATAAAAGGAGGAATTTCGAACCAGTGATTGCAGGGCAAGCGCGAGGGTCATGTTAACAAGAGAAGACGTGCCCAATATAATAAAACCAAGTTAAACGAGCGCTATAAAATAAAATAAGGTCAAAGAGAATCCGTGCGTTATGAAATGAAGTGAAAATGAACCAAGTAAAGAAAGTTATACAGTATTTATATTAACCAACCAATTTGTACCTCTAAATACCTCCATCTCCGTATGACCATGTCCCGATCACGAATTTAAACTAAAGAATATATCATTAAGAAGAAGCTAACGATCCACACAACTTCCTCGTGCTTTCTCTTGGAAACTCAAACGAAAGATGAGAAGGCTTGCAAGGGCTATATACATTTATATTATACCCGACCCAAGGACTGTCGTCTTCGATCATAAGCAACTGGACGCAGCGGTCATTTACGAAGGCAGGATATGAAAGCTTGTTCGGCACTGAACGATCAGAAGCATGGAAAGTCAACAAGCTTTAAAAGTCTGCACTAGACGATCAGAAGCTAGGAGAGTGAGTTAAAAGATAGAAACTCTAGAATGATGATCTTAAACTATGATTGTCAAAAAGATTAAGATCTGCAATGAACGATCAGAAGTTAGAAAAAGAAAATACGATCAAGAGAAACGGCACTCGAAAGAAAAATAAATAAAAATGACGGTTCTCGTTCGAGATTGTCGATCAGGAGCAAGCAAAAAATAATGTATTGGCTCAACTTTTGACGCTAAAAGCTAGTTAAAGAAAGACCAATTAGGATCGGTAAGCATCGAAACGGAGCCGGTCGTAAAAACTTCCGCTTCAGTAAGAAAATAGAATTTGTATTGTATGACGGGACGCTAGCTGCCGGCAAACAACACTCATGGCCCGATACTCGACGATGAGGAGCCAAGTGAAGAGACAGTTTGGCTCTCATCATGACCGTCAACTACCGCCATCCGCTCGCCACAACAGGAGAAAGTGGCTTAGCCACAAATAGCCACCATGACCAGCGCACCTTAAACCATCTCGGTATAATGATGGACACTTCCGGGTCTGTGATAGTCTACCCTCGTAGCATTTAATCTGGCCCGCACCGATCAACTTTCTGAATCGTTCGCTAATATAATTTAGGAAATAATTCGTGTAATAATTTAATCATTTTAATTCGGGCAGGAAGATCATCTTTCTTGAGGAGATAAAATTTTATATTTTGGAAAATATGCGAAGTTGGTTAAATATTGCAGGAGCAAAAAATACTACAAGTAGTTATACTCATGAGTCACTGCGTTACTTCCCCTTTGAATGGAAAATAATAACATATACATTGTATTTTATAACAGAAAAGAAAACCGTATCTGCTAATGTTACAACTGCTCAAAACTTGAATAAAACAAGTAAGTGACAAGGTATCTCGAGCATGCCAAAACATCAGCAGTTTGTCGTCGTTTAATTAAATTTGTGTAACCATATAAAGATAAAATTTCAACAACTGCTCAGTAAAAATTTATCCGATTCTAAATTAAATCGAACACTGAAACAAGAGAGACACTATTTGAAGCACAAAAACGAGAAGTAAAGGTAGAAGCAATAGCTTACAAAGGCAAGAAACTTGTTGTAAAAGCGGTAATCTAGGAGACGATTAAATCAAGATTATCCGCGTTTTCACGCGCATCATAATAAACTTGTGGATTATGTACCTCACGGAATAAATTGAAGGCGCGAGGTCATTGTTCAAGCACCAGAAATTCCAGCACACAAATGGGAAGTTAAGGTCTGGCATGCCACTGGATTATTTATGACGGTGGCGCTGCTAATTAAGAAAGACTTGGTGTAATCGTGCCGCCTTAAGCTATATGCTGCTTTGCTGCCGCGCCCTTGCTATCTGCATGACCAGGTGACACTGCAACGCTAATACTTGTCATTTATAATATAACATCATCCTCGCTATTTATTATTATATAATGCGCACAGACATCGTCATAAATACCAAAACATTCTGAGAAGTCTAGGGTGTTGTTTTCAATCCTGCTAGATAGCAAGTTTGCCGTTATAACGGCGGGTTGAACTAATACATAGTATATATATAGGATTAATCTTCGGTATAAAATTGCACATTGAGCATTGGAAGTTCGTAATTTATACAAAATAAATTGAAACTGCCAATTAATTCCTGTTAACCACTCAATTCATAATAAAACGGACACATGAACATGAAAGCGATTGAAGTCAAAACACGACGTAGTTGTAGTGAAGAGACTAATGCTTGATTTTGAACGAAGCCTTAAAATGAACACGATTAATGAACATTGATCAAGCAATTTGCACAGCCTAATTCGCCGCTTCCTCCGTGTCTCATGGGAACTTTCCCAAAAGGCCTCGTAAACCCAAAAGGCCTCGTGAAGAAAAATTAAGAAGAGCAGCGTTTCCCACGCACGCCGTGAACGTGATCCCGCATGAGAAAAGTTTGATCCGTCACGAAAAAAAGTTCCACTGTAGATAAATGCTACTCCCATGATGGCTTTTGGGAGAAATTCGCTGACGAGCCACTATATAGCTGCTACAATTAGCAGCGCCGTTAGTAACCAACAAATGGCATTCAGATCGCGATGACTTACATGGCTACCACGTTTGACATTAAGACGGTACTTTTGTAGTAAACAGGTAGGTACGCAAAAAATTAATCAGGGCTAAACGTGAATATAACGAAGAGATATTAAAAAATTGCTCTCATTTACCAAATTCAACACAAGATGTCCTAAAAAACTCAAATAGCAAGAAGTGTAGCTGTAACCTTGGTCACGAAAATTTGGTCAAGCATAGCAACGCAGTCCTTCCAGAATGCGCGTCACTACATGAAGACTTCTTGAGAGAAGTAATTACTTCCCGCTTTTTTGCACCATCAGTAAATAATTAATGTAACGATACTTTTCACGCCAATGGTATCATAAAGTAATCTTGGGTTAGATGAGCAAATGCGTAGCTAATGGGAATAACACACGAGTCTAAGAGTTCATCGAATATGGGAAGCCACTTGAGATAAGAGAGGCCATAACCACGATGATGCAATTAAGTGTCCGTCTTGGACAGGCATGCGTTCATCACATTGATTATTTCAATATGCAAAGCTTTAGTGCATTGATTGCCATCCTCAGCGATGAATATTAGGAACAATTTCGGCAGCGTTAGTATCGTGGGTGGCTGCCATCAAGAGTTGAATAACATTATCATTTATCAACAGAGATTCTTTCGCAACAATGTCGGATCATCGATAGGAATCACGATCTCGGGTGAAAAATCGCATGGCACCCACACTCCTGCGTCGGTTATTATAGATCCTCTTGACTCGATATAGAAGCAGTACTATATTTGAAAGGTATTAAGAGAGAATAACACATTATTTGAAGTACATTAATTATAATAAACACGAGAGAGGGAAAATGTTGCAGTTAATAGCTGCGTTCTAGGTATTTTATGACTACACACAAGGCTAACAATGTTCACAGAAAGAAATTTATAATTTAATTTTTAGATAATTTTTTTGGACAATTAGGTAATTTACGCGCGCACTTAATGCTTAAAATTAACACATTGAAGAGTCAAATTTCATTTAAAACTTATACAAAATTAGAAGGGAAATGCCTCGAAATGGTTACAGAAGTAGAAACCATAATAGCCAATACAACAACGTGGACCGATATAGTGAGAACAGACACGCAATAATGCATTTTTTTTCGAAAACAATCTGCTTGCACAAATGGAAATGTAGGTTGAAAGTTGAAACGCAGCTCACGCTTAAAACTTGCAGACAATGGAGGCAAGTTGGACGTGTCCACGCCAGAGGACGCAATTATTGCGTAGGGCAGAGGTCACCTGCAAAAGCATGGCCGTAGTCCTGCAGCAAATTGAACACGCCAAGATAAGAGCGGTGGTGTCAGCTTCACTCATACATCAGCCCGCAAAATGGCATACATTTGCTATCCTAAGATTACCTGTTAAAGATGCGTCTCGCAAGTAAATCTGTGAGCAATAAGTCTGAAGGCTAGAAATGCCAACATTTTTATTTAGTAGTGACTGCATGAAAATAGTTTTTCTGTAGCATCTGAGCTCACGAGCCATCGTCGCACAATGAACAGGAACCTGGTCGTAAAATCAGACACGGTTTAACAAGCTGGAAATTAAGTATCTAAATAAAATTTAACAGCGATAAACAAACTGCTTAAACAATGCAAATAAATTTAAGTCCAAATTGAGCCCATATGGTACAAAATTAAAAACAACTGAGAACATATTTTACTTTTCGTTTTAAAATACGTAACTCTGGCAAGCACAGCCGACGCATATTCATGTTAGCAAGTCTGTGAAGGATCAGCCTCGCCAAACAAGCGTGGACAGCAAGCATGACCGACGACAACACTGAGTGTGCCACACGCATTCAAATCTCACTCCCAAGACCGGCCAAAAACTGAACAACACGCATTGCAAACCAGCACAACAAGACGCCTGGTCCCCAGTAGAGTTAAAATACATTCACAGTTTTAAATTTAAAAAGAACAAAAATTTGGAAACAGTGAAGGCAGCCGAGAACCAAAGCATGAAAATGCCCAGAATTGACATGAGGGGCCTCTTGAATGTGTTGGATTTTGACAAAAGAAACATCACCGTGACGAAATATTAATGTTAAACAATGTTAAATCAAACGAAAATAATCAATGCGAAATTTAGATGTAAATATACATCTAAGAAATGGCTGAACAATAAAGTTAAATATTTAATTTTTCCATCCAACATTACACGCAATAGTAACTATCAAAAGCCAATATATATCTGACACTAGCTAATAACAGAACCCATGAACAAAATTTAACACTGAACAAATTATTAAAATAACCATGGATGCATATTTCAAGCTGTTCAGTTGTGAAACACTGAGTGATGAATAGCATCTCACAACAGCGAAAGTTGTGGCAGCTTGCTCAGCTGTCATTCAGAGTCTCAGAGAACAATGGATGTGGGGGAGCCGAACGTCCTTATTGGTGTTTGGGGTCGAGCTGCTGCAGGGAGAATGCAATGCTAGGAACCAGGCTAGGGTATGGTCTCTGTATCCCTGGGAATTGTACGGAGGCCCAGCTGCTGCAGGGAGAATGCAATGCTAGGAACCAGGCTAGGGTCTGGTGGTGGTATGGTCTCTGGTCCAGGGAGCACGGGGGTCAAGGCAACGTCTCGGTCATGAGGTGCACGCAACCTAAAGCAACCATTCGAAACACGCAAAAAGTAACACGTGAAAATGTTACAATGAGAAGTACAAGCACAGTTAAATCGTTGAAGATTTTACTAAAGAAAGTGAATTTGGACAGGGTTGTCGACAACGCACTGTCGAGATGCGTTAACGATGCATCCCTAGATTAAAACAAAGCACGTAGACAAACGGGAAGTGTGTAATGAAGAAAAATTTGAAGTGAATAATAACTGAGAAAATAATGAAAGAGAGAAGGATTAATGAATGAATGACGAGAGGGAGGGAGGATTGAAGGAAAGAAGGCGACGATGTGCATTAAGCAGACGACTGTACTTCACGGGACTGCCGTGGAAGTCTTCATGAGGCTAGCAGCATATGCACGAAGAAGCGCAGCGTCATGCCGCTGCCTATAAACAATTGAGATCTGCCGTTGTGCGGCGCAAGTACTGCTTTGTGTTAAGGCAAAACTGCTTCAGGCAAAGCAGTGGTCACGTATAATGCAGTACGAGTTCTTCTGTTGTACCTAGTCAGTTATTCTTATTGCAAGAAAATTTTGTGATGAATGATGACCACAGTAAGTTAGTACGTGCCCGTGTACAGAAACATGAAACATGTAACATAAAAAAAGTGTAAATTTGGCAGATGTATAACGCGATACATAAATAAAAAGTTCGAGAAAATCTGATCACGTAAGAAGACACAAGAGCAGAAAATCACAGATGAATAAATTTATTCATTCAACAAAAAAACTTACATTGAAAGATTCCATGAAACATGGACTACCGAGATCATTTTATTGCCAGACGGATTAAAATGCATTTACGGTAAAGAATTATACTGCCTAGACTGCCGTCAAAAACCAGTTCGTGGGCATCCATATAAGGCATGAGAGCTCAGGGCAGAGCCTCCACGACGAAGTACGTATTTTATGGAATACGCCCACCCAATTTAGACACAAATTTACATGTAACATCTCAACCTATCACAACTCTCATAAGAAAACTATTGCTTGCGATATAAGAAACATCGAAGATAATCCGAACAAAGAAATAAATAAATCGAGGATTTCAAGGAAATCAATCAACCGACCGTTCTTTTTTAACGACCGCAGAAGTAAAGACCTACAGGAAAATGGAAGAATTCAAAGACCTACAGGAAAATGGAATAATTCGTCCGATTGATCTAAAAATTATCTCCACAATTTCAGTGTATTCTTCCATGGTCATTATTGAACGCTATTAAATAATTTTCCAGGACACGACGTATAACAGTAGGAGAATAATTAAGCTTTTACCAGCAGCACACCGGTCACAGTTGAGAGAACACCAATAGAGATGTGTTCAATTAAGACGGTGCACTCAGAGGAATTAATGGCTCATATTGTCCAAATAATAATCAGTTGCCTACCCACAGTACGATCAGAGAGCAGGCGTAGCAAAGATACGCCCTTCTGTCGGGCAAATCTGGGTAAGGTTGACCCATACGACGGTGAAAAGTGCATCGTGATTTGGACAACGTCTCGCTCATTTCAGTATGTCCTCTGCATATACATATATGCAGTGTATAACTGCCATGTACATGCAGTTATAACGCAGTGTTATATACAAAGGCACTGCCTCTGCATAACGCAGCGCCCTGCACCAGCCCAGCCAAAAGCGCCTCGAGCGTCCAAAGTTCAGTTTCAGAAGGCGAGGAACGATCAACGCCCCTACGTTGAGCCAGCAGAATTTGCCGCTGGAGAAGGCGTTGTCATTATTGCGGCGGCATCATCAACCTGTTTGTGGTGCATGGCGAGAATATAAAACATGGTGCACAGCCTCCGTTCAGTAAAAGACGTGCACGCTACAAGGCATCTTGAGACATCACTAGATATTGTAATCGTGCGATATGTTCGAGTTGTCATTCTAACCTGCGAACATAGAAAACAAGTTGGAACATTGAACCAAAGACCAGTGACCCTAGACAAATAACTGTTCGTGGCAAGACTAAACCGAAAACCTTGTCTTTTACACGCTTAAGGATTCTACTATTACTGTTTTCTTCTGTTTTTCTACTACTACTCTATTTTTCGTAAAGATTTGATTCAGTTGGGATTCACGAATTCAGTTGAGTTTCAATAATCGTTCAATCCTCTAAAACTACTCAAAAAAAGGATACTTAGAACAGTTAGACGTTCTTCACCAAAAAAAAGACAGCAAAAATAAGGGTAATACGTTTAATGATGGCAAAGTCATGCATAGTATCAATTATTTAACTGCGCGGACCTTTGATCGTAATCAAGCCTAATTAAGGTAATCCGCGCAATGAGACAACGCAGATGAATATTTGAGCTGACGGACACACGACATATATGTAAATGCTGTTATATAGCCTTCAAGCATACGGCAACCTGAACTCACGCGTTCTGTCCACATGCAAGAAAACATGCACGTGCAGTATATATTTATGTATATCTACACGACTTATATGTTAATGTTGTTATATAGCCTTCAAGCATACGGTAACCTGAGCTCACGCGGTCTTTCCACATGCAAGAAAACATGCACGGGCAGTATATATATGCATATTTACACGACTTATATGTAAATGTTGTTGTATAGCCTTCAAGCTTGCGGGGAAACCTGAATTCACGCAGTCAGTCCACATGCAAGAAAACCCAGTAACAATCCACTTTCAGGACAGGGTATTGTATCCACAACATCCTTTACGTGGTACTAAAGTCATTTCAAAATTTAAATTTTAGGGCGATCTTTTTCCCGGTTCAACTCATTGAAAAACGAAGAAGAAAATTATTGATAAAAATCATTTTTAGCGCATTTTCTCATTTATGGAAAAATTGAACTATTGTGCTCGCCATGTCCGTCCGTTCGTCCGTGACTCACGTTTTCGTCGACGAGAAAATGCGCTCTCTGTCACTCACTGCAGTGAGTACCGAGTTATATTTTTTGATCTTTACTCAAACTTGTTCATCAAGAAAACATGCCCTGGCAGCTTATATTTGTCATCTATAAGGAAGCCTTTAAACGAGGTCACTCGGGGCGCATTAAACACTAGAGAATGAAGGTCCATTGCGGTAGCGGCGGGGAGTATAATAGGAGGATGGCGGCAGAATGTCACCTGTACAAATCACAAGCGAGCTTCCTTGTACTCTAAAAGGAAGCTCACAAGACCTTCGAGAAAAAAATACTCAGCTTTGCAATAAATAAGAAGAGGCACTGGACGCTCAGGTGACAGATTAAATCGCCACCTGCAAGAATGTACTAACAGTGCTTCTGCTCATATATGGACGTACACATAAACGGCGGAAAAATTATTCACCATACATAATGGGAGGGTATAAAACATATGTTAACCAACGGCATCTTGACAACAGCCTTGAAAATTGAACACAATAGTAGAGTTTCTAGGTCTGGTTCATGAGCAGAGTAGATGAACTACAAGTATCTACTTATTTTTAACCGTCAAAGTATCAGGAGAACAAGGGAGCCTGACAATGCATCGTGATTTTGAAAACCTCACACTGGAATGAAAAAGAAATGAAAAAATAGTGTATTTTAGTGTAGAAGTGACAACAAGTTACTAGTTATCGAACTACAGTATTGGGTGCAAATGCCTGCAAAAAACTAGGCGAGATAGACATTGAATTACATTTTTAATTTTTCTTATCACAGGGTTTATTTCTAATTCAACAGGATGTCATAAGTTAATAGATTAATTCAATTAGAGCAGAATAAATTCTGAACGATCAGGTAAAATCTAAGATTTACTGATACAAGTTGCAAGAAATAAACGCATTGAAATGCCACTAATTCCGAGCTCAGCTCAGTCACGAAAATTTTTTCAGTTTTCCTCAAGCCAATCTGAGCGTAAAGCGAAATGGCGGTGTAAAACTGTAACAACCAAACACAAGAACCGAGCAAACGAGACGTATTCCAGCAATCGATGCGGTCATCGTAAAAATCGATGGCAGTCACCGAGATCGATGGCAGTCACCGAGATCGATGGCAGTCACCGAGATCGATGGCAGTCACCGAGATCAATGGCAGTCACCGATATCGATGGCAGTCACCGAGATCGACGACAGTCACCGAGATCGATGACAGTCACCGAGATCGATGACAGTCACCGAGATCTGGCAGTCACCGAGATCGATGGCAGTCACCGAGATCGACGACAGTCACCGAGATCGATGGCAGTCACCGAGATCGATGACAGTCACCGAGATCGACGAAAGTCACCGAGATCGACGACAGTCACCGAGATCGAGGATCACCAGCTGCCACTGTAATCGCTTACGATCATGTCACATGAGGGTAAGTGACCCTGAGGGTGCAAACGAGACAGGAAACGAGCCGCGGTACGGGAGAGCTGCTGACCCTCATAGGAAATGAAGTGCCTTTACGGCTGCGCCAGGCGCCAGCCACTCCGACAGATATATACCCAGTGAAAATTCACAGACGGGGCAGCTTCTGATTTGAATTACCAAGAGCTGGGGTTGCTCTAAATGTTGTTAGGGTAGCGCGACAATGCGACACACATCACGTAAGGGGCAGGAAAGACAAGCGAACACAATGCCAAAATAATGCGGCTAGGATTGCTCAACGTGTCTACGTCCTTGCACTATGGCGGCACGACAGAAGGTTTAGTAACTCTGTTGGAGGTCTCACAGAATTACATTCAATGAAGTGTGTCGATACTTTCGATAATTTGTTGATGTTTAGAAGAATAAAGCTTATCAAGGACAAACTAGTAAGGAATAAATTCTATCCCTAACACAAAATTCATGTTGGATTAATTAAATATTGAAATCAAATAGAGTATAAATTGAACTATGGGAATCAGAATGACAAAAAACAATCGGTAGATTGGCATTTTTCTTTAAGCTTCGTAGATACATAACAAGACCAGTTTCATAATTAATTTTACATTTAATTTCATTCTGAGACCGTACACGGATGAAATAAACCACCGAAAATTTCCAGGAAATATTTCCACATTTACACTAGATGTTTTCATGAAATTATCGGCATTCTTAGTTATTGTCACGAAAGAAAAGTACAATGTAAAAAAACGAAAAAGAAAGAAAGAAAAGTACACGAAAGAAAAGTACAAGCACTTACACATTGAAATGGCGAAGTTTCTGACGCAGTTGTGTTACGTGCTTCAGAAACATCGCTCCATATGACAAAATCATTGGAAATCCTGAGCTGAATGTTGTCACAAGAATACAGAGTGAATTGCAGCGTCACTGACAGCGAAGGCGCGACAGAAAGTCGCATGATAAGAAGTCAGAAGAATCGTACGTGAGGCTGAACATGTATCCAATGTGGTCTGGTTCGTGAGAAGAAAACTAAAGCGATCGTACAGAAGAAAACGAACGAACAATAACAACGACTAGAAAATTTATTGATAAACAATTAAGGTCCACTTACAGTTACAATTGTTCATTTTTTAACCGTCTGATAGTAGTTACGGAATTCCATAATTCCCATTTTCAGATGGATGACAAATAAACACGCAAATAAATAAAAAAAATCATGCAACTAGAAAATGAGAGAAGTGATTTTAATGTTAAAAATTTAACACTACAGCTTTGTAATTACTGTAAGAGTGAAGCGCTTAAAATGCAGAGTAGGACAACTGAGCGCTGCGCTATGCGTATGGGCGCAGCGGAGCTGCCAAGATAGCTGCAGTCATCAGGATGAGGCGCTCCACTAACGGACAGCGGCGGGTGTTTTCCGCTTATTGTCTCTCTTCGTCAAAATATCTTTAACTCAATTGATATTAAATTAAAACTAGCAGCCGACTTCATCTAGTATCGAACTTTTCAAACGTACTGCATAATTTCTAGTCAACTGTGAGGAAAAATATTTTATATATCATCAACATTGCCTAAATATAACGATCGCCAATTAGCCAGCATTTGCAAGAGGATCTTTTGACTGTTTAAAGTGCACGTCCGGAGCAAAATGGTCGCCAAATCCATTAGGAATATTTTGATTGTTGTGAGATCCGATTTTTGAACGTTGCAGAAAATTTTCACACAAAAATTTCCGTGAATTCTGAGAAGATAGAAAATAGATAGGTTGGATAACCAAAATAGATCAGGTTGTATGCCGATAACTGTTATACGAGTCAAGATGCTCCCGTTAGCGTGAGAAGGAGATCTAAATTATATCCCTGTCCTAGACACTAGAAATAAATCCCTTCAGTATACATTGCAAATACATCCCCCACCAGAAAACTGAGCCCTGGAGGATATCTAGCAAGTAATTACACCGGACGTTGAACACGTACGTGAGGAACGTAAAATGACTGGGAGCAAAAATTAAAGAAAAAAACACACTGAATAGAAAATGATGCAGAGGTGCATTGTTCTGACATTTTTTATTGATTGGCATTATTTGCCTTTGATCGCAGAAAGAGAAATCGGTAACATCACGCGTATCCGCGAGGGTTGTCGGCTCGTTAAGATAGCGGTGTGATTGATGGAGATAACGGAACAGCGCAGCGGTCTACTATAGTGCGCTGCAGCAATTGCATTCATTAAACTAAGAAAGTTAGTATTGTCTCAAATGATAACCTACATTTAACGGAAAAAAACAAGAGATTATGTAAAATTAATCAGAACAACATGAGCGTTTAGATTTTCACATAGTAAAATTCGAGGAAAAACATAGTCAAATGGACTAAATTTAGAAGGTATATCACATTAAAAAGAACAAAAAAGTATTATTCCATCAAATTTTAATTACGACGAAAATCTAAAGAACAACTCGAGCCGCAGCAAGCATATACCCACGCACTACATCTACCTTCTTGACTGATAGAGATGATACGTAAAGAGATCACGATCATGAGAAAAAGCAGTAATATTCACTACTCGATCAGATAATCCAGATCATGCACACATCCGTAAAGTATCATCCATGATACCGGACACATATATCATGGGTGATACAGCACACACATACCACGGATGACAAAGCACACACAAGTTTCATGGTGCGTGCACCGCATCCATGTATCACATCCATACAGTGCAGTGCAGAGGCGGTGTGACCGAAGTCGACGTGGGTGAACTCGTCGGTCTCGGAAGGCCCCTATAGCTGCATCAGGGATCAGCAACCGACCAACTGCCCACACTCCCTTGATAAGTCCAATGCATTGGGGGGAAGATAGAGAACCTGCTGCTACATCAGCATAAACATTTCTGACGGTCAACATGGAATAGAACAAGCTCAAGCCTTAATCTTTCTCGTAACTATTTTATGAAATATTCTAATCCAATAGCATCGTCCAAAAAGTTATGGTCCGGGATTTGTTTTCGAAAGATTTCGGCGGGTTTTGGAATGACTGAAGCATGATTGATGTAAATGGCATTCAGCGCCGCAATACTTTTCTTACGTTTTATAAAAAGAAGATAATAACGAAGCCTAAGGTATTAATTAACTAGAGAAAGTAATGTATCGCCTTTAAACTAAACTTCAAATTTTGTCAGCTAAACTTTTTAAGCTTTTAACTTTAAAGGGTAACTAAACGAAACATTCTTCTAATTTCTTCGGTGACTATAGTAAAATATAATGAATTTAAATAGAATTCAAACTAAAATTTTTCAAGATGGATGCATCAGAAAAAAACGCTCAAATTATGATTTGTCAAGGGTAGGAAATTTTTGAAATCAATCAATTTTCGAGTCACTATAGGTTCCAGAAAGACTCCACATTTGGCAGCCATGAGGACTTTTAGACATCTCAATTCCAGCAAAAAATACGATAGTGCTATAAGCGATACTATAATCGCACTTATTACTATTGTCAACTCGTTAAACAAATCCGAACTAACAGTACGCGAAAGCCGAATTATGAAAATTAAATGAAACTTGGCTCGTGAACATAACTCACAATTCTTACTAATTTACAAAAAATTTAACTCACAAGCTGTTCCTACTAAATCTGAATCGTCAATCTCGCACGAGGAGAAGAACTATCATTACAATATTTCAAGCGTTGCGTGTCTGCAACAAGTTTCCTAGCGCAGCCACCAAGAAGTGCCATGTGTGATAAGAGACCTTCAGGTCAAGCGAGAACATTTCGCCAGTTTCGGAAATGGTAAAATCATATTTTAAAATAATCTTACAGTATGTATCTTACATAAAATAAAATGTAGTTGGTATTGTAGTTTTAAACGAAGGCACAAAAATAATTTGCATATACACAAGATACTATATTCAAGTTGAGTGCACGTTTACAAACATGGCTTTTTGCTGAGGAAGAATCGCATCGTGTGCAGTGAAGCGCAAGACAGCTCAGGCATGTGAGGGCCCGCATGGTATGAGCGGTCTCTCTACCATGATGCCCTCACATACACAAATATATAATTCCTACGATTGAAAATGTGTGTGCTGAAAGCCATTCCATTTTACACTTACAGCGAGCTTGCAGCAAGCCACAGTGGCACGTTGTCAAGCCATAGCAGCTCACATACGACATGCTTCAGATAGCAAAACGAAAGAGAAGTGAATGAGTAAATTCAAAAAGATTATTTGGAGAAGATGTGATGAATTCATGTCAATTTAAAAGGGAAAAATGAACAAGTGCGAGTCTGAAAAGATACTGTTATGGAAATAAAAAGATCAGAGTGGGCTTTGCGCACGTTTCAGTAGAAAAAAGATTCACGAGAATTTCATAATGTAGTTCCTCGCATTACGGTACCTCCTCAGTCAAGTTATGGCTCATAATTAACAGCAAGCGAGAGTGCGGCTTAGCAGATACGAAAGAACCTTGACCTACCATATTTCAACCAACTGTTACGAAAATTAAAAGAAATACCGTCAGAAAACTAAAGGGTCATATTGTCAATATAGTAAACCACCATCACGAGCAGAGGACAAAAGAGGCACGTGGCACTGATCCGGGCCAAACAGGGTCGGAATGACCCACACAAATGCAAAAAGTATATCGCCATTTGGTCCAAATCTCCGTAATTTCTCTGAGTGAAGGTACTGGCAAGCTCAAGCGCAGCAGACGCCGCACGTGTAATATAAGCGGACGTCACCCTAAACGAAACCAGCAAAAAACAATCAAGAAGATTCACCTCCACAAATTTAAATGACAAGCTTTGTTAGCGCGTCTAGATAATTTTCACGCAGATTTTATACAGAAATTTTCCAACTATAGACGTGGGTTTTGTATGCGAGACAAAGCTACACTGTACACTCATGCTTATGCTAGATAGGTCGATGTTTACGAAACTCACCTGAGGTAAGTTTCCTTATCGTTATGATCATCCAAAGGGGATTTTTATTCAAGAATGCATTGACGAATATTGTTCCTTTGTGTAAAATGGATTATGCACTAAAAGCCGAGCCCCTCAATTACGTGAGCGAGGCTGAGACGGGTTGAGAGAAACCGATATTCAAATTGTGGGGAAATTATCAAGACAGCGTCGAGGTAAAGCAAGCCAAGTATCGAGCAGAAATTATACGGAGCTTCACGTGAAAATCAAGAGCTTTGAAACGCAAAAAATACGGTTATAATTAACGAAAAAGGTGACGGTGAAAATTTCCAATGTAAAACGAAAATTAGTTGAAGATGAAATAAGATGTTTGGGAAGCAGGTAGCTGCAGAGAGATTTTCATAATCAAATTCATTATAGCGAATCAAGTACTTTGAATAAATCAAGTTTATCTGATCACATAATAAATTTGAAACAGTTTGTCGACAATTTAAAAGAAGTTTTACTTAAATTCTGTGCGGGAGGAAATTAAATCTACGCGTAAAATCAGAAAAAGATCCTAAAAACACTATTTAATACCAAGCATTTTTTCCTTGCTTTAATCGTTTTTTATATTTATTTCATTGTTAACGAGATGCGTCAGAGACTCTTTCCGCCACTAAACCTTCAGATCTGTTTCATGAGGCTGACAGATGAACGCGTGATCGAGCCATCAGGGTCACGAAGAAAAAAATTGAAGTTAGAGCAGCGCATAACAGAAGGTGTTCGTAATTAGCTCCTTTATTGGGGGAGAGATGCAGCCTCGACTGACATACCCACTGAACAACAGGCATTTCCGCCTCACGCCAGATCAGCGCTCCAGCAAGCTTTTCATCGTGTCTTCAAAACCATTCATTTTCTGGGAGTCAGGACCTTGTATCAAACAGATGTTTTCCAGCGTAAAGTGAGCGACGCAGCAACAACAAATGACGTCTTTCCAGCATAAAAAAAACATGTATATAAAAACTTTCTTCTGTGGAAGTTTGTGAGTCAATTGATTCATCTTTCAATCTCTTGCGTTGGGGCCGAACGAGTAAACAACATAATCAATATTGCTCTTACTGAGAGACTCCGATAAACCGACACATAGGAACTGATTGACATATCTGAAAGGCCCGTTAACATCTATCCTACGAATGAAATCGCAAGATCATGTGTGGCAACAAGCGAAAAATGATACGACATAATTTCGAGAGGTGCAAGCAGGAAGCTCGAAAGACACTGAATGGCGTATTTCCTAGCTAAGACCAAATTAACGAGTCCAGGTGTGTAACATGGCAGACATAGTAAGACAACGCCTGTAAAAACAGCAAAATAAGATATCAACCGAAAATTTGAAAGTATAAACAACGCGACATCACCGGGAAGTGTTGCATTAATATGTAGCAAGCTGAAAATAAAATGGGCAAGCCAATTGAAAGTCGTGCACGAAGATATCTTAGCCAAGACAGAACTACATTTCGAAATGGCGAAAAAGAAATATTCAGAGATGAAGGTTTTACCCCGATAATGAGACATTCTGTTATGTATATATAACATCGTGGCACCTAAGGATTGTATCTTTATTCAGACAGGCATAAAATTAATTTTTCAAGCTCGCAAATGCAAAACGCAATCAATTATATAACATTTTTTTCAGGACATTCTTTCTCATGCTAGTTTTATAACAACTATCAGTGGCTTGATCCAGAACGCAAATTCAAAACACTACACAGCATTTCAGCGAATGACAACTAATCGCTTTCAGACGTGCGAGTCAACACTTGGATACATATAGTTACAGATAGTGGATACACATGTAATCCATGGATTATTTGTAAAATTTGAAAGACTTCCGATCACGAGTAAATGTGACCGCTGCCGCAGGCTCAAAAGCACGAGTAAAACGAGGAAGTGAGGCTATGACCCTCACAGAGGTACGCACGAAGAGGTCACCTCAGACACGCTTGCATGTTATCGTGTGTGGGGAGACAATTGTAAATTAGTCGTCGTAATTATTTAAGTTTGGTAAACAGATTTTGAATCTATTTTTGAAACTGTCTTTGTCACTCAAGGACAGGTTCCATAAACGTATATGCCTGCATATATACGTATAGGTACGTTCCATAAACGTATATGCCTGCTGGTCGGAAGTAGCAGCAGCAAGTACTGGTATCAGGAGATGGTAGGAAGCGCTGGTCGGAAGTAGCAGCAGCAAGTATCAGGAGAAGGTAGGAAGCGCTGGTCGGAAGTAGCAGCAGCAAGTATCAGGAGATGGTAGGAAGCGCTGGTCGGAAGTAGCAGCAGCAAGTACCTGTATCAGGAGAAGGTAGGAAGCGCTGGTAGGAAGTAGCAGCAGCAAGTACTTGTATCAGGAGATGGTAGGAAGCGCTGGTAGGAAGTAGCAGCGGTGTCGCGCAAGGTGCGTTGTAACGCGAGTAGAGCTGCGACAGCTGGCGCGAGCACTGGACCGTGAACGTCGCTACCAGGCCGAGTGGCGAGGCCAAAAATTTCATTCGTACATCTATAATTTAAAAAAAAAACCAACTTCATAATAATATCTATTCATATTCGTAGAATATTAAAAAAATGGTAGCAGAAGTTATAAAAATACCAATTCATTATCCAAAATCTCATATTACCATCAAAGTTATAGTTGAATGAGCAAATGGTTATTAATATATTTACGACTTAACACGTATGCTCCCTGTAAGTATCATTTAGAGTTCCACTGACAACTCATTCGAGGTCTTCATCTAAATTTCATAACTACTACATGTTCAAGTATCGTTTACTCGCAAAGTCAAGTTGATGCGACGCAGGTGCATCGTCATCTGAGACACACTCCTGACGACAGAACAAAGTTGCACACAATTTGGCATTCCCCATTTCATGCGCATTTAAACTTCATCATAATTTAAACTTAATCTCATGTGCCTAAGAATTGCATTTGACGTATCCATTCAAACTAAGGTCAAAAACGTCCCTATTCACGTTTGAAGGAGGAATGAGTACTTACCGATATTAGTACTCACCGATGTATGTAACTACCGATATTATATAGTACCTATAGATGTAAGTACTTATCGATGTAAGTACTTATCGATACNTAAGAAAAGGTCCCCAACAAACATTGAGAATCTTAAGGTGGTGTGCCAAGAAGAATGGTATAAAATACCAGTCAGCATCTGCAAATCATTGGTCTAGACGTATAGAAATAGACTGGTATCTGTTGAGCTGAATAAAGGGTATTCAACCAAGTATTAAATTAAAATAATGCGGATTTATTGTTTTGTACGAATACTTTTTTCACCCGAAAAGTGAATGTTGCATTGTTTTTTGTTGCATTGAGATTTAATTTCTTTTGATAGTATTTTTGAATACTATGCGTCTCTATATATAATTTAAATCACTTTTCCTGTTAAGTTTGTGTACTTACATACATTAAAATACGATTTTTCAAGTGTACGAATATTTGTTTCCCCCCACTGTAACTACTTACCGATATTAGTGCTTACCGATCGATATAAGTAGGTACTTAACAATACAACTTTCGCCAGCCGTTGAAAAAGTAAACCTTTAAAAGTACGACGGCCTGTGATCAGCGAGGCAAGCACGCTGGGAATGAATTTAGATAAGAATTTCAAGAGCGACGTCCTGCCACATGAAGGCATCCTTACATGAGGCGCCTCTGCCTGACGCTCATCAACGACACCATCAGCCACTAAGTGTAAGCAACAACATCACCTGAAAGATTTTTATACGATATTGGCATCATTTCCTTGATACGTTATGCCACGACTAAAAATAAACAGCTATCGTGAATAAGGGCTGATATAAATACAATATCTAAAATATTCCGTCTGTTTATTAGTTACTATTCCTCACTTTACACAAGTGTAGAACTGTAATACGCTCACATCAGCGAGGAGGTTTAAAGGCGTGAGTGAGATCAGACTACCAAGTTCCCCGTAGCAGCAGGGATCGAGGTAATGCGCGACACGGCTTATGAATTAAAGTCTAGCGTGGGCAGTCGCAACTTTATGTATGATAGCTCAAGGGGACAGCACCAGTTAACTAGGAGCGACTTCACCATAGAATTCCACTCAATAAACCCGCAGAAGTAGAGCAGCAAAAACGCCTTGGGGAATGGCAAGAGAAATGCCATTCGCTCTGCCCAGATTCAACCGGCTTTTAACGCTCGGAGAGAAAAAACGTCGGTATAAACTTGAATAAAATATAAGTAACAAAATCGCGAAAATAGTCGCATCATTTGTATAGCTAACTAAAGCCATAAAATGGTAGGTATAATTGAATAACAACTCTAAGAAAACCGGAACATATCCAGATAAGCCTTATATCAAAACGATTTTACTTGAGAGATAAAAAAGTTAAAGGCAAAAAGTTTGCCTTGTATGCACAATTTATGATTTTATGAATGCTGATAACACTTGAGGCGAAATACGTGAGAAAGAAGCAGGCAGCACTCCAAAACAGGCACACACACTTGCAGCGGTGGAGGCAGCTGCAGCAAGGAATGAGCTGCACACAAAACCTGTCAAACCAGAGACTTGAACCTGGGAGACTTCCAGGTGCAGAGAATATGGTGGGCACTCCACCCACACCTGCTACGCAATCTACGCATTGCCCACTTTATGTTTGCGGCCTTCATGTCGAAAATAGATACGAGTTTGTAACTCCGTCAGCTAATTACTGCCAGCTCTTCAAGCTAAACCCACCAATCACAGGTGAGAAATCGGTCGTTATGTGTATTTAGGCCGCTACGTGTACTTGAGCGAGTCCTGGTAGTGCGTCTAATAGACTTTTACAATGAAGGTCGCAGTAGATGAGCTTAAACCTGAGACAAACATAAGAACATAATCACATAATACCAAAATATTAATAACAATTAATCGATTTGACTGTAGTGGTGAGTGTCGACGGAGAGACGACCTACCAACTATATAATTAAAATAAGTTTCACTAAGGAATAACAAGAAAATTGTAAACTAAAATGAAACATGCATAACTGCCTACCTTAAGTGACCATAACAGTATGGGAATATTTCAATAATTTCTTGAGAGTCTAAGTGGCAATATTACTCAATAATATTGCATCATGATAAAAGCCAATGGGTGTATTTTGCAAAATGACTGCAAAAATGCTATAAAATACCGTTTAGTCACATACAAATATATTCTTTAGGTTCAGATGTCATTAAAGAACTTACGTCATGACCTCAAAGGGTCTTTTTACGATGTCTGCACAAGAAACGTTATCTAGACCTAATGGCACCTGAGTCAGTTCTGGGTCCTGAACGTTAAGATATCGTGCCGCATGATAGAACGCCAGAGACTACCGAACATCAGAAAGTTTTCGTTTTTTAATAATGCTACTTTTGTGTTTGAAATTATCACATGATGCGGATGTGATTTATTTGGTATATGTATAGGTAACATCATTAGTTTATTTATGGTAAAGCCCTTCATTTAGACAAGTTTGGTTAAAAATGACACAATTTTTATTAAGACCTTATTGAGAGTATAGTTTATTCATCATTATTAATGAAGCAATGTTCTCCGGTATCTAACAGAAATCCGATTAGAGCTGTTGACCGAGCTGAACTCAAGCTTATACCATTTTTGAATAATCTGTTTAACTTCACGGGGTAATTATGAACGTAATCAAAACGTATACTATAAATTCAAAGCGTTTAAAAAGCTGTTGCCTTACCGACATTCAACTAACTGGATGAGCAAGAACGACTTTTAGGCTTTATAAAGGTACGATAAAAAACAACCTAAATTCAATACAACTCTGCTGGATTTTAGTAATAAAAAATCTCGGTGATATACCGTAGCTGCCACGAGCGAAACCAGCTTAGCCACACCAAGAACTTGGCACAGTTATCACATCGGTAACGCATTTATGCCTCTTATCGGCTACTGAACATTAAATCAAACAAAACTGCACGCCGAGGAAACAAACTTGACAATATTAGGAGGCGTAAAAAGACTTTAAGGTACGTCGCATCTCAAAACAGGTGGAAATGTTCGTGACAACACGCAACATCTACGGGATACGGCAAATTAAAGCGTGAAAACACAGTAAAATTTAAAAAATATAACTCAGTACTCACTGCATTGAGTGACAGAGAGCGCATTTTCTCGTCGACGAAAACCTGAAGTGACGGACGGACAGACAAGGCGGACGGACATGACGAGCACACTAGCGCGTTTTTTCCATAAATGAGAAAATGCGCTAAAACATAGGAAAGATGTTTTCCTATTTTAAATAGATGGGAATAAGCGCTGCTGGATTTAGATTATCAGCATTAGAAGAGACTTTCAATAAATAATCAATTTTCAAGTTATCCATGCACGCAAAACACTAATAAAAACTCAAAGCTTAATCCAGACCACAAACAATAAAAAAATGGTTAAGCCGAAGCGCGAAACAATGACGTCATAAATAACACATAGCGGCACGGTAAACATGAACGAGGGGACTATGTATAACGATAAAAGAGCTACATAGAATTCTATGTAGGGCCCTATGCCCTACATAGAATTAGGGGCACGGACTTATGAGTAGGAATTTTAAGAGAGGTAGGAGCATAGCCCCGCAGATCACTTTAAGGTTCACAGCTGTCTCAGGTCCTGCCTGATAAGCCCTATCGCAGCCTTGGCACACCACGCTGTCTATGAAGCTCTTTGCGTCACAGCGACGCTGTCTCTGCGCAGTCACACTTCACACGCTAATAAATAATGTATACATGCAGCGCACATATAGACAATATTTCACTTCATCGACGTATAAGCTTCTCTCATAATTTTTTTTTTTTGCCAACGATGACATCTTTACAACTTATTCCGATCATCCGTCTCGACACGTAGAGCAATAATAATTGATTAATCCATTGCTATAATATGATTTGGAAAGACATTAACAATAAAAAATTATAAAAGTTTTGCAGGAACGATTGAGTTATACAATAAATAAGTAGAAATATATTCGTCGGTACAAATTTTGAGAAGTAAATTACAGAAACGGTGCAGAAGTGGCTTTCCAAGATCCTGGGCTGCCAAAAAAACACGCTAAGTAAAGTCGCGGCCGATTTCTCGTCTGTGATAGGTGGGTGTAGCTTAATAAGCTGTCAATGATAGGCTGACGGTGTTACAAACTATTTTTGATAGCACGGACTCGGATCATATGCACGGCCAGAAGGCCTAGTGAACGTATGCAGTCATTTGCATGAGAAACTCGGCGTGACAGCTTGCACGCATTCACGAGAAAGTCTTACGCAGCGACATCTGCGTAGCTCTTACCTCGTAAGGTGCTTTTTACGATTGTAATCATCCACAAGACAAAAAAAAGTCCAATGTTTTTTTATGTACTCAAGTATATCAGTTTTGGTCCGCAAAATTTTCTATAAAATTGCTCGCTAACTTATAATTCATATCTGCTACTAATCCGTACGCTGAAGCACGGCGCGTTCGATGAATGAAGATCATCATTAACCAGTCTCCACAATTAGTGTTGAGATTAGTGTTGGCACAATTAGTGTTGGCAACAAAAAAATTCTCAAGTTCAAGAAACTTAAGAGTACAAGCGTGAAATCTTACATGAAAGTGGCTCACTTCTAGAAAGCGGACCCCGAAAGGATAACATTGCCGTGAAGCTACGAACTAAACACACACGAGATGCAAGGGAGAACCAGGCAGGACACGGACAGCATTAAAGAAGCTCGTTTGTTTGCAGCAACCTAAACATTGCGTCGCAATGATTATAACACAAAATTACGTTTTTGAATCTTGTAAATACCCGTTTTAATCCATTAATACATTTTTCATGTCTTGTATTTTTTCTCATATTCAAATTTATTCATAGTTACCCCCGTAAGTAACGTGGTTCCAAATTTCTCTTGTACAAGACGTCCCGATAATATCTTCGTAGAATAATAATAATATTATTAAATTATATTATTATATTATCATATTATGATAATATAATTATAATATATTTGATTTATTATATTATATTAATATCAACAATATATTAATATTATTATAATAATAATATTAATAAGAATATATTATTATATTCTTATTATTAACAAGAATAAGCGTAAAAGCGCTCTCGTGCATCCATATTCTGCAGCGTGTGAACTAAGAGTTCACAAGGACAATATCTGTAAATGAAGCTAAAAATTCTAATATTTGTCACTGGTCATTACCTTTTCAATGCAACCAGAAACTGGCGAGACTTCACGTCTTTCAAAGTGATCTCAAAGAGCCAATACCGTTCGATTGTTCTCGTTTGGCAAATTTCAAACTCAAATTGCAGTACAAAGCAAGCAGCGTCGTGGTCATCTTTAGGAGCGACTTCATTTAGGTTGAATTCTAATGTAAAAGATGTGCTAGCAAGATCAGACCGCCACCCACTCAACTTGCACGGAGAAGCGATTGCAAAAAGTTTCTATGGAGATGTAAATACATCAGACATTCACCATTCAAGCTCAAACAAAACCCGCCAATTACAGGAATTGGAACGCGCATAAATTATTGTCATGGAACGAACTGTATAATGCAAAAAATCGAGCTCTTGTCTCAGAATTCTCAAGATGGAATGAAAGAGACGGTAACTTTCACCGGGAGAAGCACCGAACGATGATCATTTCACTCTCAATATCCAGAATAATTTTTTTAATTTCCACATCCAAAATTTTGTGCACGTTAAGGCAAGAAAAGGCTAATACTGCAGCCGAAGAAGCACAGAAATATTATTAATTGTCGTCATGCGTGAATTTTTGCATGTGAAGTAGATGACTGAAGCTGCAGTGGCATTAAAAATTGCAGAGTAGCGGTAGCGGTAGTGGCAGTAGGCATGGCAGAGCAGCGGTGGCGATAGTGGCTTTAAAAAGGACAAAGCAGCGGTAGCGGTAGTGGCAGGAGGCATGGCAAGGCAGCGGTAGTGACAGGAGGCATGGCAGAGCAGCGGTAGTGGCAGGAGGCATGGCAGCGGTAGTGGCAGGAGGCATGGCAGGGCAGCGGTAGTGGCAGGAGGCATGGCAGCGTATGCAGAGGCCAGTGCCAAGAGGTATTCCGCCTACACGCTCTGCATGGGGGCGCCGCTTCACAGGGCGGAGACTAGCTGCAAACGCTTTGTGTATCAATAATTAATGGCCCAGTTCATGCATCATAAATACAAGTGAATAACACGAAATTTCTAATTAAAATTACCGAAATTTCTACTGAAAAGTCGATAATCCCATTGACACAATTACTTGGGGACTTAGATACGAATAATAAAATAGAACGGGAAATGAACTTCCCACGTCCTTCACATCACAAGAATGCTACAACGACTTTCCATTTTATCACAAGGAAAGCAGATGATCAATAATGAATAAAAATTTTAATGCAATTGATGATATATTGGCGAACAAGGGGGGATTCATTCATGGAATAGGCTTCATTAACCCTCTTCAGATTGCCTAATTTTGCAACGTTGCGATCGTACATTGATAAATTTCCACCTTATAGCTGCCCTACAGGAGCTCAGGTACAACAGTTATACGTACACTAATTGAGTGCACGGTTCCAACCCAATAACCGATGTTAGTGTCCAAATAACAGATTCCTGTCGTGATAAATTCTTTACTTGTGATCATGAAGCACCAAATTAAGGTCTAGTCACGCTTAGCACGATCAGCATACCTGAGCCGGGTGAGAAATTGACCCTAGCAGGACATGCCACTGAACACATCAAGGCTCGGGAGTCAACGCAGCTGTGAGCTCATTTATGGTGCAAGGTTGACATAACAGCAACACACGTACGGCAATGAGAAGTACCCCGCAAAATCATTAAACTAAAACACAATGGGTATTAAATTTGAATAGAATACTAAAATTTAGTAACGGGAAAATCAAATAAATTAATACTAAATAACTAAAATAGTGGAATAAATTCGAATATAATTAAATCAGGATAAAGTCGTTGCCGAACAAATGGAGTCGGGAATGGCAAGTTTAGGCACGGAAAACGCTCATGGAAAAATACAATAACCTCAAGAAAAATGCCAGCCATGACCCAAAAGAGGTTGTGGGAAACTAAATAATGGAAGTAGAAAAGCAGCAGTTAAGCAACCAATTTCCCACATTAGCCCAGAGTTCAAAGAAGAAAAGTACATCAACGTACACTCAAACAATGCTCAGCAAACCCTCACGTGTACGCACAGAAGCACGACGACGAGACAACACGCACACAGCAACGGCACTCCACCCTCGGCTGCGCTGCGCGCAACACGAACGCAACTTGCAGCGCTGGTGCAGCGCACACAGCAACGACACTCCACCCTCGGCTGCGCCGTACGCAACATGAACGCAACTTGCAGCGCTGGGGCAGAGCACACAGCAATGGCACTCCACCCTCGGCTGCGCTGTACGCAACATGAACGCAACTTGCAGCGCTGGGGCAGCGCACACAGCAACGACACTCCACCCTCGGCTGCGCTGTACGCAACATGAACGCAACTTGCAGCGCTGGGGCAGAGCACACGGCAACGGCACTCCACCCTCGGCTGCGCTGTACGCAACATGAACGCAACTTGCAGCGCTGCATGGGGCAGCGCACACGGCAACGGCACTCCACCCTCGGCTGCGCTGTACGCAACACGAACGCAACTTGTAGCGCAGGCAAAGAACGCAACACGCACGTTCACGCGAGGAGCTCTCGACATAATTTATTAATGCAGAGCCAACCAACCTCGCTGCATTGTTGCACGCAAGCTGCAAACAGTGACAGAAGCGCGAGTTCTGTGAAGCCGCCAAAATGAAAATATTACACACAAATAATGGTGATTGATGACATGGCATCGACTTCAATCGAGCCTGGTTATGTACCATGAATGATATAAGTGTCGAAATAGTCAGAATTTAATCGATGATAAAGATAAGGCAAAAATTGGTTACGTTTAAGAGAACGTACCAGGTGGAAACGCTAATTGTGAGCGGAACAGGACAAAAAGTCGACAGGAAATGCTGGAATTGTGGTCACGAAGCTCAACAGGTGCACAGTATCGAGACTACGAGAGCTGAATTGTAAACAGGAACTGGCTACTATGAATAGTGCTGAGGAAATTCCGCGAGAGAATAAGTCAGCGAAATATTTAAATTAATTGCTAGCATAAGATATCAGGGTCGTGTGACGACCGAAAATCTAATTATGCACAGTAAGGTTGGGACAAATAAGTTCTGTAAATGAGATGAATTTATTATGAAATAGAATTTGAAACGTTGAAATATAGGCATGAATTAATTGCAGTTGAATTATTCCGGTCCAGTGAGAATACATAAAATTAAACAAGGGATAAATAACTAGGTACTTCTAAACAGATGTATCAGCCTATCAAAGGCTGAAATAACATGCAAGTACATTGATTTTTTTAGAATTCACAATACACGATATACACTTAAGTCCATTTCAACGCACCCACGCAAATATATCGAAGTTGAGCACAAGATTATTTTGCTCACAAGTGCTTCACCAAGACAGCAAGCCGGAAGCATGATAACCTGTCGCTATCACTGATAATAAACACTGCGATAATCTATCAGTACTTTCCGCTAGCTCCCCTGGTTCCAACTTTTTTTGCAATAAAATACGATTTCAATAAATTTACCGCACAAGAATTTTTTTACAACAATTACGCAGTAATTGAAGACAGAGACAAACAAAAACCCTAAGAACGGAACAATTGCATTAAATACCTAAATCACACAAGACGTTCAAGTAGTAGAGGGAAAATGAAGTCGCTGCGAAAAACACACTACGAAAAATGGCAGCGCGCCCGCTAGGTCGTTGCAGAGACCAGGCACTGAGGTCTTGTCACAAGTGCCTCGACGCTGAACTGTTTTTGGCAACTCAGTAAACAGAAAATCAGCAAAAGGAAATACCAAGCTTAGAGATAATGTACTTCCTTGCTCAGAAGGAAAATTTTGACTTTAATATAGAATTATACGGCCAGCATAGCAGTTTATCTGTACCTGACGCAATCGTCATGTTCAGTTTAATGATGAAGTAAAGATTTTTGAAGCCAAAAAAAAAGAAACTTTGCTTGAAAGATAGAATACTCGGTTGAAAATTCCGTGCTAGGGCATTATTCAGGTATTAGGAAGCCAAGCGCTATACCTACTCTATATAATATATGAACTCTCATGCTATAATTTCACCTGGTGAAAAAAAAAACAATGATCGTCGAAGTAGGAAAATATTGTTGGGAGCGAGCATATTGCCTCTTAACGAATTCAGGAAGAAATTTTAGCTTTCCAATGCGTCTTTTTTCGAAGAAATAACTGCGATGAAAGTAGACGGAAAGTTCTCAGGTTTGACCGAATTGATAATCATAAAAAAATTTGGTGAGCTGCCAGTTATCCACTATCCCCTACGGAAGGACTCGCTCTATCTGCCGAGCACTTGGTTAAGTACACCATAGAGGACGACACACAACAGCTTGTGTAAGCAAGAACCTGTTGACTCGAGTACAGACAGGCTGACGAGAACCTACCGAGTTCGCTCTCAAAGAAGCTACCGTAAAAAAAACGCGCCGGAGTGCCCCAATTTTCCGTGGAAGTCCACAATCAACAGAGACTACGGGAGGTACCTCTTCAAACAAAGACTTGAGTACCGAGAGACATGGACACAGTGAACGCACCAAGCGAGTAGCGATCCAAAGAGCAGATTAGATTAACACAGCCGCGAACTGCTCGCCTTTTCAAGTGCCCATCAAGCTACTTGTCGGGATAAACATTTCTCTTCAGAGACGCGGCCGGGAACGCGAGAAGACATTCAACAATGTAAGAACATCTCTCATTATTTTTCGCAGTATTAGGATACGCCCCTTTTGGGAATGATATAAATATATAATTAACCTTAGCAGTGAAGATGATGAATCAACAATTTCAATTCCGAATACGAACTAATCAATTTCATTGCCAAAGTCTATAATTCAGAATCGAATAAAATTATTACCTGGAGTACAAAGATGAGTAACACAGTAAACCAAGTCCCATGTCGCCTGAAAATAAAATGCACGCAAAATTGTAATTTTAGCTGTAATTTTTTAGTAACTAAGGGTAATTTACTTTAACTGTTTATTAGGCAAAATTTTTCATCTAATACGGTATAGAGAGCGGATTTAACCGGCAAAGTGAGATCTCTCACGCAGTAAATAGTTAGTTTCCAACCTTGCTAATGAGGATCAAATCATCTTTACTATTCAGAACAAAGTTGTAGAATTAATTAGTCGGCTAAGAGCTCGAATACAACGAGAGCTGATATGGCCGTGCACCAGGTGACGGGTGGACCAGAGATCGACGCCCGTCAATAGCATTCCGAAGTGATACAATTCAGGCCGCGACCTTACAACATCAGCGGCGGCTGCTGCTGCGTCGCGCGCTCACAACTCGCGCCAAAATTTCGCTCAACGAGTCCAGTCGGTCAGAACAAGGACGAATACGAGGCTTAACTTTTCAAATTCTTTCTTCTTTTTGAGAAACAAATAAGAAACATTGAGTAAACAATTGAGAAAATTACGGCATTTTTAGTATAAATTACACAAAAACGAGAGCCGTTAAATCGTAAAACACTTAATGTTGCTAGACGCATGACCTAAATAATGAAAAATATGAATAAAAATTTGAAGCGCCACGATAATACAACACGTACTCAATAATCCGTCAAGGTTTAACGCGAGAAATTATGGAGCTGAGCTGGAATGAGAACAAGGAGCGTGGAAGTCGTCCAACATTCCTGGCTGCTGGAACACCTGGCACTGAGCTGCAGCTCTTGTGAAAACATCGCTGATTTATCGGTGGCCAATGAGTGGACCACGATACTTTGGTGGTCAGTGTGTATACCACGGCCTATCGGTGGTCAGTGTGTATACCACGGCCTATCGGTGGTCAGTGTGTATACCACGGCCTATCGGTGGCCAGTGAGTGGACCACGATACTTTGGTGGTCAGTGTGTATACCACGGCCTATCGGTGGCCAGTGAGTAGACCACGACACTTTGGCGGTCAGTGTGTGTACAATACGGCCTATCGGTGGCCAGTGAGTGGACTACGGCCTGTCGGTGGCCAGATGGTGGACCACGGCTTTCGAAAGTCAGTGTGTGAACCACAAAATACAATAAAATGCATAAGCAAGTCTCACCTTTTCGTTAGCGAAAAATTTCTGTTATAGGAAATAATTTACAATAAATTTCGGACCTAGTGTGATTCAAACCCAAACATAGGTCCGATCAAAATGAAGGTTGCGCGTGACTTTGTAATAGTCAGAAGATTTATTCTGACCAGCAGGAAGAAATTTATTTCTGAATGTCGTGAATAACTTTTGAAACTATAATAGGCAAACACAATTCTAAACTAACAGATTTCGAACCTTGATAAATACCTGCGATATTAATAGAAACGGCCCATAAAAATTTTTATAAAATAAAAGCCACGATAGAATTACACAACGAGGTCTACAACTCTAAACAAATACAAGAAAAATATAGAATATGAACCTATTTATCCACCATCTTGCAATAAGAATAGGTAAGATGGTTGAATTACGTTCGCAGGGATGAGCCAAGTAGTGAAATGTGAAGAGAATGATCGGAACCTCAGCACAATATGTCATTAGCACGATAAACAATGGGAAGACTTACGCGAGAAACAATGCGGACACTCAACCGCTTACTTCTTGAGTGAATCATCCTGATGAGACATACGCCTTTTCACAGAATAGAAATACAAAAGATTTGTTATATGATATAAGGATATATGATTGAAGCAGATAATTACAGAACTCATAGGGTATACCTATGTAACCTATGTGAATATTAGAGCGCTTGGTTGTTATCGGTTAAGTAGTAATGGAATAATGACAATGTTTATATAACGTTCCATGAAACATATTAACGGAGGATCAAACGAAGTATTATGCAGCTATAGTATATTTAGTGACAGGCGACGAACAATGCACGTCTTCCATAATATTAGAGCGGAACTAGTACATTTCAGTCGAGCGATACCATCATGTAGCCAAAATTATCACGACTTATCTCACTTATTGTAATAACCTGGAACATAGCCGGAAAACGTACCCGATCGTACTAGAAAAGCCATTTAGACCGCGATAGTACTGGAACTAAAACACCCGATCAAGACGAACGATCGTAATGACGCAATGGTGAAACTTGGTTCCCTCTAATCAGCAATGACGTGTACATGAGAAGGTAATTGAGATGTGTTAGCAGACGACACTTCAGCAGCAGAAGAATCAGCAACCAAGATGTATGGACGAACGGATGGGGTGCCAGCCAGGCTATCAGGTGTGATGAGCCTCATAGCCGACGGCATCAGGTTCAGGGTCAGCTTCACTGTCGCATACCTTCATGCCGCTTAAGAGTACTCGGCAACATCATGCGACCAGCCTGTCTAAAGCTGCCTTTCGTGTCAACACCTCACGGCCACGACGTGTTCCCTTTCACCGCTTCAACAACACTCGAAATTGACTACGAATTTTCAAATGTGGTTGATGTGCTCGGTGTTTCCAGGAACTGAACTGCAAAACGCCGTGCATTGGGAAAACTGTACCTCAGACGTGAAGTAGCCTGACTACCTACGTCCGTTAATTGTTAATGTAGACGGTAGGATGGCCTGCAACAACAGGGGGAAAATTGCGCGGCTGCAGGACGGCCTGCAACAACAGGTAGGTGGCATGACTGTAGGACGGCCTGCAGCAACAGCAGGTAGGTTGCATGACTGTAGGACGGCCTGCAGCAACAACAGGTAGGTTGCATGACTGTAGGACGGCCTGCAGCAACAACAGGTAGGTGGCATNGTGTGTAGCGTCACCTATACAACACAGCACCGTGTGTAGTGTCACCTATACAACACAGCACCGTGTATAGGAGCGTCACCTATACAACACAGCACCGCGTGTAGTGTAACCTATACAACACAGCACCGTGTATAGGAGCGTCACCTATACAACACAGCAACGTGTATAGTAGTGTAACCACTACAACACAGCCCCGCGTATCGTAGAATCAGCAAAATCGATCAGAACAGCAAGTTTGGCAACAATTAAGTCGCGGTGCCCAGTCAAACAATCAATTCTGGTATACGTCAGAAAAATAAGAAAATAATGTCCCAGAACCGATAAAACTCTTTTCATCGGCTCTACATATCTTTTGCTACAATTAAATGAATAATATGGCAACTTGTCTTGAATATTTACTGTCGGTGCGCCATTTGCGTATCAACGAGCTAAAGATAATCGTTTTTTTTTTGTCTCTTGTAAATGAAAACCAAGTAAAAATAACATAACGAGTGAGAAATTACCGTTAACTTAAACTAAGGTACCTAATCAAAGAAAAGTTAATAGTTCAGTTGTTCAAAAAAGGTAAATAATATCGTAGGCTAATAAAAATCAACTGGAATCAGAGAAAAAACTCATTTTCGATAGCAACGGAGACTAATATTTCTCACACGCACTGGTTGATATAAGGCGACTCAATGGTAACTAATATATGTAACAAACCTGAGTAAATCGTGGTCCACATTTAATGAATAAATTAGAGTCATCAGACCGTCCCGCAGCGGGGCAGTGAGTGGGCGTCTAAGCTACGACCGATTGAATACTCGACAAGCACGTAATCGACTGAGACAATAACATCATATATATTATTTAATGTAAATATATAAAATTCAAACAAGATGACGGAAATATTATCCGATTTTTCCATGAAAAATACAATAGCAGAAGCAGCGGCAACCACAATCGCAGAGGACCGTGGTACCATATAAGGTAAGGCTGCGCTGGGTGTGCCAAAAGCAGACCCATGCAGCATACAACGCACAACGAGGTGGGAGGGGGACAGGTTGCCCGACGTACGGAGCGGCACACACCTACACCGATGCATCACAAAGGCACACTGAATGCCAGCAACTCTCCAGCGGTACTCGCTGCAGCGCCAGCGGCCGAAGCGCTAATTCATATACGAACTGCTTTAGTGACAACTGCTAACAGTAGCACGTAAAGCAAATAGTGGTGTAATGTTTCCATCAGTAAAAAATAAACTACGGCGCACCGAAAACAACACGAATTTGAACACCAAAAATATCAAACAAATACGATATCGCAGGATTAAACTCACAAATGAACTTTCTCTTTATTAAAAGTAGCTTGTTGAACTGCTTATTCCCGTGTAAAGACTAATTTCAAACTGGAAAGGAAGACATTGTTAATATTTAGGCTCCAGGCAAAAAAGAGTGACCAACCGAAATTTTCGAAGCAGAAATAATATAACAATTAAAAATATTCTGTATAATTATTATTTTTATTCACGCTACTCCTATTACATAAGCAGACGCGCGATGTCTGGGTTCTCAGACGCTGTCTCGAAGGCAGTTATTGTTCATCCCAATTCGAGGCAGTTAACCCATATCATGGTAAATAACCTCCAGTGGATAAACTATACATTTTGTGGAACAATAATTTCAAGTTTACAAACCGTTTAATTTGGACATAAAAGTCTAATTTTTGTCAGAAAAATGAAAGGGTATAAGAGGTGGAAAAAGGCAAGAAGCCAAACGTCGATTAACGCTGAATAATCAAAACATTAAAATGAAAACGCATGCACACTCACCTGCGTTACTCATACAAACTCAGCTTTCGCGTCTCAAAATGATTGATTTAATAATATATAATTCATCAGAGGTAGACTGCAAATACCCAACTCAACCTACGTCAATAACCAATTACAAAGAATCAACGAACGGGAGAATAAATCAATAATTTTGAACACCAAGATTGCATTCATTAGTTTAATTTCATAATCACGCCAAGCAAGCACGTTGAGTAATGAGGTACCGGTTATGGTTATTCACGAACAAGGTATTTGGCTCTTTAACCTGAAACAGCACTTTTCATTTCCAAGATGTAATTTTTGGGCTGAGCAAGACTGAATTTATGAATCTATCATGAATACATGAACGACCTATCATAGACATCTATACAGCCTGACGCTAGGTACTCACCCTAAGCCGAGGCCGTTTGAAGACATTGGATTCCGTGGTTGGAGTCGATGTGCTGAAGGCTTTGCCATCCGCACTAACGGGCGCCGAGGGTTCTTTCCATTTTTGCTCCTGGCGAGCCACGTTTGACGGAATTTTAAAGCCGGACTTGTCATGACTCAGTAAAACACCGGACGTATTCCGAGTTACGCCTGCTTCTCGGTGCGCAGGATGAATATCCGAATCATCTAGTTTTCTATAATCATTTTCAATCATCAAAGAGGAATAAGATGAGTAATTATTCCTGACAGTTTCTGGAATGTTATTAGCGTCAGCTGAGTTCACTTGAGAAATTGAGTCATCAGGATCAATGAAACCAGCATTGAGTGGATCACTGAGAGTACACTCGGACTCGTCTAGAAGCGTTTGATCTTCAAGATAAAACTTTTGGTCTAAATTAAGAGCGTGTCGCTTCTTCCGGTCGTCAACAACACTTGGATCAGCTAAAGCTTGGTAATCTTTACGACGAGGTTTGTGCTTCCCGTGCAAGGAATCACAAGGGCCTCGAACAACGTAGTTCTCGTGATTCTCATGGCTTTCCTGCGTGGAACCACAGATCTTTGGCTTAAGTAAAGGTGGTACAGAAATCTTTGGTGGAGACATGGAATTGTTTGCAGTGGAATGCAAGGACGGGATAAAAACTTCGGACGGCGGAGATCGTACAGTTCTGATCACATGAGGCTTGGCACTTTGATGCAGAGGTTTCTCACGGAGAGCTGAGCTCTCAAGACCGAGCTGCAGTAGCGAACTCTGCATCACGCTTTGCCTCTTCATATCATCAGATGCATTAATTAGATTTTCTTTATCACATTCTAGAGTAACATGACCGTCTCTATAGCCAGCATCACAGTTAGCTCGAGATACGAGGTAACTCACACGCGGAGGCACTTGCGAATTTTCACTTAGAGATTCCTTAAGATTAATAATACTGCTTTGGTCATGTTCAGGTTCTAAAGAATTAAATTTGGCAATAAGAGACGACACAGACGCAGCATTCCCCTTACGCTTAGAGATACTATGATTATTAGACGACACATTTATTTTCTCATTTAAAACACTGGAAATTAAAGTGCTCATGTTTTCAATTAAAGTGCTCATGTTCATGTGCTGCAGGCTCATGTTTTCAAATTGAGTATTGATGACCTCAGAAGAAGAGGGAACGGAAGACAATGCTACAACATTGTTACGAGTGGCATCATCACAGAAATTAACAAACTTACTATCACAGGAGTTGTTTAGTTTTTCAACGCAACAGGGAGCGCTGTGATCAACAGCTGAGAGCTTCTGCTGGAGACAATCCTCTTTCAATAGACATTCATTTGATCTTAAGTTTATTAACGCTTTTTCAGCTGTTATGCTAGCAGGAATAGATGTTGGAATAATATAATCTGGCTGGTCAACATTACGATCTTCTTCAATTGATGTATCCTTGCCTAAATCAGGCCTAGTTGAATGATCAACTTTAGGTTTCTCAACATTGCGCGCAGGCAATTGTGGGCATCCATTTTTACCTGAACTGAGGTTGTCAGGCGAAGCAATGCTCGGGCAAGACACTCGGTCACTAGGTTTCTGTCTGCAATATGAATGACATTCATTGTTTGGAGAAGCACTAGGTTCACAAGTCACAGATATGAGTGGGATGGGTAGACTAGTAGTTCGTGATACTCCAACAGCTTTGAAGACGGACCGAGCAAGAGGTGAGTGTGGCGAGCTGTAGGTCCGGCTGAAGCGGCTCTGTGATGAAGTGGGTGTGCGCTGAGAGACTCCTGCAAGGGCAGCAAAAGGAGATCTAGGGGAATGAGGCAGGAAGAGGGGAGACAACTGAGACGGGTTCAGTGGAGATCCATAAGGAGATGAGCGAGGGGAATGTCTGGTGATGTTGTCACTGCTTGGCAGAGGCAACAACTCCCCATCCCCCAGTGGCTCGCCTGCAAAAATATAACACGAGTTACATTTTACTGTGAAATAAATACATGCAATTGAACTACTAAAGATAGGTATATAAAAAATGTTTGATGAACTTATAATGTAGCATTAATTGCCAGTATAAATTTGAGACCCAAGTAATTTGATGGAGGCATTTATGAAAGTATTCAGTAATGCTCTAACTGAAGCAATTATCATAAAATGGTACTTGAGGTCCAATTAATGCAATGGAGTTATTTGTGTGAGCATATAATAGTACTGCAATTATAAAGTCTAAATATCAAACTGTTGTAGGTACCTATTTAAGATTACACATATATATACAGTAAGTACTGTATCTAAATCATTTATAAATGAGACCATTGTAGTTGAAGGTCAGCTAATGAAAGCGGATTACATTTTTCAATTATTGACATAATTTTGGTGATGAAAATTCAAGATAGATGCTTGCTTCCAATCTGGAGAAGGAGACAATTTTCTAACCAGAAAGATCATATATTACAGATGAGTTTTATAACTAACCAACATAGAAAGGGTCAAACAAAAGGCCAGTTTCCTAGTTTAAATGCAATAAATTAATTCATTTATAGATTGATGGTAGATTTGGATAAAAACTACTTCCGATTAGCATAACTTGGGAAAGTTCAATTTCTAGGAATGCACATTAGAAGACAATAATAGTAAGGAAATTACTTATTAGATGTAACAGTCTTCTAAATTTAAATAACTTAACTGTTAGTAATTACTGAATTAAAGAGATAACTTCATCCTTCTGTCTATCATCTGATTGAATTCTTCAACTCACCTTCTCTGATGGAATTCAACAGCAAACTAAAGTTTTGTCTCTCCCCAGGTTGTGATATGAACTCCCTAAAAAAGGCCTCAACTACACCATTCAGATCAAACACTTGCACTGGCACAGCCATCCTGTCACTCACATGAGTATCTTGTCAGTGGCAAGAAAAGACAATAAGACATAAGAAACACAATGCACAAGCTGGAATATTTTCTAAAAAGTACACTTATATAAAAATATCATGCCTTATATTTATATACCATCAAACGGGGTAATATGGGACGGGTGGGTTAAACAGGGGCAGTCATCCCTCATTTCGTAGAAATGTTGTAGCAGCTAAATTAATAAAAAAATTGCAAAACTAAAAAAGTGGCGTAAAGATCAACATTTTGGTATCTATGTAGCATGAAGCAAGTTGTAAAATCATACATTTACTACCGGTACTTCTAATTAATCACTGAAAAAGTGTGGAATGTGAGATTTTGAAAAAAGTCCCTCTGTCTAGGTCTGTAGCAAAAAAATATTTGCTGTATTAAAAAATTCGACTTACATAAAAGTTCCACATAGGTGTTGGCTTAAAAACTAAATCAACAGAATTTTCATATTTGTTCCAAAAAAATGGTGGCCATTTCCGCATTACATTTGCCTTGCTCAGCGAAAAAAATTTCACTTAACAACAGTTATTTCAACAAAAAATTAATGCATTGATCGTCAATCAATACAAAATTGTGCATAGAATGTCGTAGATATAATAGGTACTGCACCGGGTAACATAGAGTGAAAAGTAATTATCCTAAACTATGATTTACTACTCCTTCAAAAGTTATGATGGTTGTCACTAGAGTATTCCTTTCTGTTTTAGGTATGTTTTATGATGTTTTTTTTTTTTGTAATAGTGAATTAAAATGGTGTGAAATTACAAGCCTTCCTGTAAGCTTACATAAACAGAAAAGTGCTATAGGTATGGCTGCTGATATGAAGCTTGCAATGGACAAGGTCGTTGTCAATGCTCAATAGCATGTTCATGGATACGGTAATATCACATCAATATACGGTAATGTATGGATATGGTAATATCATATCAATAAAGGAAAACTGAGTAAAAATCACAGAAAATTTTATTTATTCTACATCTACATCATCTACAAAGGAAGAGGAGGACTTCACTTTACTTTTAGCAATGAATGAGTACACTTTGCATGCTTCAAACATTTTAGAATTAGTTTTATTTCAAGTGTCCCGGATTATCCCATTCCCAGGGGAAATTTGGGACACTTTTATTTTGCATCTGGCACCTGACAAATAGCATATGGAATTTTTTCAGAGATGCCATTCAATAGTAATAGCAAAGAGCTATAAAATGAGCCCAAACTTGTTTATGAAATGCTTCATGGTAAGAAGTTATCAACAAAAAAAACTCAAAACCATCCCTTAATACCCTGTTTGATGGTACCTATATTCTGTACATAAAACATAAGTTATTAAACCAACTCTAGCAAATATTTTATGTAGCAGAGAAATGTATAGAACTTTCCAGAGCACCATATAGGTAGTGCTGCATGCAGTCAGCCATGACAGTGACGTCATGGTCACATAATTTTTCGCAAAGCTTCTGTTGAGTTCTAATCCTTCAGCTGCTCTGCAGTCTGCTATAAACTATTATGGAAGCAAGGTGTTCAAAGCTGGTGGTTGAGTCCTAATTATCCTATTTTGTTGTGAACATTATTATTGCGTTATTTTGATTATTGAGCTTTCTCTGGAATTCAAGTCTAAAGCTTTCCTGTATCATTTGCCAAGTTAGATTTAGTTCTTTTGCCAATTATAATTGAGCATACATGTTATTAGTGTCTGCCTTTTTCATTTCCTACAATCATTGTTTGCTTCTTTTGAAATGGTATACTATATGTTACCATTAACTGATTAATTGAAAACTTGAAAACAGTTTCTTCAATTTTTTATGTAATTGACATCAAGGATTCTCCTATTTTGGTTGCAGAGTAGAAGTTCAGTGTTGTTCAAAATTAGCTATTGCAACATGGTGAAGAATAAGGAAACCTGGACAAAGAACTTACTACACTTTCAAGCCATGTCAAGAAGAGGCAATGCAGCAATTTATGAAGAAATCTTGAGCAACCAAAGTCGCATGCCCCTGAAAAACCAGGTCATTGAACACTTTAAATTTCTTGAATCCACCGCCAAAGAACTGAGAGAGAGGAACGGAGGTTTAGTTGCTGAAGAGCTTAAATGCCTACGAACCAAAACATTGAACTCCCTTCATGTATTTGATCAAGCTTTTTGTGCAAATAGAATAAGAACCTCTACAAACTGCTAATTGAGAGCAAAGGTCACATTGGTTATTCAACTGGCAAACCTGCTAGTGCCAATACAATCCACCCATCCAAGCAAAAGAGAGAAATGGAAGTGACAGTGTCCACAGACTCTACACTTTACACTAAGAGCTTTGTGTGACCTGATTGTTCGGAAAGTAGCATTGGCTCATCTGAAAACACAAGCGACAGCACTTGGGAGGATGACAATGCAGAGTCAAGGGGCAAAAGGAAGCATAACCCAACTGGCATTGCAAGACGTCTTGTTAGAAGCTCAAGGCTATTGTCCCACAGAGCGACAGTGGTGTGCACAAGCTTTCTGGCAAGTGATTGAAATTCCAACCCCATGTCAATCAGCAATCCGTAAGGCTCTCTACCACAGAACCCCTTGGGTGAAGACTGAAGAAACACTTGGTGAGCACGCTTCATCTGGAGAAGTGGAGCATACACTTTGACAGTAAATACATCATGGGCTTTGAATATCAGGCTGTGGTCCTCAAGAATGAATCTAAAGAAATTATTTTATGGCTCTAAAATTGAAAGATGGGAAAGCTCAAACAATCGCAGACAGACTCCAGGATGTGTTAAAATTCAACCTGTGGGATCAGTTTGGCGATTGTTGCTGACACAACAAGCGTGAATACCGGAAAGAAGACAGGCATTGTTTAGCTGCAACAAATGCTCGAAGAGAATGGTCACCCTAAACCCAAGTTCATCAGTTGTCAGCACCATGATCTAGACTGTGTTCCTCAGATTGTCATGGACGATGAGCTCCATGGGTGTACGACTCATCAAATATTGAGTATTTCTTTGTGCAGGATTTGATGAGCAATTATGATAATTGAATCACATGATACAAATCACAAACATCAGCAGTGTACACCAGAGCTATTGTGCCATTTTAGCCCTCCTTGTGTTCATTCTCATGCCAGAAACCTGAATCATGTTGCGTAAAATCTGTTAGTTCATTTGTTACTCATGGGTTGACCCTTGGTTCTGCAGTCAATTGTTTTGTGGTAGCTATTTTGAATAACTCTCTGAAGCTCTGAATGACTACCCAAAAGCTCTCAACTGCTTGAAGCACAGTCTAGATCACTGGAGAACAGATGACACTCCAATCAACACTTCTTGAAACAACCAGTGCTGCAAGTGAGCCATAAAAGTTTTGCAAGAATTGCACAACTCATGTTGCAACAGGGACAACCTCCCACTGAGATTCATCCTCTCTAATGACATTATAGTGAGTACGGTATTTGACATCTTGTACGTTTGATTATCCTATTTAATTTTGTATGCAATATGAACGTGATTTTTAACTTGTTTTAAATGTTGTATCTAGAAGCTAAAAAATAAAAGTTTCTAAGTCGTTTTAAGCATGAGATTTTTCGTCAAATAGCCGCAAATGTAATATTTTATTTAATCTTGAATGAAAGCTCATCAGATTATGATACAGGGAAACAAGAATGTAATGAAGTCATCACCCTAATCCATATATTACCTAATTATTGAAGTGATATTACCATATCCATGAACATGCCATTGAGCATTTACAACAACCTTGTCCACTGCAAGCTTCATATCCGCAGCCGTATACCATTTCTATTGAAGTTATGCATCTGTTAATCTGTAAGCTTACAGCCCTGAGGACAGGACAGCTTGCAATTTCACATCATTTTAATTGGGTCAAGTCCACTATAACAAAACTATAACAAAACTATAACAAAAAAAACCAAAGAACATACCTGAAAAAGAAAGGAAAAAATGATGGTGGAAAAAACTATAGCAAAACTATAAAAAAAACCAAAGAACATACTTGAAAAAGAAAGGAATATCAGACAACAATAAGATTTTTTGGAGAAGTAAATCATAGTTTAGGCTAATTACTTTTCATTCTAGGCTGCCTGGTGCACAATTATATCCATGACATATTGACATTCTGTGCACAATTTCGTAATGACCAATGATGCATTAATTTTTTTGACAAGTGAAATTTTTTTGGCTGAGCAAGGTAAATGTAATCAAAATTCTTTGCTGATAATCAAATTTTTTGTTACTAACTGGAGCCATTGGCTTCTTGCTAACCAAGGTTCTGCTGTAAATATGTTTTTAGGTGAATCCTTTATTACCTCAGACGCTCAAAGCAGTGTGGAATTCTGTATAGGTAATATATTCTCATGTCAATATAAGAAAACGTATCGAAAAACCAACCCTACCACCGTGTTACACCACCTTCCACTGCAATGAAAATTGATAAACTGAGCTCATTAGAAACTGCCGTGCATCTGAAATTGTGCGTGGTTTGAAATCCAATCCCGTGTTGCCAACGCTTAATCAAGTTAACTAGTCGTTTATCTGTAGGCTGGTGGACACATTTTTTGCAATGAATATGTTGTAAAATAAAAAAAAAAACACATCCAGCTTTGTAAAAAATTCTCACGATTGGACAACACCAACAAAGTTTTCGATATCACACAAAATTAAGAGATAAACTGCTACTCTTTCACTGCGTACGTTCACATCGGTGTTTTCTATGTTTATGTAGTATTACAAGACGGTGTCACACATACTTATGTTTTGGTTGTGTCTAGTTTGATTTCACATTAAATAGGTTTGATTCACATTCCATTCTGAGATTTAAATGATTGAAAGTTTTTTTAAATTATAAAACCCATTTATATGTTCCAGATTTGAATTTTTCCATTTTTTTGCCCTATTATGTTTAATTTATCTCAATAAATTCATTTCAAATTCTGAATGATTTCATCTGCCATCCCGTGTTTTCGAACATTTTGTGTCTTTTAGAAAATGTTTGTTGCTTAACATGGGAAACTATTTCATTATATAAAACATAGAGCACATCCCATATAGTGCATAAATAATACAATTTAATTTAATAAAAATTAATTTTTAATTTAAAAAATATAATCATATTTTTAATTCAACATTTTTCTAATAGAATTTGATTCTACAGCATGTACCATCTAGTGTAGGTATTAAATAATAAAATTTGATTTAGAAAAATTAAATTTCAATTAATTTTTTAATTTAATTCTACAGCTTCAACCGGTAAAAATGAGCATCATAGGAATGAAAGTAAAACTGTCATTCATACATCACAAATTGAATGACATTGGATGGATTTGATGGGTATTTTATTAATCCTATTTTATATAAGAATGGAAATGACGCTTCTATTTCAGAATGATAATGGAAATGTTCCTACTATTTCAGAAACTTTTCTTGAATACACTTTTGAAAACTTAAGTTCTGTAATCAATGGAGTCTTTGAAATGACAAAATGGTTTAATTTAAAATTTTTAGCTATAAGAGTAACATCGTCATTCGTCAATATGAGGAGCATTCATTTGTCATTCGTGAGGAGCTGTAAGAAAAAATTATTTGTTTATGATGTAAAAGAATGTTTTTCAATTAAAAAAAATGCAATACTTGATTCTTGGAAATACGATGCTAAAATTAACGATCCGTATTAGAATTCAATAGATGTTACGATTTCAGAATTATCTTCAAAAAGTGTGTTTTCGTTCGTTCGATCAGAAGTTTTTGTTCGTTTGATCAGAAGTTTTTGTTTGTTTGAGCAGAAGTTTTTGTTTCTTTGATTAGAAACAGAAAAAGTTTTTGTTCGTTTGATCAGAAACAACATAATTATTCATTCTCTTGTACTAAGTATACGAATGATTAGTTGGACTCTGTTCCCGTCTGCATTGATCATCCCGCTAGATTATGCATGAGCGGGATGTGAGGAAAGAAGCTAGGTATTTAATTAGCGTTAGCTGACTTGATATCTAGTTTTGCTCGTCTGAACCCAGAATAGCGTGTTTAGTGTGCATGATGGAAAACTCTGCTTTGCAGCGTAGTTATACTTATAATTACTTAATGAAGTTTAGTTCATTGCGGTCAACTTAAGAGACAAATTTTCAACCAACTACGGTAATACTTTTTAGAAGTCTAATTTTAATAGTTTTGTTGAGTGAAAGGTGCAGGCTTACAACTTCCAAGTGATTAGGTACTCTATAGAAACTGAGCAAGTTAGCGTACGTATTTTAAACCGTTAAGAAGTTAATTTTTTGCCTCAAATAATGAGGTTGGGTAGAAAAAGTGGTCTTGGTGGATCGAAATAATATATGAACCTTCAAAATTAGAATTCCATCCTGCCTCAGGGGCCCAGGGGAGGGGGGTGTCCCTTATAGTTATTGCCCCATCATGCAAAAATGGCCACCATTTTTTGGAAATTGGAATGAGCTACCTAAATTCAGTCAATTGTGGTTTTAAGCCAAAGCATGTGTTCAACTTTCTGTAAAAAAATTTGTAGCTAAGTAAAATTTTTAATATTGTGAATCAATTTATTATTATTATTATTATTTTGCTACAGACCTTAGCTGAGCAGCTGAGCCTGAGCTGAGGTACTATTCCAAAATATCACTTTTCACACTTTTTTCAGTGATTTTTTAGAGATAGTACATATAAAATTTCTTAACTTGCTTGACACTACTGACTACATAAATAGGCTAGATAAATTTTTGAATTTTACAATACTATTTTTAGTTTTGCTATAATGCAATATTTCAATCAGTTTAGATTCTACAACATATCTAGTACAAAATGTCAGAGGAGTGAGAGCCTGAGAGGACCATTCCAAATCCAATTCATCCCACGTTCCCACCGGGCCACCTGTCCCTTATTTGTTATTGCTTATTGGCCTCATTGGCCTGTTACCTGTTTGAAGCTTGACAAGTTGACAGTAGTCAGTAGCTAATTTTGGCAATGAATCTTCACTATTTGGCAATGTAAAGCCTTCAGAAAGAAAATTCAGCTCTCAGAAAATCAGCATAGGGTAAACGCGGTATATTCCAGCACATTAAGGACGCATCGAGAAATGAAAAACTATAAAAAAAACCGTATGCGTTACGTAAGTTCTGTTGCCTTCATATGACTCTCAAAACACTTCACTACGCGTCAGCAACGATGAAACGTCACAAAATGTTGCCATATTTATTAAAAAGCCTTTAGAATGGAAACCTACCAAATCCCTATATTCCGTCACTTTGTGTGGCAATATTCGACACGTGGTGAGGTGTATTGCGTCAGCGCTTCAAATTTAACTGATACGTATTGCCGACATCCATACATGTGTGGTGCTCACTTCCTAGGGGAGCACATGTGTGGTGCTCACTTCCTAGGGGAACATGTGTGGTGCTCACATCCTAGGGGAGCACATGGTGCTCACTTCCTAGGGGAGTACTTGGGGTTGGTGGGGCCGTGTGTGAAGGAGCGCAGCTCGTAGGGCGTACCAGTTTTGTGGAGCGCCGCGGCGTCCGCGTCGCTCTTGCGGAATATCAACATGCGGATGTCGGTGTGCAGGTAAACTTTGCCGGACTTGGAGCTCGCAAACCTGCACCAACACATCGATGTTATTTATACTTAAGGTGTAACAATCTTAAACATCATTGTTATTTATACTAAATTGTAACAATCTTAAACCTCATTGTTATTTATACTTTAGGTGTAACAATCTTAAACATCATTGTTATTTATACTTTAGGTGTAACAATCTTAAACATCATTGNAGGATCTGTCTCTTATACACATCTAGATGTGTATAAGAGACAGCTGGTATCCAGGATACTTTACTGGTCTACTTATAGGACTCAAAAATGAACTTGAGGGAGAGTCTAAAAAACTCTCTGCTTTGCCACTATGCCACTATGTAATATCATACTTAAGAAATTGGCTTAAATCTTGAGTAAATGAGGAAATTAAAAATGAACTGATTCTAAAAAAGCTCTGGTTTGCCACTATGGTGCCCAGTGGTAAGTGGTTCAACACTACAAAGTTCAACTGTGGTTAAAATTTAGGGAACCAGGATTAGATGATTGGCTCATTAGAGCAGAAAGGTGCAGCATGTTTGATCCCAGCTCTGTGCACCAGTTTCTGGTCAGAATCAGCCAAAGGGGCTGGGCGCCAGGCGGTGGTGAAAAGCAAATTTGGGGCAGTGAGTTCAACTGACTGAACTGAGATGCAAGTTTTTTTAAATGACAGTTATGACTTATGACACAACACAACAGATGTGACTGCAAGTCTGCATGAAACATTGAAATTAGGAATCAAGTTGTATGGCTCTAATAGCAACTGTATACCCGTTCAAATAACACCAAAATAGGTAGCTGCATTGCTCGATTTTGCCAGTCGCCACAAGCGTTAGCTGGGCACTGCGGCTTCACAAGGAGGTACGATAACGAACATCAACAACCACTTCCGCTGGGAAGCGTTCTCTCAGCATCTAAAAACACCCAACCTCCGAAATGTTCATGTAATAAAGCTACTTTTCAGGTGCAATTTTTTAGTCTTATAACTTTAAAAATGTTTAAAATAGTATTGTTAATGCCAATAGACACCTCACACCTGTTCCTATAAGGCTGCAAAACCAAAATTTGAAACGGTTTAGGTATACATTATAGACGAGCGGCTTGTTGTTGATCGGTTGATGAAACTCAAAGTTCAATGACTCCGCTAGAAGAATCTAAGCGAGCCCTCCTTCATAATCCAAATACAACATAGAAATAATCAATTCCTTCTGAAACAAAAACGGCATACGTTGTGAGGATGATGCATTGAATCATAGTTTCCTCGCTTCAAATGCATGAGTGTAGTGAAAGGTTACCTAACAAACCCATTTTATGTATTTAGTAATGAAGATACACTGGTCGTCTACTTAGTCATTTTAGTCATGCAAATGTCAAGTTATGACGCAATTTTATCAATCAATTTTAATGAAATTTTATATACTTTCATTACAACATTACTGCTTTCCTTTGTATTCCGGTTTCGAGGGGCACATCATATATGCCTTAACTTAAAAGGGCCTATGAAAACTCCACGATGTGGAGTTCTCATAGGCCCTATGAGGACGATGAATGTGATGACAATAAATGTGAGAACGATAAACCAGTAATTTCCTCTACTCTGATTGAACTCGCTGAGCACGGGAATTTTCATCCAGACAGACGATCTTATTCGTATAAATAAATCTGAGAATAAATAAATGAGAATCAATCTGAGATCCGGGAATATCTGCATGGAAAAAGTCGCAACATTGCCGCGGTCGCTCTCTGCTTGGACACAACAACTCGTTAACTTCTATGTGCGGAATGCAAGTTCATCGATAATTCCCTAGAAAAATTGTTAATAAATGCCCCTATTAATGTAAAGCGAATGTCAAACGAATTCTACGTAAAATTCCTGGGATGCTTTCTTGGTCGGTTCTGCATAATTTACTGCAGTATAACAGCCAAGCAAGGAATTCCTCCAACTGGGGCATATTTTTTTTTTTTTTTTTGACAAATTTGGACATGCGACGAGTACCTGTTACTACCATTAAGTACGATTATGTTCTAACAAATCTCACTTTTCCAATTAATTAAGCTAATGTAACAAACCAGGTATTACTTCCATATCTCTCATGCGGGTAATTAAATTGAACACCATGCAAAATTCCCGGTATACGGCACCGTCCCTGATAATAGTAGATTTAAATTAGGATTCCATCATCCATTAAAATTAAAATCCTGGCATAAAGGTTTAGAGTCTCGATAATGTTTCCAAGGAAAAGTTGCATCAAGCACCGTTCAAGTTAGCGTTATTAATTCTCATAATACTATTTAAAATTTATAACTAGTAAAAAAGGAAGAAATAAGAAACTGCATAAATAGCGGGATTTACTTCGTTAAACATCTAATTATATATATTCTTCATATATATATATAGATCAACAATTTCATTGCAATGCACAAAATATGTAGTTTTAGTCTTAGAGTTAACAGTGCAGCCTCTGCTATCGTCCAAATTGCTGAACTCGTCGAATTTTAACTCAAGTCTTCAGAAGGCGAGTGTTAATTGCGGCTAACAAGGCATCAATAAAGCAAAACATCGTGAACAACTGCACCGGACCATCTCTTTTGCACCAAGTAGATCGGGAAACACGTTCCTATCCTCATGATATTAAAAATGAAATCAAATAAATCAAGTTACAACTTTTGGCCTTTACTAATGCACGACTAATTAACACTCAGAACCATATCGCTGACACCGAGAACGAAGCTCTCTTCACAGACACACATAGAATAGTAAACAAACAAATTTTTACATGATGAAATGGAGTAAATTATTGTGTCCCGTAAATTCATGTTCCGTAAATTTAAATTTCCATCAAATTTCCGCGGCACTTTTCCCGGCAATGAAATTCCTCACAGGCATTGGTGTCGGCTGTAGCACATGCGATGTAGCAGGTGTAGATGACCTGATCTTAGAACACATGCCACATAAGTCATAGTTCTACCGTGATGACAAGAAGGTTCTTCGAACATATGTGTCATAGTTCTACCGTGGTGACCAAAAGGTTCTATACCGTCCTTGAACGCATGTGAAATAGTTCCACCGTAGTTTTTTGGAAGCATGAATCTCTGAGATAAATCATAGGATCAATGTGCTAGTTCAAATAAATGATCAATAATAAGAGTACGCGTTTGATAGTAGATATGCATGTCGTCGCGTAGATATGGGACGTTCGATGAAGATTCTGGCCTCTACACGATTAATGGCAGGATACAAGCGCAAGCTTCAAATTATTAATAGTAACAAATTTCAACACTGAAGTTTTATACTAATTCAATCCGTACGTAGAAGTAATTGGCTGAAAGTAATCAACGGAATATTGAAGATTTTTACGCTCTTTCGGTACTCTCAACCATCACTTTTTACACTAAATTTGATGACATAACGGAACATTTCTCATGCAAGCATGTAACTACACGTGAAGAGTTTGCAAAATTTTGTTCATGTTACTGAATCATCTGAAAAAATGAATGTAAATGGCACGATGATTTTGGCATTACGAAGCAAAATTTAGACTAACTTGCAAAAAAAGCCCGCCTCCTTTCTGCTCACAGCAAGTGGCTGGATTGCACAACTAAAACTTTTTCCACACTTTTCGATGAAATAGTGGAGTTCCATTTAAAAATGGTCAGGCAAAATGATTATTAGCACACAGGTAGAAATGGTGAGTCAGAGGCACCTTCAAACAATGATGACACTAAAATAAAATTACCATGGAACCGTGGACACGCGTTATCATCATAAAAGTTGAACACAAATATCAAGTGAAACAAACCGGGATTTGAAATTAGTGAAGACGAAGGATGGAGAATTGCTCTCGTGAAAATAGCGATTTAGAAATTAGAAATAACGTAAAGCTGTAGCGTGGGAATTAATAGCTTATGATTACGCACTGTACATATGAAAGACATTTACAGACCTCTTAAAATTAACACACTATTTACACGTGAAAGACATTTACAGACCACACGACACCTACGATTTCCCTGAGCTCCATGGAAATTCTCTTCCGACATTCGGAGAAATGAGTGAGACATTGTCCAAATATCTATGCACTTTTTATCCTAAATTGGGTCATCTCAACCCAGTTCGGCCTGGAAAAATGGTGCATCAGCGCCACGTCCGCTCTCTGCTCGTCTTAGGTAAGTATGTATGTGTGTCAAATATTTTATGTATGTGTGTCAAATATTTTATGTATGTGTGTCAAATATTTTATGTATGTGTGTCAAATATTTGAACAATGACCCAATCGTTTTTCCGAGGGTATTCCCTAATTACCTCGTCAAATCGACCACAGCAAAACAACCCATGGAAAAAGAAGGGATTTCTCATTAACCCTTCGTCGTTATTTAAATCACCAAAAATTTGATTACTATTGCGGATGAAGATAAGTAGAAGTAATTTAATTATTAATGTAACAACTTTCATAGTCCTAGACAGAAATGGAAAAATAAGTAAGAAATTGAGATTGGTCAAGCACTTTTCCTAAAAATTAAGAACCTACTCAAGTCTTTAGTAAAATGTTTATAGCAAGATTTAGAGGCAGATCTTACGAAGATGCAGTTTGAGAAATACTAATGACACGATATCATTACAATTTTTTGTTCCTCGAGCCATGTCACTGAAGAATTAGCATAAACGTAGTTGAACCAAAATAATTGTATTGAAGTACAAATGTAAACAAAGAATAGAATAAGAAAAGTTGACTTATGAAGGCGTCGGAATAGGAATTGCCGTGGTTCAGATTCTTGAGGTAAAATGTACATTATATAGGTAAAAGCATCGAACAAAACCAACATAGCAAAGTATAACATCACTCCAGCTCATATGTCACCACACCAGTTCACTAATCATCACTCCAGCTCACACTATTCATCACTCCAGCTTGCACTATTCATCACTCCAGCTCACACTATTCATCACTCCAGCTCACACTATTCATCACTCCAGCTTGCACTATTCATCACTCCAGCTCATACTATTCATCACTCCAGCTCACACTATTCATCACTCCAGCTCACACTATTCATCACTCAATCTCACATTTTTCATCACTCCATCTCACACTTTCTTCACTCCAGCTCACACTATTCATCACTCCATCTCAAACTCTTTAGCTCTATTCAGACTTGTGATCACTCACCACTCATGCCCTGCCATTATTCACACTCTATGCTGTCCATCAAGATCTATTATCTTCTTATAAATAAATAAAGTTGGCATCAATAAAATTTTAGGCGTTCGGCCTATCTGAGGCCGGGAACGCAACTCTAATTTATACAGAAAACTTGCACAAAGAAGAAGAGCCAGTCTTATGGTCATTCTGAAGTCAAAAGATCACATTATAAGAAAATTTCCTGCCTATCGATATAATAAATGATAGAAAATGTTAACTATAAGTTCGAATATCTGGTGCGACGCGAGCACTAAAATGAAAGTCAAGTGCTGCACGCGGTTCTATCGAAAAAATAAAGCGTGTTTCTCGACCACTGGCACTGAAAAGAAACAAATTTTGGCTTTGTCCAAAAAGCAATGCACTTTTTGCCTTGGTGTTGGCCATCGTGACCAAGTTTGATCGGGAAAAAAGTCAATATCTTTGCCACGAGTTGAAAGAATGTCAACTGTGACTGTATGGATAATATGGCCCATTTATTTTTCCTAATGTTTTTATTCAGAATTTTATTCTATTTTTATTTATTCGAGCGCATACATTGGGCTCCTTAGGTCGTAATTTGCTCGGAGTGAGACGGTAATGTCTTGAGGATGTCTCTTGAACGCAGCGGGTGTCTTTTACGTGGTCATGAGCCACTACATGACAACTATCATGAGCCACTACATGACAACTATCATGAGCCACTACATGACAACTATCATGAGCCACTACATGACAACTATCATGAATTCAGAAGAAGCTATCGCCACTGCAATACTACAAGATAATTCGAATGCATAACTTAAATGTTCAAACTTCATAAAATTTCGATGCCTTTAATTGAAAGTCTTATTAAACAAAATTTCCAATATATATTAAAATAATATAAACATAAAATTTAATCAACTACCGCGATGATTATCATTGCTTAAATTCAAAAGCCATCGTAAGTTTTTTCATTCAAACCTCAGAAATATAATTTTCACTCAACCTCATGAGCAAGATCACAGAACTGCTCTCGCGCACATGACATCATGATTAACAATAAAGATATCTTAGCTAATGAAGATGTCATAGATAATGATAAAGATACCTAAGATAATGAGATATACTCCGTACTGTACAAACAACGGACTCGGCCAGTCGAGCTCCTTATGAACAAAGAGCTTCGCGGCCCACAAGGCAAATGACGTCGAACAAATGTTTAATTGACGTTGATTCAACAAAAAAACGAAGAATTCGCCGTTAGTTTAACGTCAAATGTCTGTTGGGTCCATATCACATTGAGCCACTTGCTGTGTGAGTGACATATTTATAATTGACTCCACCCATTATCATTTACTTGAGTAACTTTAACCCTTGTCAGACTGCATCATTAATGAGTGTTACAATCATGCTTGGTGTAGGTACAGTTCATCCTGTGCAGTCATAAAAGGGTTTGAAGTGGACTTTGGAAGTGGTTAAAGGCAGACTTCAAATTGAAAAAGTCAAACTTTAAAGTGAAAAAGGCTAACTTTCAATTGGTTCAAGTCGAAGTTCAAAATGGTGAAAGCTGTCTACTATTTTTGATAGTCGTTAAACTATATAAAATGATTTACTTTCACATAATTGCGGGAACTATGAATAATATTCAAAGCAGACCTCCCACTTAGTATAATTACATATGAAATAATAAGTAAGATGTCTGTTAATTAACAACAAGACATGTCATATAATTAGTCATTATGACAACGCATCAGACACGCAGATAGTCAAGTATGCGCATTGTCAATAGTGAAGCATGCGCATTGCCACAGCATAGAACATGCAATAGAACTAGAAATTTATGATGGACGCAAAACTCTTAAGTCATAGACTCTAGAAGCTGTCGAAACTTTGGTCTAAAGATGCAGAACAATGAAAAGATGTAAGTAACTGAGACTTAGTTGAATTATTATGCTTGAGAGTTGAATTTGCATCTTATTTAATCGATGTGTTCGGTCACTCAAAATCACAAATGGTCGAGAAACCAATACTGATGTTTTTTAATACAAATATTGCTGAAGAGTCTCTCAGAATGAGTAATATGATACTGGCTGTACAATATACATATAATATCTCTAATATATTTTGGCTGAGGCAGAAAGCTAAAACAGAGAATAAATTCCAGACAGCAAGGAACAAATAAAGATATCGAAGACTATGAAAAACTCAAAATTTGACAGATTAAAGTAAGTGAAATAATGAATAAATTTTTACATGTTTGAAGTTAATTTGATTGAAAGTGAACACTTGTATCACAAAAAATGGATTCATCCTTCGGTGCCATTAATAAATGTTAGTTGTTACTAAGGAAATTTTTTGAGTAACGTCCATGGAATGAACAACTTCAAATTAAATGTCAACTCGTGAACATTTTAAAACATCCCATTTGTAATTTGTCGGCTCAAGTGATTTACAAGAAAGTTAAATTGAACTCAATTTCACAGATTACTGATGGAAAATAATTACATGAAGCCAATATCTCGAAAAAGGTATATATACGTAAAAGAATATTAAATGTTAGTAACTTGCATATAGTAAAATTTTTCGAATAGTAAGGGAGTTGACAAAACGATGATGAATCCTTGATAACATTTACACAAGGAGCCCCCTAAGTAAATCCATTAAGCGATGATAGACATAAATTTTATCCGAAATATAATTGGTCGGTAATTAGGAATCCTATTTAATGAAGACTCCCAAATGCTGCTGAACAAAAATAACCTAATTTGAGCTGTACTTAAAATGCAGCCTAACAATGATACATTTAGGAACATTTATCAGCACGTATCTCACCATCTATTGGAAGACTTGAATCATAACGTATTGTGAAGTCCCGTTCCAAACTTTCTGACAATTCATCATTCATCCCAGCATTAATATTTTTTAGAATACACTCCTAAAAAAGATATCTACGAAATTGGATTCGCTCGGGCAGAACAATCGACGCTCGCTTCATCCTGGGCGAAAACTCAAAGGCAACGATGCCGATTAAGCATGAAACAGGCGGATGATTTTCAGTGATTTCAGTGATTAGCAGACGATCTCCCATCATTGGCATCGAACCGTGAAGATGATCGATGATGAAATTCATCACAGCGTTTAATATGCACCTAGGGGAGCACATGTGTGGTGCTCACTTCCTAGGGGAGCACATGTGTGGTGCTCACTTCCTAGGCTGTCTCTTATACACATCTAGATGTGTATAAGAGACAGTCATTGTTATTTATACTTTAGGTGTAACAATCTTAAACATCATTGTTATTTATACTTTAGGTGTAACAATCTTAAACATCATTGTTATTTATACTCTAGGTGTAACAATCTTGAACATTAATGTTGTTTATACTTTAGGTGTAACAATCTTGAACCTTGAAATGTTTATTCCAACAAATGAATAATATTTTGAGTATTTCATTGGAATTTAGGTTTATTCTACAATTTTTTAGAAGCCTTGAATGAGATATCGCGTCAGGCTTAATGTCAGGGTCTATTTGATTGAATCTTTATTATTTTTTAACTGAATGTTGAGAATTTAAAGGTTTATGCCACAATTATCAGAGAAAATAATTCTATAATGATTGAAGGAGCCCAGACTTGAGATGTATGAGGTATCGCAGCCACTGGTGGGCATCAGGGTCGAGGTCGGAGGCGCCCACGGGCATGTTGAGGGTCCGTTGTCTGAGGAAGGTACGGGCATTGCAGGGCATGTCGCTCAGATCGTACATCACCACGAACATCTTCACCACCGTGCCCAGGGGGTTCAGTAACGTCACTTGTACGGTCCCCTTGCCTGGTACACGGTAGCCTTTCTTCTCAAGACTCACGTGACCCTGGAGTAAAAAATATAATTTGAAGGAGGAAATTCAGAACTTATGTGAACCTTACGGAAAAAATAGAATTTGCGGAGAAAATTCGGAGGTCATTTGAACCTGGCGAGAATAATAGAATTTGAAGGAGGAAATTCGGAGGACATTTGAACCATGCGAAAATAACGGAGTTTAACCCTCCATCGCCGCATGTAACTCTCCGGGAACATTCAATTACACGTAAACTATTGAGTGTAGCAACCTGAGGACGTTTGTACGCAACAGAGAACATTTTAAAGTTGTCGTATGTTATGGCAACCATCAGTGCAAGTCATTTTGCGCTCACTAGAACGTATTCTTTTTAGGAAGTAGACTTGTGACAATATTGCTCCGGTTACTCATGTCAGGCGGTAGAGGGAGGAAATTTAGAGCTCATGTGACCTAGGGAGAAAATCGATAAGATTGGTAGGAAAAATTCAGGGCTCACGTGAGCCGTGAGAAAATAAAAATTCGTGAGGAAAGTTCAAATGGCTCTAATTTAACGACAAAATTTATTGATAAAATTCAGGGCAGCCTTTCTTCTCTAGGCTCACGTTACCCATAGAAAAATGATAGAATTTATTGGTTGAATTCAGCGCTCACCAGAAAAATTCAGGGCAATTCTCACCATAAATTGCTTCAGGGCAAAATAGCAAATTATGGTGGAAATTATTAAAGGCATAAAGAATAGAATAGAATATAGTAATGCAACTGCTACGTGCGTAAAACATAGTTAAATGAAATGAATCAAAACAATTGGCAGATGCCAACCATGTAGGGACCAGATAAGGTCCCTCAGTGCGAACCATATAAGGGCTGGAGAAGGTCTCTCACTGTGAACCATATAAGGGCTGGAGGTCTCTCACTGCGAACCATAAGGGCTGGAGAAGGTCTCTCACTGTGAACCATATAAGGGCTGGAGAAGGTCTCTCACTACGAACCATATAAGGGCTGGAGAAGGTCTCTCACTGTGAACCATATAACGGCTGGAGATGTGGTCGTTGTCGCCGAGCATATTTTTACTACGGACCATATAAGGGCTTAAAAAGATCTCAAAACGAACCATGTACGGGCTTGAGGTGTGGTCGTTATCGCCGAGTATATCTTTACTACGAGCCATGTAAGGGCTAGAGGAACTCTCATAACGAACCATGTACGGGCTGGAGATGTGGTCGTTGTCGCCGAGCGTGTAGAAGAAGACAGTGACGGGCTTAATGAGATGTTCGGGGCAGAAGGCGCCCGACGCGGCGATCTCTGCCCTGAAGCCCTGGACGGTAGAGACAGGCTCCAGCCTGCCGTGCAGGACGCACTCCTCGAACGTGCCCAGCAGGTTGGACGACGCCACAGTCGCAGGAGCAGACATGGAGCACAAAGTGTGTCGGCAACAAGCCTCTGACCCACAAGCTGCAGACTCCTCACAGTCACAAAGCTGGTGCATGATGGAGTCGTTGTTCTCTCCGTTGTGGACGCTGTTGTGGAATGATATCGACCTGAAACAAAATATGTGCGTCAGACTTCAAGTCCGGAATTTCAGCCTATCAAGTTTAGTAAAAAGAATCTCAAAGTAGGTAAGTCTAATAGTTTAATTGATGCATGTTAGAAGTGCCGATGAAAATTAATTGACTCAATTTCATTCATAATGATCCGTGAGCGCTAGGAAAGTTACAAATTTTCAAAAAAGAGCTAAAACAATCGATGCTATAGACGTAAAAAGAAACGAGAATCTTATTAGTGCGTATAAACAAGCTTCAAGGATATTAGACTCGCTTGAATTAATGTGTAACAAATGCGGGGCCAGAACGTCATACCTTTTAATGGCCGCAGAAGAATTGAGACTTGCGTCGTAATCAAATCTGGAACCGCCTTTCCTTAGAGGTGCAGGAGAAGAGTTAAGAGGTAGGCCAGTTTTCATGTGAAATACCAAATTTGATTGTGAATTGAGCGTAGTTCGCGGAGGTTTGCGCTGCGATTCACAGGCGGAGGGAATGGTGATAGGGCTTGTTGGCATGGAAGTGAGGCTAGTGGGCGTAGAGTTGGTATCACTGGGCGAGGCGTTTTGGCTGCCCTGAGACGCGGCGCGACTGGTGATGTGGGCAACCTCTTCGTCGCCGAGCAGCGTGCCCGGACTATCTGGGCGAGTCTCGGAAGTTGACACCGTGGTATACCCGTTAGCTTCACTGACGTGTTTTTCTCTATCAATACTAGTACTAAAACTACTTGAAGAGCTAGTGAGATCATTTGCTTCTTGATTGAGCTCCAACGTATCTGGTTTGGCTTGTTTGCAGCTGCTCCATGGATGGTCGGTGCTAACCTGATAGGAGCGTTTCATCAAAGACCTGAATAGACTCGCTTGCTGCGGAGATCTTTTATAAGACGGACCGGAGCAGTCCGCTCGGCCATTGCTAGAAGAATCGTAGTGTTCGCCTTCAAAAGTCAGCGCTCTGCGCACTCTTTCACCAATGGTCGCTACGTGAGAATTTAAATTCTCGTTTGATCTTCCCTGGTCCGAGTCGTCGGTCTTGGAACACAAATCGGAACCTTCAGCTTCAGAAGGGTTAGTGTTAGATACCGATTCACAAGGAGCTTTCCCATTTTTAGTCGACTCGTTCGTAACATGAATACCGTTGCCATTTCCATAACCATTGAGATCATCTTGAGACTTATATATACCTTTATCATCGTCTTGCTCCTCCTCCTCCTCCTCCTCCTCATCATCATCATCATCATCGCTGTCTGAGCCCGAAGGTTGTCTGGGTGTACGGTAGTTCAGTAAAGAACTCGCAATATTTTCAGCCTCCCGCGTATTAGAATATGTCTTTTCTGGAACTCTGTCGTAAGGTTTGCTGTGTTTCGGGGAGAAGTGGCAGGTTGAAGACCGCTGCGACAATTCAGAACGTGGAGATCGAGATGGAAGCCAAGGCGTTCTTTGGTGCAAAACTGATAAAATTTCAAGAGTTTCTTTTGGAGTCAACTCGAAATGGTGCTTGGGGGCACCGTTGTTAGAAGTCTCATTGCACGTACTCTGCCGGATGAAGAAGAGAATTATATTGAGTTAAAACAAACTATTCCAATTCGAATAGTTTCTCGTTTGCAAAAGACACGTAAGTTATCGAATCACTAAATTTACTGAACGTCAAAGCGTAATAAAGGATTACATTTGAAGACATCGTCTAATGAAAACATGATAAATATTCATCAGATTAGCTTACCCCATTCTTGCTGCTGCTGATCGGTTGTTCCTTTCTCCTGCCCTTATTTGCAGAGGTAAGAGTAGCCTCGTCGCCACTCGAGTCTACTTTTCTCTTCGTGCCGCCGCTGCCGAGGTGCTGCATGAGCAGTTCACGACTGCGTGGACTCCATTCATCAGGAGGCAAAATGGACCCTTGAGCACTAACCCAGTCCTTCCCCATTTTTGACAGATCAAGTTCCAGTTTAGCAGCTCGTATGGTCGCTTCGTCTGACTTTGCGAGCTGATCTGTTGAACTTTGCGATTTTGATTCAAGCAAGCGGCCCCAGTCGTCCGAACAAAAGGAGTCAATTTCATCGTAGAAATTAAGCATTCGATGAATTTCCGCTTCTTTCTTACCTGGCACGGGGATCGACTGACCATAATCTTCCCTGAATCTCTTTCCCCACTGCGTGTGCTTCAAGGCGCGGCTCGCGTCGTAAGGAGGGTTAGAGACGCGCGTTGCACCGTTATTGGGATCCGCAACTCCTCGCAAATTACGCAGATTCTCCACATTTTCTAGCATGTTCTGCTTGCCGCAGCCACTGCTCCCTTTGACGCAGCCGGGAGTGCCAGGCCGGTCAGCCACGCCAGACGCGGATATTTGATTTGGAGTCTCCTGAGGAATGACTGTTGGATTGTGGAAAAACTCGTGTTGTGAACTATTGGACAAAAGACGCTGGGAAGAAGGGGGTAGCGGTTTGAACTGCAAAAAATCCGACACTTGGTGTTGGGAAGAGTGAGGCAACGGGTGTTGAGATGAATTGGGCAGTGGGAATGCGAGTTTCATTGGGTCTTGTGATGAGTAAGATTGTAAATGGGGGGATGGGTGAGGTAGTGAATGTTGAGCTGGATGGGTCAGCGGTTGTTGAGGTGGAGGAGGCAGTGGCTGCTGCGAAGAGTGAGGCAATGAGCGTTGTAGTTGATGCGGCGGTGGGTGTGATGATGCAAGTTTTATTTGGAGTTGAGATGAGTAAGTCTGGAGGTGTTGGGATGGCTGATCTATGTGTTGGGATGTGTCAGGCAATGGATGCTCGTATGTGTGAGGCGGAGGGTGTTGAGACGAGTGAGGCAGAGGAGACATTGGCACGTGAGGAGGTGATTTCGACAGATGATGATGCCCGTAAGCTGGAGGACAATAGTGACGGGCTTGGGCGCTGTGGTGCTGGGCGAGTGCGCTGTGGTGCTGGGCGTGGGCGCTGTGGTTCTGGGCGTGGGCGCTGTGGTTCTGGGCGTGCGCGCTGTGGTGCTGGGCAGTGGTATGGATGGGGTACCGCGACTGAGTCCAGGCCATGGGGTTGTAGCCACCACCCAAGCTGACAGGATTCCGGCCGATGATGACGTCGGGTTCGATGGGCCGACAAGAACCGTTCGACTCCCCACTTCCTGAGGAGCTCATGCGGATCTCTGACACCGAGTAGTGCCGGGGACGACAGATGAGGTGCTCGGGTGTTTCTCGAGATGGGGAGCCTGACCGAGAAGGGGACTGGTAACAACGGGGAATGCGTGAGGCGTGAGGAGGATCAAGCAAGCTCTCCCCCAGCTGCATCACGTCTGGGGAGGACCCACGACTGCTACTGCTGCTCTCCTCCAGCTGCGCCTTCATCAGGCACACTCGGAGGTCGTCACTGCAAATCAAAAGCTTACGTGAGATCATTTCTCCAGACTTCCAATCCATCGCATGAGGAAAAGTTTGAGTTCGAGAAATATCCCGCGCATTTTCTACTCTGAACTTATGTCATGAAACAATTTAATGGTTCATTCGTCGAAACATAAGAAATATTACTTAGAACTAAATTGATATTCTTTATATAAATGATACCCTTATTTTGAAAAAAAGAATAATCGCGGGTGATGAGGCGAAACACAAAGTTTCCGAAACAGGCTTATTTGTTGCACTTGACAATCTCGAGTGAGGAAAGAACATAAAATAAACTATACAGATTCTACTAGTACTAACCTTTTTGCCAGTTTTGGACCAGAGCAGCCGTTCGATGCAGTTGAGCAGCCGTTTGATTGGGAGCCGTTTGCAGGGGGTGATGACTGCAACTGAGAAGCATCAGAGTTGGATGGAGAAGAAGACAGAACTGAAGTAACGGGAAGGACGGCAGTCCCGAAGGAAGAAGCTGTTTCAGGCGGAGGAGACGTCGAGTTGTCGAAGATGAAAGATCGCGACGAACACGAAGGTGAAGCGGTAGACTTGGCCGTGCAAGACGAGTTTCCAGATGTAGATGGACTACACAAAGAGTCATTTGTAGTACTGGACTTTGAAAATTTACCAGAAATTACAGAGGAAACGAACCCAGAGGACGGAAGATCCTGCGGCAGCGAAGAATGCGAGACGACATTTCCATCTTCTGATGACAAAGATGTGTTAAATGGAGCATCGGGTATAGATGAAGCTTGGACGAAAACGGAATCATGGGTCAGGCCAGCTTCGGAGGGCGGAGACGAGGTAAGATCCTGAGATGGCATATTTTCCATAGGAGCGGGACTAACAGAAATGAATTTTTCCTTCGATAAGTCCTGGTGAACTGCAATTTCCGTTAAATTATTTGGAGCTGCAGATGACTTGGTGCACGGAACGTTGTCAAAGGCCTTTTCATCCCGACTAGCAGAGGCTAAGCCAGATGAACCACTAACTGAGACAACTTTCGAGACAAGCAACGAAGAAACGCCAGGCGAAGCACCACTTCCTTCAGAACGAGGACAGGAAACCAAGCCACCCGCTTGAGTGGATGCAGAGCTCGAAGCTTCGACGCTCGAGTTTGGAGCCGTCGAAAAAGAAACTCCAGGACCACAATCCATCTGAGGCACAGAGGGTTTCGAGGACGATGTGTTTATTCCTGTCCTCCAAGTCAAAGCCACGGATGTAGCACACGAGCTTGACAAGCCTTGAGCACCACGAGGCAAGATTTCGCCGTGTTTCTCTGTGCATATTGCGGTAGGCACAACATCGGTACGTGGCAAAGACTTCACAGAAACCTGCACACACAAATGTTCAGAAATAGAACATTGGAAATACGATAACAGCGACCTCCGCTCGCCAAAAATGGCCAAATAATGATCAATGAATCCTCTATCGGGAGAAAATCCGTACAGAATAATCAAGTTTTTTGGAAAAAATACCGAAATTTGAGGCATATAAAAGTCACTGAGGCATATAGAAGTACTAAAATAAAACTTCGATGGTCAATTGAACCAACCTGAATACTCGTCTGAGCGCCAACGGAAGCCACAGGAAAGACGTGCTCCTCGAACTTGCCCTGAAACTTGGAGCAGAAGACGGGGGAGGAGACGGTGAGGCGATAGAGAACATTAGGCGGACGACGGCCCGCGGAGCGACTGAGCCACGCGGACAACTGCGAGAAGTGGAGGAACGACCGCACCGCCGCCACCAGTGGCCAACCGCCCACGCTCGACGAGTTGCACCTACCACGGTTACGGGAATATTGTGTACACTATTCTTTCATATACTTGCTAGATGAAATGAGAACAATGATTGCATTGCCCGCACTCGACGAGTTGCACCTGCCACGGTTACGGGAATATTGTGTACACTACCTATTCTTTCATACAACATTCTGATAGATTATGTGAGAACAATGATTTCATTGCCCACACTCGACGAGTTACACTTGCGCCATGTCACGGTTCCGAGAATGTTTTGTACACCATTATTTCAAACAAAATTCTTCCTGACGATATACGAATTCAAAATCTCATTAGGCACCAGAAAGCTGCGAAGAAAGTTAACCAATTTTTGACCATTTTTTACAACACACTTACTATTTTTGGCGATTCCAAAGAGCGCTATGCAGTCAAGGGGCAGGCATCGGTCACCTGTTATGGTTGATGGTAAAGTTCCACTGCTCGATGAGTTTGAGAGAAGGTCGTGGGGCGGTGGCGGTGTCAAGCGTGGCGGCGAGAAGCTTGCCATGCTCACACTCTGGGGCCACCAGCACCTCCATGCTCACGCCCACACCCACGCCCCACATCACGCGCAACTGCCGCAGTAACGCGCATGCTCGCGCGCACTGACCAGACAAATGGACACGAATACAATGATATTCATCACCAACAAACGACACTATTAATCGAATTATTGTTATGAGAATTTAATAAATTTTTTCTATCTACACGCTATCAAATGTACAGCTGCAGTAAAAATGCTACAAATAGCAGTTGCTGTCCACAGACAGGCTATAATCGGAAGTAATTCTGAACCAATTATAAAGTTACACAACGTTCTGTTTAGACCCACTCGAAAACTAATCCAGTGTCGCACAGTTAGGGTTTCGAACTTAGATGACAACTTAGCAACAGTTACGAAGGAGTCTTAAATATGATTAAAAGAGTACCACGTATTAGGTTAATAATTTTGGCGAGTGCGAGATCTTGAACGACGCAAGTCGGGCGCAGCGGCCGCACTTCCAAAACTCGTCCCATTTAATTGGCTACAAACTCATTATTATTTTTGATGATGCGACCCTAAACTTAGCGCTAAATTCCTTGTCAATGATTGGCAGGTCAAGCTTAAAAAGCCGTCAGTAATTACCTGAGTGAGTTATAAACTATTTTTCTTTTATAAATTACTATTTTTGTTAGTATGGCGTCAGTACGAGGCTAGGGTAGTGTTTACTGTAGGTCAGCTCCGGCCATACGTGCTTATGAGAGTTGACTGTTTACAATTAACCAACGTCACGGGGCTCAGTGGTTCAGGCAGGTGTCTAGGATCTCTGCGTATCTGGTCAAATATAAAGGAAAGGAAAACTGTCTGTCTCTTGCAGCATACTTAATGGAATTAAACGTTTAGTTTCTCATTGAAGAAATGAGAACGCAGGTGCCCTACTGTCAAAACTTGCTGAAGTGAACGGAGAGACGATCTTACATCAGTGATTGTCGAGTTTAGCTTGAGATGTCGTCAGTGATTGGCTTACAGATTTACTCTGTAATTAGCGTAAAGATTTAATTGGCTACAAACTCATTATTATTTTTGATAATTCGACCCTAATCCCTCCGAAATCTGTCACTCTTATTCGAAAATGCCGCCGACTAAATGTAAAAAATAACGGGCCAGTGGATGACCGGCCAATAATTTTCAATTGAGAAAGCAATTATAAGACGGAGCACCAGCATGACAAAAAACATGAGCTGAACGAGGAGGTTCCGCGAACGAAACGTTAAATAGAATCTCCTCCGGAGATCTTTTCTGAGTTGAATCACTACTACAATGCAAGAGGTGCGGCATACTATGTGTGACAGAGGCTAGGCCTGATGTGTGACAGAGGCTAGGTCTGATGTGTGACAGAGGCTAGGTCCGATGTGTGACAGAGGCTAGGCCTGGTGTGTGACAGAGGCTATAGGTCTGATGTGTGACAGAGGCTAGGTCTGATGTGTGACAGAGGCTAGGATTGATGTGTGACAGACGCTAGGCCCGATGTGTGACAGAGGCTAGGTCTGATGTGTGACAGAGGCTAGGTCCGATGTGTGACAGAGGCTAGGCCTGAAGCGTACACTAAGACAAATGAAGGAGATTGTTCAAGTAGCAAGGAACTTTATGCCCTTTGGTGGGTTATCATGACACAGTTTGGCCAGTCAAACACGCGTATCAGAGCTACGTCCGCTCTCTGCTCGTGCTAAGAGTAAGAGAGTGTAAATTTTTGAACAATATTACCCATTTTTTTCAGAGTTTAGGAAGTATGAAATTAGACCCATGGCGCATTTACGAGATACTATTAATTAGAAAAAGAAAGAAAAATGGTCAGAAAGAAAAATGGTTAAAAAGAAAAAGGTGCTGCAACAATAAATTACATAAGATCCATAAGACACAGAAAAAAACTTGAATGCATCACATATCATTTAGCTCATGAACAGCGCACTGCATGAGAAGGTGTCAACACGAGAGCGGTTGCCAACAAGAGGGCCAAGTAACTCGCGTGCACAGCGCGTCGTGTGAAGCACAGCTCTGGTGACTCACGTGACCAGAGTTACCATGCAAATAGAACTGATAACAACAACAAAAGCTGTCACGCAGAACCGAAACTTCATTCAACCACAAAATTAATAGCGCGCAGCAAGGAAGATTAATATATTCTCTACCACATCTTCATTTTGCGTTTATTGGAAACACGATTACGTTGTCCACGTATTGTTGGTAATTAACATTTTCGTTAATATAATATCAAATTCAGTTATAACAAACGAAAATCGAAATGAAAGAGTTTAAAAAGAAATTTTTAGCTCGCACTTCGAAGGATTAGTGCAGCCTTAGAGTTTATAAGATTGCGAGTAACCAGCGAGAAGAACCTGTCACTAAGCCAGTTAAGGCAGCTATAAACAGGCTGGCCTGAGCTCACGAGTCACTTCTTCTTGAATAAAATATTCTACTTTTTGGTAGATGTGGATCTAATTGACTTTAGTGCATGTGTTTTCTAACAATGAGTGCATGTGCTTTCTAATAATATTACTGAATTGAATAAAATAAGAAACAAACTAGATGTGCGTGTGCCGGAGTTTTCGTTCGAGGGCAGATAGTTTCGCACAATAAAAAATCATGCTAATAGCAAGATGAAGCTATTTCAACATCAGGGATAGGAATTCATCTTGCTTCATCAGGGAATTCAAATAGATGAAATCAGGGTGAAATCTTCACACTGAGATGAAATAGATGAAATCTTGAAATTCATTATGAAATTTAGACGTCAGAGATGATACACTCAGACAAATGAGGGAGACATTGTGCAAATAGCGAGAGCTAAGAACAGAGCCAAGAACATGTCAACGACCTCGGGTGTAGCAAGCACTTAAGATAAATAAATGGGTCATATAATACAAATACTGACACGCTTTGGTAACCACAATACGAACAAAGAAAACTTAGCACTGAAACTGGGTCAGGGTGACCCACACATGAGTAAAAAGTGCATCACTATTTAGACAAAATCTCACTAATTTCTCGGAGTGTTAGATATAAACACAGGCAAACGCGAGGAAGAAAAGCTTTACAAATCCAAGTAAAAATATCGGTAACTTGGCGCCTTAGAGGCGGACATTCGAGCGCTGGAGGGGGCGGTGGGACGAATATTTGTCACTCCCTAGGGGATATAGAGGATAAAAAATGTTGTAACCGGGAGCATTACATTAAAAAATTTTTCATGAATTAGAGCCACAAAAAATCCGGAGCTAAATTTGCTGCACTTTCAACAAAAAATATTCTCAAAGAAAACAGTTTTCAAATTCGACTCGAGAGACGACGGTTGGACGCAAATGAACACTAAATAATTTAAGGAAAAGTTAGTTCATTATAAATAATTTCCAAAGTTGAAAAAAGGAGCGATCATAATTCAAACTGTAATACTATTGTTAATTGTAAACTGTAAATATTGTAAATTTCATGGGAATAACCACGGCAGGACGTATCAGCTGTATTCGAGAACGCTATTTTGTTCTTTCGTGGCCAATTCTTTACCAGTTTGAAAAGGTTCCCGCACGCCGCTTCTGTCATGTCAATTTTTAGCGCATTTTCTCATTTATGGAAAAAATGCAATATTGTGCTCGACATGTCCGTCAGTCTGTCCGTCCGTGACCTCAAGTTTTCGTCGACGAGATAATGCGCTCTCTGTCACTCACTGCAGTGAGTACTGAGTTATATTTTTTGACAGTTTGACAAGACAAGGAACAATACATAGCATGAAAAAGCTTCCCGATAAAAAAACTTATGAAGCCGTCACAAAGTCAACCCATAAAGCTCTTCATTGTTCCTATACATCTCACTAAATGTAATATCTACCTTATCTCTATTACTTGCAGACTCGCATTAGCTTACACAACATTGCACGAACTACCTCCGACCGCCAATTAGTTCAGCTTAATGCCAGTACTAAAGAAAATATTTCAGCATAATAATCGTACAATGTATATTTATTATAGTTCAGATTAATGCATGTATATGCTTCGCCTACTTCTTGCTCATTCAATTCATTAGGAATTATTCATGGTTTGAAATCGCCCACGCAAATCAAGATGAATAAAATTAACCAGCTTTATTTAAATCATAGAATTTGTAAGAATAAAAGAAAAATAAAGAGCGTGTTTTACTGTTTTCCTCCGTTTCGGGCTTAAATGTGAAACAAGGCTCAGCAACCAGATCTGCAGTGCTCGTCAACAGACTAGATGAGTGTTGATATGGCTATGTGAGTCATATCAACAGACTAGATGAGTCATACCAACAAATAGGGAGCAAGCGAGACCAACATAACTGCACGAAGCCGCACCATGTAGTGCACTCATGAAGACTTCATAGATGAAGAAAAGCTACGTGCTTCCGTTTTTCTTTTAGAATGATTTTGCACACTGATATTTGGTGGATAGGTAAATCAATTTAAATGTAACGCTGACAATTTCACCGGTAATACAAGAAATACGTACACTTTATTTCTCAACTCTCAGTAGTGACGCGAAACTTCATGCTTCGATCTTCACTTGAGAAAGGTTTTTGCATTTAATATTTACTGGTCTCAGTATATGCGCTTGAAGTTAAGTGGATAAGCAAATATGGGTGTTACATAAAATACCAATAAATAAAAATATAAAAATACAATAAATACAAAATAAAAATAAAATACCAACTAATAAAAAATTGATGATAAAGAAAATAGATAAATAGATTAATAAGTACCTCAGGGTTGTCAGAGTTGCAGACATGATGATGGTTGGCGCACTTGTGCAGAGCGGGGAAGGTGGTGGGGCAGTGAGGTCCTGCATGGTATCCTTTGTCTCCGCCAGGGTTCCTACCCTCGACGATGAGCAGCGCCAGGGCACTGAACACCTCCCACGGGTCCCCGGGCCCTGGGTCGTCCGAACCCCCGCTCGCCCGCATCCTTCAAGCCTACAGCCTGCCGGGGGAAACACTAAATTAAAAATAAGGAGTTGGAATAATCCTTCAAACCATCATTCTCCAATTCTACTGCCTGCCCGAGTGAACAATAAAATAAAAAATAAGAAATTGAAATTATCCTTCAAGCCTTCATTCATCCTCCAAGCCTACAGCCTGCCTGAGTAAACACTAGAGTAAATATAGGGAACTGAAACTATTCCCTATGTTATCTACGACCTGCTCACATATTCTCACGAATGGGGTCAATAATTAGTAGACGCTGTTGCTTATAATGAATTTTTAAGAGATATAATCCCAGCAGGCATCTGACGTTGAAACAACGTTGATTATTGGTTGATTTCAGGTTGAAATGTTGAACAACCAAAATTAAACGTCATATCAACGTCGAAATATGACCAACACTAGAAGGGACGTAAAACAACCTTATTCCAACGTTGAAATAACGTCGATATTGGTACGTTGAATTTATACTAATTTTTAAACGTCGAATCAAAGTTGATATCAGGTTGAGATGCTGAAAAACCCAAATTATACGTCCAATCAACGTCGAAATCTGATCAAAACTAGAACGGATGTAAAACAATCTTATTTCAACGTGGAAATAACGTCGATATTGGTGCGTTGAATGTTTACTAATTTTTAAACGTTGAATCAATGTTGATTTCAGGTTGAAGTGCTGAACAACCAAAATTAAACGTCATATCAACGTCGAAATCTGACCAACACTAGAAGAGACGTAAAACAACCTTATTTCAACGTTGAAATATCGTAGATATTGGTATGTTGAATTTTTACTAATTTTTAAACGTTGAATCAATGTTTATTTCAGGTTGAAATGCTGAACAACCAAAATTAAAAATCTGATCAACGTCGAAATCTGACCAAACTAGAACGGACGTAAAACAACCTTATTTCAACATTGAAACAACGTCGATATTGATACGTTGAATTCTTACTAATTTTTAAACGTTGAATCAATGTTGATTTCAGGTTGAAATGCGGAACAACCAAAATTAAACGTCCGATCAACGTGGAAATATGACCAAAACTAGAACAGAAGTAAAACAACCTTATTTCAACGTTGAAACAATGTCGATATTGGTACGTTGAATGTTTATTTATTTTTAAACGTTGAATCAATGTTGATATCAGGTTGAAGTGCTGAACAACAAAAAATAAACGTCCGATCAATGTCGAAATCTGACCAAAACTAGAACAGACGTAAAACAACCTTATTTCAACGTTGAAACAATGTCGATATTGGTACGTTGAATGTTTATTTATTTTTAAACGTTCAATCAATGTTGATNAAGGCAGCGACCTGTAGCAAGTAAGGCAGCGACCTGCAGCAAGTAAGGCAGCGACCTGTAGCAAGTAAGGCAGCGACCTGCAGCAAGTAAGGCAGCGACCTGTAGCAAGTAAGGCAGCGACCTGCAGCAAGTAAGGCAGCGACCTGTAGCAAGTAAGGCAGCGACCTGCAGCAAGTAAGGCAGCGACCTGTAGCAAGTAAGGCAGCGACCTGCAGCAAGTAAGGCAGCGACCTGTAGCAAGTAAGGCAGCGACCTGCAGCAAGTAAGGCAGCGACCTGTAGCAAGTAAGGCAGTAACCTGCAGCAAGTAAGGCAGCAAGCGACCTGTAGCAAGTGAAGCATCCGGCAGCGCATGCCAGTGCAGGGATCACCGCAAAAGAATAAGCGGAAATGAGCGCAACTCATGTCGAGCTTATCGGACTTGCAAATGCTACACTGCAGGATCAATAACGAGCGAAATGGTGAGACTTTAATGAGTAAGTCCTCAACACTCGCATCCAGCACGCACCAACGTCGGGCGCAGGATTCAACTTTCTCCGTGAGGGGATTTAACCTAAGATTATTTTAGACTCGTAGTATGTAGAACATCAATATGAAAAGTGAAGATCAAATTCGCAATTATTTGCACATCATTGAATTCATTCTTAGTAGGAGGAGGTTCACACAGTTTAGGACACGCGTGTCACAGTTTAGGTAGCACCGAAAATTAAGAGGTGCATTTGAGTAAAGCAATTCGCGCGAATAAATAGCAAATTCCAATTAGAAGTAAAACGCGCGCACCAAAATCACATCCCAATGCAACCAAAAAAATGTTTTCTAAGCTTCAATGATTCATCAACATGAGAATAATAAAGGGTTTATGCATACCAAACGAGCAGAGTGGTGGAGTCATATTGCCGCGCTGCTAAGCCCTAATCGGCAACAATCGGAGGAAGAGAAGACATTACTACATGCTTCTCTATCCGGTTGTTAGAACCACGGAAAGAAAGACTTCTTCTATGAGGGCAACTAGACATGAAAAATATTTTACTCCCATTAATTGAAAGTGAGAGGAAGATAAAAATTACTCGGTCATTCAGTCACGGGAGATTTTCTGGTACCGCAAGTGACAGAAATGATAGAATACAAAGACACACACACAGCCAAGAAAGTGATTAACTCGATGAACTAATATATATTATTATATTATAAATTCTTATAGCTCTATTCTATGCGATGCCTAGAACGCATGCTACAAAGATTGACATGGGAGCAATAACGACATCGACTTTCAATTGCATGGGAGGTAGAAAGGGAATTATTCAGCAGCGAGCGTCAACAGTCCAGCGATCGAGATTAAAATTGAAATCGATGAAAAAGAGAACACCAAAAATGAGAAAATAGTAAAACAACAAAAAATAACAACTTTTCATTAAAATTTTGATTAGTTTATACTGTCACGAGAGCAATATTTTCAGATCTTACAGCAAGCGATTTGTAATAATGAAACGGGAAATATTTAAAATAATATACTGAATAAATTCAAATTCTCGTTGTTCGTAAACGAGCAGGACCGAGAAAGCAGATACCGTTAATCGTGCTATAAACAACAAACAGTGAGAAGCTTGAAATTCGAAATATTACATTCAATTTTCATATTAAGAGCGCATATGAATCTCTCTTGTACGTGCATGCAAGCATCGCGACGCTATCACTTAATAATCAATTAACGTACAACTGATTCAAGATTAATTCTATCAGTTGCAGTAGATCTTCAAGGTTGAGCAGAACAAAGAACACGCGGAAGTATCTGCATACACGCGTACGTTTAAGCACGATATTGTCACCACACCCAAGCACGTATAAATTGAATAGGTATGTTGTTCAGAAAAATGAATACACCATGATGGTGGCCAGGTACCATAATGACTTACGTGAAACTAAACTAATTACGTACAATCTTAACCTACATGACTATCGCTATCCCCAATCGTGAGCTCGTATGATATTTAGAATATAATAAGAGTGTCACACAGGATGTAACGCTTGCACATAATTTGACAATCGTGAGAATATGCCAACAAGTTATGAGAAAGAAGTCGGAATAGAAGGGCTTTAGTCTCAATCGTAATTAAGAAGATACGGAAATACGCAAGCCAGTGACTATAGAGGTATAAGGAGGCAACTAATGGTAACCAACTCAAGGTCTCATCATAATGTTGGCAACCAATCGAGACGACAAAATATAATAATAGTCGAGACGTCGAAAGTTTGGAAACCCAACCGATGAAGATATAATCAATGTATGTGAGGAGGTCGAGGCGTCGAGAGTTTCAACACTCAACTGAAGGTGACATGATACATGAACGTGATTGCCGAGATATCACGCGTGGAACCGACGGTAGCCTTGTGTTCAAATAGCCTTCAGTAGCTCGAGACAATGATAAAAGAACAGCACAGAGACGTTGTTTATTGTAAACTATTCGGACGGCCGTGAAAACGCTATATATAGGCGAATACTCTGGCATCTGAGTATTACATATAAATCTCTTGAAGACTGAATGTAGAATAAATTTAACGAATTAAAATGGTTTCCAGTGCAATATCATTATCTTTTTGGTAAAAATTTCCCTGATTGTGATTTTATTTTTGTAAGAACTTTTACTAGGTAGGAGTGAACACTGAATAAGAAACTGGAATGAATATCAGTATATATTGCTTTGAATAAAATCAGCCTATGTTCTTAGAATAACGCATTCGTGATTCAATCGAAAAATGACAACTTAGAGGGAAACAAACTGCCACAATGCAAAGGAGCCACAAACTGCAATACACTTCGTGAAAACGAGACTCGTACTACAATACACTGCGTAAAAAAGTCACAAACTGTATGAAAAAGTCGCAAACAACAAAATACTGCGTAAAAACAAGTCACAAACTACAATACACTGCGTGAAAAATACACGAACTACAATACACTGCGTGAAAAATACACGAACTACAATACACTGCGTGAAAAATACACAAACTACAATACACTGCGAGAAAGGTGGAGTGTTTTTGCAGTCGAGGACCGTGAGCCACGCCCGACAATTGGACGGCTTTGGTGCTGCCGCACGAAGCAACGCATTTCGGTTGCACTTGCTGTATTTCCACTCGAAAAGTTTCACTCCATACTCAACGCAGATATTCGAAGTTTCACTAGGTATTCAAAATTCATAGTTATAAGGAGATAAATAATTCAACCTTTGGTTTTATAAAAAGTTTATCAGCCGCAATAGTTGCTTCACGTCAGACAGTAAATAGCACTTCAAAAAATTTTACTTGATACTCACCGCATGATAAATCATCACCTATAGAAACAAAAGTCTTCGCAATAACGAGATAATTCCATTCATTCTCATGTTATATTGAAAGTTCATTAACCGAAATGGAGACGTGCAATTAACGAACTTACGAACTTAGTAATAATTGAATATAAAAAAAAACTAGTTAATTCGTAGGGTGCTTTGAGCGCTCCTAACCCAGTAAATACTACGACGGCACGAGGCGGCGAACATGACGCCGAATAAGCAAGATGGACGGAAACAGCCGATGTAAAATGACCCAAAAGTTTAAATAAAGTCGCTTCACAGACATCGCATCGAATTGCCAGTCTGAAATTGAGAAACTAAGACAAATTTCTCACAAGAAGTTGAAAGTGAACCGCCGCACTAAAAGGAAAGTTTTTACCCAAGCAAAAATGAACTGCATTGAGACGTATGGAAGCTATTTAATTTTCATACAACTCTTTTGACACGCAATTTTCTTAGACCTGAAATCTTGTTGTAAAATTAAATTTTTTCACACGCAGAACAAAAATTTCGATAAATTTTATCATTATTTTTACTTGCAACACTCCTCGAGGAAGGGTTCTATTGTGAACAACATACAGTGCACTTAAATGTAAAATAAACGATTGCATGTCAAACCTTATAGTAGACAAATTAAATCAGAAGTAAAAATCAGACTTCACTGCCAAATTCAATGCATTCCAGTAGCGTAACTACGTACAGCATATTCCAGAATGTTTTAGTCACTCTCTGTAATTTTAGACTATGCAGAAGTCCGAAACTCGGAACCACTATAGCGGACTAGCCAGTGGCCAGTAGATCTTTAGACGCCGCACTTTGCAGACCTGACTACTCGGTCCGCAATTGCCTTCAGAGTGTAGGACTTCAGCGCAGCAGTTTTGACCCGGGCCCACACCACTTGTGCACACGTAATGCTCGCTTTTTGCTTCATTTCTCCGAGTTATCAGCCCAGGTACGGGAACGGATAAGAGCGGCACTTGGCGAACCGCAAGCGGCGCAGGCTGACATACTTGGCTTAGCGGTTGGTGCTGGAGGATTCGTGGATCCGTAATGAGCAACATTATTCGCACTGAAATCATTCAAGGTGAGATCACGGTACTACTCCAAGAGTGCACTTGTTCTCATTCAGTATGGAACTAGCTTCCGATCATCTGAGCACTTTCCAAAAAATAATATGCTTCAACATCTACTGTCAATCTCACTTACATTTGGAATATTTGGATATTTATTTTCAATTTACTAGTAACTTTCATATCGTCTAACAGTCTGAATTCCATTTATATCATTTAAATTCCATATGTTTTTTGTTAACAGACGTGAAGTTTCGCTGAAACAGAAGATGCCTGGAACGGGAAGGAGTCTGGATTAGAAGCACTATTCCGATTAATTTCAGTGGTTGAATAAAATTTCTGTACCTTGGCTCTTGTACATTTTACTCAGTTTTAGTGCAGGAGAAAGTGAAACAATAAAAAGGATTTAGTGTCGAGTAATATAATATTCTCGCGTGTATAACGCGTCCTGGTCTGCGGCAAACAAACGCTGCTCGGCAGGAGAAAGTGAAGCGACTTAACCCGGCCTCCACGCACCGCGCGTCCCCGGCTGCTGTAGAAGGGAAATCCGCGCACCAGCCGTCGCTCGACATCCAAGTTTCAGTAAAAAATATTGGCATTACTGGGGCATCGTGTGCAGGCAATTTGTACGGAAACATTAGTGGGACACATAAAATAAATGTACAGTTATTACTGCTCTACAGTAATAACTGTGCAGCTGCTTTACAGAGCTTTTATCGATAGATAATTGTGTTAGGAAAAGGTTTCGTCTATGCAGATCCGGGTTCAAGGGATTCGTTAAGTAGTCTACATAGAATAATAGATACAAGCGTACTTAATTTTTTCGCAATTCGAAGATCCCGATGAATGAATTGCTCGAATTAAAGATTCAGTTAAACTAATCGACACATAACAGTCATGAATGATGGCAAGATTTCAACTAGCTTCAGCGCAAGCTAGTTAACCCGTACATTTGAAGTTTTATCCACGAGTTGTCGAAGTTGCCGACCAGTGTGATGGTGAGCGGAGCCTTTCTCAAGATAATTGTTCGGTGCATAGCAGCAAGGAGGCAGACGAGAGTAGCAATAGCAGGCAACCGCGCGCTGCATTAAGACAATGACCGACCTTTGAGGTTCCTGTGACCCACTTAGCCGCTTCGCAAGAGGCGGTGCACTGCATGCATCAGCGCCGCGGTTCCAGGCCGACAACGCGGCAAGATTGTCAAGGTGTCGCTCGATCGCACGCTTACCAAATGAATGAATAAAGCGGCGAGAATGAATGCCAGACTGAATTTCGAAAGATTAATTCCTGAGAATTAAAAGTTAGGAAATAATACGGCCCAGATAAACTGCTCCACCTTACAATGACTTGATATATTTTAATTACTTGAACATAATACTGTTCTACTATGCTTGTGAATGGACGCAAAATTAATCCTGCCACCTACATAAGCTGGAAGAAAAATTGATAACCTGAAAATAATCAAAAAATCGACAAGCACATGATATCGATGCTGAAGGCAATGAAAAACTGTTTAGTATTCCACAGCACGATGACCAATGCAAAGCGGTGAATGGCAAAAACAAGGGAAAGGATACAATTGTGTTGGGTTGGTGCGTGTGCCTCAGGGCTGCATGGCGCGTACTTTCTACAATTCCACTGACTTTCGCTCAATGAAAATGAACGTATTGGTAGCATCTCAACTTGAGGTATGCTGAAACTTATATACTTCGTCATGAAATTCATGGTGTTATCACTGAATGCCTACGATATATCAGTGTTCACTAAGACGGTCAACTAACCCGTCGGCTACGAACACGTTAATCTTCGGCCTTGCTATTCGTATCTAGACGTCTTATTGTGATAATTGCCGTCGGCAGACAAAGGGTTCAAGAACATTAATTTGAATCACGCACATATACGCATAGCCTTGAATGAAATCAGTGTACATTGTTCATAAATTATAAATGAAATCAATATAAATTGTACAGATTAATGAAGAAAAAGAGTATGGCAACTACGAATCATCATGAATGCATCCCAAGTCTCTGAACACTCTCACTTGGGGTGGAGAACCGTTCGTGTATATTATGAATTGATTAAGCCAGTGTGGGTGATTCTTCGATTTTTCGAGGTTTATTGAAAGGTTGATAGAGAATGTTTATTTGCAATAAATAAAAAAGATATCTTTAATGGGGATAACATAGTCAATTTGATATATTAAAATAAATACCATAGTAAAAGTTTACGGGAGGCAGAATTTTACATGATATGAGAAAATTAAGTCAGCAGAAACTGTGCAGTGTTCATCACCTCCAATTGACACTTGTTTATAGAAGTGACCAGCCTTTCCTTCGTGCCAGCAACTGCACAGCCAACACCGACACACAAGATTATGATATGTAAGCTGAAGCACTCGTGAAATGCGATAGTGCACCAGAAGTCTCGAATCATTCCACTCGAGAGAAGCTCGAGCAAGCCGACCGCAAAGCAAGAGTCCGTGCCGTAGCGCTTGTGTTACGACACTACATGAATTCAATGAGAAAAAATATCAGTAACTACTGGAATTAAACTTAACGATAATTTTTTAATAGTGTAACTTCAAAATTTTTTAATGGTTAACATGAATTGTGAATAAAAATGATCCACAAGGGACGTTAAATAACATGTGAATGAGATAGATATACGTATTTCAATCTTATGAAATAAGTAGAGATTTCAATGAAAATTCTACTGCATAGTAATGAACGCAGTGCTTAATAGATGAATAAAATTCGTTTAAACACTCACACAATTCAGATCAAGGAAGCCATGTCTAAGAAGTCAAGCGGGTCAACATCACAAGTCTTGCCGATATTCCATTCTAACAGCTGTTTAATAATCAGGTTCATGTTAAACACAAAATCTAAATAAGTTAACTCAATTTTCGGGAAAAACTTGCTCTAATTAATCGAAAGAGCTACGTTCTTGATTATTCATATTCCTTTTCAACCATTGTATTAAATAATTGGAAAAAGTAGGCCTAATTACGAGTGCCATTAACCTTTCAAATTCCCCTACTCAAGTGCCAAGCTCCAATCAATAAGCATTGACGCTAAAAGATAATGCAATATCATGGCTAATCTCAATAATATCAATGCAATATCAGATCAAAATAACTCGGAGAATGCCTGAACAGTGCAAATAATTAATATCGTTGCTGAAGTTCTTCCCACCCTGCATGGTCGTGAAAATATGAGTTCTTTACCACGAGGCGCAGCAATTTATTCCGCAACATGCGTGCACCAGAATATTTAACATAAAAAGCAAATAAGCACCCATATATTCTGAACATCTGCGTCACTAGTCCCATTGACAACGAAACCGTAGAACTATACCAGTTACGTCAGAGCATTCATTGCTCATCATTGACATAAACTACCATTTCTGATGTACATGTATATTTGCAGTGAACATGAGCTCTCAGTTCCAAGAAACGGTCATTTTAGGTTTGCCCGCAATCAACTCGCAAAAAAGTTATGAAGTAAACTGAAAATTAAAATGGTCAAATCAATTTATACATCTTCGACTTTGATGTATATCAATGAATACATCGCTGTAAGCAAGTGCTCTTAACTTCGCAGCTGGAGTTAAGAGTATATGTCAATTTTAGACGCTAAGTAGCGCACTGGTTATGACAGAACAAGGAGTCTAGTATACGAGATACAAGCAAGCACATCTGGGGCGGCTACATCAGCTCACGTACCCTCTTACCTTACAGGCCAGAAGCTCTATTAAAACGCACAAACTACCAAACAGAGGTTTTCTTACAAATCAAAAGGGCCCAATTAATATAATGATTCAATTAGGAGTAACATTATTAATAATAATTAAAATCAGACTTTATTTTTTTCCCATCGTCGACAGCGGACTTCTGTAAGGCAATAACTCGTACACAAGTGAAGAGGGTTCACGCGAAAAGAAGTTACAAAAATTTAACGTGATCATCAAGATCCAAAGCGTAGGTACATAAGTTGTCAGCAATCAAATAAGCAAAAAAATCGTTTGATATGCAGCTGCACACTTATTGGCTTTGTTATATACAAGAATCATTAAATAAGTGCATTAAAACACACAAACGAGCCAAAACACAATAACCCGTGAATTTCGTTTGAACTTGAAAATGGATTATTCGGCATTCCCACGCAGTGCCGTTCCTGGTAAAAAATAAAAGTATAATCAAGAGTTATAATCGAGTTCTAGCTGGTAATTATTCGAGATATATACACGACTATATTGCAGATGCATCGCTCACTTGAGATGAGTCAGATACGGGATATATCTTATGAAGACATGAAGAAAGAATGGCGAGAAAGAGCGGGTCGCAGCTACAAGGAAGGCTGATGCCCCTAAAGCTGCAGCAGCGGGGGTATTGATCATGAGAGTGCATGGGCACGAGAGCTGTTAGGCTTCTTCACTCGCTCAAGAAGCGAACGACGCCCAATATAAATTGTTAGAAGTCATACGCAGCATCAAGTTTGTTGCCAAGGGATTTCCAATTGAGCAGTGAGAACAACCTACAATGTATCCACGATAAACTATTTGTAAAAATGAATTATATAAGTTGCTTAACTAGAATGAAAAGGCACCATGAATCACAATGCAGCAGTACTGCTGAATGACGGTCACACTCAAAATCAGGAATTATAGGGTATGAAAAAGTATCGTTCCTGAAAATAACAAAAAACTTCATTCAGACTAAAATGAACATCGATGAGGCATCAATAATAATCGAAGAGTTCGCAATACTGCAGGAAAAAGCTTAGCAACAGCGTCTAATAAAGCAACAAGCTCAACACTGACAGTCTTGTTTTTTAGATACGAAAGCGAGTGCCTTGTAGTGCAGAGAGGTGGGCTCGCAATGCAGCGCAGGCAGAGCCTTGTTTAGCAGCTCAGACAGAGCCTTGTGGTCTGTAATGCAGCGCCGTGCAGTCTGCATTGCAGAGCACACAGAACCTTGTGGTCTGCCACGCAGCTGCAGAGGCAGCGCCTCGAGGTGTTTTATACAGCTGCGTGAGGCAGCGTTCTGTATAGGGTGCCAAAAAGCGGCACGGCCTGCTCTACGCAGCTTAGACAACGCATTAATTTTAGTCAGTCAAGAAGCGGCGCAGTTGCTCTGCTAAGCAGCAGAGGCAGCGCCTCAGCCATGCAGCCGAGACAACAAGGATAATCAGCGTGCGCTCGCCATGCAACGGAGGTGGTGGCGAGACGCGTTTTGCCATGACGCTGAGGCAGCGCGGTTGGAGCGCTCGGGTCAGCTCAGAATGATGCTGCACAAATGCGCACATCGGCGTATCTTTTGTCAGCTCTGAAAAAGTATATACGGTCTCACAACACGTACATACTCGTCATCACGTCTGTTGCACAAGATCACGTTGCGGCTCGGCCGGAACATTGCATTATTTTTAAACACAGTTAAATGCGATCTATTCCACAATATAATACAATCGTTAAACTATATTACACACATGACAGGACTAAACTTCCCATGATAATGAGCACCATAAAACGGGGTGACTTGGACAATTGACGGGGTATTTGTACAGTTTTCAGCGTTTACCTTTTTGTGACACAAATAGTCACATAGTAAATAAATAAAATGTATCGCTTTATTGCATTTGTAGGTTATCTCATGGTAATTCAAGAGCCATCAACACAATTTTTCTTAGGCAAAAATTATTTCCAGTACAGGCTTTTCTTTCTTAAATGTCAAAACGGTCTGCAGTCACTCCGTCAATGGTCTAAGTCACCCCGTTTAACGGCGTTAATAATGATTCTTGTGATTTTTACATCGTGAAATATTCGAGAAGCGTAACGAATGTCAGATATAAATTAGTAGATATGAATTAGCTACGCTCCGAGTATTCGTTCACTGGGTCCCCTCCATTCAAAGAGACAGCTAGAACTCGAGCCTGAATTCTGGAGGTCTAGTCGTAACCGCAGCATCGAAGATCTCGCTCACAGAAATGCATTAGACCAATCAGTAATCGTCGACTAATCGAGCACCGTGAGCAGCCTTGACCTGTACTTGTGTTGCGTCCACAGTTACACAGTATTTTAAGCTCGATATAATAAACAGTCCACAGTTGAATTATTTCGAGTTCCTCGAAAAAAAGTATTTAAAGTAGGAAGCTTACGGCAGGCAGTCCATGCAAATAATAAAGGAATTTACATTCCAATTAATCAAACAATCTTACAAAAAATGTTTAAAACTGAAATTTCGATTTAGAGCAAGACAATTAAGAATTTAATCGCAATTCCTTTATTGATTAGCGAAAATAAAGCGGCAGTATAATTTTTTGAATTAGCGATAGATTCTTCAATTTCCGTACTTACACATCAACAAACTAATTGTTTAACGCTATTCATTGAAAGACATAGTCAACTCAAGTCAACATTGTATAGTGACCAGATTGACTTTTGTGCGAGATAAATCAACACCGATGATTCCAGCAGCAGAGCACGACATCAAAGCCACATGGACGCTCTTCTTCATGCTAGAAAGAAGACAACCCGCAGAATTGTTCCCTAGGCTGCCACTTCTTGATCCCTAAACTGGAGGCTCTATCGCCCCACCAACCGAACTCCTTCTTTATGCCCCGCCTCCACGCCTGTGTTGCATGTGCAACCAACCCTGCTACGGGGAACCTAATCTGTCATACCCCACCATCCCCCACGACAACCAGTTAACCCCGTGCTCAGCTCCTAAAACTTAGAAGATTCACTTCGGTGAGCTTGCAACCAGTATTTCCAGCTGTAACTACACTGACGGTAGAGAGGCTACGAACCCCGTTACGTTTTTTTTTTCGCCCAATGATTACGGGAAGTTCAACCATATCGAAAAACTTTCATTTCTGCGGAGACTGTTACAGAGAGTCGACGGAACTTATAAGGGACGGCGAACTTTTTACGGTAATAAATAATCGAAACAAATTTCTAACTAAGAACAGGTTTTGGATGAGTAAAATTACTGGTGGCTATTGAGAAAGCATTACATTCGGTGTTGTACAGGTATGTTTGTACACTCAATTTGCATTCTGAACTCAAATTGGAGACAGAAAATACATCCACGAGTCTCACCAAACCATCGAATGACACCCACGATATTTTGAGGTTTACCGAGATGATAAGAAAAAACAAATATGAAGAAAATAAGGAGTAGGCGGTGCACGAACGATGGTGACTCACAGCGAGGAACCGGAGTTGAAAGCTGCTTGCTGGAACACTGGCTGACGGCGGACATTTCGGGATCTGCAGGAGCCTCAGCAAACTTCATAGAATCTCTTCGGAGTAATGTTATAAGGCCGTACGCTCAGAACTCGCTCAAGTACACACAGCGGCCCGAGTAAACGTTTCCTCGTCTAAGATTGATGGGTTTAGCTTGAAAAGCTTTCAGTGATTGCTGACAGAACGACGAACTCATGCCCATTTTAGCTAGTAAGGGCTCTGCTCCTGCTCTACGGCTCAAGTGGCTGTTGGCGTCATCACCCGCGGCTGTGTCGTAGTACATGCATCACTTGCGGTTCAGTAATACTAATTCCATAATTTTTTGCATTGGTAGCAATTTTACCAGGCTCCACTTTAAACTAACTAACTTAACGCCACTTTAACTGAAAATTTTCGTTTCATCAGTATTAAATTAACCTCTAGTTTAGGATCCATGCGCTTGCTGTCAATGAGCATCGGAATAGCCCCAGATGTTTATTAAAATAGAAAGCAGAATAAATAGCCTTGTCGTCCAGATGTTCCAGTGTGACCACAGCCTTCGCCCTGAACACGGGTAAGGCAGAAGATTACCCTATAATGAAACCCAAGAGCGAAATTTGACTGAAAAACATGAACAGTTGAACTACAATACACCCATAACATCGAAGAGAAGCATTCAATAAGCTATATTTCGGTTATTGAACAGCCCTAAGACCCAGTCTCGCTTCCATTCATTGGAGCGCTCGTAGCTTAAAGCCCCTGAACTTTTGACCTTGGCCAAGTGGGATGCAATAGCAGCCACTTGCTGCTGCCCAGCCAGATGGCTGTTCCTCAGCCATGTGGCTGCTCGTCGCGCCAGTCAGCTGATGAAGCCAGCTCGTCGCTTCCCAGCCAACGCAGGTTGGCAGAGGCACAACTGGTAAGAGATGCGAGGTCACAAAGTTTTATTTGAGAGACCAAGTATGATAAGGCGGGCAATATTTTACTCTGATTCTGAGCCACGCAGAGATAAAGCAAACTTTATTTGGCTTTATTTGTGAACCTTAAAAGATACGGCAGCCAGGATCAGACTTTACTAGCAATCGACAAAAAAAGAAGAAAAATTAAATTCAACCATCAACGAAAATGTATTTAAGCACCACCATGGAATAGGAGCACTTAATTCATAATCAATATTACAATGACTAATAAATTAATAAAAATAAGAAAATTGCTAATTGTAACTACTGTCAGGTCCTCAACAAAACTTACACTAAAGAGCTTACATTAATGACTTTGCATTTCCAAGTTTTCAGCTTCTTCGCAAAGCGCACTATAGTGAGTGTCGCAGACGCTGCGTACTACGTATATAACATGACGCGCGTCCAGCAGCATTGCGGGCCGTCGCAAAAAAAACATGCTTCGGAATATCTCGAATTTATCAAAAGCTTTAATTAATGCGGTTGTAATTCCAAGTATTCAGCATCTTTGTGCGTATAAGATACCGTGATCAACACGCGTGTTGCCACCCTGCAGGCAATTTTGCACGTTATTTAAATAAAAATACTTTGAAAAATACAATGAGAATGGAAAAATTAACAATCAGCGGTAGATTAATAAAATGAAAATTTTCTCTAATAGAAAAATCGAAACTTCGTCTAATTGCACAGTATATTAATAGAAGTTAGATTGTGTGTGCTTTTCTATCATTATAATAGAGCTACATTTTATAGAACAGAGCACCTCCCTGGTGACCAGGTTTTTTTCATTAGTTATATTCAGAAACTGACTGCAGTATTTCTGACGCTGCACTTTCAGCCTCGTTTGCATAACCTTGATTTGCATCAGCATAATTCTACCTCGTCATCTCATCTGTAAGATTTACACTTCTCTTTCTGATTGTTGCCACAGCTTTTGCCTCGCACAATTTAACTCAGCCATCAAAATCCCTTCTACTTCTGCTCACGCGTCACGCCTTACAGAACGCGGTCATGGCTCCTCCAGAAAACATGCACTCAGAGAACTCAGTGAGACTTTGGCCATATTGCGATGCAATTTCGCCCCCTTTTGTGGGTCACATTGACCTAGTTTGTCCCTGCTACGGGCGTATCAATGCTACGTCCGCTCTCTGCTCGTGCTATAGGAAAGAAAGTGTCACTATTTGGAGAACATGAACCATTATAGACGGCGCATTCTCAACAGTTTGCGGGAGTAGAGCGCGCCGCTGTCGAAACTCCTACTGATTGATTATATATTATGTGCGTGACACGCGGCAACCGCGTCTATAAGAGGCCTTGCGCCAGCACCAATATTGCATGTGCAGAACCTATATGCGCGCGCACAAACCATGTAGTAATAACCGTCCTAACAATCTCTCTGAATAATAAATACCTATGGCTGTTAATAAATACCAATAATAAATAATTGAGTGATAGGTGCGAAAATTACGAACGAAAAAAAATTAAAGACGCAAGTATAATCGACGAATGAAAAGTTAAAAGAGAAAAATATTTGACGAACAAACTCCAGAAACTAAAAGTAATGAAGTGAGGCAACGGGAGAAGATGAGCCCAAGTGAAAGCTATGAGGTCGCCCGAAAGCAAATGTTCACAGTCATTCTGGATAATTTATTACTAAAAATTAATCATCCAATAGTAAACATACAAACAGCCTTTTGTTAAAATATGTTTTCTTAGATCAAAGTTCATCAGCATTCAAACAACAACAAAATATGCGTGTAAGCTCGAAGGTCGAGGTCTTCGAGTGGTTAAAATTACCAAGATTGGAGCAGTAAGTTGGGGGTTTGAAACCCGCAACTATACGTGTGAAATTTGTGGTCTAAATCGGCATGTATTGGAGCCACGTGATTAAAATTCGACAGGACACCACGACTTAATCTAAGCTTACACCACTGCATTAATATCAATCTATTATATTAATGAGTGTGACTAATCTATATTAATGATTATATCAACGTGATTGTGGAGGAGAATTCAAAGATCGCTGCACGTCAGCCTTGTCGCAACCTCCAGAAAGTTTTCCAGTGTAGGGTCACAGCGAAGCCTACTAACCCAGCTGACCTACTTGTGAGGTCACGAGCGACGCAGGAAACACATCCATGTGAGGTCATCACGTGGTCACAACACAATTCTTCCTTTAAATCTATTATGCTATCATCTCCACAATTTTCCTTTAAATCTATTATGCTGTCATCTTCACACTTCGTCTTTTAAATCTATTATCCTATTATCTCCACACTTCTTCCTTTCAATCTATTATCCTATCATCTCAAACCTTTTTCTTTCAAGTCTATTATCCTATCATCTCCACATTTCTTCCCTATCATCTCCACATTTCTTCCCTACCATCTCCACATTTCCCCCACAATATTTTACCCTGTCAACTCCCTTCACTGAATGACAAACTGAACTAATCTCATAGAATCCGCAGACGGTCTATGGTCACTTAACCCAACACTGCAGTCTATGTGTTGATAAATATCAACAAACTTACCGTTACTTACTAAATTTATATCAACTGCCTGCAAATTTGTGGAGCAGTTGATATAAATTCAGATGAATGAAATTGTACACGTCGAACACATGCAGTACTCTGTTCAACTTCAAATTGTACTCCATCAAGTTTGTAAATTGAAACGAGGCTTCTAGTCACCATTTTGTTAGAAGCCTCATTTGTGGTAACATTTAAATCAACATCAGAAGGAAATCACAGTAACAAGCATTGATCAATTTCACGGTGCATGTATTCTTAATGCTGTCATTTTGCGAGGTCCAAAATATAATTGGCTCAAGAATACGTGCATATAAGGTTGCAGTCGGTTAACGTTTCTTGTCAAAGCATTAAACGAAACAAACAATGCAGGCGAGAAAAGAGAAAAGCCTAAGAAATATGAAAAACTGTAAGATCATAAAGAATATACATTTGCGTCTATTTAATTGAATTAAAAAAAATTTACATCAGTTTGATAAGCGTATTATGCATATTAATAGGTGTATTCAGAATGAACATAGAACCAATGTGCAAAAGCACTAACTAAATTTTTTAGCAAAACAAAGTTATTATTGACAAGAGAATAACTTTTTCATCCGTGAAGAGCAAATAAATGAGAGTGAAGGGTTGAATTAGGTTTGCGTAACTCTGCACATCAGAGCTCGTCTTGGAAGAGAACGTGGCAGAACAACAAGCAGGTGAAGGATGCCTCCTCCTACTTGTATACGCCGTCCTCACCACAATTTAGGAGAGAAAGTTGTCAGATTGATGCAAGCAGAAGTCGTGAGTGAAGTGCAGCTACGACACACGGCAGCAACGTACAACTCGTATAGTGTATAATCAAATGCATTTTGTATGCACGTGAGAATTTTCTCCACACTATTTGGTTGTCCAAAAAAAAAACAGTTATAAAATTTTCTGAGGTATAAATGAATGGTCTCACAAATTATAACGTCATATAACACGAACATGAGGAAATAAATTGTTTAGAGTTTAGACATTGAAGTATTCAGAACTTGTAACGAATTGTTCATTTCATTAGGAATGCAATCAAACATAATCAACTCAACACAAAAACTTTGACGCTGCGACTGAGAAAAGCACACAATTATCGCACTGAATTGATTCTAAAGGCACAGGAATAGAACAAGAGCTCACGACTGAAGTCCAAAATAAGGGCTAACAATATGCGGTCGAGATCAAAAATGCAGCGAAGAAAAGAGTTCCCACGCAACACGGGAGTAGATGAAAGGTTCAGCGCGCAACACGAGAGTAGAGGAAAGGTTTAGCCGCGCAACACGGGAGTAGATGAAAGGTTTAGCCGCGCAACATGGGAGCGAAAGGAATGTTTAGCCGCGCAACACGGGAGTAGATGAAAGGTTTAGCCGCGCAACACGGGAGCGAAGGGGAGGTTTAGCCGCGCAACACGGGAGCGAAGGGGAGGTTTAGCCGCGCAACACGGGAGTTAAGGAAAGGTTTAGCTGTACTACACGGGAGTAGAGGAAAGGGTTAGCCGCGCAACACGGGAGCGAAGGGGAGGTTTAGCCGCGCATAGGTTTAGCGGTGCTACACGGGAGTGAAGGAGAGGTTTAGCCGCGCTACACGGGAGTGAAGGAAAGGTTTAGCGGCGCTACACGGGAGTGAAGGAAAGGTTTAGCGGTGCTACACGGGAGTGAAGGAGAGGTTTAGCGGCGCTACACGGGAGTGAAGGAGAGGTTTAGCCGCGCTACACGGGAGTGAAGGAAAGGTTTAGCGGCGCTACACGGGAGTGAAGGAGAGGTTTAGCGGCGCTACACGGGAGCTGCGCAGAACAATAAGACCGGCAGCTTTCACGCGCGCGACCAAAAGTGAACCGGTCCCACATCTAAAGAACTGTGTAGCACAAATGCTGCGTGAAAGGAAAGATTGGCTTATTCTAGAAGAGATGCAAAGAAATTGCAACTTATTTGAGTTATCAATCATGCTAACGTTTATACGGTAAGGGCACTGGATGGAGAAACCACATTACTGCCATAGTGTCTGCATTAAGAGGAAATAAAAAAAACTCTGTCATTTTAATCGGTGTCGATCAAAACGCGAATATAACCCGAAGATATTTGAAAAACAGCCTTTCAACCAATGACACATTTCTGAAAAGCAAGTCAATACCGGTACTATTAGTTTTACACGCCAAATTATTAGTGTAATTAAGAAAGCCGCACGTGAAGCTTTACATTCCAAAAATTGCTTGTCCTGTAGTTAAAAAGTTCAAGCGATTACTCACTTTAGATTACTAAAACGAGCAGAGTTGTATAAATAAGGTTTCAAATGCCAGCAGATAGAACAATAGCGGCAGCTATTGTTCATCACAACGATGAACGATTGACGATCCCCACAACGGCAGCTTTGCAAGAACTTGGCAAGTGGCTATGGGCCTGTAAACCGTGTCTCTATAGGAAGCAGTTTGAATAGCTTAGGCCTAAATATCAGTGAGTCGGCCACTGAGAAGCATGATCGTCCGGAAGACCATACACATATACACACCTAAAAACTTTGCAATATCACACACAACACAGAAGTGTGGATAAAGTGCCTAACCTAAAGTTGACTGCGCAAATGAGCCAATGAATGCATCGCAATGACAAAATCTTTACAGAAAATAAACTGATTGTAATACATGAATGACACACAGAATAATTTCTGGTCCAAATAGATATTTAATACAATTAATTTCTTAAATTAAATAACTTCTAGTTAGCAGTTTCCGTAGTTGGCAGTTTGTGTAATTGGCAGTTTGTGTAGTTGCAGTTTCCGAGTTCTGTATTCATTTACCTCATGCATGAGCCAATCACGACTGCTCTCGGGATTACGGTATTCGATCGTTCGTTCGGTAGCCGCTGCGGCCGATACATACGCAAACTTCGTTCAAAATCTTCCCTGTGCATTTGGTGATCAGTATAATCGTGATGGGCTTCAGTGACAAACAAATTATCTACAACTGTTAGTGCTTTGTTAAATTCAATCCGAACATATTTCTTGATAGCAAATTTTGTCAGGAAATCCACGAGTCGTCGTGAGTTATGACCAAAAAAGGATTTCGTTATAAGAGAGTGTTTTGGAATTAAAGAAATTATACTCGATGACAGACAACTAACTAATCTAGTCCTTAACGAAATTTACCAAAAAGATTTATTTAAATTTTATGCATTACAGATTAAAATGAAAAGTCCAGAAGGTAATCAGCATTAAATATTTTGGTGAAGGTTAGAGCTAAGGGGGCTACTCAAGGTTGCTACGGCGCAACCAATCCATGAACAAGAAGCGTCAAGGTTAGCAACCCCCCTCAAGTGAGTGGGGTCTGGTAGGGTCTGCACAACAGTGCTGCGCATTATACTGCCTGGCAACGCAAACAAAATTATCCTATTGCGTTCCATGAACTGATTCAACGGATTTTCTGTTGTAATTACGATAAACCTTTGGTATACTGACTTAAGGACGCGTTCATTTGTCTAGTTCTGGATGTTTATTTATTTTTGGGAACAAAGGGTATTTATATTTCAGTCAGCAGCTTGATCTTTGTTAGGGCTCGTTCTGAGTACCTACAGAAATCTTTTCCAGCACATCCAAAATATTGCATTACAAATTACATCAGCAGAGTACCTACCTTCAATCGTCAAATTTAACTGAAGAGTTACTACGGGAGATCATCAGAGGAAATAGCAATAACAAAATCATCATTAGAGAGTGAACCAAAAAATAAAATAAAAAAGGGGACTGACACATTTCCTGCAAACCTTTAGAAAGAAATGATAAAAAATGTATATCCTACAAATAAATAGCAACAAAATTGAACAAATGCCTGTAATCCTCATGCGTACCTTTATCAGAGGTACCTACCAACAAAGGATAAAATTTCATCGGTAAGGAAAATCAATTCAAAAGTTGGAATATTTCAGAGGCAAAAACGAAAAAATCTTGAAAAAATATTTATCGGAAGGCAACAGGAGCAAAAAACTGTAACGTTATCAGTAGAGATAGCGAGAGTGTTGGTGAGAAAGTTGACATCGTGAAGGCTCATAGGATTGTTCTTTCCCATTCTGTGTCAACTAGAGGCTCTCGTGACGCGATTGTGCTGTCGACACCGATCATTGCAGCCACAAACAATAGATCATAGCACAGGGTAAGTATATTGATGAAACCTTTATGCATGGTAAACCTCTGTCAACCAAGCTATGGTTATTTGAGGGCGATCAAAGGTTATCGCGCGGTTACTCAGAGGCACAGTAACAACAAAAGTCCGTAAATTTTGATTTCTTACTTTGATTTAAATGCAATATTTCTGACGATAGCAATATTACGCGATATTGTTTGGTGAGTGATGTTAAGCTTCAAGCGATAACAAAACGTGGATTTCGATAGAGCTGAACCTTACTTCGATGCAGTTACCTTTTAACTTTAGTCGAACAATCAAACTTTGATGAATAGTTAGCTTAGCAAACTCAAATCTGAACGTCGGTTAAGCTGCAGTTAAACGTCGACTCAAAATCAAATTGGAATGCGGTTAGACTTGAGCTTCGGACATAAAACCAAACTTCCATGTAGCTTTCCTTCAGCTAATGATGCAGATTCTAGCTTCAAAGAAGATACAATAACGCTACTAAACAATCACGCAGGTACGTAACTTGTAGCGCTGTATTGAACAGGGACGGACGAATACACACACGTAGCAGTTGTTCGTGTAGCCACACAGATCAGGGAAACAGAAATCGATGCGAAAATCAGCTTTTCCTCACGCACATGTTGTTACTCGGACCACTCTAGAGCATGCTTCGTGGAAACTTCAATTCAGGTAACAAATTAATTAATTTTCAAGAAAATCAGAATCTATATCGTCGCTTTTGCTTCACATAGAACTTTCAACGATTTCAATTTATGCATGCAATGAAGACTTTGCATAGAAATTAGACGTTGCAATTACAAATTCACAGAAAAATTGCAGAGTTTCTGTCATAACAATTGTAATAATCAGTAGAGTATAGTTTAGAATGCATCAAGCCGATAGTACGTGTCCTGGTATGGACACGTTTGAATGTATTCGTTTCTATGCAATGCATATGAATGATGGATCTGGATTGCGTGGCATTTACCAGTTTTTCAGCCCCGCTATTCATGAGTGGCAACTACCGGTACACTTGCATAACTCAACAGCTGCAGTGATAAGTTCTGCCAACCAAACATAGTTTATTCATACCTAAAAATTTTACAACAACATCTAAATGATTACTAACATATTTCAAGTTTTCTTACATATTAGCTTTGGCTAAAATAAACAACAAATTAAATTAAACAACACGAATATTTCTATGTTGTCCATAGAAATTCAAATAAATATAAATGGATTTAAATAAAATAAATTTTATGAACCTAATGAGTAGGGTACCTATAACATCACCATGATAACATCATGAACAAAAGAAGTATAAAATACGGTAGCAGACAGTTGATTTCTATTAATATCTTGTAATGGCACAAATTACTTCAATTATATACTACCGGTATGTACACAATGTTTAAAAGTTGAAACTTAATGTCAGGAGGCCAATCCCCACTGTTCAACGCCAATGCTAAAAACATATAGTATAATACAAGGAGAGAATACTGATGAAATTACATTGTATACTACCTATATCACTGCAATCATGAACTGCAGCATTTCAATCTGCCATGTATATACGGTACCTATGCCACTAACAATCATGTTGATAGAATGTTATTATCAAAGGCCAGTTCATGCCTGATCCAAAATACTGAAAAGGAAATCCTAGAATATCATGGACAATAATAGATAATACCAGGTATTGATGAGAAATGTGATTGCTAGATAATGAAATGAAATAGAGAGCAAAGCTATTATCAAGTAAACTATCAAGATAAGTAGGTACCTAGCAATGTTGGCAAATGTACTGTACCATGTGTTATTCCATTATTATGAAGCAGGGCAAGGTTGATTTCACATATTTAAACATTTTGATGATTGTGATGTTACTCAACCTTTATGCAGGGCAAGGTTGATATTACAATATGCCTGGCAATTGTAATGTACCCATGAGTTATCTACACAAGCATTATTCAGTATTCATGTCCAGTGATCTTTCTGTCAATAAACATAGTTGATTATTATTTCTTAACAGCACCAAAAATGCAAATAGCTACAACAATCAAATTATTTTAAAAATATTTTCATATACTGGTATATTCCTTGACAATTGAATTATTTTACAACAAATACAAAGATTTCATCACACAAGACGTTTTCAGTCTAGATTTTAAGGCTTGAATAATTAAAATAAAACAGAATTTGTATGTCTTGTAGATTGTAGCCTACATAGAATTAGCATTTATTCAGTCAGAAACTAAATATCCAGCTTCCTCTTTGTTCTTTACAGCCTTCCAAAATGTTTGTGTATGTATTACGTATATGCCAGTCATAATCAATAGTCCAGTCAGACAAGTTGTCATGCATTCAGTTCAAGTTCCATCAGAGATGATAAATAACATCCTCAAAATAATTACCTAAAATCCAGCTACTGACAGCATCTTAATCAAGTTGCAGCACACTTGTAATAACTTTATATATATCTCATGAAAGGGAATTAAAATACTTTACAGTTTTTTCTAGCTAACTTTTTCAAAAGTTGAAGGCCATACGTACTAGGTCACCACATTCTCCTCACATGTGAAAAATCTAATGACTTGTGCAATTTTTCATACATGGTGCTGAGGTTGATTTTCCAATTTGACTCCCATTTCCATCAACAGTTATATACAGACAGGCAGTAAGTGTAATGGCAGTATGATTACAGATTATGCAGAGTTAAGTTTGAGAATGGACCAAAATTGTCTGAATTTTATGTCACAAATAAAGGTTACCAATTTTTATACAAAACTGGTACTGTCTTGGTAGTATATAGGCTGATTTGAACAGAACTCAACATAGCATAGCTTGAGTTGGTGCAACTTGATGTTCTGGCCTGTCAGGTTCTGTCCTTCAATATCTTTGTCTGGCACTTGACTTGCAAAGTCCCCAAAAATAACACTTCCAATCACATCTACATCAAAAAAATCACATGTTATGTCAACTGTCTAGTTGTCTCATTCTGATGGGAAGCTCCTCAGTATATATACTGTACATATAATAACACATGATCAAATCAAGCCTATTTGAACAAGTTGATGGTTGGTGCCTCATGCAGCCTCAGCAATCTCTAATGGCCAAGGTTGAAATTCTGGAAATGATATAGTACTATAGGTACATAAGTTGGTAGGTGTATCTTTCAAAAAATTTGGCCTAACTGTGATATAATAAAACAATTGACTTGAAACAATTATCTCCAGTATGGAAAGAATTGTCGTTCCAACCTTCCAATCAGAACCACTCCTAAAGAATCCATGTTTTCCAGACATAAGAAAAGTTGAGCTCACTGAGCTGTGATTAGTTTTTTGGAGCTGCAAGTTTATAGATTTTGTTAAGAGATGCCTTTATTTTAAAAGCCACAAAATCATGAGAAAATATTGATCTAAACTTTTGAGAATGACAATTTTCATAGAAGCAAGTATATCAAGTTGCATAACTCTAGATTTAATAAAAAAAATATGAACTATGCAATTTTTCATTCTTGATTTTGCCCAACTTCACACATGAACTTGGAGAAAGGCCTCAAAATGTTTCATCAATTGCCAAAACTCACATGACCCAAAGAAAATATAATCTGTGTCCTATACACATGGCCTTCAAGTAGTTAATGTAGCTGACAAAATCCATTAAAAATAAATGGTCCATCAAAATATATACTAATTTTTAGGTAAAGGTAAATCAAATTAATATTCCTACCTTTCTGCAGGCTGCAGGATTCTAAAAATCTGTCTCACATTATTAGTTGCATATCAATCAAAATTGGCTTTGAATCTCATCAACCCGTTCAACCAAGTGAACCTACTGAACCTAGTGCTGCTGGGCAGAAAATAAGCAAATACCTAATCAAAAAAAAAAACTCTTATCACAAAGGTTAAAATGATTCAAGATTGAAATTTACCTACTTATAAAATTTTGCAGCTCCTAAGCATGCAATTTTGAATACATTTGGAATCTGGAAGATAATTCATATAGACTAATAGAGTGATATAGTGATAGTGGGAATCTTGCATTGCCAAAAAAATTCCATAATAATCCATAGGACTATCAAACTCACAGTGCATGATTAAGATACTTAAACTCAGGTTAAACAAATTAAGGTAACATCAACAGATCAACTTAATGAACTCATGTTTAGGCTATTTATATAATTGCTTAATTCAATAAGAGATACCTGCTACAGTTACAGTTAACAGTAATATTACTCACCAAATAAGATACCAAATCCCACAACCAGAAGAGGGAGTAGCCTTGAAATTCTAATTAAACTCAGGATCAGAACCGCATTTTGACTTTTTTAGGGTTGATTTAAAAAAAATTGAAATCGTTAAGCAAGAAGCTGATGCTTCAATGTGACAGGCAGATCAAACAAAGGAAAGACCCTAGGAATCGGGCTACATGGTTTTAAACTGAAACGCCGCACTTCCAGTCCTCATTTTTCTCACAATGAAAAACTCATCAGAGAAAAGGACTAGCCTTCTTTACCGAACTCCAAAGAGTAATGAATAGTTGGAAGTTGTGAAATGTTCGAGACTCATCGCGTCAGACACAGCTCAAACGTCGCCTGCATGAACACTGCTAGCACAACAGCTGGCACAGCTGATCGCCTAGTCATTCTCGTCCCAAGCCGCTTTGCTGTAACCAGGCCCCAACTGGGCGAGCAGAACCCATTATTATTTGTGACATGAAAACACATCGCTACGAGGCTCTCCACCTGCATAGGATGATAACCCTACAGCGCATTACGTCATTCAACGCTATAGTTTACATCCAATTAATAAAATTAGTCCAGGAATTCCTTCGGACACGAAGCGAAATATGTTTGGTCCTGGGAAGCCTTACAGACTGATAAAGCCTGCCACGATAAAACATCTAAAAAACACCAGAACGTTATGATTAGCTAGCAACCCTCACAAGTACTGGTATTTTTATAATTTAATCAATTGTCGATCACAAAGAGCCTGTCCCAAAGCTTTTAGGATTTATGATTATTATTTGAAATTATTCTCTCACACATGGATAAGAAATTACACGCATCTTCATCATTATCACCATTGGCAGCAATAATATTTTCAGGTTGAACATAAAAAATTATACGAAACGATTTTGTGCTTCTATTTATATTAACTGATGTCATTTAGGCCTGAATTTTTGAATATCGTTACATAAATTTTCTCATGTATAATGTAAATGAAATCAATAAATATTATACAACTTCCTTCATTGTGATGGGTTTTTCCTCTTCCTTCCTAACAAAGGTACAGACTCAGTGTTAGGCGCTTGTCTGGGATGCAAGCAACAAAAGCCCTCATCGTAAAGTGAAGAGAGTCGGTCGTGCAAAATTAGAAATTTCGCAGTTGTGTACTTGTGTTCTCCTAAAAATCTGGTCGTGGAATTAATTATAACTTAAAGTGAATGTAGTTAGTTTTCGATATAAACGGTGCTCGACATTGTCACTGCTGGTCAATGGTTGATTTTTGTAGAGTAGAGCCTATGATTCATAGGAAATATTTTCTCATTAGTTTTAAATCTGAGTAATTTTCAGTGTAACTTGAACATATTTGCACAACTGTACACGATTCGTTGCATTCGTTGGATGCATGGAATTCTGGTAATTTTGAACAATCATTGATGCATAAATCATTTAACATGCTTACATCTTGATGGAGTCCAGGGATTCCGATCATTAATTAAAACAGTTGCCAGAAATTTGTTGGAACGTCTCATTCGTCTGTTTGATCTTCTTCATTTGCCTCTTTTCACAATCTTTTTCTCAGGCGTACAGCAAGAGAGTAGAGACAAACACCAGGAGTTAACTGAAGCAACAGTTTGTATGTTTGTCCGTAGTCTCTGTGTCGCTAGGTGCTTCTGGTTGGGTTCGTGCAGAACAAAGTTTTTCATTCGTTTTTTTTCCTAAAACTTGTGTGGTGCTAGGTATCATTTACCATAAGTTATCGATGTATTTAATAACTTTTAAATAGATTGGAATAGTTTGGTTTGTTGACGTGGCGCTTTGTGCAGGATCTACTGGCTGCCTCGAACACAATCCTTTGTACTGCGGAGGCGCTGCCCTAGTGGTGGAAATCCTGCGTCATGTTGAAGCGGGAGGTGGGGAGAGAGGGGCAGAGAGGGGGTGGGGCTGAGTGGGCGATGAGTGGCGGGAGGGGATTAGAGTGGGGAAAGAGGTAAACCCACATGTAGCGTGCTGCTGCTGCTGCACCCGATGTAGCGTGCTGCTACTGCACTCGATGTAGCGTGCTGCTGCTACTGCACTCGATGTAGCATGCTGCTACTGCACGCAATATAGCGGGCTGCTACTGCACCCGATGTAGCGTGCTGCTACAGAACCCGTTGTAGCATGCTGCTGCTGCATCCGATGTAGCGTGCTGCTACTGCACCCGATGTAGCGTGCTGCTACTGCACCCGATGTAGCGTGCTGCTACAGCACCCGATGTAGCGTGCTGCTACAGTACCCGATGTAGCGTACTGCACTGCACCCGATGTAGCGTGCTGCTACTGCACCCGATGTAGCGTGCTGCTGCTGCACCCGATGTAGCGTGCTGCTACTGCATCTGATGTAGCGTGCTGCTACTGCACCCGACGTAGCGTGCTGCTACTGCACCCGATGTAGCGTACTGCTACTGCACCTGATGTAGCGTGCTGCTACATCACCCGTTGTAGCGTGCTGCTACAGCACCCGAAGTAGCGTACTGCTACCGCACCCGATGTAGCGTACTGCTATTCAAAACTGACATATTCCTAATATGAAACATTTACCAGGATTGTATCGTAGTTGTGGCTATTTACAGATATTTTTATTGGTCGCGAATGAATCATATATAAATCTTATATCAGTTCTACTGGAGGTTCAATCTGGGGCTGAAAATATTGAAGTTGGCCCAAGTGACAAAGAACAAGCAAACAAAGCCATGAGAAACGTTTGGTTTTGGTGCCCACAGCTGTTTCAACCTAGAATTTCGCTCATATGTAATAATAACAAACTGGAACTTTTCTCGTATGTCATTATAATGCTGATTATAGCTATCCTAGAAAAACAAGCTGTGAAAGTCAAAGCCGAATACATGACCAGAACTACTGCGAGCTTACAAAATGTAGGGTCTTTGACCCCAACAATGCACGTTGTATTATTATATTATATTATTACTATTACAAGCGTATTATTTTGAATTAATCAAATAAGTTAGTGAGGGGAAGGCATTTCACTCTAAAATAGAGGTTTTCAATTTTTGGTTTCCTTCACCATTTCCTATTTTATTTGTTGAGCAACTTTAGGAACCTGACAAGACACCAGCTTGGGACGCGAATGATAATCAGCTGGTTGGCCAAAGTGTGTGAGATACTTCACAGAAATTTTTTTTTATGGGTAACTTGCCTCTATCTCAATTAAAATATTAAAATATCTGTCGAACAAAGTATGTTACCAGTGAATTCATAGCAATTTAACACTATTCATATAATATTGAAAATTTTTATAAATTTGAAATAACAGAATCGAATATTAGATATTCTGCGACGGAGCATATGGTTATTTTCAGACTGTACTTGTCAACAGATCACAAGGTCACAATGGCGTACATGGGCCCTTCAGAAACAAACTGTTTTCATTGCTTCCCTTGGTTCCTATAGCGTTTCGGTAGGAATTGGCTTGCTCTATCTCTAACACATATTTTTTTGTGTATATTTGTCAGTTCGTTACTTTTGGTCACGCCTGAGTATGCAGAGTACAAGCATCAATTTCCATGTTAAAAAATGTTCAATATATTGGAATCTTAAATAATATTTTTGAATGCATTTATCGTTAGTAGCATTGCACGTGGCCTCCGTAGATTCTCGGGCTGTTGATAGACATTGAAGTGGTCGATGTATGGCCAGATCTTGAGCCAAGGTCATACATTCCTGCGCAACCAACTCGTGCGTACCTTCAGGAACATGTTCTCAATAAATCACTGTTATTAGTTTACCTCAAATGTTAGTCTTGTAATAATTTTAATGTAGAACCCACGTGGGTGAGTGAAGATGCATCGCAACGCTATTAAATATATATTTAAAGTTTATATGTGAGAGTTTGAAGCCAGGATACCTAATTTTGTCATTAAGTATTTCTACGTACATATTTTTACGTGCTTTCTTTATAAGTTACGGAAGCTTGGACTTAGATATACCAGCGCTAATTTTAACTCCGACTTTTGACTAGCAGCAAAGGCCCGTCATTGTATTCAATACACAAAGGCTGCAAGAAGCATCCATGTCATTTTATCATGTAACAATCGTAGCTTAAGGCTCGAGAAGTAAAACTTTTCGTTGAATTTAGCTAAAATATTTAGGAGTATGACGATATATATATTTACATTTTAAAAAAATTATTAGAAAACTCACGCTTCTCATTTATGAGCTGAGTAGCGGCAACGAAAACAATTCGAATATAGAGGCAGCGTTAATAAAATTCTAGATTTTAATTTGGCCTCCGGGTGAGCGTTCTGTTTCCCACTTTTTGTTGTACTTTATCCACTCCTCTCATTAAGTTAAGGCCTGAACATAGTGTAAAACTCTAGCACCCTAAATTTTTTCATGAAATTACACGTTTTGAGGGGAAAAACAGCAATGAAGGCTTTTTTGCCCATGTCAAGTTGTATACACACACGTGTTAGATTGTCACATGTTCTTTTGCGAACTTCGTCATGATCTACAAGATATTCTACCATGTGTTCTTGTTTAGCCTGCCACAACACAGTTCGAGGCCATGAAGCTACCTTCACCGTCTACAGCGATAAAGAAAATTTTTGTTTTCGATAACTCATTTAAAGAGTATTTTTGATGCAACTTGATTGCGAATTGTGATGTTGAGTTCATTTTTAACGATAATTCTTCCTTCAGTGCACCTTCTGTAATTGAATGCTTTTTGAGCACTACTTGAGATCAATTCGCTGTGAAACAGAATATTTTTGCCGAATTTCAAACTGAAGTGTTCAGGTAAATGTTGTTATATAAATATTTTTGGTTCAAAAGATTTTTAATTACTCGCTCTTAAAATATAATAATTTTGGATAGTAAGGTTGAGTTTCTACGTCTTTAAAACCTTACTATTACGTATTTATGATAAAAATATCTTGGAAGTTTCGAACCAAGAACGAAATGATATAGTTTGTGCGGAAGATTCACGGAGAAAACGAATTTTGTTCAGAAAAAATAAGGTATTTAAAGAGGGCCTCTTTTATTTTGGTAGGACGAATACTCATAAATGAATTTAGACTGAATTGATCTATTTCAAAGGGGAAAAAATTAAGCCAGGTGCTCCGAAAATTGATTCATGAAAATCACGAAGATTCAATTTTTAGTTTAAAAATTCACCTGCTGGATATCTGACCGATCTTAGTATTAAAAAGTATTTGGGATTACAATTTACACTCTATATATGGTTCTAATTATCTAAATAAGTACATATTGATGATCTAGAAATTGCTAACTGGCTTGTCAATAAAGATCTTGACGTCACTCACATTTTGTTGCATTTTGACAAATTGGCTTCCCAAATCACGTTTTGTGCAGTTCTATAATATGAACGAGAACTTGGAAATTTTATGCTATGGTATCAATATTAGCATGGACGCGAGAATTCAACATGAATAGAAAGTTCTATATAAATAAGACTCGGTAATATTAATATTATGTTTACATTTAAGAAACCTTTTTTTGTATCCGTAACGAGATTCTTCCTCTGTTTTGGGAATCCCTATCTAATACACGAAGAACTGCAATTTTTCGTAGCTTCGCTTTAATAACTGTCGGTTATATGTATAATAAAAAATATCTCTCGATTTTAGAACAATTCTTAAATGATCTTGTGAACTATTTGAAAGCTTTGGAAAAAATGAGACTACATTTATAATGGTTGTGTCGACTGTGCCAGAGGCGTTAAATGCTGAAATCCTCATGGAAATGAGGATACAACAAAGCATAATTCTTCCGTGGTGTTAAAATACCAAACATTATTAAATGTGACAAGATTTCGGTCGAACAAGTTCCGTTGAAATTGCAATCAATTAATTAACATGCCTGCTCCTACTACAATGTTTAAATTATGTTATCCCGTGTACAAAGTGTACATATATATAAGTTGCATAGGTGGATGACATTAAAAGTGACGCTTTGAAGCATAACCGTTTCAAATTTATGGGAAATATGGAGGAAGAAGAGTTGAGTAAACCGATTACGTGTCCGAAACTTGACAATAAATGCGTGATGGAAACATTCCTGACACAATTGTAAGTAGATCAGCGCATGTTGATTTTTCAGCCCAGTATCAGAGTCTATTCTAATTATAAACTTATTTCACTGTCCTCAGTTGTAGACCATTTTCAATGACACGTAAAGCTAAGAAAATGAAAGGTTGAACATGGGCATAATGAACATATTTTGTAGTTCCTAGATTTAATCTAATGAAATTGTAACGAAAAAAAAACTTACCATTTTCTAAAGATTTCCTAAAACTAATTGCAGGCACTAATTGATCAGCATCCATTCCTTATCTTAACACGTTGACTCCGAAGTTGTACATATGCGTACCACGAATTGTATTTCTCCAGAACGTAGTGGTACATAATTCAGGGTTGCCAGATGGCCTAAAAAACGGTCAAGTCCACGGACAAAAAAGGCCTATAACTTGATATATACTAGCATATATGTAGGTTCGGGTGTAAAAATTTAATTTCTTTTTTCTAATTTAATTAGGAAGTACTCCTATCATAAATTTTAGCCAGCCAACACAATTAAAAAAAAAGTAGATCGCGATATTTGTCCGGATAAAAAGGCCGTCTGGGCCCGGTCTGGCAACCCTGTAATTCACAATAGTATATAAAATGAAATAGTATTATAAGATGAAGCAATCGGAGTCGTGTTAATGCTCTTTTGCAACCGTTAAGAAATGTTTACTAATTACCACCAAAGATTAGGCGGCAAAGATTAGAATGGGTTGACGATTTTCTTTATTTTGGTATAATCCTTGTCAATAAAAGGTCTTTTAAAAAACATATTACTTCCGTTTGCCAGGGGCTTAGCAAAGCCCATGGAGTGTTACATGCTCTATCAAGTATCTTACCTTTCTTTCTCCACGTTTAAATGCTCTTCTATTCGTTGTTTTTATCTAAATTTTCTAATACCCTAGTAATATGGGGTGGAGTGCCTCTCTGTAAAAAAAAGGTTTTCACGTTGATGAGCAGGACACTGCGGTCAATCCTTAGGGTTCGATATGTTAAGTATGTACCATTGATTCGTACTAATGAATTATATAGACAGTCAAAAATCCTGAAATTCGACGACATGTACAAATTTAAGCTTTTACAATTTATGAACGGGGAACTTTTTCATGATCAGCGTTCCTTTGAAAGTTTTTTTGCCCCTCTTGTTCCTCATGCATTTTTCATTCCCATGATCCCAGAGGCGTTCGTCTCAACCTTCCACCGGTCCGTTTGGAAATTGAGAAAAGTGATGCTGTTTTTAATTGTGTGAAACATTTTAATGAACTGCCTGATGATTTCAGAATTAACTGTTCTCAATCCATTTTAAAGACAAAATTTTGTTATCATATTCTTGCTCAATATTAACTTAATTTTGTTTGCCATATAGTTTTTTCTTGTGACGATTTACTTATGTAGTGCCTTTACTTTAGATTGTAGTATTTGTATTAATTTTCGTTGTACTTGTTGCCACTATTACGTTCATGCATGTCACCTATTACGCCTGCGAAGCTTTTTTATAGCTTGTATTGGCTTTTCACCTGGAAGCTTTTATTACCAAATAACATGTTTTTTCTCTTTCTATTGAGTCGTGCTGTATTGCTTCTGTGTGTGAAAGAATAAAGAATATTGCAAAACCTCTTAATACAAAACACATTCGTTCATTTCTGCGGAAGGTACAATATTGCTTCGGATTTGTGCTTACATTAATAACTATTTGTTTTTCATTGTTCGACGCGCTTCAAGTTCATATGATGTAATTCAGTTGACATCAGAAAATTTCCGTTGTGCAAGACGCATTTTCAGAAAGAAAAGGAAAAATAATCTTGAAAAATCCTGAAGTTCATACTTTCGTTTCAGACTCCGAATTTTCATTGTAGGCTGTCTCGGAGATTGCGGGAACTAATACCTGTAAAAGGGTTAAGTTAAATTTGTTCAGAATTTATTGATAATTATTCAAAATCGCGTTGCTATCATAATTTGACAGCCATCATTTCATCCAATGCATTTATGGTCTAAATCTTTTTAAATTCTGCACACTTCGAAGTTTGCTAATTGTTCGTTTTCTAAGTACCAAATATCCATTCTAATTGTAGGAAATATGTGCGTAAAATTTCACGAATTTTTTTGCGAAAAAATCGCATGCAAACTATTACTAAAATGCTCATTTGCATGGCCAACAGGAATAAAACTTGAAAACATTTTACAGAAAATGAGAGAGTTTTGCCGCATTTTTTGCCCCTTGCGCTGTGACACTCACCGGCTGGGCGCCGACAGATTTTTTCTTTGAAGGCGTTGTCCCGCTTGGCAGTTTCCTCGTGAACATCACCAGGCACTCGGTGCCTCTTACATTATCTCCCAGGCGCTCCTCACAATCGCTGTAATGAGACTTCGACCGAACGAACCATTGAAGACCAATATTGTGTCGATATTTACCGGTGCGAGTCCTGAGCTGTCTTCCTCACACAGTACTTCATCGTGGTAGCTTACAACTCCTGTCTTAGCGTCGATATTTACGTAAAATGACTCCTTTTGTCGCTCTGAAAGGATCCCCTGAATGGTTTAGGCACTTGCCTCTTAGTCGGATATTTGTTGTAGTGCGTTGGTTTGTTTTGTGGAAAGCTCATCTGAAAAGTATTTGATTTAATGATCCACCGCGTGGGATTGTTGTACTATTTTGGGGTCACGACTGAATTGCGTGTGATTCAATTTCTAATCTTAATTGGTCACAAGCTGTGAAGAAATCTCTAAATGTGTCTACTTGCTTTTAATTCTTGGTTACTGAATAACCAAAACGATGACGTGAAATGCAATGGAATCTTCATCATTATCGTCTGGTAGCTGGCCGCTTTTAACTGAGCATGACCGGCGTGTAGTAAGCCGCACCAATTGGTGCGTGTAGAGACTATGGCGCGGGTAAACAGTTGCTCGTCAGCTCCGCAAGCAAATCAGGACTGAAGCAACAAGACGATGTCATGGATGGCAGCGGCCGCTGAGCATACTTTACTCAGCCACTCTCTCTTGCGAGCAGGTGGCCCTTGCTCCTTTTCCGCGCTCACGTGGCAGAACTTAACGACGTTAGTTCTACTAGATATATCAATTATGTTTGTGAACCAAAAGCTCCGCTTGCAGTACGAAAGAACTCCGTGCTGAAATAAGGAACTGTATAGAGATGATGTACGAAAGGTTGAATTTGTAAGGTTAACTTGTTGACTCTGCGTATTTATTATTGTTGGATATTCGCTCATTTTAGCTGAGTTTAATGAACTTGAATTTCTTTATTTGGTCTATTTTAGATTTATGAAATGTTGCGTCAAAATGTGTTATCATTTCATTCATTAGTTATCGTTTCTACTTATGCTAATTTCTCATTATGACATGAAATTAAAGTAGGCCAAGAAATGTAATAGCCAACTCATTTAGTTCATCAATGAATATTGTTACAAAAATTAATATGACAAACTTTCAAAAGAATTTGATTAAGCAGCGTTCATTCCATTAATTAATCTATTAATATGATTCATAGAGGACTTTCTATGACAAAGCTGAAAACTGGCGGAAGTCGGCAGGGAAAAAAATGATCACGTTCAATATTTTCTCCATGAGACCGCCACCAGTGAAGCAGATCAGCATTTTGAGAGAAGCTATAGAATGAGCGGTGTGGCTGAGCGACCAGAGCGTCAGGTTCTTGAATAGCTCAAAGAAATTTTGTCACGGTCGCCTAGCGAAACATTGTGACGAAGGTGACAGCTGTGTCAGGGCCTCTCCTCGTCACACATGACAGCTTTTGTGAGCTCATTTCTAATTAACCTCAATGGAATCTATTAGGAACGAATAAAAAGTGTAGAAATAATAGCTCAATATGTGAAGCGAGTAAAAGGTGTCGGCAGCAGATGGCTTTTGTTGACGAAGTGTGCCGCTACGCGGTCTGCTGCTCCTCTCGCGCTGGTCGGCGGCGCAGAGTGAGTCCAGCTTCGCAGTCTCCAAACAGCGTCTATTGTCTCCTAGATTAGCTTCGTATATGGACTCGTGAGTCGCGCTCACACGTCGTGATCGCCTTCGTCACAGGTGCTGACCACGTGGCCCTCCACCACGCGCTCAGAAAAAAAGTGGTCTCTCAACATCTTCGTGAAGTTTACAGAAGCCTTGCAAGACTCAGTTATATTCAGAGTGTCAATAGGAAGAAGAGAAACAATGCGTCAAAGTGGATCTAATTGATTATAACAGCGGCCAACTGAGAAGCTCGTTAAGGTAACAGACTCCTTTTGAAGGGGAATCCATCATTCTGCAATGCATTCAAATGACAAGAAAGAGGAGCTTCTTTAAAAGGTAGTGGCACGCTCTTTCAAACAACCTTCGTGAAAGCGTTGATTCGTGAGCTACAAAGCACTTTGTTCCTCCAACAAATGCATGAGCTGCAGGCAAGCACTATTAATCTATCTCCTTGGCTTGGCAAACGCTATTCATCTATCATCTTAGATTATAAAATTAGTGAAGATGACTTGACTTGACTTTAATTCATTCTAGAGTCATCGTTCAAAAATACGACGCAATTGCCTCTGGAATAAATTATTACAGACCTATTTTTTTTAATTTGTACTTAGTATTTGTTGAAATAAAATTTCGATTGAACGCAATTGGTCTCACTAATGGAAATCCATGTCGGATTGCCTAAATTTACAATAAAACAAATGAGTGGTGTTTTTCACTATGTTACCAAAGTGAAAAATTTTCCAAACAATCGCAAATTTTCTTGACGATTTTTTTACTAGTTCGTTTGTTGGGTCAAATTTTCTCCTGGATTTAGTATCATTCAGTTTTTATACATGCCATTTTAGTTTCGAACTGCAATTTAATGAAGGCGTCATTTGATTACAAAAATTCTCCTTATGAGTATTGATTTGATTTGCGTTACCAACAGAACTGAGCTAGAGGACGCACAACTGCATGCGTACATTTACACTTTGTCTATGGTTTTCCGGGAATGGTAGGTAATATAAAATCAAATATTCCTTAATTTACTGAAAAGTACTCTATGTAAAAATATAATTATAGTGTATTTAGTTAGGACTTTTCCTACAAACCAACTAGTAATTTGCAAAATGCAGGTAAACTAAAGAATAGTACATCGATTAGGTACTTACTATGTTTTTACCTGCCTTTCTTATAAGTAAAAATTAAATTCGAGAATTTCCATACATAAAAATTTAAATCGATAAAAATGTATTGTTTGGGAAACCATATAACACGTAATTCAAAGAGCATCGAAGCTATGCATGGCACTATTGAAAAATTATACTGTGTTATTAAAAAATTTCACGTGAACTATCAAAGAAGTGTTAAAACAGACTGTAACAATCCCTGCATCAAACCTTAATCGTAAACCTTGTACATGTGGAATTCTAAACTGGAATACAACTACGAAAAATTCCTAAAACTGCCCCCTGACAAAATTGCTGTAGGTTCTATATTTGAAAATCTTTCCGATTGCATGTCATGAACGCAAACACAATTTTTGCGCGATTTGCTTTAGTCTTTGTTACTAATAAAGCAAGAACGACTGTAGGTAATTTTTCTTCTATGAATGTTTAAACAGATTACAATTTATATTCTGGTCACCAGTATCATCGTGCGAAATAAAAATTATAGGCTAATGAAAAGGTTTCGTATCGAGCCTCAGATTTTAGCCTCATCTGCATTTCTGCAATGATGCATATCTCATCTCGACCATTGCGCATAAAATCAAGATAAAAATTGGTAAGAAAACAATATATCCATCATAAATCATTTATACTGTTAAAGCGCACCAAAACATCAACAACATCAATTTCCACATGTCCGAATTTATAATTATTCATCTCATCATTGGACGTCACAATCATAGATCAACATCGCTCTGTGTCTGAATTATCGCCAATTTTGCTTTCTCCTGTACTTTGAGATTGAAAAATTCGTCCAGCCTCACACGCACACGGATATTCCAGCCTCACACGCACACGGATATTGCCAGCCTCACACGCACTCGGATATTGCCAGCCTCACACGTACTCGGATATTACCAGCCTAACACACACTCGGATATTGCCAGCCTCACACGCACTCGGAAATTGCCAGCCTCACACGCACTCGGATATTACCAGCCTCACACGCACTCGGATATTGCCAGTCCAGCCTCACACGCACTCGGATATTACCAGCCTCACACGCACTCGGATATTACCAGCCTCACACGCACTCGCACTTTCACGCGCTTCGGTCGACTTTTGCATTCTCCCATTCATCGTCGTAACAGGAATCATTGCGTTAAAAAAATATGTTAACAGAATCGTTGTCTCCGATCCATCCACTATCTACTGCAATATGAATTTTATTCTGCTAATTCCTAGAATTATCCACCAAATCTACCAGGACATCTAAATTAAACTTCATGAATAAAAAATTTTCAAATTAACCTGATCAATTGAACTTTGTCGAATCAAGAGATCGCCCTTTGAGACTTGACGATTCATTCACAATTTTTGAAGTTTGGTATATGGTTGTAAAACTTTCCCATGTAGTAATGAGACAATTATAATCGAAATTATTTTCTCAAGTCATTATTATAGTTTAGTTTCCATGGATATCGTGAACTGTTTCCTTTGTCTTGAAAACCGTTCCTTTCCTAAAAACACAGAGTGTTAAAGAATTTAGGTGCTGCAATAATTCTATTGCGTAACTCACTTGTTCGAAATTAAGAAAAAACTAAGACATCATTACCATCACGGAAAAGTTTAATTTAATGTCACCTGGGCTCTTAGATTGTTGATTTTTCACAATAATTAACTTACTCCTGCCGCAATTCTTCTTCGCTAAAGTTTCCCACTTACCTAACTCGTATCTTCCTCCACTTTTACTGCTAACATATATGAAAAATTTCCTCACTTCTTCCCATTCATGTAATTATTACGCTTCGTACACTTCTCTCTTTCATTTTCGCTAAGTTCATTTCCTATAAACTATTTTAAATCATCAGTAATTAAATCTGATCCCGAAAAGAGTTCGAAAAATTAAATCTTCAAGCAAACATCAGGCACCATAAATATCCCACTTATTGATTAAGTTCACAAAGGAAGCTGTGGCTCACTTTATTTATACGCATGGAATTCCAAAAATGAAGCTAAAAGAGCCTCATATAATTCTTAATTACGTCGAATACCTTTGAGTTTACAATAATTTGAGGTTTCTTTTACTGAAAATCCTGGAAGCAAAGCAAAAAATTATGATTTGTAGATGTAATGAAATTGAACCTAACAGAGCAGGGAAAACCCTCCCAACTTAAACCAATATAAATGAAATAGACCATGCGGTTCATGCAAAATTATTTCACAGCCACACGCATTTAATTTAACACGCTCCAGAAGCACGATAAATATTAAATAGCGCATGATATTTTGTATGATTGTTCAGGAAATGCAGTTATTATCAAACGGGAGAGGAATGGGACACCACAGCATCCGACTAGCTCTAAACTATTCTTCTTGTGGGATGTGATCACCTTTGCTTTCCGTGTGCGATCAGCTGCCGAGGAGTCGGTGGAGGCAAACGTGACCTGCATCCACAGGGCGGAATTACAGCGCCTTGCGACTGTACCTTGCGACTGTCCGTCTTATCCTGCAGCGATACTGTCAATCGGTGTAACTGTACCTTCCGTCTAGTGAGTCCACGGTAAGAGTAAGGATTCATTTTTCAGCGATACTGTCAATATGTTGGGTAAACATACAAATTAGTGTACCTATCGGTTGGAACGTCGACATGAGTTTTGTGCGCTTAGAGGTGCATATTTTCTTTCATTCATAGATGCGTGTAGAATTGATGACTACCTTAAGTAATTGTTAGTAACTATTCTTAAATTGGCAGTGTGTAGGTCTCCATGGACCTAACTCCCCTTATAATTGTTTGCAAGGCTATTGTGCAGTGAATTTCAAACTATCGGTTCCAGATCGTGATTGGATCACGATCAAATTACGATCATTTGATTCTAGATTCGTTATCGATAACAAGTCAAAGTTTGTAAATATTGAAAGTGTGCAAATAATTCGATAATTACTGTGATAATTAAACATCACTATTCCTAAATTCTTAGGTGAGATTGACAGATTATAATTTTTCAGGCTGTTTCTGTCTCTGATATGTACGCTTGTAATTTCATGTGTCGCTCTCACTCATGTAAAAGGGAACTTGTGGTGAGGAAATAAAAACTTTTGGTGTGACTTTGGAATGTGAATGGGAAACAAAAGAGCTTCTCAGTTCCCATAAAAGGCTTAATTTCCTACACATATCCTCTCATTATAGTATAAATTTGGTGCTGTTTGAAGGATACGTGGCTGACAGATAGAACCCGAGCGTGGATTATTATGCGAGGCACGTCTCAGTGGACTGCACACCTCCCACACAGGAACATGTCAATCAGCGCCCCATATGCAGGAAGTGCGACTCTAATGTGAAAATAATTACTGATGAGCGGCCGCTTAGGGAAATGTGAACGAGTCTAAACTCGCTGTCATCCAGCAGTCGTGGATCGAAACTTCATTTTTTTTGCTTGTAATGCAGTGAGGTAGTCTCGTAATGTTCCTCAAACTGATCATATTATCTTGCCTTTATATTGATTTGCCGGTTAAGCAAATATTTCGAAGACTTATTAGACGTTAGAAAAGCGTGAAGGCATTCGTATTGATCATAAACGTAGCAACGTAAGAAACCCATTGAAATGTGTACATTAATATTATTATAGTTTAGTCCGGTTCGTAAGACGAAGTTCGCTCTTTGTGTGTGAAAAAGCTTCTATTCGCATTAAGTAGTTTCGTTTGTCTTAACTTTTTCGCAATGGGTCAATATGTTTTCACTCGTTAGCTGAACTTAACTTCGGTCGAAGTTCAGAGATAAGAACGCTGGCATCAAAAGAGCTCACGCACTAAAAACTGTCCGATTGTTTTATAACAATTCTTCCAGAAGAAGCGCTTTTTATATGATTTTTCCAGCTCGCTGCAGTAGAATGCCTGCAGAATTGTGTTGATAAACACGCACTATGCAGTTCTAATTGATAGCATTTCAGATTATCTTTTAATGGTTGATTCCACTCAGAATAGATGTGTCGGCACTGAAGAAATTGACCCATGGCCTGTTGTTACTTGAATCAACCAACAACATAATAAAATACTGGCAGAATATTATCTTGATGCAACTCTCTCATGTTATCATATAGGGAGCGTACAGTTGGGCAAATGAATAATTCATAGTTATTTTCCTATCATCATTTACTTGTCATTCAAATGCAGAAAAAAAACTGAACGCGGTGGAGTGTCACCGAGTAGCCAGAGTGCATCAAGGCTCTTTGGAGTCCACATCCAATCTTGCGGCAGGCCTCACGAGAGTCGCTTTCAACTGATTTGTGGCTCTATTGGAAGCCATTCTTCAATTTTCGGCCGACACCACCGCTCCTCTCGGTCTCGGTAGTCGTTTGTTATCGAGGCCTTTTCTTGCGTTCTGCATCGATGACATATTTAAGTCATCGATAGTTATGAGAGGAGTTATCCTCAGAAAAAAATGAATGCTATCTTTACAATTTTAATATTTGGTTCATATATTCAAAATTAAGCCAGTTAGCTGGTAACTTGTACTTTCCTCCCAGGGACCACGGCAATTCAGGCCGTGCGATAAATTTTCCGAAGCGCGTGACACAATTTCGCGCAGTGCCGGCACTCAAGTTTCTGATATTGGCTCGATTTTGTTATTCATAGCTGTTTTCAAGACGGTACCAGATTATCGAAGCTTGAAATTTGAATCAAAATATTTTCGTTCTACGACGTCTTCAATGAAATTGGTGAGATGTTTTCACATGTGCATTGTGAATATTTACTTTTGCTGACATTACATTTTATCAATAAGCAAATTACAGCGGCAATTTAGTTCTTACTTTTGATCAACGCCGTAAAATTAAACTACTGAATTATCATATTTGATTTTATAGTCATTACTGAGGTTTCCATTACTAAATTAAATAACAAACAAATACATAAAGCTAGCTATCGTTAAACAAAATTTGCTTGGCAAAACGTCATGCATCAGGTGACATCGCTCATTCATAACATATTATGTGAAACGTTTATTTTCCACTGAATTGAGGACACTTAGAAGTGGTGGAAGCCACCCCAAGTAAAGTAGCTCACAAGAAGTGTCGTTGCCACTGACCGCAATCAAGTTAGAACGTACAATGATCATAATTTCTGGCTCTAATAGGCCATGGTCTTTCACAAACCTGATACTAAGTCCTAATAAAGGCCAGTTGGCTTGCAATAACCCGATAATCTTAACTAATGACTAATAACCTGGAAAACGACCTGTCTAGATAACCTGGCTGAGGGTAAAGGACATTGCGGCGGTGATTCTTGCTCGGATCTCGACCTGATGAGGCCGTTTCTATTCCCACTTCGTCCCAGATATTTCTCTCCAACAGCGAAGCACCGACCGTAGCCTTACTCTGAGTGTGTGTGCTCAGCGTTTATGGTTGATGCTGCATGTGTCATGTCTTCTATGGTCATACTCGTTTAATTCCACCGACCAATTAACATCATAAGGAATTTATTTATTTCTGATCATTTTAACTGTTAAATACTTATTGGCTAAATTTATCCACAATTTATTTCCCGTTATGAACCATGATTGAAAAGTGGCCTTTATCATCGTCCCTTTGGTCATCAATTTGAGGGAGGTAATCAAGTATTGGATTATCTAAGGGCCCATTCCAGAGGCGATAGATTACGGCGACTATTGAAGCGATCCAGCAATCGTTTGAATTCGCATGTTGAGCCTCGGGTGGCATCGCACTCAAGGGAAATAAGGCGCCTTTATTAGCCCTCTAATGCATGCTGCCGCCTCGAAAATGAGCTCGAGCTGGAAAACATCTTGAGATATTATGGTTGGTCTTTGTTCTTGTTCCTGATGTAGGTTGAACTATTACAGGTGCCACGTAGGTTGAACTATTGAACTATTACAGGTGCCACGAAAAACAGGTGAAATTTCCTTTTCTCTTATATTGTTTGTGCTGAGATTCGGAGCACTACTCAAAACAAATTTTTGTCGACTTCCGATGCATTGCGCGAAGCTCTTGCATTAGTTTCTTCTCAAGTTATTGATGCTCCATGTAATGTTCACATATTAGTTTAAACATTACTAGGTATTTCTGCTTGTTGGGATCAGAATAGCGATGCATACAAGTATGATATGTTAACATAATGGGTGCACTCTACAGCCTTTTATATGTAAAATGCCGGCCTGTCTCACGAAACACTTAGATATGAAGAGTAACATTCTTGTGTTTGCACGCTATGCAAAGAAACTTTTCACGATTTGAGTTAAGGTTGGCAAGTTCAGCCTAAGGTATCTTATCGATTCAGCTTTCTGCTAGAAATCAGGCATTCTGCTTCTGGCACATCAGATAAAGAAATTCAACGCTGAGAATAGATCACAAGCAGAGCCCGAGGCAATGTCTTGTGAAGCTGTCGTACAGCAAAATAGGAGGCAACTGCACGCATGATATCAAATGTTCACCATTGACACGCTTCTGTTTCATGGCTAACACACTGTCAATATAATTACAAAAGGAAATACAGGGAGCATAGAACTCCCATTTTTCGAGGGGAAGACGGAATAATTATTATGCTGATAAAATTTGCTTGTTTCAAGTGTAATAAATATTATTGCATTTACTCAAATAGTGATTTAGTGATTAGAAAATAAATGAAGTGATTATTTTCAACATTTTGTTTTCATAATCATTTTACTAGTTCATAGTTACAAGTTTTAAAATTTCTGCCGGCAAATAGACGTCGTGTCGTAGATGGAATTTGTATTAAAGTATTTAAATTCAATGATGTGCAACGCCCATCCTCGGGTAGTGAAATATCAACGAATAAAATTAGTCTGTGATATTTGGCTGATGAGCGTTGATACGCCTGCTGCTACACTGCCATCAGCAACAGCTGCACTGACATCAGCAACAGCTGCACTGCCATCAGCATCAGCGACACTGCCACCAGCAACAGCTACACTGCCATCAGCAACAGCTACACTGCCATCAGCATCAGCGACACTGCCATCAGCAACAGCTGCACAGTCATCAGTAACAGCTACACTGCCATCAGCAACAGCTGCACGGCCATCAGCAACAGCTGCACGGCCATCAGCAACAGCTGCACTGTCATCAGCAACAGCTGCACTGCCATCAGCAACAGCTACACGGCCATCAGCAAAAGCTACACTGCCATCAGCAACCGCTGCACTGCCATCAGCAACCGCTACACTCTCATCAGCAACAGCTACACTGCCATCAGCAACAGCTACACTGTCATCAGCAACAACTATACTGCCATCAGCAACAACTTTACTGCCATCAGCAACAACTATACTGCCATCAGCAACAGCTACACTGCAATCAGCAACAGCTACGCTGCCATCAGCAACAGCTACACTGTAACTGGAGACGGCGAGAGGAGATCAAGTGCAGAGTCCCATCGCAAGACTAAAGCCATAATGTGCTTCTCTTAATTGGATGACAGGTTCCCTTCTTTTGCGGCCGGCATATCGCTAAAGATTACAAGCCAGACCTCAGTCGCAACGAGCTTCATTTGCTGGTCGGGGAGCTGGCTGCTCTGCTTCAACATTTAGGGGATTACAAAATTGAAATTGGGGGACCTTGATAATCACTTTAAATTATCATAAAGGGAAGCGAAAATGGATAATTGGGTATATTAAACGATGAAATTGCATGGTTAAATGCGTAATTCACCACAAAAGGAATAAAAACATGTAGCAAGTAATTGTTTTAAAATAATTTAGATTAGGAACGCGTGCTTACTACAAAAAATCTACGGGCAAAAGGATCCGCGTTATATTAATAACTCATTTTACTGAACACTTCGGGAATTTCATACGCTTCTCATTTTGGTATTGCTTATTGTTATCTAAAATGCACCAGTTACTATTGCCTGACCTATGGTGTAGAAGTGGCTACAGTTCTATTTGGGTTGACAGCTAGGGCTATCTAGACCCTTGTCTGTGAAGGGTCTGCTCGTGACCGTGACGACCAATATCACAGGATCCGCCTCAGTTGTGAGAGACAAGTCTGCGTCAGAAGAAAGGGTTGTCCTAATGGACGCAGGTCACTGTATTAACTCAAGAAAGCCTTGTGCTGCTTACTGATGAGTTCTGGTGTTTCATTAAGACTTCTGCAGTGGCAGACGGAGTTACTTCGGTCCAGTAATGAGACGAACGTTCACGTAGTAAATAATATTTCGTAACTTCGAGTAAGCGAGACGAGAAAAGAATTAATTAACATCTGTTAGCTGAAGAAACATTTAGCAAATCCTCTGCATTTTGGGAGAACGCAAAATGAATTTCAAATAGCCGCAGTCAAATTCTACGGTCAAGTACGGCTACGTCAACATGCCCCGTGCAAGATCTGAACTAATTTAAAAAGTGGTTTGCAAGCTTGGTTTGCATATTGTAAGCACTGCGGAGCAGCACAATGCGACACTGAGATTTTCATCGCGCGTACGCGGAGCACAGGACACGAGTCACTGTGGGCTCAACAAACCAGCACAACAAAAGATCGGCTTAGGATCTTGGCTCTTTTTAGCCGCGGGAGGTTCGCCGCAGTATTTCCTTGACGTTTTTTTTGGGACTCGAAGAGGGTAAATTTTTTCCGCCTTCCCCGGCGAGAGTTTTCTTTCCTGTCGATGTTAAATCCTCAGAGAAATTGTATTTATGTCCAAGGGATTCTTTCGGTCTTTGTTGGATTTTAATTAATTGGCATGGCTGATTGCGAGGTAGCGCGCGGCCGCCACTGTACGCTCCCATCAAACGCCTTCTAAAAAAAGCTTCTGTGGCCTTTAATTGCTCTTCAGGGATGTGAAAAAACCTGTTAAAGAACATTGTTGACTTTGAGGATGCGTGATTGAGCGCAAGCATCATGAGCGTTTTTAGGGGTTAGCTCATAGAAGTAGAATTGATTGACGAAAAAAGGCTGAAGCCAGATAAAATAAAAGAAAAACTTGATATAAATGAAGTATCCACATAGTAATAAATTACTAATTATTAAATTATGAACTATTCATCAGGAAATACAGTGCTACATCATTCGTTGTTTACTTTTGTTTAAATCAGGATTAAAAGAGTGAAAAGTAAGCCGATGAACGGCAGAAATAGCTATACGTCGAGATTAGCTGCAGGATATCTGCTGAGCGTAAGACAAGTCTCGTGCTCCTCAAAGTCTAATTTGTTCACAAGAGATCAAAATCTTCACGCAGTTCAAATATCGTGGCAAACTCTTGTCATGATACTCACTCAACACTGCGCTCGTCGACCTTGCTGCAGTTTTATACACAGAAATAAGGCGATAAATAATCCGTAATCTGATACGATTTGTGAAGAATTACATCATTTCCATTGGATGCGAACCACAAGCATGGAAGTTTAATTTAAAACCAGGCAAGAATAAGTCAAAAAATTTGCTCTGACTTGGTACGAGTAGTGAGGTCTTTGGTGGAACATTCATCAGCGGTAATTGCTTACATTACAATCCGGCTGCGAGGTATAACCTCCCATTGCGGAGAGCAATAAATATCGGTGGCTCAATGCTCCTCGAAAAAGCGTCCGCTGTAATTGCTGTTCAAGCTGTCAGACACCAGAGGGAGTTCGTGCGCCCCATTAATATGCAAAATATGCGATTGTCTTTTGATGAAATGCTCTTAAATTGGCCGTCCATGAAATACTGCAGAAGCTCTGGTGGTCTTCCCACATTCCCCCCGTATCATCATAACCCTGTGCATCGGAAATGAAATTCCGAATTAAAGCTAATGTAATATTTTATGTCAAATTGATTATCTATTTGTTAATATGATTAGCAAGAATAATGTTGATTCATGAGTACAGTTTCATTTGAGAAGCTTCCAGGAGTTGAGAAAACGAAATGAGAGCCAAATAATTCACAAAAAAATAAATAGCTTCAGTTTTCTTCACGCTTCAATGTGAACTGAAGCGGTGAAACTGATACCTTTAAACAACTACAGAATTAGAAACTGACAAAACAGTGTATGTATAACAGCATATAGAGGTTCTGCAAGAAATGGAAACGGCCCATAAGTGTATGACTGACTAAACGCGAGTTGCAAAGAGCAGCAGGCTGCCATCTAAAAGGCTGTTAGCGGGTGAATAGCTCTTGACTACCCGATAACTTATACCAGTAGGCCGCTAATTGCATTCTACTGACACTAACTCGATCTGGCGCGCAAGTTCGACACTCAAGATGGCACCAGGACAATTATCGTGCCAGAAGATCCCTTTGTTGCTTGCCACACATCAGGCTTAATGTAAGCGTTAATACCTCCATAACTTCCCTTCATTCCAACCGGCTAAATGAAACTATTGGTAATTACCCTTGATTGCGATCAATCGACGCCATCTAGCCTGACTGTTTCACTATTTAGATTCAGCAACATAGATATTTTATAACCAAATGAGCGAGCGGTAAGAAGTTATGCGGATACAGGAAAATAAGATATCGTTTAGTGGAATAAGGTACCAGTCAACGAGCTGATTGTTTATTTTCATGAGTACCGATGACTGACATAATAATGGGGCTTATCAAATTGTTCGAATAATTGTTGAAATTTATTTCGCATTTACCAAATCAGGCTTGTGTTCAGGCCTAGCTTCATTTACAGTCTGGGAGTTTCTACCACAATTAGTCAATACAGGAGAACTCTTGTGAAGTATTATATTGAATTGAAACATGCGCGAGACTTTAAAGTGCGACAGCACTTTTCCCAGCAGTAACTCTTAAGTCTGCTCCGTGAAAAATTCTGCATATCATCTTCTTATACATGTACATGCTCAATAGATTAGAATTAAATGCAGTTCAATGCTCAATGTCAACCACATAACCGAGTTTCATTAAAACGATAACAATGCTGTCATCTACCGAACTGAAATTTAAGTTCACTGTGGTTCTTTAATTACGCGTTTTCCAAGTACTTTATGTAAAAAAATTATATTCTGTATATACGCATATGAAAAATATTCGGAAAATGGCAATTATATTGACAGACTACAATGTTTACTTTCGAATCTCTGATTATCAAGGTGTTTCTATATCACAGGTATTTGTACAGAAAATTTTAAGCTAACTAATATTTTCCATTTAAAATACCGTGTTGTAAATAACGTGAAACGTGCCAAGAGAAAATCCCAGTGATCATCCACAATCCAGGCGCCTGGTCCTAAGTATTCAGAAGATTTTATCCTCGCCCACATCCTTGAATAAACCATCATATCAGAAATATCCAGCGATGAGGGACGTGGCACTGGCTGGATAAAGAGTCCATCCATCAACGATTATTTCCGTAATTGGAAGGAGAAGTCGCTATTGTTTTGGCCGCGGTGTTAATAAAGACAAAGAGAGAATGTCGCCCCTCAGACTTGCCGCCTGACTCTTTCTCAGCCCTCGATCTGAGTGAGAGGGAGGAAACGATAACCCTCTGTTATTTTCCCTTAAATTAATACTGTTATGAAATTATGAGTTGCGCCAAGTTAAACCTTCTTTCTGACAGTTCTCTCTCCAGGATGAGAAGTCTTGAGACTTACTTGCGTCCTGCACCTTGAGATAATTAAAAATCAATAGCATTTTTGATACTTGACGTCACCACCAGTTTCATTGGGTGTGCTGTAATAAACACGATTAATTGTAGGTACGTCTAGCTGCTTAGTATATCGATATTTATACGAGGGAGAATGATCACGACGGAAAAATCTATAATTAATTAGGTAATGTTGTTTAGTTGCATATTCCCATAACTTTAATTTTATAACTATTTGTGTCATTGTAATAATTTTGATTATAACTAATATATTTTCTACGAATTCGCTTATTGCTTTTCATTGCCATTTACATCAAAATTATGGTTTTACATTGTTACAGTCTATTAAATTAACCAAAACACTGTTACAATCGAGGCCTAATTCTTCTCATGGAAGAGCTAAAAAACATAAAAATACTGAAACACTGTTTTTTCAGACTTAATTCTTTTCGTGGAAAAACTTCACTCTGCACTGCCTCGGTCCTTTATCGCCCCCACGCCGCCGATCTCTTCTCTAACCCTCACTCCCTCATCTCTGGCGTGTCCATTATTGGGCTTGTGCTCCCCTGCCCATTACTGAGAACAATTACACACATTTTTCCTATCTGCTAATAGATACTAAATCCAGGGAGACATCTTCAGACCAACGGGATTAAGACACTAAAGGAATTCTCATTATAGTTCGTTTCTTAATAGCTTCGCATTAAACTGAATGAACGCTATCAAAGGGTCGGCCACTCGATTTTTGCTTTGCACCCTAAAGTGTATGCAATACTCGGAGAAATTATATTCTTAAACAGCGATTACATTTGGCCGGGTCATGGCGGAACTGAAAGCAATTGGAAATTGCGTCATGAACACAACATTTTATCTGACGGCGAAAATAGGTTTCGGATTCAGATAGGTGTACACTTTATGAAATCCTACTCTTTGTTTGTGTACAATATATCGAGTGATTCAAAACAGTCATTGTTAACTATCTCTAAATTTCTAACTATTTCCAGAGTAGTTAAAAAAATGCGGTATTCTTGAAGAAAGCTTTCATTTTAAACGAAAGAATATGCACGAGCTTCTGGAATTAAAAAATGAATTTTTAATTCTGAATGTAAAGAATAATAAGCTAGGCTACAGGAGAAACCAAAAATTGAGTTGCATTGAAGACTTTCCCTCGCCGAGCCTGGAATCTCTCGTAAGTGATGAACTCTTGTAATCATCACACTGAAGTGAGGTAAAGAAGATCACTTTAAAGTGCCAGGATCATTTCTTTCCCACGACGCGGCAGATCTTCGTAACAGGGATCACTTAAAGCGTCCCATATTCCATCAAAAGAACTAGTTATTAATAATCAGACTAGAGGGTCGGTTGCTCAAGAGGCGAGGCTTTACCCTCGCTCCGCTCTTTGCATCTCCAGCCTTTAGGTTCATAGTTGCATGCAAGAGAAACATGCTTCATTAAGTGGCTAATATACGGCGACGCCTTCCTCAACTGACGTGAAAAAATAGACAAAAGATCGCCTCAAGAATGATAAGTGGCGATGGTTTTCAGAACTGCACAAAAAGTCTATTATTCTCGCTGCAATCGCGACTTGTATAAGGTCAAAGTGCCTCGTTAGCTGCGACTTTGGCAGACCAGTGTAAAATTCACGATATAATTGCTCTAAATTTGGTTTGTTCGGAACTACTACTTCTGATGTTCCTGTACTGTGACTGCTCGGTGCTAGAGGAATTAAAATAGTAATTGTATTATTAGTTACAACGACTCTTGCTAAACTCCTTTTGTAGGATTATTTTTCGTTGTTGCATTGTAACGCAACATCAAATAATTTTTAGAATGAATCTTAAACTGGATGATGAGTGACTGATTTACAATGTATATAATCTCCCCGGAAATTTTTACAAAAATGTAAATTTTTTATATACGAATCTGCTCAAAATGCCTAATTTTCAGATGCTTTAAGCGAATCGAATTTCTGTTCGGTCAAAATTCTACGTGTCGTGTCTGACTGAAATCAATAGTTATTTTATAGACTTCGATCGCTATTTTTAAGTTAGTTTAGGTATGCAAAGCATCACGTTTCACGGACGGAAAATACTTGGCATATTGGATCAGCCCATGTATTGACATGTTTTCTTAAAACAACATAAGACGACATATTTATGACGACACCGCGATGTGCTGCAAGAGTGCCCGGCTGGCGCATGCAGCGTCGCGACCCTTGTATCGGCAGCGCTACTTTAACGCGCCTCCTCTGCACGACACAAGCTTGCGAGCTCCTCAGTAACGCCCTGGATCTTGAGACCTGAGAAATTCCTGCTAGATATCAGTCATTGAATTATCTAAACGCATATAACAGTGGATCTTAAGGAACTTATGCCGGCTATTATAGATACTGAAATATCCAAAGGCTTTTTACGACCATTGACAACATGTGCTCAAAATCCAGCATATTAGTATTCATTTTTTTTTGTTTTTCAATTTTTATTGGGCAATACTTAGATTTGGATTTTATACATTTGATCAACGAGCAAATTCTTTCAGCTGGTGTGATTTTCACCATAAATGAACCAGTGCATATGTACATTTTCAATAACATAAAATGTAAGCCGAAACTGCAATAATGCTAAATACTCCTGAAATATAAGAACATGAGTTTATTGGTCTATATTTCAGGGTCATTTGTCACATTTCTTTGCCTGCCAATTATTTGAATTGACATTACTCCAAAGAAATTTTTGTCTGGAATACAATATTGATGCTCACCAACTTTTTAATGTTCAAAATCCCCGTCTCTTCTCCGGTGATTGTGCTGGTTTCGAGTTCTTTCATGTCGAAGAAAAGTTTGGTCTCATTTTGCATAATACCGCCAAGAGGGTTTGGAAAAGTTAACGCAAACAGTCCTCAATAATCACACTAACTTTTCGTGGATTGAACGCCGCTCGTGGAGCGCAGCCAAGTTCCCACAAACGCATCCTAACACCTAGCAAGGTACGCAGGTAACTTTTGGGATCTCAGGCAAGCCGCTGGAACGCAGGCAAGTTCCCTTAAACGCAGACAAGTTCCTTTAAACGCAGACAAGTTCCTGTAAATGCAGGGAAGTTACATTAAATGCGGGAAAGTGTGCAAGAATGCTTGTGAGCTCCCTTAAACGCAAGCAAGTACCTATATGGACGTAGGCATGGTCCCTTAAACGCAAGCAAGTTCCTATATGAACATATGCATGGTCCCTTAAACGCAAGCAAGTACCTATATGGACGTAGGCATGGTCCCTTAAACGCAAGCAAGTACCTATATGAACATTGGCATGGTCCCTTAAACGCAAGCAAGTTCCTATATGGACGTAGGCATGGTCCCTTAAACGCAGGCAAGTTCCAATGAACGTAGGCATGGTCCCTTAGACGCAAGCAAGCAAGTTTTCAAATTAAATGGTATTGAGATATGCAAGCATACACCTTTAATTAAACGTCTGCAAGTTCACAAAAATGCAGGCAAGCTTCATTGAGCGCACGCAAGTGTATTCAAGTCAGACAAGTTACCAAGAACGCATAGAAATTGCTATGACCCTAGCAAGGTCCGCTAAACTAGTGAAAGTTTCATGGGACAAAATTGATAATTACATTTTATGCTGGCAAGTTTCTCTGAATACAGTGAAACTCTCTTCTATGGTGGCCCTTTATTTTCTTTGAACACTGATTAGTTCACATAAACCCCGGCAAGTTCACCTAATTGGGCACTGAAAAGTTTACTTGATGCATCGAAAATTTACCTGAAAATTGGCATATTTTTGTGTACGGTGACAGCTTTTACTGAACATAAAAGTTCTTTTGAACTCTTGCGATTTTCCTCGAATTTTTAAAAATTGTTTTAAAAACGGCTTGAGCCGATCAATTTTCCCTTAACTGTGGCAGGTTTACTCGAAAAATTGCAAGTTACCCTGAATTCAAGTAAGTTCCAAACCTGTAATACGAGATTAATAAAACTTTTGATAATGTGTGAGTGAATTTGGTTTAAATTTATTTGAGAAGCATGTGGATGTATCATGAATTAAATTAAACTAATACAATTTAATAAAGGATTCACTCATTTCTCTTGTAATATCAGCGGTTAAAATTTCTGAATTTCAGGAAGACGGAGTCCTCAAATATTCCCGTTGCCCACCAAAGTTTCCGCAAGAATGCCGCTTCTGCACCACTCAACGAGACGAACTTGGTTTCATCTTCAAAAGTTGGTCGATTATACGCTCCTCCGACGCTCCATTGTCGGACTCAATCAGTTCCGCAAAAAGTTTGGAAGTTTATGATCTAAAACAGGACAGTGATACAGGAAAAGCTGCCGGCTCAGGACCTTCTCCCTTGCAGATTTGAATCGATTTATCCTTTCTCTAAAATTACAATGAAAAGTTTAATACGAAAACTAGAGACGCGTACACTACTGATGTTAAAACGGTAAAATTTTGATTGGACGATTAATGTTTTTAATTTATGCAATTTATTATGTCCTCAACATCGGTTCTTAATAGGACTATTTAAATTGCACCACAGAGTTCAGTTTGCGCTGGCCCGAGGCATTATCTCTTGCATTATCTTTTACCTACACCAGGACATATTACAGAGATTTTGCAACGCATATTAGTTTTTTACAATATTAACAAAAAATTACCGTGCATCGGCAGCAACGCGAGATAATAAAATCAACGTGTAGTTATAGTGAGAAACTCTTCTGTTGCCGTAACATTTGCGGGAAGCTTTTAGCTTACCTCATTACAGTGTCCGCGTATACCTGACGCTGTCAGCACCGTTCCATTCAGTCTCCAGTCAATAATCTGTCATGTCCGAGCTAAAGCCATTGTCGCTCCATCGATTTAGTCGACGGAGCAAACAAGAAAGTGGCAGCATTTCTTGCGCGCGTCGTCGTGCTGTGCATAACGCTATATTAGAACAGCATTACGCGTGCAAAATATATGTAAACGGAGGTGGACTTTAACTGCTTTGTCTTTTGCTCTGATCATTTGAATGGTTACTTTGACATTAAACTGGATAAATGGTTGAACTGGAATGAGGTAAGTGAACTCAAAAATGAATTAATTAGGTTCCCCGTGCTTAAATTTATGAGTGAAAAGTCAATAAAAATAAAATATTTGTCTAGCAACTCATGCTTCTCGAAGACAGTGAAGATTCTCGAATACAGTGAAGGAAAAAAAATATTTTAAAAAACAGTCCAAAACATTTGGCGAATTTTAAACACTCGATTATACCAGCGCTTGGAAAAGACAATATACAGTTACAAATGTGGTTTTTTGGTCCATCATGTTGAAGTCGGGATATCTTTTGATCGTATGAAGATCGCTTGACTCTTTTGATGGATTTTAATGGAATGGGCGGAGTGCGAGACGATGTATGTTAATGCCGTGCGGACGGCTTGTCTCCGACCCTTCATTCGTCATCCACAGTGAATGGAGACGTGCACACGTGGTGACGTGACAAAGCGACAGCCGCGCCAAACTTGAAGTGGGGAAAGTGATCGTCATACTAGGAAAGATCGCCACAGAATATCATGCAACTGGGAAATATTACATAATATCATACCAAAGATAATCATTAGAGATCATACCACAAGGAAAGATCACAAAGATAACACCACAAGGAAAGATAACCGAATGTCATACACAAGGAAATATCAATAACCAAAGATCATACCACAGAGAAAGATCGCCGAATATCATACCACATGGAACTATTGATAACCAAAGATTATACTGCAGGGAAAGATCGTCATAGATCATACCACAGGGAGAGATTACCATAGATCATACCACAAGGAAAGGTAAACAAGTAGCATAACATAAAGAAAGATTACCAAAAACCATGCCAAAGGGAAAGACTATACCAAAGATCATGCCACAACTAAAGATAAATACTGATCATAACGGAAGGAAAGATTGCCCAAGATCATACCACGAAGAAATATCTTCAAATATACAACATAGAAGAGTATTGAATAAATATGAGTTATTGGAAGCATGGCATGACTTGAGATCAGGTGAATATTTCCTTTGAAGAACCCGGTTACCGATAGCCTCAGGTCATGAGGCAATGCAAGTTACACGTTAAAAAAGTTATGGGACTACTTGTCTTAAATATGTAATGAAAAACCGAGTTATAAATAAGTTATGTTTATTGTAATTATATAAATAAAATTTTTCAGATGAATAAGAAAAGATTATAAATATAGAATATGACACACCATCGGAATGAATCTTTCTTCATATTTTGTTGTACAGTTCGAATGGTTTCAATATAGGCGGCCGACGTTTCAAAATGAGTAAAAGGGTAATTACCGCTGGAAAAATCCAGGCTACAATATTTGATACTCTATACCTTAACCTTACATGGATTTCGAATAAACAGTGTACCATGTAAAACAGTATTTCGAGATCTTGATAAATTTGCAACCATTGCCTTATAAAAGTTGGTTAACATAGTCAGTGACTGGAGGTATAAATTGAAAATACAGGTCTCCTTTTTCATCTAATGAATATTCAATTTAATTTTCTTGCAATGTTCTTTATTTAGATATTTACCATAGGGAATGCAGTGAAATTCAGTTTAGTATTTATTTATGTCCATTTATTTATTTAGTAATGTCCATTTGCACTCCGCCAGCCTTGCTTGTTCGTGCCGGAGCGCCCAACCGCAAGCGAGCGGGCGCGTGTCGCTCAGCTATCGCAGATGCGAGCCGCACTCGCGGACGACTTAGCGGCGATGGACATGCTTCCGGCTCCTTGTTTCGATTGTCGGCCGCGAGAGAGATGTGCTGGGGAGCATTTGTTCTGGCAGGCACGAGAGAAACTTTCAGAGTTGGCTTTCCGTCAGGCTTGTTTATTCATTTTAATTCCACACCATGGAGATTTTTTTCGTTTCATGTGGTTAATGAGGTGAAGCGTGGTTCTGAATGCATAAGGTGTCGTCTTCGAAGTGCGACTGAATGTCTGATCGGTAGTTTTCATCTAATTTAGAAATTTTCAAGCATAGTATCCTTTCTGATAGCCTGAAGTTAAAGTATAGTTAACTTCATAATAAAATTAGAATACTAATCCAAATACCATTAAATTTATATTTCGAAAAATGGTAAATTTTCTGAAACCAAACTTACGAAGTGAAATTTCTTAGCGAGTAATGTAGTATAGATAATAAGTATAATTAAATTAGGTTTCTTTAGAAATATTCATTAGAAGCAATTGCTCATTTAATCGCAGTAAATTAAGTAACTTATAAGATGTGCAAATTAACGCAGAGCAACTGGAATTAATCGCCTCATGACTATGTGTCATTTTTATGGTTTGGTTACGTAAATAGCACTCTGAAATCTTATTTCATGTCTTAATTATAGAGAATTTTTTTGTACCGGTAGCTTCAATTTCAAATGTACACCGGTAGCTTCATTTAAAATGTAAAAAAAAGTACGTGGCACCTATTGTGGTCAAATGTGCTGGGAGTCAACCAGAATTGAAAAAATAATTTACGATCTTGAGGAAGATTTTGGAAGAGAAGGATTGATGGAAGGTGGATGAGTTGGACATGGCTGAGAAGTTGCGAGGGAGGAAGCTAGAGAGTTCCAGCAGATAGAGTTGACGGATGACCCAAGCGTCGTGTAGAAAAACCTCGGCTCTTCAGGACCTAAAGTGCCACAACTTAAGTGCCTAGTCTTGAGCAGTACAAGCGTCATTATGGTTCAACAAATGGAAAATTAACTGCCGTCAAACGGTCAGTGCAACTTAGGTCAGAACTGGCGATTGCAGTAAAAGTGTCAGTTCAACTGTGATCGAAACGAATGATTTCGTTTGATAGGCAGACCGAGTTGATGCCTCGATTTCAATCGTAAGCATCACTCACTTGAGGCTTTCTTACCCGATTCAAACGGTACTATTTATTACTGCATTATTTTTTTCTCTGATTAGAATTACATTCGTCATTGAGCACTAGCTGAACCCAATTTCCCTATTTGTAAACCGAGAATTGATGAGGGTTATTTTTTAAGAGAAGAATATTCAAGGCAGACAAATTTGATAGACGTTTGGAAACGTCAAAATCTTGAGATTGCATTGAAGAATAAACGAGAGATTTTCACTCAGGGTGGAATTCAATTGATGCGTATAAAAAATTTTTGCCTCGCGGTGCAGGAGGCAACGTGGAGGTCGTGTTTCATATTTCGAAGCAAGTCGACAGGCGTGCAAGTGAGGGAAGTGCAACTGTGAGTGGCCGAAGCTCGGTTTACTCGCGCCTGTCTGAGATGCTCATCCGCATGCCCCAATTTTGTTTCGGTAAAATACTGTCTAACTATACTTAAATTCAGTCATTTCTTCATTTTGTATTGGGAATTCTTTTCTTTTTATTTTGATTTTTGTGGATGTCCTAATATTCTACTTCAGTTAGCCATTGAAGAAAGTGGCGCTAGTCATTTTCTTCGGTACGCCGTTGGTCCGGCAGGCCTACGATGAAGCCCTCTCGGGAATCATCGTGGCGTCCACTGCTGCTTGCCTCTTGAACGTATTTTTTTTTATTGAGCTCTGACTGAGAATATGGTATTTCATTGAGGTGTAAGAATGGTAATGCCTTCAGACGACTCAAATGGGAAGGTTGGTTCCATTTGGAGCGGACCAGGAATGATGTTACCGCTGAGGTCGTCGTTACTGTCACCTTACGTAGAAGTGCTCTCTCAAAATGCTGTTTATTTCGTAAGCCATCAATACATCTGACTTAACTTCCTTCGCTTGCTCTACTTCGAAGGTGAATCTTGTATAAGATCCTGTTCTGGAACCGCCCAAGTATTTACTGCAAATTTAAATTATTTTGAATTCTGTTAATGACAAAAACTTGCATGTGCCGTGAATATTGTGTTCTTAATATGCATTGTTATATTATGCATTAGTATGATCTAGTTACATAATTCTATTTTAATCGACCCGTAATTAATTCTTCTGTCGAGCTTCTAAATTAATTCTTCTGTCGAGCTTCTACGACCCGTAGACGTACTGGTATAGCTGCTTTCAATTCATAATACAAAGCTTAAAAATTCACTACGTCGAAAAAGTGTCTTCATAGGATTCTCTTCCGTCGTTTGCGTATCTTATTTTGCCAGGAGCTCCTTTACACCTACAAAAATCTTTCAAAATTTGCATAAGAATAGTTGAACATTTGGCTGGTCCCTGAAAAATGTTACTGAACATATATCATATCAAATATAAGGACTTCCTTATCAACGTGAATCGCGTAACTTCCCACACAGAAGGAATAAAAATTTCTTCCAGTAGTTAGCAAAAAATATCAACGAGAAAGTGATGGAATCCGTTTGAAAAAAAAATCTTGTCGAATGAGGCCCCTGCGAAGAGCGAGAAAAGCCTCTGCGTTCGGTAGTAGCAAATAAATTAGGAAAGTTGTATAAGTCAGAGACGCGAATACGATGGCAGGCTTTTAAAGGCGCAGTCATTGCACGACTGACAAATGCGCCGGGGGGACTCTAAAGGATTGATCATAAAGAAGACACTTTAATAGCCGTCCACTTTTATGCTTCCGAATAAGAAACAGCAGCGGCCCAACAAAAGAGAAGTGAGCTCTGAACGCGTCATTTAACCGAGACCACAACAATGATATTGGCTGGTGGTCCTCTAGACGCCTTGGCATTCTCTGACTGGCCTTTGCATTCAGTTTAGGGAGGCGCACTTTTTTCGACTGGTCATGAGCATAAATTTGCAAGTGTTTCGATTTTATGTTCGGCTCCTGATTGCCGAAGATTGTCGACCCTCTTGGTCGTCGAGAGCTTTGCTGTGAGGCTGTTCTGTGTGCATTTCTATGTCTCGGTGAACAGTGAGGCTCTTTGGATGAACTTGGTTGACCCTAAGATTAACAACTGCTACCAATAGTTAGAAAATAATAACCAATTACGCATAATTTTTCGATGTTTCTATTACCGTGCAACTAGATTGCTAAGTTGATTGCCTCGGACGTTGAGGCGCCCAAGTTTTCCTTTCTGATCATTTCCAAATAGACATTCCATTGACCTTCGGTTGCCCATCACAGGCGCGGTTGTCACACCTCATCAGTCAACTCTTCTCCGCCACACAAAAGAACCCAAATCCTGGCATCGCAATTAGAATCTCCTCATGTCACCTGCTGTTCTAAAGCCCTCATGCGAGCCCGTCACGTCACGAAGGTCCGTCAGAAACACCACGCCCGACGTAGGTGACAAAGGCACAAAATTTGTCCAGTCATGATGTCATTTCTGGAACTCCATTAAGACGGTTTGTGTTGCCATTCACCAAATTGAGTTCTGTTGAGAAGTGTTCTTGGCTTTCGCCCGCCCGTCTACCAGTGCTGCTGTCATTGTAATGAGATGACAGTCATCTGCTCCTTAGCTGCCACCTGCCACTATTTCTTTGCGCCAGTCAAAGAATATAAGACGAATTTAAAAAGAATTTAGGAGAATCATCGTTGCGTAACCGTCCTCTTGACAACTGGCGTCATGCATCAAGCAACTCCTCACATTATCTCAATATTCGAAATTATTCCAATAAGAGTAACTTCGTATAGCACCAAATCAAAAATTGTTCAGAACGGCATACCGAGGTTAAATCGACTTTAATTACATCTGATCAGGATACACGGGAAGTTCTTTAAAAAATCGATATCATCAATTGTGATAATAATATCGAAATTTGTCAGCTTAGCAGCGTCAGCTCACTGCAGCAGCACGCGTCTGCTCAATTAAGCAGCAATGTCAGCGCAGTGAAGCCGCAGTGTCAGCTCGCTGAATCAGAGGTGTCAACTCACTGAGACTGTGGCGCCAGCGCACTGAAGTAGCAGTGGTTTCAGCTCACTGAAGCAGCGGTGTCAGCTCACTAGCTGTAGCAGCGGTGTCAGCTCACTGAAGCAGCGGTGTCAGCTAGGAGCGGAGACACGAAGAGACGGGAGGAGCGGAGACACGAAGAGACGGGAGGAGCGGAAATACGAAGAGACGGGAGGAGCGGAGATACGAAGAGACGGGAGGAGCGGAGACACGAAGAGACGGGAGGAGCGGAGACACGAAGAGATGGGAGGAGCGGAGACACGAAGAGACGGGAGGAGCGGAGACAGTGAAGAGACGGGAGGAGCGGAGACACGAAGAGACGGGAGGAGCGGAGTTAGTGAAGAGACAGGAGTAGCCGAGACATAAAGTATTTGACGTATCATTCAGCCTGCGCGGCACATGAAGTGCTGCGGTGGTTCGAGTCCTACCTCAGCATAGTATAGATTCCAATGCGTTCGACGCGGGAACTCTTTTTCTACGCCGCCGTTGGTCACATGCGGCGTACCACAAGGATCAGTCCTCGGCCCATTCCTCTACCTGTTATATACTGTCGATGTATTACAGATAATTGATTCACATAGTTTGAATCCGCATATGTTCACCAACGACACCCAAATTTATGGCTACTGTGCACTGGTTGACACTGCAGCGTTGCAGGACCGGATGTCTGTCTCAGACTCGATGAGCTCCAGAAGTTTTCTGCTCCATGCATCAAAACCAAAGTTCTATGGTTTGCGACTTCTCGGTGCCAGCATCAGCTTCCGGCCAACTCAGTTCGCATGGACAACGAATTCGTCATGACTGCGTCTTCGGTTCGCAATATCGGCATTCTGCTGGACTCGGAACTTTCTATGAACAATCACATAGCCAAAGTCACCTCCGCTCGTTGTAGCGCTATGCGACGAAAACGTAGTGTCAGCCGCTGTCTCTCGAGGCCCTCTTGGTGGCGCTCACTCTGACCCGGTTGGATATGTTAATGCCACACTCTATGGACTTCCGAACACGGCATTTAAGAAACTGCAATCCGCAATCCGTAATGAACGCTGCTGCACGACTCGTGTGTAATAAGCGAAAATTCAACCACGTACCGCCGATATAGCACAATCTTAACTGGCTGCGCATAAAGCAGCGCACGCAGTTCAAGGTCGCTGTTCTGACGTTCCGATGCCTTCACGGTCTGGCGCCTCCTTATCTCTCGGAATGTGTGTAGCACGTGTTGGATCTGCCATCTAGAAGACGATTGCGTTCGTCATCAACAGCGGACCTCGTCGTACCATCTACACGTCTATCTACCGTCGGCGACAGAGCGTTCCCGGTCACCGCCGCCAGAACCTGCATGGAACAGTCGGCCGGCTTCCGTAACATCGGCTCCTTCGTTGCAGGTGTTTCGTCGACGCCTAAAAACGAAACTATATCGTATATATAGAGCATATGAATCAGGTGCTAAGGTATTTTTATCCGTTCTCATCATCATCTATATCCGTTCTCATGCGTAACATAATGCCCTCGAAATTCGTTTGAATCAGACGCCACGATAAATGCTTCGTTGAATATTAATAATAATAATAATGCAGAAAAATTTATAGTGAACAGATGATGACGTGCAATGAATGGGAAGAACGAGTATTATTTGTTCGGTAAATTGTTTTGAGATCGTATAAAGACAAAGAAATACTCATTCATGATCATGGTAAAAAAGACAATCCAAGTCTTTCTTTAGAAAGCCTGATGGAAAACTATGATATATGCAAAGTTTTGTATCCGGTTTTTAAGTTGATAGAAATTAAAATATGTATTTTGAGAATGAAATCGTCGCTATTAAGAAGTTAAAAGTCGTTTACAGCTTCAAATGAGAGGGAGGTGGTAATTTCTTCGACGCCGTATAGAGACAGGGAATTATGGACGATATGTAATTAATACTCTATAATTATAGTTCAAGTTCGTTGCAGTTCTCACGCCATAATTCAATTGATAACATAAGCGTTTAATCAGAGGATTTTTCATGTTTTATAAAATAGTTATTGAAACCTTAAGCGCTTAATTGTAGTAATTTGTGTATGCAAAAGCGAAACGCCATCCTAAACATATGACTGAATATCAGTTCTGCCTTGCTGCCGTCTATACCACCAGCAGTTCAGTGTAAAAGCTGCTTTCGGTGCGTGCCGCTCTTTGTCAACTTTCATGTTCGCGCAGAAATGAGTGCAAACACAGCATAAAAGTTTCCCTGCACTCTGAAGTTGAAATTTTTTTAAAACTAATTTTCCGGCTGGCGCTTGCATTTTACGAGCCTATACAGAGGAGCAGGAGTGCGGCGCGGACGCTGGGGGGGGGGAATTTCTATCCGCTTTATAGTTTAATGCTAAATTCATTTTTGTATTGCTTATAAATGCGTAAGTCTGACAGTAAATGACGGTTATATGGATGTGAAGCATTGATCTTATTTATTATGCTCGTAAATTGATAGAAACAGCAGATTGTATTAGCTGTAATGTTTCTGACCCGGCGACTAACTCAACAAATCTTACTTTAATTACTCTAATGAATTTATTTACGTTATCGTCAGCTGGAGAACATAGTTCTAAGAAACCATAAAAGCCTTCAACATGCCGGGTCACATGATACATGCAGTATTCGTCTACATAGAAAGTTTACATTATTATAAATGAGGAGCCGCTATATTATTAAAGTTGTTGTGCTATATTATTATCAAAAAGCAAATTACGTGCTTGATTTGAATTAATTGATGTACATATACCAACTCACTGATTTTTATGTGAATAATTTCACTCTTTATGCAGAATGAAGAAGACAATAATGTTCTAAAAATTTCGTTAATTTTCCCGCGGTGGATCACTCATTTCACGAGTACTGTGCTCGCAGAGCTCGTCAGGACTGGTGCATCTATTATGTATTTATTCACCCCTCGTGTGAGGGCGGCGTGTTATCTTTACGGTCTCATGTATGCCAGGTGATAGCCAGGCTCGCTGTGTCTCATGGGTGCGTTCGAACAATGATAAATTGTTACCCACATTTAAAAATATTAAACTTTGTTACGCTACCAAAAGCAAGTAATCACGGTGTAATAGAGACGTTTAGGTTGAGGTTTAAGATTATGTAATCGCATTTTAGCAGCTATTTTCGGTGGGACTTATATGTCTAAATTAGTGTGTCTATGTATAAGTCAATATTCAGTGGTAGCTACATTCTGTCTTTTAGTTATTGCATTTGTTCTGAGTGTAATATATGGCGTGTCTCTTAATTCGAGTCTAATTATATGCATGCATCATAAGCATTCATTGCAATTATATGAAATCATTTTTGCTAAGTTTCAGTCAAACAGCTTAAATTTTATAACTATTTGACTGTTTTTGTTATTTAGCAGTACAATCCTATATGTTTGGACTTGTATTTTTAATATCACACTATTTGGCATGTTTGAATGAATTGGATGCGAAATATGAGAGCGTTCTCATTTGAAGCATTTAATACAAATGTTGAAAAAAATATAACTCAGTACTCACTGCAGTGAGTGACAGAGAGCGCATGTTCTCGTCGACGAAAACATGAAGTCACGGACGGACAGAAGGACGGACAGACAGACGCACAGACGGACATGGCGAGCACAATAGTGCTTTTTTTCCTAAATGAGAAAATGCGCTAAAAACGCGCTTGCTTTTTCCGCGTCATAAACGCTACATATTTCAAGTGTAAATTGTTTGCTAATATATGCACAAAAAAAGAAGGGAAGTTCGGTAAGTGATTTCATGTGTATAATGAACATTTGTATAATTGATGTAAACTTATGAAATGTGTAGACACCGAACCGAGTTTGATCGTTAATCACCACAACTTCGATAATTGCATATTCATTGAGTGGACCAGCTAAAGTGTGTTGGTTATAGTGGAGCCAGCAGACTCGGCAAAAATGAATTTGATTGCAAGATTTATTTTTTTTTCAGGAAAAAATCTCCAGTTTTTTCTGAAAGTTGTATATAGATAACTCTTCAAGTCTGTTTATGAAATAAGCTTTATTTATCTACCAATATTAATATTCTGGCTTAGGAGTAAAAATATTAGTATACAATTTGATTGGTTTACAAAAAACAGTTTGAAACAGCTATATCCATCTATATATATATATATATGATTCGTTTTATATAATGGATCCACTCGATCGTGTATATTGACTTGACCAAAACAAAGTTTTACTTCCATGTTAAACCGGACGTTTACGCCCTGATTAGCAAATACTTGTCCTAATGCCATAATGATTTGAATAATAATTAGGAGCACATCTGATTATATTGTATTTTAATGCATAAGAAGTACACATTTTGATGCCTAACCCTAAACATCCAAGCTGTGAGTTTTTTCTGGCAACTGAAGTCCTCTTGTTTCAAGTTCCGTGGCATACGACCAATATATCGTCAACATCGCTTGTTCAAGATTCATCAGTAATCATCCCGATGAAACTAATATATACTGTACTAAACTATACTATACTATACTATACTATGCTATACTATACTAAACTATACTATACTATACTATACTATACTATACTATACTATACTATACTATACTATACTATACTATACTATACTATACTATACTATACTATACTAAACTATTCTATACTATACTATACTCGCATGTGCCACATATAGGAAAAGCTATATGCTTTCCATAGATTTAATCGGCCATTTTCGTCGGGGTATGTTTCTGGTGCAGCGATGACACGCTGGCAGCAGCGGTGCAGGCGCTGGCCATTTATCACGGCTTACTATAAATAAAGCCGCTAGCCGCAAGCCGCTCATCGATCCCTTTGCCATCGATCTTATGTCTGCTTATATACCATTTATTTTTTATATATTAAGCGTGCGATTGTTAATACTGAGAGATGAGCGTGGGAATGAATATAATATTCCGGTACATTCAAATTAGAAGCAGAGACATTGCATCTGTGTCAATTCATCTCATTTGAATACGTTCCACTTATTAATCAACTGTCAGCGATACCAACATCGTTGCTATGAATATAATTAATTCAATGAGCCTAAATATGCAGAGAGATTCCTCATAAAGAATTGACAGCCTGACGACTGAATACGGAATGTCTGATGCAAGATTAATTTTCTTTTATGTTTTTTTTTATTCCTGTGTGCTAGATGAGAGGATCACATTTTTTACTCTTATTGCCGAATTGTAAATTCGCAGAACTGATGCTGATGAGTAAGACTCTTAAGATTGAGACTAACACGTCAATTTGGAAATATTCTCAGGCAATGAGGGAACGGCAGTGCAAAATGTCGAGGATAAGGTTGTAATCATACATGATAGAAATGATCGTTTATGTCTGCAGAAGCTTGAAAGCATAACGATAAATTACTTCTAAAGGGTGTGATCAAAAGAATATCAAGGAAAAGGGCATAACCAAGAGGATATAACAAAAAAAGTATTGATAGAAGGATATAACAAAAAAATATAAACAGAAGGATATAACCAAATGATCATTAGCGTAAGGATTTCAATAAAAGGATATAACAAAAAAAGGGTATAAACAGAAGGATATAACAAAAAATGTAGAAACAGAAGGATATAACCAAATGATCATAAGCATAAGGATGTCAATAAAAGGATATAACAAAAAAGGTAGAAACATAAGGATATAACCAAAAGATCATAAAAATAAGGACATAAATAAAAGGATAAAACAAATAAAAAAGTATAAACAGAAGGATACAACAAAAAAAGTATAAACAGAAGGGTATACCAAAAGGTTATCACGTTAACATAAGCCACAGAGAGCCACGCGCGCCGCAGCGTTGAGGCAGAAAATGTCACCGCGGCCTCGGCGATGTCTCTGCCATGGCCTCATTGATCACACGGGCGCCTCGCGCCATTTTGCGCCGCGTGTGTCGCGCGTGTCTCCGTGTGTCGCCGCCTCTGCCGCGGCGTCACCGTGTCGCCGCCTCCTGTACAGTCCTTGTCCTCCATTCCTCCAGCTGCTTCTGGTGACACTTGGCCTGGAGGTGGACAAAAAACGTCCTGGGTACTCCGCCTACATCCAGGCTGACTGGGGACGTTTTTTTGTGAACTTCATGTTTTTTTATTTAATTGTTTTTATCGATGACAAATGCTGAAGCATCGATTACAAGATTGTAATTTTATTCATCAAGTTTTTACACAGGAGTAGAAGTGATTGTAAAGACTCTAAAATCTTAGTTTCGGCGTCTTTACCTCGTTGTTTTGTTATTATTTAATGTTAACTTAATAGTTTTCTATGGCAAAAAGTTTAAATAAGCACTTCAACGTTTAATTATTTGTACTTGGAAAAAAAATTGAATGAGAAGAAGTTGAGAATCGTCGTTCAAGCCTATAATTTTTTATATATAATCTTTATATATAATCTTTAATTTTATATAATCTACACAGCTAGTATTTTAGTGCTTCTGGGATAAAGATAAAAAAAAGCATTATAAACTGAATAACCGATTGCGATGTGAAAATGCCGTGCCTATAGTTGTTTGGATTTTTTCCGATGCAGTGCGAGTATATAACGGGACTTATAACGACGAACAAAAATGAGGGATTATACGTCTTACGAGAAAGAATAACAGAGCTGAAGTTTCTCAGACGAAGAACAACATTGTTGCAGTGTTACTATACAGTGTGACAGTGCATGCGTTACGTCAAAGAACAACAGTATAGCGGTGTCTCACGATGAAGAACAACAGTGTGGCAGTGTTTGACTCGTTCACACAGGTGTATTACATTGCTTATCAAAAATAGTGACAGCAACTAAAATATAAATGTGAAATAAAACCAGTTAAATTGGAATGGAAGATGAAGTTTTTGAATTCAGTATGGAAGAAATATGTCCTATGTACGTGCGTATATATATATATATATATTGTGTATAGCCACAGCTAGCAGGCCACTGCTGCACCGTTGTTGGTTCACAATGCAGCTGCGTACCAATGTAGCAGCATACTTGCAGTGTGGCAGCATTGTTGCAGTGTAGCGCTGCTGCTGCTGCAGTATCGCAGCGCAGTAGCGTGATAGTACAATTCCAGTGCCACACCAGTGGTACTGCACCACACCAGTAGAACTGTGCCATACCACTATTACAACAGTAGCGTTCTACCACACCATGCAGTACCACACCAGTACCACACCAGTACCACACCAGTACCACACCAGTACCACACCAGTACCACACCAGTACCACACGCTGCTCTTTGAAGCAACATCAGCAAGGCTATCGCCAGGCCAGCTTTAGGGTCTCCTGAGCGTCCCTCGCTGCATCCTGGCACTCTGCCGTCCGGCCTTGCTCGGTCTCACAATATTTTATGCTTAGAACTCACCACCTCGAAAATTAAATTATCAAAACGTAATCTCAACAACGAATTGTGGTTAAAATACCTCATATAAACAATTTTATTTTTATATAGGTTCGGTCATTAAATTCATTACTTGCAGATAATATTCGTTTATTAATTTTAATGTATTTTCATTACTTAGATGTGTGATAGAATTTTCTTATCCATCTCGTTTGCGTGAAGCCTTTACGTGGACAATAGAACTATAGAACAAAGTGGAATGTTTCAATAAGTCTACGGGACTCTGGACTGACATTTCACTACCTTAGAGTGTTTTATAATTTAGTATATTACAATGTAACCCAAGTTTCAACAACAATGTTCATCCGCGTTACGATCGATTGTAAATTCAATTTCTTTTTTCACAGGAGCATGCAATTTTTCCATCAAAGATGGCACGATCATGTGAAAAAATTCCACACAAATTCACGGTTTCAAGAGAAATTTACAACAATTTCACCTTAACCCTGCACCGCGAATCTACCTCAGTTTTCAGGCATCCAAGCTTGTAGCTGCTGCGAGTATCGATTTGGCGAGCGTGTGTGTGTGAGCATTGCTGAGTCCCAGGGAACAGTCCAGCTCCTCTTTGTACGTCCCTTCATCTGACAAAGGCTTGGTCTCTAATTAACTGTTCTCCCGTTGACCATCAGAATGCGGGGGATGGGAGAGATGAGGTTCGCTGTATTAACTCAACGCTCGAGTCTACTCTCTCAGAGTCCTGTCAATACAATATTTCTGATTTATATGATAATAAAACTAACATTTTGGCCTATCAAAATAGTGCTGCTACTTCGAGATTTGATGCAATACACACAAATGTGTATCAAATTTTGGTAGAGTGTGTGCACTTTAATGATTAAACTAAAAACCTAAGAATAAATAACAATGCAATTTCTTGTGAAGCCACTTTTTGGTAATTTATTTTCTAAGTATTTTGAATTTTTTCAGCCGTTTCCAAACACCAACTTCTTTTATGCAAAATATATTAAATATTGTATTTATTTGTTAAGGTTTGTTTTTGCGTTTGCATGTGTGTGGGTATGAATCTTCTTGAATCCTTGCACTAGGACTATATACGGAGGCTTTGGACGCGTCTTCACGTTAGATTCGAGCTTCCATATTCCGTGTGAAATTTGAATTTGAACTGGTGATTTTTTAATTAACATTAATTATTTTCGTTTTCGTTAGCAGTGTTATTACTATCGTTAACAGTATCTAGGTGGCAATATTCAAAAACTGCAGGAATCATCTATACCTTGCCAGGCTAATTTGCTAGTTCGCAATAAATTTAAGCGTGTATATAGCTCACTTGAATTAAATTTCATTAACGCGAATACAACGTTCAGCCCCGCCCTCTTATATTGAGACATGCAGAACCTCTGAGACAGTTTGTATTTATTCACTTGCACTTGCAGCGTTAATTACATAACCAAGTCTCAACGCCTAGTCACAATGGTGTTGTAATTACATAACCTAGTCTCAACGCCTAGTCACAATGGTGTTGTAATTACATTTCTCAACGCCTAGTCATAATGGTGTTGTAATTACATAACCAAGTCTCAACGCCTAGTCACAATGGTGTTGTAATTACATAACCAAGTCTCAACGCTTAGTCACAATGGTACGGTAATTATATAATGTAGTCTCAACGCCTATAGTCACAATGAATGGAATACACTTTTTCACAATTGTAATTATTCCTTATAAATTTAAAAAAAAATTCGGGTAACATTTGAGTAAAATTTGGGTAAAATTTCGGTAAAATTTGGGTAAAATTTGGGTAAAATTTGAGTAAAATTTGGGTAAAACTTGAGTAAAATTTGGGTAAAATTTATGTAAAATTTCAAAAAATTTCGGGTAAAATATTTAAATGCGGGCCCGACTATAGCATAGGTGATGTCTACGACTCGGGAGCGCGTAATTTAGCCACTCTACGTCCACTTTGGCTATGGGTTTGCCAGGGTAGTTGGGCAGCTTGCAATCTATGGTGTGACTCGGCGTGGCTAAGCCTTATTGTACTCTCATGTTTGAAACAAAGAGATTTGTAACATTTAGAACGTGAGTTATTTCGATAGGTTGGCCATGCAAACCCAAAATCTGAAGCAGAGTTGGTACCAGAATTTTGTTAGAATGAGTAACGTATGCAAAGTTTTACGTTGATATTGATGAAAAATATCAACCACTTTATGAAGCACAGTAAGACTCAAACTTTTATTCATGTTAAACCAACGCTATCATTGACTTTAATAAAAATAATCACGAGCTTGTATAAGAAAGACCCATTCACTTATTTTTAATCATTAGTTAATGCAGGGAAGAGTCACTTCAACAACAATGTATACTGCATTATCCGTTGTTTCGAATGCCTGAATATTTATAAAAGAGATCTTGCTTTAGAATATAATGTACAGTTATTTGCTGAGAATGGGGATTTCATTTAAAATATGATAATAAAAAATAAGTATCATGAGGTCATACTTTAGATTAAGAAAACTTTCATCCAAATAGAGAGTGCTCAATTTCTGGCATTAGTATTGAGGCAACGGATAACTATTGACAAAATTATAATTTGATCATTATTCATTCCATTTTGTAATTTGACTTTCTCATTAACCATTTTTCTAACATTTTTGTGATCTTTATCAGTTGACTACTAATGGTCTTCTACGCATGGTCAAAATTATTGACCATATATTTTGATGATACATACGTACATACATACATACATACCATAAAAGGACATGTTCATGCTATGTGGCGGCTATAATCATTTCCTATTCTGTATGCTAGCTGTGTATGCTAGCTTACTCTATATTCTCTGTTGTCAAGACACAACAGGACTTCAATAGAAAGTCTTGGTGAATACGAGTCAGTGTCCACAAACTGCACCTCCAAGGATAAGCGCTATTCTATTCACCTTGCATATCGCGTCACTTAGGTCAACTATGGAGAACGTATACTCCTGAAGATTGTTTGAAGTGTTTTGTGTGTGCAAAGTTTGCCTGAATCCTTTAATGATAAGGCAACTGATTAAATGTCATGTAGTGCTATAGAAACGCGAATAAACATCGGCTAATTTGCATTCCAATACGACGTAAAAGAAGCCATCGTGCGGCTCTATTGTTTATTTCCACTTTAGCATATCTGCTCAATTATTAATGACTTCTGCATAGCGTTGATGATGGGGAGCTGAAAACGATTAATTCAGCATATTTTGTTTATATAAATTCAAGTATTCATCGCACAATCACTCATTATGCTATAAAACAACAAATGTCATAGCTATATGTTACTTGTTACTTCCCGTATCTAATCGACACAATTCGGAGAGATCTCCTGATGCTTGCCACACTTCCATCGCACGAACCTTTACTTGAGACCTCTGTGTCACCAATATTTCAGCATTACAGCCACTTCCATCGTGTTCACTTTTTGAGTATGCATGGGTTTCCAGTAACGTCGCGGTAAAATTCAAGGTTTCACTGGCTATTCAATCGCCTTCACTATGAACGTGTTTGTAACACTTCCAAACTCTCGTATATTAAACGTATTGCTGCCACTTCCACCGCTCTCGCACATTCTACCGTATCGCTCCTATCTCTCCACGCCCGCTTTAAATGTATTATTGCTACGTCGCAGGAATTTATTTAATTTAATCACTCATTCTTCAGCCGCTCCCAATGTTAAAGCGCTGCATTCATTTCCCTCGCGTTCTATTTGTTTGTGTAAAATATCGCAGCTACCGTTGAGCAAACAGTTAAAAGGTCCTCTTTGCCACGTCCAGTGTGTCCGCTTTAATGCATGGTTCCATTTAACGCGTAGCTGCCACTTCCAGCGCGTTCGCTTTTAACGCGTTGCACACACTTGAACAGTGTTCCCTTTTAATGCGTCGCTACCATTTCCACCCCGTTCACTTTTAACGCGTCACCGCTACTTCCATCGCGTTCACTTTTAACGCGTCACCGCTACTTCCACCGCGTTCACTTTTAACGCGCCGCTGCTACTTCCACCCCGTTCACTTTTAACGCGTCACCGCTACTTCCAGCGCGTTCACTTTTAATGCGTCACCGCTACTTCCACCGCGTTCACTTTTAACGCGTCGCTGCTACTTCCAGCGCGTTCGCTTTTAACACGCCGCCACTCCAGCACTTCCACTCGCAGCCTCGGTGCCGATCCATCATCGTTAAGACTGCAATTAGCCTCCGCTATATGGACAGTCTACTCGTCCTCTCGGCAGTCTACGAAATTACACAAGAACCAAAAGCAGAAGAGTTCAACTCTGTGAGAAATGAGAGGCTACTTCATTAATTTCTCAGAACAGCGCTGCAACGGGCATGCAGCTCACGTGAGTTTCTCAGCTGTACCTCTTCGTCACAAAAAAGGGGAAAAAACGAAATAAGAAAATACAAAAAATGTTCACAATCGGAATGGTGATTGAAAATTTCAATAAATGATGTGTAAGGTATTTGAATAGAAATGAATATAAAATGAACCGATTACTTGGTTTCTTCGCGTCACTTTTTACGTGGGACCCAAATGTACTACGGTATGTATAGGTGAATTATTAGTCCAGTATTAAATTTTCACTTTCGAGGCAGTTGATGTCACTGGCAGGGACTTGCCTTAGAATGGTGTTCATTAAGGCAGATGTACAGCAGCAGCCTAATTTGCATGTATGAAGTATAAGGTTTCGCTTCCTTCTGATCAACAGATATGGGCTGTAAAATGTGCGTGCGTTCTCTGTGGAGAATATAATAGTCTTCCATCTGAATTAGGACGCCTGCTAACATGCAACACGGCTCGTGAATCTCAGACTTCTCGTAGGAACCGTACTATCAGTGAAACTCTGAATGGAAGTTACTGAGTAATGGTTATTGGTTTCAATTGCGGTGTCATTTACTTCGACTTTATGGAGTGATTCATTTTCTGAGCACATTATTATTGTGAAATTTTTATGGCAATTTGGAGCGACACGCAAATTTCCTGCCTTAGTATTAAATGAAATTCGCGCTAATGTGTCGAGTCTGATGAAGCTTTCACGCGTGCATTCTTTAAAAAAAGATCACAGATCTATAGTGATGATATATCTTCAGGCAGTTTCAAGTTCGTCCTATAGAATCACTGCATCGGATGATATTGCCGGTAACTGAACTAATTGTTGGCAAGAAAAAATTTCTCTTCAAAGCCGGCGCTGTTCCATTGGAAATTTAAATCCAATAAGTGTTCTGAAATACACGGATAAATTTGTTGTGTAATTTTTGATGCCGGATGCCAGATGTGCATAACGGGGCGTTTTGGATGAGATATTTTTCAGATATCTTGCATTGAAGTAAAGGAGGAGGCTGAGGGCAAGAGGCGGCAAGGGCTAAATTCGTACAATTTCTCTTGTTGTTGTTTACTGATAACCAAATATAGTCCACTTCAAGTGGGGCGATTTGATGTTAATCGCAACGACACTAATTAACAACAATTCCACAAATTTTTCTCTAAAATTTGAATTGATTGCGTCGAAGATTTGATCGTTGGTAAGTCAACGTGCATTTTTACTTTCACCTTAACTATTGTTTCGTAAAAGTTCAGCAGATTCATAATTGATTAGAAATTTACAAGGAGAAATGTCATTGAACTGTCATTTAAATTCCATATAGTAATCGTTATTGGACAAGGTTCATTAACATCAAGTGATTTATGCATTAAAAAAACTAATTTTATAGCTTTATATTTTCATTGATGTTAGTATTTCAGCGGGTCATATCAATGATATATTATAAAACACACTTACAAGTATTCAAAATGAATTGAAATGCATGATATATGTGCTCTTGTAACTTTCACCTTTATTCCGAGAAGATCTCATTAGAAATAATTACAAGGTTCATCAGTTGTCAAATGAAATTATGATTTGCCCGAGTATTTAACAAACTTCAACTGTACAATTAAAAAGGAAGAAATGGGAACCTTGCGTAACATAAACTTGTTTATGATACGTGTTTTTCGGTAAATATAGTCACTTAGTTTGCAAAATTGTTGCGTACGAGCCAGTATTTCAATAGAACGATCAATAAAAAATTCCGCCTAGGTAGTGCACGTAACGAAGTTGACTTTTGGAACCGCTTATTAATTGGTCTCATGGTATAATTGCTACATTAAATTTTTACGAGTCTTTTTTATACTTATGAAGCGACAACGAAGTCGCAGTTTGTTATGCATTTATTCAAGAGGCGTGAACTTTCGAAAATATTGAACGAATAAATCATTTTTCTAGATTATTTGTTGATACTCGAGTTGAGGACAGTGTACGAATAGTGTATTTTATTTTGTCAAAAAATATTCAAGCTAAGTACATCACATTTTGTCATCGGAAGCTGAGATGACAACTAGTTATTTATCGCTAATAATTCTATGTTTGTATTACCTAAAATTTTAAGTAAAATCTCCATGAAATTCGTTTGAATTAATTAATTAATACGTACTGCCGTTCGTGGATAATCATCCCCTTCATTACCGGCGTATCAAAAAATTTTCCCGTCAGCATCCCACAAAAATTTTGCTCACTTTGCTCCTTATGACTCAAATTATTTTTCACTGTATCTCTTTATATGCATCATTGTTTTAGACTAATACATATAATATTGTATAAATTGCATACGAAGTGCTTGTAATTAGGTCTTTTTCTAATATGCATGCAGCTGCGGACGTGAATGATAGACGGCACGACAATCCATCAAAAACTGATTAAAAATGCGGTGAGAAGTTGCCGTAGTAATGCAGTTACTAGTAGTAGCAATGACATGCTTTGTCATTGCATAACATGCAACTGTAACAAAAGATAGCAGCTGTAGGATGTTTAAATTCCTCACTCGTTGCCACGCAAAATAAGCTGAAGATTTACATATGCAGCAGCAGCAATAATGTAATTACGACAGCGTAACTGCAGCCATATATTGAGAGGGTGCATGAAAATTTTGTAACAAATAGTGTCTTGATGTTGCATTGACATCCTGCATTAACTATTGCCATGATGCCATCCGTATTAAAAATGCAGCAGTAACAAAACACAGCAACAGTATATAAAGGAGAGTTAACAATCTGCATCACCAAATTTTTTATCCTTATTAAATATGCAGCATCATCAGAACGCTGCAGTATTGCTAATATGCATTAACATCCTGTATTAACTATTTCTACCTTGTTAAATATGCATCAGCGACAGGACATGCTGCATGCCGAGGCGCTGGATCACTTAAGCAGCGCACCCTGCATGCTGATGAAGATAATCTGTCATAGACACTGCGATAAGATCGTAACGCTATGCCTGAGTTATGCCTCTAATTATACCAAGCATAAGATAACTTCAAGTTTGATGACGAGCTTCAAATTGACATCGCACGACGGCCTGTGATACGTGGAGCTGAACGCACAGTTTGTGTGTGTTAGAAGTTTATGAGTGTGTACTATGTTTCTTATACGTTAGAAGTGACTCTGCTGTGCATATTGTTCTAAATGTTCGGTAGATATGATTTGAGGCAGGCATATTTGAATTGTGATCTAAGGTTACTTTTTCTCTATCAACTTACTCACAAAATTATTGTGCAGTTTAATGATAGAAATGCCATATCAAAATCGAATTGTGTATATTTTACTATACAGGCTGAACGAGGGACTGAAGGGATTCTCAACTTTAGGTAGCACACTTCAGTGTTGCTTTAACCTTATCTTCAAAGTTGCACCCATTACCCCACGAATGAGTGCTTGCTTATCGAGTCCCCGCGATCACATCTGACATGAGCATGCAAGCTTGCAATAAATATCCCCTTAATAAATATTCCTGTTAAGTTCAAGTGCAGAGCAGGCGATTTTGCGGTTGCCGTCGCTGCGGACGTTCGCTCCTCCTCCTGCCAGGCACCTCCGGCGCCGGCTTCATATATCACTAATCTACGATAGTTTATCGGCTCAATTTTTTCCCCAGAGCCAAGCCAAAAAATGAATAATATCTTTTAATAGAGAGTAAATTACATGGATAACAGGAACTCTTGAATTAATTACAGCCTTGCACTTCCCGTGTGCCGATCGCGGACGCGCGGAGCGAGTGTTCGGTGCTCAGCGGCTGCGGTTTGATTGGGCAGTTTGAACGCATAAAAAACAATAAAAAATAACCGTTAATGGAGATGCAATTTGCATAAATATTCGTAGCATGAGCTCTACTAACGCCTGTTGAAGGAAGGCAACTCGCAGTTCCAGTTCGTCTCTTGTGTAGAGCACAAATCCAACGCCAGGTCTTTTCAACCATCCGTGCATAGAATGAATCAGTTGTGTACAGAACACTGCCGCCGATCAGGATCTGTAGTTTCGTTAAATATGTCTGCTTCAAGGACCTGACCAAAATATATGTTTTCAACATTAATATACCATTTTCACTTTCTACTTAACGCTGAAAAAGTCCATTTAAAGTTTGGATTGGATCGAATTATTTTTTATATTGCAACAGAGAAGTTGCTTCTCAAACCGTGGGTTTCATATGGGGCGTTATAGGTCAGTGTGTGAGGTTCAGTTTGTGTGTTGGCTGTTACCGTTAATGCTCTTCGCTTAGTGATTGTTTTAACGGTATTTGTAATTTAAATTTGAGTCACACCTCGTGAATCTTGAGGCAGGAGATATTCGAGTTTAATATAATTTATGAATATTAATGAATGTCCGAATAAATAAGAGAATAGTTTTGAATCAATATATTTGTTTGAGGCAGATATTAGGTTAAATTCTTTCCACTTCAATCAATTTTAAGTTGGTTTTAGATCAGTATGAGAAACCCAAAAATGTCTTAAAAGATAATTACTGTAGGCTGGTTTGAATTGAAACTTTCTGATACGAAGGTAAAATAATCTGCGAAAAATACGTGCCGGATTCTTTTAGTGAATAATACCTAATAGTGAACGCTAAATTAAAAACCCAAAATTTCAATAGTTTAGCAATTTTTAACTTAAAATGCAAATTTTGGGGCATTTTTTTGAATCTGTCATTGAAAGATACACTTTTGTCGCAAAAGATGCAAGTAACCTTACAGATTATTTTGTAGAAAGCATGAGATCGTAATATATAATATGTATTTTTTTATAGCAAGCATGATATCGTGAAATATATTATGTATATTTTTTGTAAAGAGCATGAGACCATGAAATATATTGAATAATGTTTGCCATCTTAAAGAGATGTGATGCGCTCAGGGTAATTGTGCATTCCGAGAATGTCTAAAGTACGAGAATGGTCTCTGTTTTTTTATGATTGTAATAATTATTGTAATATACAATGAAAATAATTGTTTACGTTATTGTGCATCGCCGTGCCTTGGGATATGTCCGAATTTGTGGCTTTTGTTCTAGCAGGTCATGGAAGATTTTTCGGCCATTCTTTATTTAAATAATACCCGGTTAAATATACCAGCAAAAAGCACGGATTTATTCTATCTGGGTTCGTTTAAGTTGATAAAAAATGCAATTTATTTTTTATTTAAGATTTAAATTAACATGGAAGATATGGAAGAATGAATTATTTATTGACGAAATCATCGAGCCAATGCAGCAGTTTGATAACTCTCACAAAATCGAATTTTGTTGGACACAAATTGAATTTTTAGTTGTTGTTGTTTTACCCTGTTGTTTCAATGCTCTATATGACAGAATTAAGTTACAGAGCATAAAGAAAAAATAGATTCTCTCAATTTTATTCATCGTCTGCACTTACAAGTCTCATTTAAATTCTCTATTTGAATATCGACAGAGCCTCTGGAACATAAAGTTTGATTGCTCTGCAGTCCTCAAATCTCGGATGACAAACGTTACTCCAAATTAAAGAAATCTGACATGCCTGCACGCCTGCTGCTTTCTTTGGACAGATAATTATTAGCCACATAATTCTATTCATTTGGATCCGTCCTAATATGACGTTCTTTGATGGTCTGACTTCCAGAACTGTATGCCAAGAATGGCATTCATCCTTCAATGGCTGTCTGTTTCGATGGCTTCAGTTATGGAGGAGAGAGATGGCTACTGCGTCATCCAAATTCTAACGCCATTACTAGAAGCTTTGGCATCATTACAACATTCCGGGCGTGACTGTTTGAGCGTAATTGCAAAATTTACTGTGAGTTTTCGACAGCAAGATTTGCTGTCGACTTCCAGGGAATGATACAGAGATTTTCAAGGTATGCCAACTGACCAGGTCTTGTGGATGCTGTAATGAGGACCTGAGTCAACATGGAGACTTTATTCTATACTATATACAGTATACATGGAGACTATAATCTATAATATATATGGTATATATGGAGACTATAATCTATACGATGTTACATGCATGGAGACTTTAGCGAGCCTCCAATTGATGACCCAACGTTAGGTTTTGATGATGCAGCAGTGCCATGAGTCTGGATTAAAATAGTTGTCTCCTATTGCAGACAAATGCTGTATAATTATTTACTGTATAGTATTTATTTGAACGATGAATATGAATGTGCTGCAACATATTATTCAGCGAACTAACCCGCTCTATAGACCGAAAATTTAGCCGAAAATTTAGTCCTCTGACAAAAATCTGCACTTCTGTTGTTTTGGAACAGTTTCAAGCTACTATTTGAACTTTGGTCATTCCGATTGGTTTGTAGTTTTCTCGGTCTGTATTACAGATTTTTTGTCGTTTTCTTTATCTTTCTTTGATTGTCATCGCTTGTCACAGCAAGCACAACGAAAATATTATGATAATTTATTTGTAGATATGAAAGTTTTTTTTCAGTTTTCCACAAATTTTTCTTAATTAATTTTTGCTTGCTGTCAACATAATTAAACTAGCTATTGAATTTATATTTTAGTTGCGGTCTTCGCAGTCTGTTTTGTTCATGGCAAAATCATGCAATAATATAATAATATAAATTCTTTCGCAGAATGAATGATCAGCTTGATGGTCCAATTGATAGTTTTTTATGTAACCGTTTTCTCAAGGAGATGACGTCGATTAATAATTTTTAATTCGAAATGCTTGCATAAACCAACAGATTTAATATCAACATTATTCCTCTGAGAGCCTTAATATATACATTACATCTGACAAAAAATATTTAGATGTTAATGTACCAAAATAAATAAGAAACTATATATCTTCCATACATTCTGTTGCCACTATGACACACATCATATGATAAGTATATTGGATACACATGATAATTTATGTATTGGTTAAATCCATGTCATGCAACTCCTTGAATTTTGGTCCTCAATTGAATAATTATTTCTTGAGAGGGTTAGATTAAACCTAATTGGGATGATTTAATTTAATCATAAAGATACTGCAAACAATCATCTGAATTTATCTCAGTTATTTTCCGATATATGGTTTCAAAATTTTATACCAAAGTTTTCTGTAATAAATCTTTATTTAAGTGAATACGCAAAATTCAAATCTTTAATTCAAGTATCATGGTTCTTGAAATTAATTGTCCCTTGCTTTTCAGAATATCCTATATTGAATATTTCCTTGACGATTACCGACGAAGCGTTGGAACTTGAGCTGTAACAAAAATTAATCGTGAGTGAAGATGGTTGCTGCATGGTGCCGTAGCAAGACATAAGCGTCCCTGAAATATTCTGGCAAATATACTGGAGGTGTTATACGCAATGCCGTCCTGACCGATTGCAACAATATCTAGGCGCGGTAGTTGGGCAGTTAAAACTTTGCGACGAGAATGGGTGAGATCCAGAAGTGTGCTTGTCTTCAATATAAACCTGGAGCTGTATCGCCTAGTTTTATCTGCTCTATTTGGCTTTACGGGCCACTAGAGCGAGCTAATGTTCGATGCTGGAGGGTCGTAGCGAGCAGCATATTGGGCCATTGGATCAGCAAGCGGTAATAGTAGTGGGCGTAGCGATGTTTAGTGTTGTGGAGGCATAGCTAGCGACATAAACCTGTATAGAAGTCCTGCTAGGAGAGCTAGAAGCAACTTGCCTTTAAAGCTACCCTGCTATGACACCGGACGAAGGCCCCTGCACGACGCTTCACCATTGGTCGCAGTCGTGTCTCCACCAGCCAATGTGAAGCCACCGCACTTCTCTCTTGCAACACTTCGATTTGTTGTCGTGCCGGGTCGCGGGGGCTTTACGACCAGGGGTCTAACCGGGGACACGCAGCAGGAGACACCAATGGGACCTCGGTGACACAAAGTCTGGTGTCTCCGCACCAGCCCCCGCCACTGCAATGCTGTGGCGCTGCTGCTGCGCCCAGCCCCACCAATGACGGCAGCGAGTGACACCCACCAAACCTTCTGCCTTCATCCTCAACCTAGAATATAGCGAAAAATAAACTTTTTTGGATCCAAGAGACTTCTAACATTAAATTTGAAAATAAAATATATCTAATTAACTTTTCACATATGGAAAATTGGATTTGCTTCTGTTTACTTGAGCTAAGTTATTGTTTGATGTAATACAATGACTACTGTTAACGAATTATAATTCTGACTCGCAAAACTCATTACGAATTTTTTCATTCACTACTCCTGCTCAGAATTTCCAGTAGATGAAAATGTGTGTAGAGTGGCCAAGAATTAAACGTCTCACTGCTTTTTCTGTCATCGTTACGACTTGACTATCTTCATGGTTGCTGCCAGTTTGCGTTCACAGCTATACTAACTGCAGCTCGTTTTAATTCCCCAAGCTTGTCGGGATTACAAGCATCAGATAGAGCGATGCTCGTCTGATGGAAGCTAGTGTCTTTTATGAATTATGGCTTCCGTAATCAAAGGAGCAAAGCACTCGAACAGACCGCGACGAAAATACTCTTTAAAGAACATGTCAAGTAATGCAGGAGCAATTAAGGCACTGGAACACAAAGCGACGAAAATACTCTTTAACGAACACGTCAAGTATACATGCGAGTATGAATTTGGTACTGCAAATTAAATTTTATTGCACTGAAAATTGCTACGAATCGATTTGGCGATCTACGTACATATTTGTGAAATCAATCTGTACCGAGAAACATCTCCCGTGCTTCTGTAAGCATATATCTACATCAATTGTGCTACATAATTACTTATGTGTATATCAATATAAAATTGATTAAGCTGTATCGGAGTGTTTATATAAGTCATCGAAATCAAATGAACAAACGCAGTTGAAGAATTTTGACGCCGATCTCTACAGTAGAGTACAAATTCTAGCCCAACGAGAGAATCGTTTGACAGAGAAAACATATTTAGTTTCTTTCTTGAATAAGGGTTAGTACGAATTAAAGTTGCATAACACTCGTAAAGTAACGGCCTGGATTTTAATCAAATTAAAATATTTTTAAAGGGATATCTGCGTACGTTGGACGCAGGCTGCGCTCCTCAGAATAGAAACTTGGCAAGCCTCCACGTCCTCGTTGCTGGGGGAGTATTTTTTATCGCCATTGCGACGTCTTTATTCCTCGATTATTTTCCTTCTCTGCAGGGGAATATTCTGATGCTTCTGAGTAACATCCACGACTGCTTTTTCATAAATTTGTCTTAATATCTTTATTTGGGCTACATTATATAAAGATAGGAAAGTAAACTGCATTTTAATATACGTGGAAATATACGACGTTGGCACTGCAAATAAGCGTGACGTTAAAATAATTACGAAAATGTCGGATTTAAGGTTTTCGTGCAATTATTTTATTTTTTTTTTAGTTCCAGTGTTCGTGGTCAGTATATGGTAGTCCAGCTTTATTATATTTATGTAATAAGTCTGAGTATTATTATATACAGCAGTAATGTATATATTCGTAGCTTAGAATTAGTTGAACCTCGTTAACGAAAAAGGTTGAAAGAACAAGGAAGTTTGCCAACGAAGACTCACAGAATGCGCCAAACAAAATTGAGGGGCAGAAATATATCAAATTGCTTCGGTTCCACGCGTTGACCACAATCACCCATATCAACCATTTGTAAATTGAGTCATTCGCTGTTGCTGTTTTTGCCAGCGTAGTTCATTTCCAGTCAAACGACGACGAGGCAAAGGACTTCCTGCTTGAGCGGCGGCGCTCTGTCATGGACACCTGATACGCGCACCGGATGACTTGGTTCTTCTTTGCAGTATCATTGAGGCTTCTGTGCAGCCTATTGTCTGTCGTGATGGAGGGGTGAACAAGCTATCATTGTCCCTATGCTCATGCATCATACTTATGATGATGAAAGGCGATTAAACAAATAGTCAGTGATGTTGTCAGTTCAATGAGACTGAACACTTCCTCTGCCGACTCATGCTTATAGGGTAACTGCAGGAAAGCGGCCTCTGTGTTTAACCGGGGAAAAACATTGATCTCTCATGGCAATGATGAATGGGCGTAATGAGTAAAGCAATTGACAAATTTCATTCAAGTCAATGCGAGGTTTTTTGTCTGCAGCAAAAGAAGCCGCTAGTAAAATTTGCGGAAGCTTACACTCATAACCTTCGAACTGTGCTGTTAAATTTCAGTGGGAAATGATGTGAAGATTTTCAAGATTTCGCACTGCAAGAAAAAAACTTTGGATATGCGAATTTCATACTTTATTATGATTAGCAAATAATTTAGGATAACTTGTTTGCCTTGAATGTTGAAAAATATTAACCTATACGCAAATAGACGTGACAGAAAAATTACATTAATTTTTGTTTTTCCACCTTGTTGCGGGCGATATTATTTATGTTAAAAATGTATCACCAAAAATGAAGTAATATGGTTAATAATTAAAATAATCGATGTAATTTCCACCGAAAAAGTTGGCAATCCTGATACTTACTGCAGGCTGAAAATATAACTTAGTTACATTATAGTTTTTTATTCAAGCATTGACATGTAAAGGATTCAGAAAGATGTTTGAATAACAACTATTGATCAGCTCCGAGTAAATTATGCATAATATTAGAGCAAACTCATACCATGCGCGGCCAGCAAAGCTTCGTGGAGCGCAGAAGCTGTCGCTGCAGATGGATGGCATCGTAAGTTAGATGAAGCCTTGATTTACAGCAGTCTGCCTCCAATTCACTTTATGCTGTTGGTCGTGCCTACTGAACGATCTACAAACTGCCTTCATTCTGCAAATAAATATTTTGTGTGCCCGTAATTTCCTAAGCTGGATTTTCTCACTTTACGATATTGGTATAATGCAAGACCTGTGGCATTAAGTGTTGTTTGCTCAAGATTATTCATGAAATCGGGTTATCAAGTCTTCGTCATACTTGTGATCATGTATGTACTAGGTGTTTTGGCTATAGTATATAAATTATGGTCTATTGATTAGAATATGGAAAACTTAATTACAATCTTGTTTTTATAGAAAACTGAAGCCTCTGTGACCCGTGAGGTTGGCTATCTTAATAAAAGAAAAAGAAATACTGTTACATCAATATCAATTTATAGCTATTCATTGCTGATTCCCTTACTTCATATAAGCAAGGCGCCATCCTCCATATAGGGCATGGACTCACAAAAAATGTCCACTGACATAACAGATTTCATTTTCTCATGTCTCGTCAAAAGTATATACAAAAGTGAATATTATTAATTGTTATGTATACTTGCTTCATAACCTATGCTAATAATACACTTTCAAATAGTGAAGATATTCATTTAACATATTTTCTGTTGATGGATCTGTGCGCACTGCGCTTGGTCCCCAGCTTGATCGTGACCGAGAGTGCGTGATAGGCGACTACCTGTCACGCAGTAGCGCCCCACACGTCATTACTGGTACAGGTCATTACAGGTACAGGTCACCAAGAAAATGGTCGGTGCTTTCGACCAGCAATGGTCGGCAAAATATAATGATGAGGATCATTATGCCTATTTAGGTGAGCTAGCAAGTATATTAGCAGACCCATGGATTTTCATCTGGGCTGGATTAACATGCAGGAATTTCTCAATTTTACCTCCGTATAAGTTTGCCTGCCCAATCCCAAAACCTTACAATTAACACCGTGAAAAATTGCTTAATGTTTTAATTTTGAATCCCTTATTTTTTGAGGGGATTCATTGAGTGCAACATTTAAAAACAATCTTGAAACGTGAAAAAAATTATTTGAAGGTTCATCGCATGTGTCTTGCAAGCAATTGTCAAGCGTCTGTAAATCAATCACGATATATTTATATTAATATGGCTACATATCTTGAGTGAGTTTTTATGTCCCTAAACTTAGCATGAAATGCCTGACAGAGACGTCGATCGTCTCTTGATTGGTTGTTACGTCATTATACATCCATTATTAGGGGTCGGTTAAAACGGACGCCGTCGCAGCTTTTCTTAGAGAAAAGAAGAGAAGTGCCAATCATCGGAGCCATAATGGCTCTCTGGAAGCGAGGGCAGCACGAGCAGGCGCCGACAAATTGAATAGAATTCTGCTCCCTCCTTCTTTTATTTGTAGCTTCAATAAACTTTTTTATCAGGACTGTAGACTCTCGCAAAAAAATTAAATATAGGTTGTTGCTCTATAGACATTGAAGCAAGGATGTTATTGAACTTGAGAGTCAGAAAAAATATAAATTAATCCGACATATAAATTTTCCTTTCTTGACTAGCGTATCAATTTTTCTGTGAACACGCAGAAAATTTTCCAAAGATTTTTTAGATTTTTTTAACTTATTCGACACATGAAACAATTTTCCGATAACCGAAATACTAATTCACGAACAAACATACAGGACAAAATTTAATTACATTCAGCGTCTTCATATTCATTTACCTTCGATTTTCCATCGGCCCTTAATTGCTGATAAGATTCAAATTTTTACGGAGTCTAATTGTTTGGAGGAATAAAAATGCTAACAAGTTAACTGCATTAAACCGCGGTCAGTTGAACCTCCTCCATCTGAAACCTCCTAAATGAGCCATCTTTTTTGCGGCTTCTGAGAATTTTTGAAAACTTCTAAAATTTGTAGATCTAACTACGAATGGCAAAACGTTTCTTCAAGAAGTAATGCATTTACTCCCGAGTTATAATTTTTAATGAAAGTTTCATTCAATTTTTATCCGTATTGATGTGCAATTATTTGTACACCTATTGTATGTAGCATTTAAATTTTTACTTTTAGTATAATAAATTAAGTAATAAGATCGAAGAGCAAGGTTCGTTTTTATTTGGCTGGAAAAATTTTTTGGTGCTGCTTTTTTTACTTCAATGCAACTGTAATCATCAAGTTCACCGTTGATTTTAGGATACAACTGTTAAGCGGATATAACTTAATTTAACATTTTGTGATAGATTGTGCTAAGGATTACATTCTAAAGACTAAGTTGTACGAATTTGTTTCCAATTTATCAAGTTTTATAAGATGTAAAAAAATTTCTTAATTCTTAATTGGTAGCAAATAAATCATGTTAAGTTCAGACGTGACTCAATTTCCTTGCTTCATCAATCATCATGCAAAATAAGGATCATATGAGGAGTGCTGAGTTAAATCTTGATTGTTCCTGTACAACAATTTTAGGCGTGATGACCTCTATATGTATATATATAAGGATCCATCTAAAAATATTGTGCTTTTGAGAAAACTACGAAGCAAAAGAAAAAACACTACCACGATTTCTGTTGATTTGATGTATACAATGAGCTAAACGTTTTAAATTTTTCGTGAATTATTATTTGGTATTAAAATAACTGCAGAATAATACCAAATGATACAAACACTATGGCAGAAACCTGCAATTTATTTCCACACGTCAAGCAAGTGGAAAAAATATGTTAAAATGTCAAGCTAAAAATTTGTTAATTTTTTTCAAAACGGGTTTTAATCGAATTTTTCTCAAATAATCTTTGCTTAAGATAATTTTTGACGTTGTCGGTTCGGTTCAAGTCTGATATGAGGACATAACCAAGGCCATAATGAAGGCCCCTCTGATCCCTGGACCAATTTAGCGTTGCTTATCATCTTCGCCTTCATAATCGATGGCTTTCTTCAGATCTGAACGCGTCTAAGTGATATGGTAATCGGCGGCCCAGAAAGCTCACTAGTCCAATTTGAAATTTTAATCAGAAAGGGGCGTGTTTTTATTAAAGTTTTTGATCCTATTACCCGTGTAATGTGGAAGCTTCGTCATCTGAGGAGAAATTGGCAACAAACAGCCATGTGCGCGGCGAGCAGACGAGGCAGCAACTGGCGCGGGAATATTTCTTTTGTGCGGCACATCCAATTGGGGGTAAAGAAAATTATCGGAAGTATTATCGCTTGTGTTATGAATTTAACCTCCTTTTCCATTGACATGAAATACAATTGTATTGATTGGAATGTTTTGTTTGGAATACATTGCACAAATGGAATCAATGGAATGTTTTCACAAAATAATGGCATTATAAAAACTATTCTAACTTAATAAAAAAATAGCAATAAAAAATAGCTAAGGCTCAACAATTATCAGAATAACTTCCGAATAAGAATTGATCTCATTCTAATTGTGCTGCTCCACTGTGTTTCTAAGTTTTTATCACATCATAGTAGTAAAATTTCGATGCGTCTGTATTTTTACGCTCATGAAAGCTCGCTCGCTACGAAACCGTGTACAAGTGACGTTTGTGGCACCGCGATGGGTTCGAGTCGGACTCGAGATTCATTGATATCAGAAAATCAATCCGTTCGGAGGCATGGCGATCGTTAAACGGTTTCCTCGCGACGGGGGTTACTCAAGACACCAGTCATTTGTCAGGAGGGAGGCTGCACTGCTTTACGTCGCATAAAAATATCACTCATAATCCAAGTTAATTCCCTAATATAATATAACGGTTGGATGGTTGTCATATGAGAATAAGTGGATCAATCCCTTAATCCTTTAATAAAATTTTCGATCCATTTAATCAATTCCTCTAGCTTTGATAAATGAAAGCATTTCTACAATTTTCAACAGAGTACGGGACGTTTCCCCAGAGAAATTGAAAGTACTTTTCAAAACAAATAATAGGGGCAGGAATTGCGCAAAGCTGGTCAAATGCTGATGCCAAATTCATGATGATGCGCCGCGGTGGTCCGATGCATTATCTGAACATCAATTGACTTAAATGATGCTCATGAGGGCTAAGTTTAAGCACGCTTATTATCAGCATTAACGATCACCTATTTTATAAACAGGATACATTTATTTAGAGCGGAAACAACCTGATGGCCATGTGTGAATAATTTAAATACTAGACCAAGGTTGTTAATTACGAACACTTCTATTGATAAATTAACAAGAGTTTACTCCTACCGTCATTGTCGTTAATTTAGATTTTAATAATTGCCTTATTTATATTAGAATGTTTGTAAATAACGGATGTAGAGATTATAAGATGAATGATTAAAGTATGAAAATGTATATTAATTCAAACTTTTGAATTCCTGAATTTTAAGTAGTATTTCGTGATTTAGTGCACCCTATTTTATTGAGAATTATATGCAGTGTTCCTAGCTGTTTGCTTTCAGAGGCAATTAACGTGCGACTACATAATATAATTAAAATCAAAGTGAATAATCGTTAATAAATAACATAAATCTATTGAAATCACGAACGGGCTTATTTTAGCTGTAAATTTCGACAATTTTCAAAATATAATAACGAATATTTCATGAATTTCAAAATTTGTGAGTAGCATCTGTTGGGGCTTATTTATAGTTTGCACCTAAATTCGAGAGTGTGCAAATTGTTGTGTAGGCAAGAGGGCGGCGGGGCTTAATATGTGGTTGACCTTTGATATATATACTCACGCATATTATATTAGCTCTAATATTTTTGAATATTATGTATGAGAGGTGAGGCCTATATATATGAGCATATTTTGCACTCAAATTCGAGCGTGTGCAAATTGCTGTGTAGGCAAGCAGGGCTGTGTGTGGCTGGCCGATCCCTCACACCTGGCGACGTGACAAACGGCGGCTGTCGGGCGCTAACACGCACTACTGCGACGCTGCGATCCTGCGGCGGACCTGTACGGCGTGCTTGAATATTGAACTTCTTTTGTTAGGCAGAAAAATATTCAACTCAATTTGCGAAAATATTTGTGAAGCCATTGCTAAAAATAATCTGGATATTTTATGAATTCTTAGTTTGATTAAATTGGTCGTCGCGTTTGCCATGATTCATATTTTTAATAATGATTAATCAGACTAATGTCTGTTATTTATGCAGTATGAATTCAAAATCAAAATGAATTTTCTGAGCTATTTTGAAATATGGACTTTGATCGCAGTCAAAATGTTTTTTTAGGTTCGTTATTAAATTAAATGTCGGCTTTTTAATCGTGTATGTGGCACACGGGACAGCTTCATGTCCCCCAGGATCGGAAATTTTCTGGACCGATTGCATTTTTAGATGCTCGACTCAAGCGTGCATTAGCAACGTAAAAGAACACGAGCCTTCAGCGAAGCAAGAAGAATATTTTCTTCATCGCTTTGCTGGAAAGTTTTTGTTTAAAAACCGAGGTCTCTATTTTGAGCGCATCTCATTAGGGAAGGGGAAGAGGAGTGCCACTGGAGATTTACAGCGCCAGCAAGAAACTAACTTTCTTCTGACCTGCAAACTCTACGCTGCTGCTGCTGTCAAAATTCCCGCTATTGTCTTGAAATTTCCTGAAAATTTACCACAAACTTAATTAAAGTTGTCTCTTTTGTAGCTCTAAATAATCATTATCAAATATCATGTGAAAATTATCATTCCTCATTGTATTTGAATTTATTATCCTTGATGTGGATGTGTAAAGTTTTTGAGCCGATCAGTCTTATAATCATATTATACTACATAATATACAGGGTGTTTCAGAATTAAGTAACCCTTTTAATTTGTTAATAAATAAAAAACTAAGAACGTTATAAAGTTGAAACTTGTTTTATTTAAAAGAAGAACATTTTTATGGTAATATTGTATCCTAGTTTTTAAATATAATATCTTTTAAATGCCCACCACAATTTTTAAATAAAACAAGTTTCAACTTCATAACGTTCTCAGTTTTTTATTTATTAACAAATTAAAAGGGTTACTTAATTCTGAAACACCCTGTATAAGAAGAAATTGCAAATTATGATACTTATGATGCATTGCGGTTCTAGTTAGAAGAACGTGCACATTATAATCACACGGAAGCTTGCTCCCAAATTTGTTGCAATATGTATCCTGAATTACATAATATCTTATCTTTTGTCTTTTTTTGCAGTTGGAATAGTTGATTATACTTTCAAAGTTGTATCATACTTACTAAATGATGGATAAGCTTAGGATATTTCATGCCTACGGCAAAGTGGTTAAGCACGATCACTTAATAGTCACAGGAATAATGAAGGAAATTTGTTTCCAGTGGTAGGGACACGACGGCCGGCGTGGAGGGTAGCGTGACGGCCAGAGTTATGCCTAATGCGCGAAAAACGACCCGCTTTGCCAAGGGAAATGTTCCGCAGCTTTAAATCTTGGCGAGAGAATCTGCGGTGGCTTGTAAACTGTTGGTTGGCCATCGAATACACGGCGAATATTTCAAATTGGGTATCGCTGGTGTAGGTTATATGGAGCTTTGCGATGAGGGGAGTGAGGAGAAAACATGTTGAAGCTTGGGTGGTGAGGGTAAGGATGTTGAAGCCTGGGTGGTGATGGTAATTATGTTGAAGCATGGGTGGTAAGGGAAATGAGTTGTGATGTAGTTGGGTGAGTGACGATGAGAGTAAGGATTAGTGTGTATAAAAGGCAGGCGAAAAGGGTAATAAGTCGCTGTGCAAAGCCTGGTTCATGAGAGGAGTCATTGAAAATGAATAAATTTGGCTAATTAAAAAGGTGTTCGGCTATGATGCGGAGAAGACCATAAAATTTACGGAATATAATGAAAAGTGTTGCTATGTTACTAACATTGAGAGTTTTTTTTTTAATTTAAGGGTAAAGAAATGGACATGCAGTGATGAAACAGAAAAAATTTCGAGGAAAATCAGGCTCAGTATTTCGATGAAGTAAAGATTACTCAAATATTGACGGGGACGTTCCTTATTTTAGCGATCTGGAATCTGCTGATTTGTAATTGTAATTTAATGGGCTGATATCTAGGGAGATGAGGAGCTTGATGGGATCAAATGGGATGGGTGATGTGATGGGACAAATCGAACAAATTTTGATAACTAAAATCCTCATTCTTTGAATCAATGCAAATTACTATAATTAAGATTTCCGTTAATGCAACACCGTAAAAAGAAAAGTAAATGTGGTTTAAAATGGTTTGCAATATTAGATCGCAGTTTTATGTTAATTCAAAATTTTACAGCGAGCACGCAGAAAATAGTTTTTTTCAAATAAAACATGAAGGTGTTAATTCAAATATTACCTTATGTCATCAAGAGTTCATTTACAGAACTTTTTTCATGCCATTACTTATAGCAATTGTATATGAGTGTAAGGCTTTCCTTTGACAACTTCTATTGCTTAAAATGAGCGTCCATGACATGTATGATTGACACGACGGAAGACGGCTGACTCAACATTTGACAGGAACACACGATTTACAAGAACACTTACTGTAATCATTCCGTCGTAGAAGTGTTTAAAGAATTAATTTTCATATCAATGCGGACAGGCAAGCGGACAGCTTCTTGGGGATCTCCGTGTAGCTGTTTAAAAGTCAACGAACACTTAGGCAACAATAGTCGGTCTAGCCGACGCTGTTGTGTGCAGTATTCTTTATTGAACAGAAGAAATGTGTGGTGATTAATAGATGAATAATAATACATGCTTAACTGGTCCATACGCATCGGTGGAGGTACGAATAAAATATGATGGTTTCAAGTTAAAAAACTGACAAGATAATCAAGAAAGACTTCGAGCCTTCGAGCTGGCAAACTAACCCGTATACTTATGGTAAAATAAATATGGATCTCGTGAAAAGCATTACTATTTTACACTGAGCTGTCGGGCACGTGTTGTGTTGATTTGTTTAGAAGCTGCGCCTGTGTGTGCGTGGCATGATTTTATTGACTGAGTTTATCAGTAGAGTGAAGCGACTGACACAAAACTGTCAAAAGTGCGATTTAACTGCAGCTACAAACAGACTTGACGATTCGGGTTTTTGCGATTAAAAATCTTTTACAGAACTTTCCAGGTCCCGTATCTTCGTTTTAATTTTTTGTTTGTCTAGACTACAAAAGTCAAAAGAAACGATCCGTTCAATCGTTTTACCAGCCATCTGGTCAGCTTCTATTTTCATGCTCTAAGTTTTATAACCCTAAAATAGACCGGTAATAGGATTTCATTCTATGATACCGGAAATAATTCATCTTGCTTGGAATCCCACATTGCGCCTACAACGAGGGTATCAATTTCTTTATGCAGTTTTGCTAGACTGCAAACGACCAAAGAACGCATACGTGCATCATTATTGTTTCCTGCAGATATCATTCAGTTTTTTTGCTTACTTTCATTAATCCAATATGTAAATTTATGCCGCAAAAACTTTTCGCTCACTTCATAAAGACGACAGTGGCAGTTTTCGGTCACTGGCTTTGTACATATACGGATAAATTGCCTCTAGGCGACCATTCATTACAATGTTGCCTGTAGCTTAAGACAGATTTTCAATACTTCAAGAGCTAATCACTGGGTGGCCGTTCGTATGCCAGGTAACAGCGCCCCAGAAAATATCGCCAGGATCTTCGCTAAAGCCAAACAGGTTTGCCATTAATAACTGCACTGAACACTTTACGCAAGTGTCCCCTAAATCACCCCCTCCCTAGCTCCTCCCCATACGGCCCATTGTTAACCCCCGTCACGTAGGTGCAATTTCGGATCGTTGTGGCGGGGCTTCCTGTCGTCCGCGATATTGCGCGAGACTTCCGTCCGCGTCGCGACTCCGGGCCTCCGCCACCCCACCGCCATCCAGTCGCAACTTCTCCGTGGGGCGACTGTACCTGCGAGCTGCATTGCGATGCTCGAACTCAGATTTGAGGATTCGAGGAACAACTTCTCCGTGGGGCGACTGTACCTGCGAGCTGCATTGCGATGCTCCTGTCTCTTATACACATCTAGATGTGTATAAGAGACAGATACAGGCCATTCATCACACTAGCATGACGCACGAAGAAGGCCGTAATTCACATGTCTCAAGAGTGGGCAAAAATTAAGAGGTGTCGACTTACGGCGGTCGTGGCTCCACATAATGCGCCTTCTGACGCTGCTTGTCGCGCTCCATGCTTGCGACATGAGCCCCGACAGGCCACGTATACGTCGCCGCGTATACGTACATCGCCACGTATACGTCAGGCCACGTATACGTCAGGCCGCGTATACGTCAGGCAGCGTATACGTCGCTGCGTATACGTCGCCACGTATAGGTCGCCATGTATACGTCGCTGCGTATACGTCGCCGCGCTCGTAACATGAACAAGCTGGGCCCGGGTGTGGGGGAGAATAGTGGGGTCGGGGCCTTCCCTGGGCATGTGTGAATAATCGACTGGGGACAAGGGGAATTTTGTGATCTCCTGTATTAAAAAGGAATATCTTGACCAATAGCTGGGATGTCTTGGGGATATTCGACCTAATATTCGCCCGTGATAATGAGGAATATCGTGATTAAAATCTGGCTATCCTTGGGATGTAGGAATACGAGTATTTGACTTTGAAGAAAGGGAATATAACGATAGACTATGAAGGAAAAGAATATTAAGATTTACTATAGAGAAGTAAGTATTATATAGATTGAATATATATTACTATATGTCCTGAAAAAATCTGACCTTCTTTGGGATGAAGGAATATCCGAATTTCAAGAATGATCATATATAGAGCAAAATTGTACCTTTTCCGAAATGAAGAAATTTCAGACTGTGAAGGAGAATACTACGAACAATGTTTATAAAGTCGGCACCTAATGTTTTTTTCTGAAATGGTGATACTATATTCAAGTAAATTGAAAGCTTTTGATAATGAGAATTTTGTATTAAACTTATAAAATGAGCCGTAATTGTTTCATTATTTAGATATGATCGCAAAAAATACAACGCTGTGTGAATATTAGCGTACAAAAATAGGGGCAATGCATGAGTATTGGAGAGTCAAATATATTGGCAGATCTTATTTTAATATTTTATTGCAAGCAATATTAGTAGCGCTGTGTGAGTATTAAACACCAGCAACACTGACACAGCGCTGCTGTTGGTGCGGCGGTAGGGTGAAGTTTTCTCAGGCCCTGACGACGGCGTAGGCCAAATAAACTTGATACTCCGTCATAGAAGCTCTCGGCGGTGCCGTACACTGAGCGCTCACACACCCTGCACCCTTCAATGGACGGTTGATGGCTGCTTGCTTTCCTCAACGACAGCAAACTTCAAACCTGTAAAAAATTAAGAAATTTATCTCTGCTTCAAGACGCCCAGGATCAACGGTGCCCACATTTTCGTGAGAAGGCTGCGAAAAAAATTGTGATTAAGCGGTGTAAAATTTCAAGGCGAATTTTGTCATGGCTGAGGAATAAATTCTATCGCTTTATCTGTTATCAGTTAATGCGAGTAATGTTTTATGTCCTAAATAATTCATAATACAAAAATAGTTGCGTTGTAGGTTTGAGGTTGTGGCTTAGGTGGAATTTCACTGACGAGTGTTCAACTGTTTTTGATTGCTGGTCTCCAAAACAAATTATTCTTTAATGTAAGTACTTGGATTATTTTTTACATGTATGTCCATTTATAATAGGATTATTACTACCATTAGGCTATCTAGTTGACGTTCACAATATCAAAAATTGACCTTATGTGATATTTTGCTAGAATGAAAATATAAAATGTGTCTGTACGTAGGTAACTGATTGAGAGGGTAATTCACTGTTAACAACCGTAGAATAATTTGTAATTTCGAACATCTAAAAGAATTTTGAAATCCAGAATGCAGTATTAATAAATTCACGGTTAATTTCTGCTGTCGATCAAGTGGAGAATAGCTGCAACGTTTAATACACGTAGTTTGAATGATTTCAAGCGAAGAAAAATATCTAATTTCGTACTCCGTAAACTTGAACGTGTCAATTGTCTTTAATCTCGTGTTGACCGTTCATGTTAACACAAATAATTACTTTTTTTCGTCTTAGTTTCAGCGACATTTAATAGTAACTTACACTTTCCCTTCGCTCCGATGTGACACATGTGTTCGGTTTTAAACAATTGAGGCACGGAATAAGGAAAAGTTAAGTGATGGTATGAACATTCGAAAGTTCGGCCAAGTTTAGAAAGGGAAAAATGTATAAATTATTTCTACAAAAATCGTGTAGAACATAGCGCAGAGATTGTTGAATTTGAAGGCATAGGCCTGGAGTGCAAGGGGCAACTAATGAGAATGTGCGGCCGTGAAATTAGCCTGGCATGGCATCCTCCAGTGGACACGACAAAAACTGGCCACATGTCCATCACGCGGGCGTTCATGTCGCGGCCCATGTCGGATGCTCGGCCGGTGTACATGGCAGCTCCGCTTGACATCATGACAGTCCGTGCGGGAAAAATCAGCCGTAATTAGCCAAGCCACGACTGGACATCCCAAAGCCAGTTTAGAAATATAGTTTTTCTAAAAATATATACACTGAATGATGCAATTTGTATGCAAAAGGTGAGCCTAACTTGTAATAACGTTAGCCTTGTACGTGTTGTATTCTTTGCCATTAATGTTGCGCTTAAAATTTGTCAAATATTTTTAATTCTTCTAAAAATAGGCTATACTATGAGCCCATCTAATCAGAATAGAATTCTGAATTAAATATAGCCTTACTGTAAATATGGAAATACAGTAGGTATATATCTTCTCCATTAAATGTAACACGCAAAACAGTTGAAAATAACTATTCTAGTCATAACGATAGGGTTACCTAAAATATAACTATTTATTTTGATACTTGATTAATGGTTTTGAAAAATGTATTTATTCGCATCTGCATCAACAATAGGTAACAAATTAAAATTCCTACTCTTATGAATATGAGTCATTATGTCACCATTGTATATAATGCAGAAATTATCAAAAATAATATAAATATATATTATGAAAAAAATATAAAATCATGTTATAATTTAAGCATTTAAAAAAATAGCTTCCGTTTTAAGAAAAGTCTCACTACGTGCGCTCGGCTATGTCTTGCTATAGCAAAAAACATTTGTTGAAAATTTCAAAATCTACACAAGCAAAAGATGATGGTGTGATAACGACACGCGTCCAGGTGAAGAGGAAAAGCCAATAAATATTTTGTGAATATTTGTTCAAGAAAACCGCAGGTGGCTGTGGAACAATGATAGGATCTAAGAGCTGAAGCACCAAAGACAGGAGGATATGCAGGATGTAGAACAATTACCAACTACATGAACTATACTGCAATATGATCAGAATAGAAATAAAATTAGCCAAAATTATAAGGAGTACTGGAAAAATAATCACGAAGCGTTGATTATGAGGAACGAGGTGAGACTTTGCGTGTTACTGGAAACGAGGTTATTTAAGAGAACAGGTTTGTTAGGAATTTTAGAATTTATTTAGGATTTTTCTTATGTTAGGAACATAAGAAAAATGATAGCACTGGGAGAACGAGCGCCTTGGCTGACATAATAAAATTGGATGAGTGAAGGCAGCTGTTGTTGGGGCTGACGATAGCAGGACGCGATCTAGAGAACGATCCTGCGATGAAGGTCGTAGACTTCGCTATGCCCTGGAATGTCGCCTCCGTCATAAATTGCCATTTGATCGCTCAAGAGACGCGCTTCAGGTCGACAGAGTCTCACGAGCAAAAAATTTCCCCATTGAAACTCTGACGGAATAAGCTGGCTTCGATCGCCATTGGTATTCCATAAATCCGAAGCAGAGTTCGAGTTCGAGGTCTCGACTTTGGACGAACAAGGAGACACTGGTCGTACTAATGAGCGTCATGGTGATTAAGCCTGTATCGACGCAATTATAAAGATGAGTACTTAATAGGAAGAACCGGTTTGCCGCTGCCGAGTTGCGACTTTTTTGAAGTTACGGAATGAGTGTCGAACACGATGAACGCTGCGTGTCAACGAAGCGGACACGAAACTTTAGGATGACGCGTAAACGAAACTTTCGAGCAAGTTGATCTAATCTTTAGTGTTTTTCAAATAAATTCAATATTTTGCTATCAAATTTAATGAGAAACTCTTCAGATAAGAAATTATTCTTCCGGAAGGCTTTATTTAATTTGTAAGGGTATGAAATAAATTAATTTGAATAATGATTATACATTACATCTAAATATGAATAGTTGAATGTAGTCTAAATTGAAATTATCCCAAAAAATTGAATCTACGCCTTCATGCTATTATAGAAGTGTGGTTTTTGCATTCTGTGGCTTCATAAAATTGCGCACAGCATTTCAGTAACGGCAATTAGTAAGCGTTAACTGGCTTGCGATCACAATTGAGGCAGAAATTTGTGTACGATTTTCGGGTTAATTCGTAGATGTGAGTCTCTTAGAGCCTCCATCGTTGGATATGATAATGATATAAATTCTTCCGATGATATTTTTTTCGCGAGAATTTTTGGCATCTGCTACATAGAATCTTATATTATTTTATCAACTTTTTTATCATTTATCATTTTATGTACATATATACGTATTCTTCTAGGTATTTGCGTATCCTTACCTATCTATTTTCTGACAGATTTTACACAGTATTTGCGACCCCTATAATTTACGCCATTATTTCTATAATTTATTTCACTGCAAAACCCACTCTAACGTTACTTCCTGGATTGAGAAGATTAACGTGAAGTTTTTACTCGAAATTGTTAGTCGCAAAAGATTGCAACATTCCAAACATCTGCTACGCTGAACAAAATATTGGTGTCTCATAGCTACCAAATTTTCTTGAAAAGTCCGAGAACATAAGTGACAAGATTTTGAAGTAGTTCATAATAAGGATCACGTTTGAAATCTTAGTGATAGTATTGAAAGAGAGTTTCATCGTTAAGAGAATTTTTTTAAACGTGGATATTAATGTTAGGATAGCTAAGCTAAAACGTGTCTCATAAACAAGGATAAGAATTGGCCTTGATTGCCACATGGTTAAGTCGACGTGTGTTTAAATATGTTTTGAACGCCAAGACCTAATATCAATAGAATTACATGACAGCATTTTGACATCTCATGGCCTCCATGTCCGGTGACAACACAGAGATGATCGAACATGACAACAACGTAGCTACTCGTTAACCACCATCAATATGCCATCAGAAAACGGCTGTATACATTATCAGTGTAAGCAATATCACTTGATCACGTTCATTTTATGGTTGAGATCCATGCCATAAAGTGGATCGTTTATGTTTCCCCGGCGTCTAATAACACTGAAGGTTTATTGTCACGTCCGACAGATCATCGTCGTCGTGCAGGATATGGAACCTTCAGCAGGAGCTTGTCGCCTCGTCGCCGCTGCAGCGAAGGGGAAACGCAAGTGCTGATAAAATTCTAAATCATCTTCATCTGCATATCATTTGTTATCATCTACATATCATTTATTAGGATATATGTCGACGATGCATGGTGACGGGGTGTAGTTTGTGTATGAGGTTGTGCGTACAAAACTGTACATATTGCACATGTCGCAGTCGATTCAACATTCACTCTATAATTTTTCTTCTAAAAAGAGGAGGCGTTCGGCTAGATTTGCTATGTTCTTTTAAACAACGATTGCCCGATACCTTATGATGAGGATCTAGTTAAATTTTTGTTCATGTGCAAATTTGTATTTTTTTCCGTTCTCGAAATGAGTTGCAAAGAAGAGAGTTTTACGATTTAGATCACTTATATACGTATGCATTTTCAGCTAAAAATGAATACCTTAAAATATTGAAGTTTTGCTCATACAAATTTCAAACTTCTGGAAGCACTTTTAAATTAATGAGCTATATTTTAAACTTGTCGGTCGGAGATATTAAGATAGAGAAATTAAGATAGAGGGTCCCATATTCCTAAGATTTATATGAGAAAAATACAGTGTAAACATCTCCTAAGTCTCTGCTTCCAACCCTTACCCTAAGCAAGTGTGGGAGGGCAGTTGCCAAATTAATGCCGAAACCATAGATCGGACGGAAGGCAACCTTTTACCCTGACGAAAAAACAGTAAACCTTAACAATGGCCGCTGGCAAGACGATGGTTGGCCGCCTAAGACTCGCCTAAGTTTCTTTATTGGTGGAAACTGAGGGCGGAAGTGACAGTTTTGTATGGGCGTCGTGTGAGGCTAATTATTGGGCAAACAACTGCTGGCCATACGAGCTCCTGCAATCCATAAATACGTCAGCAACTGGGGAATAAAAATTCTAGGTAATTTTGAGTAAATTCATAGTTTTATGTTTGTAACATGAAGAGCTTATATTGTTTATGCTTCGTTTAGATCTTTTTAATTTAGAAACTTTAGGTTACTTCTTTATTTACCGATGCAATTGGAACTATTGTGATTTGTATGCCGTACGAACAGTATAACGAATTGAGCAAAGGAATACGGCAAATCAGGAGTTTAAATCAGCGTTAGAGGAGAATAAAACATGGTTTTCATTATTGATTCGTGATTTTATGTTATTTTATATGATATAGTCGGCAAAAGAAACAAGCTGCAAAATTTGGTCGCACTCAGGAAGATACAGCGGCAACTACTTATCAGTCATCCCTATTGGTCATCATCTGATTCATAGCAAGAATTTCAAGCAAAGAAATGGCACTAAAATTCCATATAATTTTATATGGAAGAAACCGCCTTGAAGGCCAGCTCCATCATCGGTTCAACACGCCTGGAGTGATAGTAAAATCAAGTACTTAACCAGAATTCACAATTAAAGCAGAAATGTAGACTTAAATAAGAATTTTGGCATAGTAATTCATTGTATTCGAGGATTATCGAGTTGCCGATCGAACTGGAACCCGAAACGTTCTATTCTATGCGTTATTATACTTTCAAATTCATGTGGATTTAGATTCAAATAACCGAATGATTTTAGCAATAGCTTCTTTCTCCTACGAACATATGTGTGGCTAAGTTCCGTCATATTAATGGCTTCTAAATCATTAAATTCTTTCCGCGTGAGGCGAAGATACAAATGACCTACGTTCCTCAAAAATTAATTCACGTATTTTAGATTTTCCACAAGAAATGACAGATAAAAAGATTAATAGAATTTATTGGATCAAATAAAATTGATCCATTTGTAAACAAATTTACTCTCACTTTTATCAAAAGTTTTGCAATCCTCTTAGTTGTGATTGATCGAGCTGTAGAATTCGAAAGCTGATAACAAGTATACAGAGTTGTGGACTTCTTGTATTTACTTAAGATAACGAATAATAAACAATTTCGAACTTCATTTCGGAAGGTCAATATGAAAAAGTCCTAAACGATACATAAATCTGTTCTCTTTTGAATCATAATTTTAAAATGAAATTTTAGTCTACTTCGCCACAAATAAAAAACTTTGCCAATAAGGCTGGCCTCACGCAAGTCTGTCCAGGAATAAGGCTGTCCTTACACAATTTTGTGCAGCAATATACATAGCTTTCCTCACTAAAATCTGTCCACAAAAAATAAGTCATACCAAAGGATTGTTCAGCAATAAGTCTGTCCTCACACAAGTCTGTCCAGCAATAAGTCTGTCCTCACACTATAGTCTTTCCAGCAATAAGTCTGTCCTCACACAAGTTTGTCCAGCAATAAGTCTGTCCTCACACAAGTTAGTCCAGCCAGCAATGTGGCTGATGTGGCATCAGCCATGGCTGTGTTCGTCGTAATGAAGAGCAGTGTCGGTGTGGCGCGCTATGAATAAATTACACAGCTAATTATAGTCAATATGTTTTGGGCCATGCTTCGATGAGCTCGAGGAGGCCTCAATGCGACACGAAGAAATGAACGGACAGTGTCTCGCAAAACTCATCATCATTAAGGCGGGTCTCGGCCGCTCTGATGGCATACGAAGCTTTTGTCGTTACAGACCTGGACGCTCGAACGCTGCTGCACGAGACAAGGGGTCTTGGCTTGGGTTCAATGGAAACAACCAAGACAATTTTACTGTACTATTCAGAGTTCATCGAGATCGGGTATTAGGCAAAGAATTTTCTGCGTGATATTTCCTGGTATTTTCCAGGAGCGTTGTGGTAGGCAGTGATTTAATTTTCGGTTGAAGGGCGACTTTATCCTACATGTTTGTGCCGTGGATGAAAGATGGTCTGAAAAAAATAACACAATCGAGGGATTTAAATGAAAAAAATCATTCATAAAGTCTATCGATTCAAAAGACTTGGTGCTTAATATTTTTTTATAAATTTCCCTTCATTTCAAATTGTCCTACGTATTTACATTTCATTAACATTCAATGAACTGATCTAACTACCGTTATTTTTTATAAATAACTGTGACTTACGTACACCCGCAAATAGCAGCAGGGACAAATAATCACACGTATTTACAGTGGTGCACTACCTACAAACATCTTCGGTACACATACACACATATCTAGAGTGGTGCAGTACCTATCCTGGGTACACAAATACACATAACTAGAGTGGTGGACTTTCACCTTCTCTAAGTCCCTAGGAAGCGATTATTATACACGACGACCTCACGCATTGAGTCGTACAGTTTTTTTGAACGCGCATGACATTCGCATGACTGCGCACGAGCGGCAAGTCGGACACACGATGCCCGACTCCGTACAAGCTCTCAGTGCTCCAAGACAGAATAATTAAACATAAAAGTGTCCGCTCTGCCGTCTTTAGTATTGCTCTATTTGAACTGGCCTGACCTCAACGTTGTCGCCCGGAAGAAAATGCAGAGAGACATTTAATGGTCGAGTATGGGTGGGGGCATTCAGTTTAATGTACGAGTAAAATGAATACCTTGCAACTTCCTCATGCAGATCTTATTCTTCATTTTTGTTAGAGATATCATTGCATGGATTTTGCAATGCTAATTACATTACCTCCTCCTTAAATTTGGGCAAATTGATTTTCCTATAAGCCATAATTCATTATTTAATCTGGTTCTGGTTCACATATGATCTATTTGTGCTTGCCCTTCAGAATGACTTTTCTTCATTATAAATTTTGGTGAACCTGCCGGAACTTGCTTAATTTTTATCCCATTAATGGGACTCTCACAGCCCTAATCACCCGCGCTCTTCACCCACGCAGGGAACTCACAGCCCTAATCACCCGTGCTCTTCACCCATGCAGGGAACTCACAGCCCTAATCACCCGTGCTCTTCACCCGTGCAGGGAACTCACAGCCCTAATCACCCGTGCTCTTCACCCATGCAGGGAACTCTCACAGCAATAATAACCTTATTTCGCCAGTCGCATTGGCTGCAACATCGATGAGTTGATTCAATATATTTTTTGACGCCAATGCAAGAATTTGCCCAGCAGCTCAGGGCCGCGCTAGGCAGGTAGGTTGGGTGTGGTCACTGTCACTGGCCGACCTGCCAGTTTATGTTAATTAGGCGACGTAGGAGTCCTGAGCGAGCGCTTAATCAGAACAGAGTGAGGACGAGGAGTGCGTGCTATGAACGTGCAATGGCTTCTTATCGTTCGTGATAAGTTCATTTATATTTACTAGCACGAAACCGTTCATCGTGGTTTTTCTGGAAGTGAGAATGTTTTGTAAAGACGCGAAAGGTGTTTGAGTATGTTAAAACTGTAAAATAGTAGGTGAAAAATTAACAAATAGCGATAGAAAATGTAAATAATTAAAGATATTATGCACTGAGCTGTACGATTGGTTTATAATAACTGCAATGTTTCGCCTAGGACATATTTAAATGTCCAAAGAATATGAAGAACGTCAGAAGACGATATTTAATTGCAAAAACGCCAAGCGTCGACTTAGGAATCTTGTCTTCGGAGCTTCTACGGTCATCAGTATGTGAGATGTTTTTGTATGAAAGATTGCTTTATTCTTGACCCAAGTGTAACGTTGTTAGGCGTTGCTAAGCTTTAGAATTCCTCAACATTAGGAACGTGTCATAACGTCAACCGGAAAGCAGAGAGCTGTTGACGTCGTAATTGTCGAGACGCAAAACGTAGCCAATTATTCCGTCATCGGGTGAAAAGTCACAGTGGACGCTTGTATCCAGACAAGCAAGCTCCAGCGAGCGTTTTTCAAGCCTGGGGCCATTAAAATGTGCCATGAGAATAGCGGCTAGAAATGCAAGAACATGGCTTCAGTGGGACGTTTTTAGCTCGAGGCTAGTAAAACATGGAGTCTAGTTGCTGCAAATAAAATAACTAGAAACAGGGCGAGAAAAAATGACGTGTTGCTTGAAAAAGCTTGATGACGATTATCTCTAAAGAAAAACATCAACAGTAGACAGTTCAATGGCGCCAAGAAAAATATCAATTTCAGTTATACAATAAGAATTATCAAGTGAAATAACACGTCCTGCGTGTTTTTATTAGCATATGAGTTTAAAAAAAGGGACAGGCATTTTCGAATAGAATTTCATTTTTATTAGGGATTGAAGCCACATTTTTTTATTTTAAGGATTTCCGCCACCCGATTATAAAACCTAGTAACAGGTGTTTATAATTTCCGTGTTACCGGATTTATAACCACAAGTTAGAGGATATTTATTACCTCCAGCTAAGTGACGGATGCTTAAAACCACAAAAAGACGCAGTTTTATAACCACTTAGTGTAGCTTTGTAACCACCAAAATAAGAGTTTGTATAACCCCCAAGTGACTATTATAACCAACAAGAAACGCGTTATACCTGCTAAGTGACAGGAATTTGTAAACCCTAATTAAGTGACGGGTGTTTCTAGCCAGCGAGTGACGGGTGTTTCAGCCAGCGAGTGACGGGTGTTTCACATCACCAAGGGCCGCATGTTACCCAGTGAAGAGCATCTTCCCTAACAAGTGACTGAGGTTCGTCAAACTCAGTGACGAGAATCTTACAGGGCGGCTGATGGAGGTGGGCGATGCCATGTATAGTCACGACTTTGCTTGAGATTGATAGACGGCCATACGACGTAAGCGTCTCAAATCTGTCTTGCTTAAATTACCTTCATGAAGCGATCTCGTTCTGAGAAGTTCATTACTAATAAAGAACAGTCATTGCAACGATTTCAACTGGAGATTCATCAAAGCATATATGTTTTATCACATTCGATCTGTATGATTTTATGTGAAGTGAAGTATTGTAACTGAAACTTTGATGTAGCTTTTATAACTGTACTTTGATCTGAATACTTCTGGGACTACATCTACGTGATAGGCGAGAACGTGATGAAATTTTGTTTACAGTCAATTTTAATAAAAATACTTTTCCGGTTGTTATTTTTCTAACGTATGACCTCTTCTGTCGAATTCTGTTGAGCGCGGACATCGGAACGGAAGACTGACTAGTCTCATATTAATAGTGACTCAAATTCGCACTTGTCACTGTCAGTGTTGAAGATAATTGCGATCACCATAGAGAAAAATACTGGCCAGTAGTCTGACTCGTCAAATTGAAGAGATGAGTGATAAATACCAATATTATCCTCAACTTTATTGGCTGTAATGAAATTATACGAGTGTCAAGCTAGCTATGTCTTCTGTGAAGGCATCAGCTCCTATTTTCTAGTTTAAATAATTCCAAGTGGTAGCTTATGTCTGGCAGAAAGTGCCATTGAAAGTTAAGGATATGATAATGATAATAATTTATTTCGATAGGAAGGAGTTAAAATTTCGCGATCCCTTAGCCATTGTTCGGTAATCGTTCTTAACCCTCATGAGTTGCCATTTATTAGACGCATTCAACTTGAGATATTCAGGTGCAAAAAGTCAATTCGACCAAAGATTTGATAGCATTGCACAACATTCATATATAAAAAATGAATTCACATTGTGAGTAAACACAAAAATTATTTGTTTGGGTATCAAAGTATCCAGGCTTTCTTGCTAAGACAAAAAATTGTCCAATGGCCAAATAGTTGACGAAAACTTGAAAAATTATGTTATGTAAAATCTAAACATATAGACATAAAACTATAAAAAAAGTCCTGAACTAAAAGTCCCTCTATGTATACGCGGTGCAGCGGCCATCCGATCTTCCTACGCTTCATGCTAGAGCGGAGGAAAAAAAACGCGTCGTGTCAGAAATGACGGCGACCATGAAACCCGTCCGCGAGAAAAAGCGCTTGAACGTCGGCGTTGATTGTCCGGCGCTGTAGCTCCGCGCAGCCGAGGCGGTTACATGCCGGAACACAACAACTGCATGCTGAAAATTTTATTTTTAATTAGTAAAACATGAAAAGCGTGAGCGTGAATTAAAGAATTGGGTTATCGTAAATGACTTTATCGTTAATTATTTAGTTGTTAACGCGGGAATATTTTTAACTCGCATATTGCAGTAATTTGGTTGCGTCTCAATGTGAACGCGGCTTGGTCGAGCACATCGTCGGCGTGTCGAGGCATTTCATGAGTCGTGTTTTGTCTAAAAATTGTTCACATGATCCAAATTACTTTTACTAGCGGTTGGACGACAGGGTACGTAAAAGATTGGTGGCAATGATGGACAGAAAAAATACGTGAGAGCAGCGAGAGCGTAATGGCTGCATGATAGGCTAAGTAGCCCCTTTATTATATTAAAAACGTGAGGGGTCATTTTCTTGACCTCGCGAATTTGATTCACTGTGCTACACTAGCATATATGTTCTATTCAAGTATTTACGGAGACACAGTTACATAAAACAACTCCGAGTTTTAGTTATTTCTTAAACTCTTGATCTCAATTCCGGTATTTTTACTGAGCACTGTGGGCATATCAATAATTTAAGATAAATAATATGTCTAGAAATGTTTCAAACTTGAAGTTTCAATTTCTGGCTACATTCGAGGCTACAATTATGGTGTCTTTGTATCGAGACATTGGAGGCAGGCTGGCTGCAGGTCCTACGCGAGGCAATCCTGCCGCCTCCTGCGGACACGAAATTAGCCTCAGATTAACTGATAGGATCTGCAGTGTCTCTCACACATGCGAGATAACCTTCGTCAGTCCAAACTCATTCTGCAATTTATACCCAACTGGTTTTTATTTATTGGATTCTATTTTTATTATTTTACAACGCAGGTAAAAAAACTAGAAATGGTAGTTTTATAAATGAGTGGTGAAAAAACGGCAGGTAAAAAACTAGCATTAACAGCGGGTACAAAAACTAGAAATGCCATTTTACAGGAATGTTTCTACATGATAAACGCATGAGATGATTTTATCTCTCGAAACTTCAAAAACAAATTGATTGAAAGATATAACAAATATTAGTATTTAATTGTAATGCTCAAAAATCCATCAAAATATTTAACTAGTCTTATTAGTTCTACATCTCGGTTCCGTCTCCAATATACAGCAATAAATTAATGTCAATGTGATATTTTCTCTTAACGATTTGCCTCTCCCTGACATGTTTTTCTGTGCGTCGGTAATTCGACGAGCTCGCTCAAGTGATAAGTACTTTGGTGTGCACGGCCTACAGAGCAAATAGTTGGGGCGGCCTAAGCTGACCCCGTTGGTAACGGAGCGTGTAGCGCTGGTGTGTGCGAGGGCAATTCTAGCGTGACTGAGGGACGCTCAGCGGGTCTGCGCTACATCACGAGGTTCTTGCTCATAAATTCCGCAGTCACTGCCTATGTAGAGCACTGTTTGGACAATAATAAATGTAATTATATAAGGGAGAAAAATACTCTTTATATACATCCTTAAGATCAATTATATAAATAATGAGGCTGAGATTGCTTCAAAATAGAGAAGTTCAGAACCTTTTTACGATGCGTTCTTATCAACGCTGTTCGGTGAAATAAATGTCGTCACAATTTTATACATAATTCACTCAATTATAATTGTGACTAATTCAAGCTCCGTTGTCTTCATGTATTTTTATTATGTCTCGCCATCTAACAACAATGTTTTCTGGTGAATGAGTTTGTTCTAGTTTGGTAGCCATTCATTTTTTAAACATTAACTGAAAAAAGCCAATACATGGCTTCCTGAAATTTGTTTAGCTTACCCCGCGATCAAGTAGCAGTAATTCAGGTTCTGCTTCTCATACCTCTTGAGAGTCGCCCCCTTCGATAGTGAAGAGCCCGCTGAGCAATAGTCGACCACCAGCTCCTTGGCTATCACGCAACAACAAACACTTGCAAAGACGCTAAGTCTTCCGTTCTTACACTCGTTAAGCAAGTCTTGGCTGTGATTTATGCGCACAACTCCTCAAGTTGCGCGTCCTTATAATGAACGAAAGCGCACTGGATAGCTGAACAGATTGTAGCTCTTACAAACAGGAGACAAGAGCAACTTAAACAAAACTTACCCAACACTCGAGAGTGCATGCAATCTTAGGACTTGAAGTTACGGGAATCTTCTCAAGAACTCCGATGTAGCTTTTGATTTCATCCAAGTTTCAAATGAAATAAAACTACATTGTCCGAGATATTGAGGACACTTTTTTACCCTCCACACGATGAAGAAGAGATGAGGAACATGGATGAGAAAGAAAAGTAAGTTTTTTAATGCGGATTTATCAGACAACAGCCATAATGGTTTTGGGATGAAGTCTTGATTTCTTCTACCGGAATTTTGAAAAAAAAATGTTTTCTTTTTAGTTTACGGGGTACATTCAGTTGTAAAGTAATTGTTTTTATTGGATAGCGGTATTCATCACGTTTTCAAGGGGTAGGTTTTCAGCTTCTCTAATAAAAACATGTAACCTGGATTTATCAACTTTTTTGAATTGGACCAATTTTTTTATAATTTCTCACTATCCTGTTGGTGTAGCACATAAACTGTATGTTGGAAGCTCTCACAAAACACTATCATGATCGGGAGACTCCTTTGCGTATTGCAAATATAAAAAATTTCTAAATCGGAAGGAATATTATAACATTTTTCTGAATAACTAGTGCATTTATTTGTTACAATCAACGTATTGAGTGCAGAGCCTAGAAAGAAGGCGCTTGTGAAGGAACAAAACGAAATGTTGCTCAGTAAAAAATTGCCACGCGTGCAACACGAATGATTTAAGCAATTACCAAACTGGCACATTAATTGCGAAAGTCCTGAGAATATAGCACATAGCTTCAAGTCCAAGTTCCAAAATCAATTTTTCATTAATTTTTCAGACGCTTGTGAAGCTTCATTGCGGATTGAGTAAGTGCATCAAAGTGCTTCAAAATTGCATAACTGACTTTTGTATAAGCCAAGATCATGACTGCACCAATATTCATTACAATCTCTTAATATCGATTCTCATTGTCATCTGAAAGATTTATCGTGAATTTTTCTCTCCTCCGGAATGTTTAAGATAATTGTTCCACTTTTTCATTAGTTTCATGCGTCGGCCAAGGCGTACAGGTGGAAGTTGACTGCAACAGCTGCACAAACATCGCCTTCCATTCATATGAGGACTCAGAAGACCATCACACATAGGACTTCTTTGGGTTTCTACACCGGGCACAACAAGGGCCCATTAATGCAAACCCCAACAAAGTGGTGCAACTGCAATGTTTGTTTTACAGCTTTAAGAGAAGCGCTGTGAGAGAAGTGAGCCTCACACTGGCTCAATCCTTGCAACTCGTGCCCTATAACAGCCAGTGCGCTTAGCTGTGCACTCACTGCCAAACAAAAATAGGAAGCAGGCTCGCTGCATTTAACCATCAGCCATTGATGCGCCTGTCAAACTCACGCGAAGGCGTCAAAGGCTCCTCAGAAGATGGGGCTTTGCATGCAACTTCCGCTGCAAGGAGACGATCGAGGCCGTGGCCGGTTTTTGTCTTGGCAGAAGCCTTTGAGCCGTGGCTTCTTTGCCGTCAGGATAATCCGGCATGCAGGCAGGACAATTTTTGCCCAATTTGCGTATAGTCAACTTTGTCCTCACGACGCGTAGGCGGTACAAGACGATGTATCGCCAATACTGACTTAGATGTTGATTTGAAATCAATATTAACAATTTGCTTGCATTGACATAACATAAAAAATATACTGATCGGTTTGAACGACGTCTTTCATAATCTGGTTTAACGCATGGTACCGCAGCCACACACTCGTCGAATCTGCCATGCCAACATCAAAGTCTAATGCACAAATATACGATGAAAATCTTTGACAGCTTGACACAGACGCTCAGCATGTTCATCTCCAAGCGTGAGTCCATCAACGAATTCAAGTCGTTCTTGATCGGATGTCATCTCATGTTAGAGCTCTTTGTTGGTCAGGGCTACCACGGCAGCTCCAAATAAGGCAACACTGACAGCTCTGTATTCGCCGCAGGAAACGCGACACGTCGCAACACCGCTAAGCCTCCGTGCAACCTCCACCTTAGAAAATCCTCTCCGAATTTTTGGCGGATCATCGTCGGCCCCTTGAAGGCCGCCGCACAAGCGACCAAAGTTTTTATTAGTTCTTGTACAGAAAGGAGACATTATGCTCGCGCTTTGTTTATCCTGCAAAGGCTCCCGTGAATGAAGTAAATAACTCAGCACATCGTGACTAGCAACTTAATCAAGGAGGCGACAGCGAGCGTTCTTCTGAATGGGAGAACTACGTACTTCAAGCATTCATGTAGTCCTTTGATAAACACAAGACCTTTTAAACCTCATGAATGGGTGCCACCTTCTGCAAAATATAAGGGCTTCTTATTACAGGTCTCAATCTGAGTCGCGTGGAGCTAGCACACGACTAGACGAAGTGATTCATTCAAAGCACTCCAGTAAATCTCTCTCTCCATTATTATTAGTGACTGACTTTCATAACTAACTTGTCTTGTAACATTCACAGCTTCAAAAACAGTGTGGTTATATGGCTTAAATTACCAATTTTCATTTGATTGCATTTGCGTACGATTTGTGTGTTATGAATTATATTTCAACAGTCAGCTCATCATTTTTTTCAGTTCGACGGGCTCAAAAAACAAATTGATAAGAATGATCATGAAAAACTCCTGAAAAAACATTCATGACCATTTCTTCCCGAGCCCCTGCCTCGACAATCAATTTCAGTCTAATTTTATTTAAAAAAAATAATATAATAGGGAACTTTGAGAATATGCAAGTCAATGTGATTGTAGAAAATTTTGCTAAAAAACTGCATTGTTTTTTTCTTTTGCAACTTAGAAGACAGTATTATTCAGAGTGAACTTTTATTGAGCTCGATGTAAGTTTGAATAACTGGTAAGAAGTAATAAAAAGTTAAATTATACTGAAGAATTAAGCTATTTTCAGCAAGATTTTCGAGTATGCAGGAGCGAGACGTAGGAAGAAACGACTCCCTCATTTCCCAGTTTGGTCCGAAACTTTGCTGAGCGAACAAGTAAGACAAATTGCTCTAATAAATCAAAAGGAATTATCAGATAATAGCAATAGATCTCGTCCGGAGGTAGTCAGTCGGCTGCTTCGGACAGTGTTACTGACTGGCCGTTTGACCATCACAAATCATTCAGTCGTATCTCGCTGCGCAACAATTACTCAGCTTTCTGGCCACAAATGAAGCGTACGAGCTGTTCTGATACGGCGCTCTGATCTAAGCATATCCAAAGATTTCCCGTGTCAATAACATATTGTAGTTCGTCTCGCGACGCTTGTTACAGTTGTTAGCAGATTTTAACTCTAAGAAGAAAGACATGACTTTAGTATATTGATAGTGGGCGTTTTAAAAAATAAACACGTTGAAAACTCATTTGGGATTTATATCACAGGTGAAAATCCTTACTTGACTATTCGTTTCAGGAATAAAATCTGCTTCTATAAAGGGTAATATTTTATGAAAATTAACTTTAAATTTTAATTTAAGTGGAATCTGAACGATGCCAGAGCCACGCACTTCTACGTTCGCCCAGTCAGTTTTCATTCGAACCAACGCAGCAGCGAAGGCCGCACCGAGACCTCAGTTTTGTGAGGTCAACAGAGTTGCGATTCGGCATCGTGAGACTCGCTTCAACATGAAACCAATAATCGCCCGAGTGATGGGTAGCCGACTTCGTCGAACCGATAATCGGCTAAGTGATGGGTTACCAGCATGTTCACTGGCATTCATAATTAAAACTAACTCAGTCCAAGACTTCGCTTCGCCTTATCTGTAATGAATTTCGGTGGACATGAATCTCGTGTCGTGGCGGCGGACGCAATTACAGACTGCATGAATGAGATTTTCCCGGGTCTTATGCGTTCTAAGACATGAGTATCGACTGCACTTAGAAAAATTACGTTCATTATATCAATAATTTGTATCGCGTTCATATTTATGTTTTCGGCTCTAAGATTTCAAAGAGAAGCGAGAACAGAGGCGCATGCTAAGTCTGTTTGCCATGATATAGAAAAAAATTGTTTCAAGTCATTTCCAGGATTGAGCGAAGTCGACGCCAGGTGGCTTGCGGTGACCGTCATTCTTCGTCTTTAATGTGAATAAATTAGAAGACAACGAAGCCAGCCAGCTGGCTGACTAGTGGACCGTGTGACTGGCTGACTACTGAGCCATGTTAACATGAGGTTCATAATGCAGAGTTATGTTACCGCTGATTACTAACCTGAGTTGTATTAGTGGTTGACATATATAACGCGCATGTCCCGGCTGGCCGCATCTTCATACTTCGATAGGTTTCTGTGATGGAGTTCTTGAGTGATGTCCAATTGGTTACGTAGCAGAGTAATTTTGAATGCAATGAAATAAAGACTCTTCGACGATTCTGATTGTTTGCTATCCGCTGTCTCTCGATTACGAAAAATAAAAATAACTTTCGAATAGTTTAAATCCTCTACCAAATTTCTGAAATGTGTAATTGTGGAATTCAATTCGAAATGCATAAAAATTATGCACCGTGAATTTACTGTTCACATGAAATTTTGTGAAACTTGCGTATTAAATTTTTGGATCTTTCGCAAACTTATTGGATTGTCGAAAAGGATCGTATGGCATTAATAATTTCCGGCAGAACTTCTTCTTACTTGATATTTAAATATTGATTTATGTATTCTCCTGCGCTCTGCATTGGAAATTTTATTTAATTTATAGTTTATTCCATTTCGATAGGCCTAGCAGATAGGAAAATATGACACTCTTGCGTCACAGGAGTATGACAGCGTTTGCAAATCGAATGGATCCTATAAGCAAAAACGTTCATAAAAAAACCACCCATATAAGGATTATTCTTAAATACAATTTCCCTGCTACAAGTGATTATCTTTCACAAACTTGTCCGGAAGAAGGAATCTATAGCTTCAAGTGCGGTTATAATGTACCGAGATAAAACCATCCGACTTGAAGCATTTCGCACATTCTATGCAGACCCGCGTCCCATAAACCTAAAGCGTCAAAGTCAGACACACGTACGAATACGGCCGGCAGGCAGCCAAGTCTTGTTGTTATGCAGGCTTCTAAACAATTCCAGTGGGACAATAAAACTCCCCGACTGAGTTAATTTAGTGGTAGCAAGGGGAGAGAGATGGATAGTTCTAATCTGGCTGCGCTGAATTGCCTTCGTGATCAAACGTCCCGTACCTGAGGCACGTTCTTTTCCGTGCTGCATGTCACACAGTGTGTGTTCGATATGTATTATTCACGTCATTCTATGCGTGAGTGGAACGAGTATACAATATACAGGCTACATGCTAGACCTGTGTACATGTTTGAGCACGTACATTTTTCTTGTTTCGAGCATCGCGTTATGAGTGCAGAACATGTTTCTCGTTTCGAGCTGTTTATTTAATTGTCCGTCAATAATATGAGCATGTGCCCTGGATTATCTAAGTAGACTGGGGCTATATGCTGACATGTTATCATCCTTCACGACGTGCATGCCACACGACGAGTGCGTGAGGCATGTTTTCTTCTCCGTTTGTTGTACTTCTCGTCATTGTTTCGGAAATTTCAGATCATTCCCTTATTATTTGGGCTTAGTTGAAATCTTAATCAGAGTGAATTGTTGTGATTTAGGATTATAATTTGTTGTGATCTACCATAGATTTTACTCAACTCTGTTCAGTGAAAAGACTTGGCAAGAAAAACACTCATTGTTTTCTGGAATTATCATGAATTGAAAAATAATTTAAAATTTTTGCTCATGAAGACATGATAATACGTTGACTCATGATCGGTGTTAACAACCCGAGCAGACCACGCGTCCTGGTCGCTTATTAACACAAAAAAAAAAAACGAGTTAGCCACCCCCAGCAAGCGGGGCTGTTGGTGATTGGAGCAACCCTTTGGTGTGGTGATGCTATCGCTTGACTTTCAATCTAGGAAAAGCTTTTAGGGAAACAATGGAGCAGCGGCGCTGCTGAACTTGCAGCCATCTCCCCAGCCAGACTGCCAGCGTCAACCTATTCCGAATTCTTCTTCTACAATTTCCTTCAAACGATCACTAACGAAACGAAAAATTCAACGCATACATTTTTTCAATGACCAGAGGTTTGATTCGATGTTCACATGGCTTTAAGTTTGTAGCGTCATTCATTAAATTAAGCGACACTTCGTAACCCTCGCAAAATTCCGGTTTTTCGGGATTTTTACAGGTAAATTTTGGTATAAATTGTGGTTGAAGAGATTTAAATGCACTCAGGATTTAAAACAGATGTGAAGAAAAAATTTTGCTTTTGACGTGTGAAGACAGGAAGTTTCCCGTAGGGAAAAGTGGCTACGGTCATAGAAACATAAGCAACATATACGTAAAAATCTGATTCCTCTCAATTTTTCAAGAATACCTTAATTTTTATCACTCTTTGAAGAATGATTTAAATCGAGGTTAAAACTGTATAATTGAGTACATTTTTTAGCAGGAATATTAACTGTGCTGTGTTTTGCACCGAGTTTACTATTTGATATAACTTTGTGACATGAATAACTGACTCAGTTTACGCGTCTTTTATTGCAGACGTTTAACAGCTTTTTTATCAACCGAAGCCTTCAATTACCCCATGTCGAATGCTTAATTTCGATGATTTATTACCTTCTCTTATTTTGTGTAAGCATCGATGCCATTAAATTTCTTTCATCATTCAGGTCAATAATTTCTTATAATATGAGAATAATGCCCGAAATTTTGAATATTGTGAAGCCATTTGCTCGCGCATAGACTTCGTTGCTATTCAAAAAAAATAGATTAGATTAGACTAGACAATTTTTCGTTTTTTTCCTAATTAAGTCACACGAAATGAGCCCAAAGAAAAGCCAGATTTAAAACAATCTCATTACTCGTTAAGAATGAACCTACCGTGTAGCAACATGCATTCATGTAGCTCAGCTACGCGAGCGAAAAGTCTGCTATACTATACGTTTGCAAAAGTCTGCTTTCGACGGTGCACCAGATGAGTGTTCATTTAATTAATACGAGAAAATGTCGAGATATTTGTGCAGGTGATTTCGTAGTAGTGAATTTAGGATAAATATTCAAATATATATGAACTTTCTACCAATAAACGGTCAGAACGTTTTATTCATTGGTCCATAATTATATTTTAATTGATGGAGGCAAAGTTTTGGCAATATTATTTTTTTTATTGTCACGAATTTTTTGTAGTCTGTGAGTTACATTTTTTGCCAGTCTGTAGCTACGAATTATTCTCCATCATAAATTAATGATAATTTTATAACCCATTCAAACATGCCATGCTAGTTATTCTTATTTCAGTTTTACTAAAGGTCAGTTTTTATCAGGATGTTTTCAATTTAGTCACTTTCAGTTCCCTTTTGTCTTATCCCATCGTCATTATATGTTATTGTTTTTCGATTGTATAATATCGCTAATGTCGCCTGTGAAGCTTTTTAGCTTATATGGGCATTCGCATGGAAGCATTTTGTATTTTTTTTTTCTCAAAATTTTTGTCATTTTCTTGTTATGAAATTTTTTTGTATGCTCCTGTGTGAATAAAGAATAAAGAATAGTATTTAAAATAAAAAAATGAAATCTCTGCTAATTGTGTTCGTCGAGAGAATATTTTCAATATAGAATTAACTAACTTAACATAATTGCCTATTTAATTAATTCGATTTAATATCATTGTCATGATTTTTTAGACAATAATAGAGCTGATGTAGGCCTGGTACCAGTTCGGTATCTGTTCTCTTCGTAATAGAACCACTTTTACTTCTGCCGTGAAGGCAGCAAGAAGTGGTTAAACCTGGGTCCCATTAATGCTGCTATTAGCGGACTATTTTATAAAAGCTTGATTATTATGACCACGATAAAAAAAAGCAGCATTGCGCTCCTTAAAAAATACATAATCGAAAAGCGGCGGTCTATCACCGCAGATTTAATCCAGGTGGAATTTTTTTTGAGATTTTATGGACATGTTTCATGTTTTTTTAAGGAATTTATTCCTGTCGTATATTTTAATACTTCTTTCTACTATATCTGTTATGAAATGGACAATCTATGAAAAAATGGGACTAAATTTGCATGCTAGAGCTTGATGTGTGATTGTCTAGGTTAAGTTATTTGAACGTCGGAACGAAGATTTAATGAATTTAGGCTGCAAGTTTTATAGCTGATTAGACTATAAATTAGAAAACATTCATAAAGGGAATTATTTGATTCTACCGTATTTGGGAATATATTCAATGAAGCTACCTGTTCAATATTAGAGACAGTGAACATTTTTATTATTGACTGCGTATGACACTAAACACTTTAAAGAAATAATGAACAGGAGTTCATAGCTCAGGCAGCTGAGAAAAAGTTTAGAAATAAAATGATAATGAATGAGCTCTCAATGTAATGTTACTTGTTTGCTTGCAAAACAGGAGAAAGTAGTATCGAGTATTGTGTCTAGTGTCGTTCATTTATTTAGCAAAGAAGTCGTTTTTATGACTGAAGAAATCCCTTTCTTTCTCGAATCACTCGTAGAGAACTGATAAGGAATCTCCTGAACGGTTTTTCACGTGAACACGATTAGCTTTCGGAAAACACGCAAAGACGATTCTTGCGTGCGAATTTTGGCGATATAATATCAGGAAAGTGTTATGGTTTTGAGGCAAGCAAGATCTGTGTGAAGCAGTGCTTGGTCGCCCGCTTGTCCGACCACACCGCAGCACTCGTTTCTTATCGGCCAGATGTACGTCGAACATACACCTCGGCAATGCCGTTAACTTGCGCATGACCAAAACCTTCTCTCAGTTTATGTTGGGAGCTGTCAACAGACGCGCCTAAAGTTACGCTTTTCGTCGCCCTGCTCATGTGCTCTAAAATAGAATAATGATACTTGCCTGAAACTGGACTAATTTAAAAAAAATAGCCAGAGAAATATAGTTGCGTGCTTATAATACAAATCAAGATAGATTAGGAATCCATTCAAAACTCTAAGGCCATAAATGCAAAGAAAATTTCATATAAATGAACAAGTTGACTAAGGAAATTTAGTTAGTAAAGATCTGATGAGTAGAATAAGATGCTTGCGGCATCTAAGACCACATCAAAATACCTCAATATTGTTCTAGGTTCTTGGCATCGCTAAATTTAGGACCAAAAACTACATTTGATAAAAAAATTGGCGTGAGTGATGCAAAATTTGCTGCCGTTATTTGCTAATATCAAGCAACGACTCACCACGAATCAAGACAAAAGTTGTACAATTATATTGATGTCAAGATATTGCATTTATTAAGAAATTACAATATTGCAGATGGTAATATCGTCCTAAGAACTGAATATAGATGCTCTTATACGATTAAATAAGTCATAAAGAGGAATACAAATGTCCGCTAAAGGTATCCAGGTATAAATTAGTGAGGTCATCAATTATTCCACTGTTTTTTTAAACTCAGTTAGCCTTGCACTAAAAACAATCTCTCGAAAGACTAGAGTTAACTTTAATGAGAGATATAAGAAAGCTGGAAGCTTTTATCTCGAACGTTTGATTAAATAGGTGTTTACAACTAATATAAAAATGATGATCAAATATAGCTATAACACTAAACCAATGGAAATATATTGAAGAATAACGAATAGTTCAAACATGTGAAGTGAATCATTTGAAAATGATTAGAGTGTCCAATTTTATTTCAATTATATTAAAAAATACAAAAAAAGCACTCAGTTAAAAATAATCAAGTATTAGTATTGATATTTCATCTTTGATCTGAAATCTACTCACAGCGTGATTGCTTATATCAATCGCGCGCTTAGATTGCAAGTTCACTACGAATTTAAAGGCAAAAACAGCACCTAGTAAATTCAACGTAACTTCGTCAAAAACATTTGGAGACCAGGGGCCGTATTATCAAAACTTCGTAAGTACGCAAAATCGACTTACGAGTGGCGTTGCTGTGACAACGTAATACTAGCGGTGGTATTATAAAAACATTTGAGCAGGAAACATTTGCACGGGAAAAACATTTACGCTTTATTTACGCTTTTAGCCAAGACTTGTGTACGAAAGTTTTGATAATGCCAAAATTAGGGTGTACTTTCGTACACCCTATTTTTTTGCCGTAAGTACAAAAAGTTACGAAGTTTTGATAATCCGGCCCCAGGTCATCAATTAAAAAATTAAGAGAATTTCCGTAAAATTAAAAAAAATTTCGAGAATCGCGAAAGAGAGAATCTCCCTAAAATTTCGAGAATCGCGAATGATTTTGAAAGCTACATTAAAAGAAGTAGACGTAGGAACGGGCGTCAGAGAAGTCCTCTCACGTCTATATCTCGCTCGGCTCGGCTCGGCCAGAATAGGCCGCCTCCAGGCAAGTATCGTTTAAACTCAATGCCAGGTTGTAAACCTGATATTATGCCAACCACAGGGTGTGTAAGCCTGGTCGCCGACACGCACATACACGAGCACGCACATCCCCCTTCCCATGTACAATAATAAAAACATGTAAAAAGTACTCACATTAATTGCCATCCCTTCTGAGTATTTCTCATTGTCGCTGAAATTAAATATGTTCTTATAAAATAAAGCCAAATTAATCATCAGAGATGTTATTTAGGCGTTTGATACGCTGCTGCAAAACTTTATTTTAGCATTCTGGTAGGCTTATACTTATTGATTTTTATTTTTATTAGGAAGATTAATTTTTTAAGTCTTCCGTATGAGTCAGCCGACGTGAGGCCAGAGAGAAGAAACTTGCGTACGAGAATCGCTCGGCAGTGGTAATTCGTTACATCTTTGACATCTCCAGGAATTTAGGCGTTGTGGTATGTATTGCTGTATCATTATCACAATAACTGTAATCTCAACGACCCACTTGAAGTTTTTTGAGCTTTGAAAGACCACGCGGGTTCCCATGAAACGTATATTTGCCCTTCATGACATGATTCCCAATTGGCAATTGACGTTCATTTGGGATGAAACAGAAGACGCGCTTTTTATTAAGAGCCCCACATTGATGATGTCAAAATATGTACCTTGTTGTTGCTTTTTTATTTGGTCCAAAGTATCGCGGCTAATGTGGTGTGTTCATCCAATAGCTCAACGAAGCGCATGGTCAGCGAAGACCAACATGAATTCCTAAGATCAGGTAAGAGTTTTGATATCACGTTTTGAAGCAAAAGGTAAATTGGTGAGTAGTTAAAGCCAACCGTTTATATCTTGGTCTCCTATCTATCATTAGGAGCCATTTGTTGAAGAAGTTCGGCACGATGAGTGCGTTGGCGAGGAAAAGCTGGACTTCTTCCCTTCAGTCCTCAGCTGGAATGTTGCTGTATAGCTATAGGATCTGTAGGAGTCGTTGATTTAGAGGGTTGCTTGTCCTTCCATGCTTCCAGGCTTAGCTCCAGCATATGAAGGAGATTCTTATCAACGGCAACGGCCGTATTCAATGAACCGATCTTGAGCTCGAGGACAATTATCATATCGACAGTTTAATTTACGAAGCCTCGCTGGAAAATAGAGAGTTATTGTGTTAAATTGGTTATACGTTGAATTGTTACGTTACAATGTCATTCCAATATGAATATTTTATTCCAATATGAATAAAATATTTTAACCCAATACGAAACTTACGTTATCAAGAAAGTGGGAAAATTCACAAGTAACTTTTTTAGTATGAGCGAGGAAATTTGTATCTCTTTTTAGCAGCCATTTAAAAGTATTTTATATCGTACCAGGTATTTGCATCCAACTTTCGAATATGTTTGTTCTGGTGCAAATTAAAGCAATGATGCTAATCAAGTCACTAATTGCAAACCTAGAGTGAAAATCATTTAATCTAAGATTGATCTTTAGCATGGTTTCTCAGGATCGAGTGGTTACATCATGAAAGAAATTTATACTCAAATTTAAATTAGGTTATTTTAGCGAGAATCAAGAATTTCTTCTTTATTTTTGTTATGATTTGGGAGTGTTTTCTTTAAAAAAAGGACGGCAATATCTTTTCTTGGGTTTCAGTTAGCCATGAAATTTGCACGCTTTCGATCTTGTCTAATCACAAATGCACTCCAACTCAAACTGGATTTAACTTGGCTTTTGCGTGTGTATTGAAGTGCACCAATAGTCGCTGTTGCAAAACATTCGCACTTTTGCTGCGATATTCACAAAAAAACTGGAACAGAGAATTCTGAGCTAAATTATAGTGATTTTGAGTAACTCCCTCTCGCACTTGTGATGTACCAACGTAGGACCGAAGTCTCTCTCCGAAATGTGCGTAGGAAGGAGTATCTAGATGCTGCTCACTCTAGAAGTGCCACGCTTTAAACGCGTACACTATCATTACGCACCTATAAATTAAATGGGAAAATGTTGCACACCGGGTAAATGTCACAAGCCTAAGCTGTGCAGCCCTGCAAGTGTGCAAGTTGGTATTTTCAAGCTAGATGCGTAACCCGATACCGAGATGGGGGAAGCTAAACCAACCTTTGCGTTCGTAAGATCATTTGCGTAATCTTTGCGAGTTCGAAACATGAACCTTAAAAGTTCATAGTAATATTCTTTATATGCCAGTTTGTGTCCTTTGTGCAGCCATGCATCTAAAAATCTTACCCTAAGCCAAGTTCGTTCAAGTTGGTGTAGGTACTTTGATCGATATGATTTTCAACGCACAATTAATGTGTAGTCAGCAACGCTTGAAGAATTACCAAGAAAGGAAGAAGAATCATCGTGCAGTTGCGAGTAAACCCGCACTCTCGAGTCATTTTTGAGAAGCTCATCCATATTCAGATCAGACTAAACTATGGAAGGAGGCGCTGCAATCAGACCATTCATTAACAAGGATGACACTCCTATTATCAGCCTTCAATCAAGAAGCTCTCTTACAAGACTGCGGGTCATAAAATGGCGAGAAGTCAAGGGCCACATTGTACATTCCTCTACCTCCAAACGCGAGCGAGACTGAGAAAACCTACCTGCAAGCGCTATAGTATTAATAAAGAATGTTACACTAGATGTATTAAAGTTTTGGGTGGTCAATAACATAATTTGATGTGCTGCAGGTGACTTTTTTGTCATGTACTTTTAATTTTTGAGTTCCAAAAAGTCGCAACGTAAGTGTGTGAAATGATATTTATATAATTAACACTGATGAGAAGGCATCAATTTCATGTAGGAACCAGATTTTTCCGCGAGATCCTCTCCTCTGATGAATATCGCAGGTTCAATCGAATTGAACATGGATCTGGTAGTGGGGGTGGGGCTTCGGTCCGGTCTAGTAAAAAATATTCGGCTGGTCACAAAGAAAAGGGCATAGGCTAAAAAGAGAGCTTCGAACGTGGACAATTGTCGCCGATGAGAAGATAGGCGTGGTGTTTTGCAACACGCAAGAGACCTGTAATTTGGCACAGCCACAGTAAAGGATGGCTTAGAGCTCTGGACCTGCAGCTCCGTGCCTTGCTTTTGATGATCCAAACTGAGCATAAATAAGCGCGCCTGTGATGGAGTGGGATCACCATTAAATTAAATGCTGGCGGGCATTAAAATTTTGATTTGCATCAAACATCTTGCATAGAATTAAAAAAAGTAAAAATCTGCTCTTCACGAAAAACTATTTCAGCGGATTGAAATTATATAATTCTGTATCCTGTATACATCGAATTTTGCACTGAGCTGCTTTGCAGTTGTTGTATCATTGATAATAGTAAATTGATTGATAATAGTAAATATCGAGGACATATGTTAAATAATTTGATTAACTTTATTGAATTTCTACTACACCGAGTAAAACTCTTTACTCGGAAAACACATGAGGTTTCGACAATTCCATTGAATAACAGAGAAAAGTTCGCGCAGTGAACATGATCATCATGTAATGCCAACACGCGGCCAAGATTTAGCTGCAGTATCACAGTGGCCGGACCTCAGAGGCGCTCCAATACTGAGCTCCCCCTCTGCGATGACCAGATGCCGACACACGTAATGAAATTCCTGCCAGCATTTTTGTCCAAACTACCGCCATTTTCAGTAAGAAGACTCTATTTTTTCGCTTCCATTTTTTCCTGTTTCGCCGGGGCATCTTTCCAATATCGAGATCGCGGCGTTCATGCGTTTGGAGAATGTCTATTTTATCTTCATTGGAGACTAGAAGTTCAACCAATGCTTCTCTAAACAGAGAAAATATGATGCACACAGTTCGTTTATAGTTGAGTAACACGGCACTCTGGGTCTCTGTTGCAGGAATATCAACTGATATCATCGCATATCTGTGCGGAAGAAAATTGTAATTTTTTGGATGGACTTGCTCGCCACTGGCATTGCATGTTAAAGAAAAACTTGTGGTGAAGCAATAATATCCATTTAGCATGAAACTGTGATTTTCCGATTTTTTTTTGCGTCAATTGCTTGTGTATTTCTTTGTTCTTTTGAAAACTGGGATATCTTAAACAATTTATGTAAGCGGATTATTGTAATATATTATCAAAAAATTGTACCGGACTCTTAGTCAAAGACGTCTATTCATATACAAAACACATCGTTTTCAGCGATAACTTCGATGATGCAGTCAACAGACGTTGTTTTTAATTTGTAAATCGGATCTTGATGATCTTATCGTACCGCTATCGTGTGCATGAGATCACCATCGTATGCACGATTTAATAATACAAGACTTACTGAACATGAACGGCCATCCTGCAGCTGAACGGCAGGCAACAATAAATAATATTGTTTGTTGCATGAGAAAAGCCAGCCTTTTCTACTTAATACAGTTGCTCAGAGACTGCCTCATATCTACTTAATACAGTCGCTCAGAGACAGCCTTATCGACAATACAATTGCTCAGAGACAACCTCATTTACTTGATATATACAGTCACTCACAGAAAGCCTTATCCACTTGATACATTCGCTCAGAAACAGCCTCATCTACCTGATACAGTCGCTCAGAGACGCTGCACCGGCTCAGGAAGAGTCGTCCGTGATCTATGTTAACTAATGAACGAGTCCTCGTCATAAATTATCAAACAGAATTTCTGATAACGTAGAGAATATTGGAGTTATTTGATGCGGTCGGTTGGCAAGACAAAATACCTCGTCGACAGTATAGCTCGCCGAAAGCTGGTCATTTGCATCACAACGAGGGCATCTCCGAAACGCCACTAATTTTCCTAAGAGTTTGGTGTTATTTTTCATAGCTGCTTATTACATTAGATACGGACACAAGTATGGTAATTCGCTCGCCAAACTTTCATGCCATGAAACGTTACTTCTTCTATTTTAAGATTTGTGCATAATCTTGGTCGTGTTGAGGAGACCTCATGACAGTATTTAGCTCTGTCATTATCATTGACGTTTTTACGGGAATATTTTAGAGCTTTATTCGCTAATAAAAGCAGATCAAGTGTGTCGCTCAATATTTGATTACTTTCAAATCAATGACAAATTAATTTAATGAATTTATATGGTCGTGGAAAATCCTCACACATTTTAACGTATTAACGAAAGTTTGAGTGTTTGTTTCTTTGAAGCCTGGCACTGGAAATGTAGGATCTGTTCGAGCACGAACAGATCCTACACTTGGGCACAATGCTTATCGTGCGGATAATTTTGCTGTATCTTTAGTTGTATTATTCGTGCAAGAATATTTTGATTTTTGAAAAAACGGCATTATGAAGGGTGAATTAAAAATTCAAAGGTGATTTTCAATTTTTCTAGTGTAAATTATATGCAAATGAAAGGTAATATTTCCTTCGAATATCAAATTGGAAGTTAATTCCATGCTATTTGCAGGAATATGAATCTTTCTTTAATCAACATACTTTCTTTAATCAACAGTCTAAACATGATAGCTGGATTCTGGATGGTGGTATTCTGGATGGTGGGATTCTGGATGGTGGGATTCTGGATGATGGGATTCTGGATGGTGGGATTATGGATGGTGGGATTCTGGATGATGGGATTCTGGATGGTGGGATTATGGATGCCTGGATTCAGGATTCAGGATGATAGGATTCGCGATGGCAGGATTCGCGATGGCAGGATTCGGGATGACGGGATTTAGGATGACGGCATACGTGATTACAATATTCTCAACTTGCAGGACTAATTAAACGAAGAACAGGGTTTGGAACAAATTCAGACAAAATTAATGTCGGACAATGGTTATATAATTTCCGGGCAATTGTTGGGTAAATCCGGGACCAATTTTAGAAAAATATCAGAAAATTACTAAAGAAGTTCACAAAGTGCCCCGACCAATAATTTCTATGTTCTATCCAAACGAACTTTGAAACATTGTTTGATATTAATTTTGAGCCATACAAAATTCTAACTTGTAAACTTTCGATTAAATGTACTAGCCTTCTTTAATTAAATATTATTATTACCCTACAGAAGAGTTCGTCTCTGTTAGTGTCATGCAAATGGTATTTAAATCTGCCTCAGAGCAGCTGTGACAATACATATCCTTTCGATTGCAAAGGCTGTGTTTAACGGATATTTTACCATTAAATTTTAATATATTTTGCAGTATCATTTCTTCGCATTTTTAGCTGGAAAACCTCAAAGAACTTTATTTTCCGTCTACATTATCCTATTATTACCTAGCATTAATATTCGTAATATTCATTTTACCCAGAGCACAGGTTCATAAGTTGCGCACATAAATCTTGATGTATATATATAATGTACACACATCTATGTTATACCTTTCCATTACCTATGGGACAGACGCGAAGACCCAATTACTTTACGACACTTCATTACAATAAGTTATCGGCACCACCCCGCCGATGAACTGCGTCCAGCAAATCTGACGGTATGGCTGTAAGAAAACCCAACCGTTCCGGCTAATGTAGGCGATATAGTTAATGACATCCATACTTATTCATTTGGATTGGTATTAGATAATTAAACTTAATTAAACTATTATTAAATTAAACTATTAATTAAATTAAACTATTAAGACTTAATTTTGATGACACTAGGTAAAGGTTTCCGCGGAGGTATTTATTAAGAGTGTTGAGTGAACGCGTTGGGGCCCTACGATGTCGGTAGGCATGCAATTGTGCTAGGACTGTACCGCCTCAGTGTACAGCGGCACAGGACTGTAGGGACGCCCAGCAAGCTATAGAGATAATTGACTTTTAACATTTTGATTGTTTATGTGACATTGTGGAGGCTGGATGGCCAAGCTCTTAAGTGTTTTGCTGGATGTCAGTTAGAGGGGGAAGGAGGAAGTCGTGAGTGGTACATCCACACAAATCACGTTGAGCTCAGGCTGGCGACTGAAGCCACCGAAACAACCTCATAGGCTCAGTAATACCACGGCACTAAAACGCAAAATTACAGACGACTAAACGCTTCATCCACGATTGCTCTCTGAACTGAACGCTGTTTTTCCTTGCTTGGCGTGGACCATATCATGTTCATTACCTCGAGTGATGAGTACTGATTACGAACGAATTAATGACAGACGCACAAGAGGTCGGCCCTGACAGTACTCATCATGAAGCACTCTTTTCCATATAAGTGATGGAGGAAATGCTCTATTTCATAATACAAACCTGATATTTGTTTTGGCAAACGCCAGCGTGTGAGTGCGGGTCTTGGATGATACAATGTGCTATTTGGAGTGCTTTCGACTAAATTAAACTGGTTTTTGGCAAGTGGACTCAGAATAAATCAAAATTACACTAGGATTTATGCTTATGTAGTTGTATTCGATCAAAGAGTTCTGAAACAGTCTCGCATATTGTTAAGATCCGTTCTTTAAATAAACCTTTATTATCTAAACTTGCCTACAAAAGACATTGGTACCTTTACTTTCGGAATTACCATTAGCTGCAGTATTAGCTATTTTTCCTATAGGTATACCTAACATCAGCAATAAACCTGAACAGTCTTTTTCATGCGCTTGCAATTTGTAGATTTTTGTACCAAGAAGGCAAGAAATCGAATTTAAATGAGCAATTCAATGCAAATCGATCGATTTATTCTCGTGCGAGTGAATTAGTGACAGTTTAACTAAAATGGTTGGAGTGTTTGTTTATTGTTCCATTTTGTTTACTTTTATCATGAAATGATTTTACTAGTCACTAAAACTGGGGGAACTCATTATGAAAAAGCGCAACTAAAAGGGGCACTCCATCTCGTAATAATTTTATCGTTTTGATTCTCAAACTAATTTACAGAAAAAAAATAAATCTAGATCAGCGTATTGATATAAATTATTTTGTTATTTCGTTGAATAGTTGAATTTACATCATCATATCTTCAGTCGGCCCAACCCATGAATTTCAGCGCCTGTATGAAGACCTGCCTGAATAAAAACCATTCTGTTGATGTTCGTCTTCCGAGTGAACGCAAGGACTTCCTTTCTGCATGGTCGTTAAACAAGACTCCTAAACAACCGTTCCAGACAAATTTCCGTGAACGCTTGGCATTTAGCCTTGATGTCCAAATAATTGGACGGAATTGTCGCTTCAATATCAGTAGTTGTCGTCGTCCCTGTTTGTCATTGTGGTAATGGCAGGTGAGAGAGACCGTCGAGTCTTCGTAAGGCGTTAATCATCGCCACTTAAGTGATGTCAACCACCGAGCAATTGCTCGCTGGCGCAGGAAAACACGTGTGATCGCCTGCAAACCAAGTGTTAAACAGAGAAACGGTGGACTTCGGAGTGTCGGTTTATGAGTCTCATTGAGGCGCGCCGAAAAACACAAGTGCAGGAAAGAAAGAAAGAAAAAAAAGACGTAATGGCACCCTGCGAAGGAGACGACGACTCTGCGCCGCGGTTACTGCAGGGAGCGCATGAATATGCGACTTGCCATCATTTGCATGCGATCTACATCCGAAGTTGAAGAGGGATAGTCTATATTTTGTCTCATTCTTTTGCCCGGCATTGAGTATGAAGTTGGTCGTCTATATACCAGCTAGCATGGCGAGGATGCTGTGATGAACTGGTTCCACAGACAACAGCATATCATGCAAATGTGCTCGGCCGCCACTAGTCATTTACCGCCGGTTCGCTGGCAGGCATGAAGCGAACTCACCCCACGACCACGACTGCCGCTGTGACCGCCGACGTCAAGACTATCATCATCAGCGAGCCGGAGACTCTAAAGGTCCTATGCCTGGTGCCCTCTCAACGTCACCTCCTCCTCCGCACACAACATGCTGCTCTTCAAGACGTGGCGCCTGCGGCCTCGCTTACTCATTACCATCTTTATTGCCGCCTCGCACAATCAAACCTCAGCACTCGGGTACTTTTTTCGAAATCTTTGATCTTGAAACTCCAAGTTCGTTCATCTTGCCTGCTGATGCACTGTCAGCTTTGCTGCGATTATTACTGAAGAATTCATGAAATTATATTTATTTAGCTTAAAAGACGTGTGAGCAAAAATTATTTTTTCTCTGCAAGTAAAAATAATATCCTGATCCAGAAGTATCATTCAGAAAAACTATTAGTTTTTTCTGAGTCATAAAAATATAATGAAAACATATGTACCATCAATGTATACAACTGCAATGCTTAAGAAAAATGACAGCAAGCAATATAGATAAGACATCCCTAAAAGCATTATGGTCTGCGGTTGAGTATAAAGCATCGTACATCAGGCATTTGAGGCGAGGGTACCAATTGTCCCTGTAGTTTGTAGTCGTTAATTTCGCACCCTTTCCTGCCGCCTTCTCTCCAGCTTCGACATCATTTCAAATTGCACAATAAAAACATAAACACTTACGTTTAATCAATTATTGCTTGAGCACTTAATGAACAACTGCATAATAAATGCAACGGATGTAAAACAATTTGAAATTATTTACAGTTTTGCACTCCTGGCAGATTCGAAGGTTAAATCTAGGATGGCGAACAATTGATAGCGTGCGGAGAAGTGATAGATTTGGAGAAGGCACGAGAAGTTCTGAGCGGTACAAGCTGATAATCAAGTGGCGCAGTCGTAGTCTAAAGCGATTTGTAGCCTCGGGCAATCCTGATGTGGACAGCCAGCCATTTCTGATGGCAGAGGGCGGCTACGATTGAAACATGCGGGCCACGAACGAGGATATTTTCAACCCTGAGCACTGGAATGATTCCTAAATATAATTAGATGTAATCGAAATTTAGTTGATAGTGCATTTTATGCCTGAATTATAATTTTAATAACGATAAGTGTTAAGAATTTGCATAAAAATGTACGAAAATAAGTGAAATGATGCGGTAGTTCAACAAACGAGTATTCAGCAAATAACTTTTTATCTACGTTGATACCGTGCTTTTTTCGTTATACCTCCATAAAAAAACGAATGTTGTATTGTAGATTTTTATTTATTTGTTTCTTTTTATTTTGCCAGGTAAAATTTACAAAACATCTTTTATAAATTTTTTATTTTTATGCACGCTTTACTTGCGTTTTGATGAGTATGTATTTTCAAATTAGTGTACATGACGAGTTTATAAAATGTCCACGCATGCGCTTAAAAGAAGCACCGAATTCTAAGTTGACTCTGTTACGTTCAGAATTTAAATATGTATATGAAAGTCCCCAGAAAATCGTAATGTATTCTGGTTGTTGACCATTCTTTAGGCCGGAATCTGAATATTTTATGCGACTTATAATGCTTAGTAATGAGAGGTTGCTCGACGACAATCCTCTGATGAGGCTTTCAGTCTTCCACGAAAAGGCGAGAAAAGAAAAAAGCCCAGGAAGAGAGGACGTGTCATCCTGCCTGGGTAATAATTGTGGGCTTTAAAACAAAATAGACCTTTTTGTTGGGCTGAATTGACCACGAGCAACTAAGCGATTGTCAACTTCCTAATTTATGGCCAGCGTTCATCTCAACGTGATTGTCAGTTCAATAAGCTCGCGCGGCCGCCATTGTAATTGATCTAGCGAAGCTATGGGTAAAAACCATCGAAAAATAGTATCAATGGACGACTGGTTTTGAGCGAGGCGATCTCGTTTATACTCCAGGCTAATTATATGGCTTTTGAGATTCCTGAAAGAGACAAGCCTTTGACGAAAGCTGTTATTAAGGCTAGCAAGACGAATGTCCTGGATGACTGAGTTCGCTCATTTTGACTTAAATTGTCACGAGCGCACCTATAGATGCCTATATATATACACACCTATATATATACGTGTTGGGGATGTTCAGTGACCGAGGCAGTATATTGGAGTCATTGTGTTCAATGGCTAGTGTAGGCATTGAACTGCTGGATTGAGTGAATGACTCGTTGTGCATGAATTGCCGATGGCGTTATGTTTTTAATTCTTCGTGAGAGATTGAATGAACAAAAGAAATGTCGCAAACACAACAATTTTTTATCGGGCCGCGTTACAAAGTGACGTATAGGTAGAGAGGATTCCGTATAATTGAAGGTATTTCGAGATCCTTTCGTAAAAAATCAGATAATAATTCAGTTTATTTCCAATTAGCGTGAGAAATGTGAATTAAATTGAAATTAAATTGCGAGAAAGTGAGATATCAAACTTGATCATTTGGGTTCAAAAAATCTTTACTTCTTGCCCGTTAATAATTTAAAAAATGAGTTGCTTTTCATTTTTCTCACCATTTACCAAGCTGTAAACTTGAACCCGTAAATTTTACAAATTCTAAAATATATATATATATAAAATTTAGGCGCAAACCGAATCAATCATCGCCAATCCAATCTCTCCTGGGTGGCATGAAAGCACGCACGATAATACTCACAATTAGATCGTCACAGGTGGCCATGCTAATAAAACCATATAATACCAAACAATTTTCTCCTATCGTGTGGTTTTGTGCGTTTGTCGAACGTGACGTTATAGCGAGCGGTGATGTTGCAGCGAGCGATGTCACCGGATGATCATAACAATAATGTATAGCCTATAATGAACTCTTGCTCTGTTCTCTAGCTCATGCGTGCCTTTCGCATGCTTTCTTTTTAGCAATTCACCGGCTAGACGCTTCCCACAATTTGATGCTAGATGGCGTATGAATGTATACGTGGGTGAGAATGTCATGTGCGCTCATATAATGTCTGGCGTCGAGCATGTGGATGCATACGAAGCTAAGCTACTTCAATTCCATTGATGCATTTTAGAGCACGAACTTTATAAGCTAGGATCTTCGGAAATTACTGAATGGAATGTGAACGACTGACGACAAACACTACATTGAGCATCTATGAGGAGAAGGCTTTTTAAATATGTGCCATATTATAAAAATTATACAATTTAAATGACAATATTACCATAATCGTACAACAATTGTATCATACTTGTTTCATAATTTACCATAATTGTACCACAATTGCAAAATCACACTGAGTGACGGAATACAACTATTTTGAAGATACTATAGCCTAGTGAGAGGTTAACGACCCTACATTTTCAGCTGGTAAAAGACCTTCGAGTCGAAAGTAAAGTATGTATGAGTACTGAAAATTCAAATATATGTATATTTGAATTTTTAAACCGACGCGTCCTTCTGAACTTGCTTATAAATGCTGTCAAATTGACAGGAATTTCGAGAATTTCGATGGAGGAGCCCAGGCTCGGAAATAATCCACGTGTCATCATGGGTCGCTCCGAGGGGCCATAAGTTGAAGACCCGCTGGCTTGATGGTCGGGAAGCAAACCTGAATTATGTTTGTTTATGGGGACTTTGTATTAAATTTACGATGACACGAGAAGGGACTCAGAACAGCCATTATATGTGCTACAACATCATTTGTTCGCTAAATTGGTTGAAATATTTCTGAATAATCATCACGTGCCACTTAATAGGGAGAATAACAAGTGCTAACCAAATTCACTATCAACATAGAAATTCACTCAAGTATCTCTCTTGTAAGGAATTTGTTGTTATGAGAAAATAGCTGTTATCCCGACATAACGGTAGTAACTGTATTGCGGATCGGAGCTTACTATATAGGATTTAGAAATTTCTGTTTACTTCCCATGCTGTTTACTTTATACTTATAGCTCCCATGCACCTCGGAAGATCATAGATTTTTCCGATTAAAGATCATAGATTTTCCGATCAAAGATCACAGAATTTCCGATCAAAGATCATGGATCAGAGACTTTTCCAAGAGCCTTGCCGATCATCAAAGTTAGAATATCCGATGACAGCGATCGCCGCGATTTTATACTTCAGTAGAGAGGACCTTCGATCTGCCCACGAGGACTTTCAATATTTATTTGAAAGAATGAAATACATCACAAAGTCAAAAGAAATCCAGTTAAATAACCAGATAGAATTTATGAATTATGTCAAGGAAACGTTCACACTCACTCAAAAAATAAATAAATAAATAATCCCTATTATGTTTGGCCTGAGTTTCATTTGAGGTCAGAACACTGCACTAAGAGTCATGGCTGCTGGATCACAAATAAACAGAAGAGTTCAAGTAGAACGCTTACAATATTGCGTGATCCTGTAACAGGCAAGCGTCAAGAACAGATTTAAATAGCCTGTAATATTCACTAAATTGGACGCAGCCATTTCACCTCCTAGGCTATGAACGACACCTCTTGGTCGTAATTGTACCAATTTTGTACTTGTAATCGAGCGAGGCTGAAATGGTTAACCATGTGTAACGTACTTGAGATTCAGGTCTAAATTCTATCCCGGATACACGTCACATACTTGCAAAGCATGCAGGATAATTTCACATCAATGAAGAATCGGAAGTCGTTGAGAGGATCCATCATAGGTCACAATTATGTTGTCCCCGCAGCCATGAAGCTTCCATGGCGAAGTAGCAGCACCAAATATAGTAGAGCTAATGGCGGTGCACTGGTTTTGCATTAAGTCATAGAAGTAATTTCTTATTTCATAGCTTTAAATACTGGGAAACGAATTATATTTAAGGCGCTTGTGGTTACACCTTGGATGGATTCGCTCTATTTTTCTTCCTGAATTTACATTTAAGTACTCCGCTCTGCATGGATCAAGAACGTAATAATGGCCAATGCATAACGAATTTTGCCGTGTCATGCCGAGATTCGTTTAGAATCAACCAATATAATAAGATTATGCACATTTTTATTGCACGTATTTGGCTGCATCGTGAGTATTATAGCGTTCACCACTCAAGTATGGTTATATAGCTGCATGTGTTGCTAGTAGCTCCTTATCTGGAGGCTTGGGCGACAATTATTCGTCTCAATCAATCATAATCATTGCAGTCACCCACTAAAATACGAGGATGTGTTCAGAATTCTCATAATTGGAACAGCTGTTGAATGCTCACCATCTGTTCCGAACAACACGCCATCTTAATGAAACGCTTCTAAAGTGACTATACGATGCGAATAATCGATATTTAGCCTCATCGCTAAATCTTTGAAACAATCATAACTCGGATCGTCAAGATTTGATATATTCTGATTATTTTTATTTGTGAGTTCTGAATCCACACCAACGTGATAATAAAAATTTAATTAATAAATTTGGTAATTCTTCAGTGGTTGATGGAATTTTTTGCTGCCGATTACTTGCATATCAATTATTGACAATAAATTTGCTGTACATTTCAGTTTACTATTTCATGTATCAAGTCAAACCAAGTGGCCTCCTTGTTTTTTGCACTCGTCGACAGCAATGAAAAGCTTTATCTGGAAATTTCTATGTAGGAATATTTTCATTTTCATTGATGTTGGATTGGAATCGAGAGCCAAAATTGTGATCTATTCTTTGCGTTCTTAAACCACACCTTGATATGAATGTTCAAGTTTGAATTCAAAGCTTGTGCAAAAAGTGTTTCTTCCTACTACCAGAACATTTTTAAATATTATTAAATAAAACAATCAATATTGATCATATATATAGAAATATTTCTTTGTCTATTTCCAAGCAAAACAATATGTTAGAAAATATTTAGCACGTGTCACGAAATATCTGTTCCTCGTTGCTGTTGGAGAGTAAAAATGGGGGGCCACCCCGGGTTTTACCCCGCGTCTTTCGCGTATTGATATTGGTATCAAGCCAACTAATACTCTTATATTTGAAAATCGCGGAATGGAGGGTTCTTTTTTACTTTTTCTGACGTGCTCGTATCTTACGCAGCTCGTAATGACGAGCACGAGACACGAGACTGGCGTGGGGCAAGAGACGTGCTCGTATCTTACGCAGCTTGTGATGACGGCACGACGCACGACACTGGTCTCGTACTCGTGTTTTTTGTTTTAACAAAATAATAAATTTCTTCCAGATTTCACCTTTTGCTTATAAGTGGTGATAAATTAAACGGAGGATTTTCCGATAATTCTAAATCAAACAAATTAATTCGTTGATTTTCAACTAATTTCAAAAAGTAAGGAAAATTTACTTGAGAGAACGGTGTTGAACATCGTGCGTGCATATATATTCATAGTTCGCTGAAATTCTTTTTACGAAAAACTACCATAAAGTACGAAAATTATGAATTCACATTTGCCTCTCACCGTTCGGATCATCTATTCAGAATGTTGCTTGTCTAGGCGTATCATCCCAATCATCGCCATCCCATCATCACCATCATCATCATTATCATCATCCAGGTGTGTACGTTCCTGAGTGTCATCGCATCTCGACTCCATTCTCCATGCCGGAGAAACACCGGGCTCTTCTCATCCATTCTTCATGTTATCAATTTCTGTTCGTTGTTGTGATCAGTTTGGGGCGGCGGAGGCGACGCCGAATTGGTGGTCCCAAATGAAGGTTAGCTGGAGCAGCTGCGTCTTCTTTCGTCCCAATGACTCACGATATTTTAATGAGATAACATTATGTGCCTTGACTCTCTATAATATCAATAAACCATTAACTGTGCACTTCCGCGCCCTTATGTATTATGCATGAAGGGATTCTCGTTAGTTTAATACTCGTCTGGTCACTTCCAATTGAAGAATTTTGATGATTCACCGAGACAACAAAGGGCGAATATCCGTCATCGACGCTGTTGAAGCATAGCTGGGCATAGTGTCGAATAAGCTTTTTTTTCTCTCGAAAAGGTCATTAATTTTCTAATGAGAGATTAATAGAAAGTATACGGGGACTCGCATGGCTATCATCAAGATTTACATGGGCTGACTCTGCATGAATTGAAATTTGCAGTAGAATAATAATTAAATAAGATTTTTTGTGAAATTGTACTTCACGTTGTGTTGAAACATTGAAAATTAACTACCTACATTGCAAATTTTCTACCTTGAGGTATTATCTCTTCAAATTTGTTGTTTACTCCACTTGAGATCTTTAACTTAAATTCCGGTGGTCAGAATATCATAATTGTTCGCATCGTGACTTCCTACATAAATTCGGTGCTATACATTCCCTTATTTATATAGCGGTCGGAATTTGGCCACGAGTTGTAGAGGTCAGGTTGTACCAGCCCTGACATTATACATTGCCTGCAGCGGCCTGTCTGCGCGACGATCTTCATTTGTCACGCGCTTGCGCTTCCGGCAGCCATTGACAAACAGTTAGACATGAGCCCGCGCGCAGGGACCGACGTATACAGGTCACGCGACAGCGAACAGGTTCGAGTCTCGTAACTGTATTTTATTGAAGTGGATTTTGTGGTTGAGCGATAGCCGAATTTTTCAGTGTCCCTTAATTGAAGGCGTAGGTAATGACACGACTCGGTTGAACCGCGGTGTTGACGTTGATATTTTCGAACACTCTTACGATAATAATTTTTCCGTCTTCTTAAGACTGATTTTGTCTTTGATGAATTCATTAATAGGGCTTTGGGTTTGGTTTGTTTGTTAGGGCTTTGGAACCATAATTGTGAATGTTTTTGCTATTCAAGTTTTTTCATTTTCGTTGTGTACGCATGGACGCGGCCAATAATTTCTTTTTCTTCTTTTAAACTCAATCTCCGAATTCGTAGAAAGCTAAAAATAAGTTACATCATGATTTTCCTAAGCAAGCTAAAACACTATTTGAAAAATAGTAATGAACGATTTACAGCAATGAGTATACTGGTCGGATTAGTATTTTCATAATATAATAGTAGTTTTATGTTATATGGTCATATTTACATGCGATTTTTAAGAAAAACGAATATATGGCAGGAATGTTGGTGCATGTGCTTGTGTCACGTGAAGCCTTCATGCTGGCATGTCTGACAGGTCGCCTCCATCAATCTTGCGATGACAATACGGGCGCAGGAAGAGAATTCTGTCCAATGCCTTGCCTAAAAAATGATCTTGATCTTCCTCCAAAGCTCTGATGATGCCAGAACGACCGCCAAGAAATAATTTGCGCTCTGTAATCTTTCCACGAAACCAGAACATAAAATCAAGTGAAGAAATACAAATATATTCTTCCATTGAGAAGGACATCTATAAACCTGTGTTGATAATTTTATGATTCAGGTAGAAATCATAGCTGTATTATATGATCACTCACGAGTTTAAACTAGATTTTTTTAATTAAACCAAATATATATGAAAAATATTATTAGAATAAATTAGTCAGAGATATAGAAGTTTCATTGATTTCCATGCATGATATTTAATAATATTCCGTTTGTTGAAAATCAACTTGACAAGTAGCCATAAAATTTTTGGTCTATTCCCATAGATAGTAACATATGAATGTGAACGATATCGTGATTAATTTTACTTGAATCTGTGTTGGCAAGTTTTCCCTTCACTTACCACTGTATGGTTTGGTAATTTAGCTTTCATTTTCAAGTCGAAGACTCGCCCTTGACGCCTCACAAGCCGCACTCCTCTGTATTGCACTCTTGGGCATTTGTCATCATTTTCGAGACATCATCTCACCACAAATGTGATACATGGCGTTGATATCGGGAATATCGTGACCCGGTGCACTGCGGTAGCAATCTTATAAGTTCTCATTCAGATCTCAAATTGCGGAGTGATTAAAGCACAGGAAATTTTGCAATGGTTGCTGTTTGTGCAAATGTTCTTTTAAAATAAAATAGACCGGATTGGTCTTACATATCAAGTCTCGATGGGAACGTTTCAGGTGTAAACCTCTACTATGAATCGATGTTACGGTGATCTGAAAGCGATATTAGAACACGTTAGAGATTTGTTTCTTCTTTTTATTCATTATTGTTACTTATTTAAATTACTCTCTGACGTGGTCGAAAAATGCACTAAATATTATTGACATTCCAATACTACATGATTTAAATCAAAATTATTTGAAAAAATTCAATGCATTATAATATTTTTGAACAATGTCGAGTATCGTCATTCAAATACTGAGAATTTTTTTTAGTTCAAGCATTTTATCCTGATACATCAACTGGCACATCACACGGTCAGTTTTCATCATCACTAAACTAGCATGCCGCACATCAACTGGCACATCACACGGTCAGTGTTCATCATCACTATACTAGTATGCAGCACATCAACTGGCACATCACACGGTCAGTGTTCATCATCACTAAACTAGCATGCCACACATCAACTGGCACATCACACGGTCAGTGTTCATCATCACTAAACTAGCATGCCACACATCAACTGGCACATCACACGGTCAGTATTCATCATCATCATACTAGCATGCCACACATCAACTGGTACATCACACGGTCAGTATTCATCATCATCATACTAGCATGCCACACATCAACTGGTACATCACACGGTCAGTATTCATCATCATCATACTAGCATGCCACACATCAACTGGCACATCACACGGTCAGTGTTCATCATAACTAAACTAGAATGCCGCACATCAACTGGCACATCACACGGTCAGTTTTCATCATCACTAAACTAGCATGCCACACATCAACTGGCACATCACACGGTCAGTGTTAATCATAACTAAACTAGCATGCCGCACATCAACTGGCACATCACACGGTCAGTGTTCATCATAACTAAACTAGCATGCCACACATCAACTGGCACATCACACGGTCAGTGTTCATCATAACTAAACTAGCATGCCGCACATCAACTGGCACATCACACGGTCAGTATTCATCATAACTAAACTAGCATTCCGCACATCAACTGGCACATCACACGGTCGGTTACCGGCATCAGTATATTCCTGTGTCACGAAAGCTACTAATCAGTTTCTCGTCAGAAAAGTCATTTATCAGCTGCTCGATTCGGTGACACCAACTATCATTAAATTAAACTGTGCGTTGGTTCATGGCTCGCCTTCACCCAATTAGCCGAGCAGTATGCAAGTCATGGTCTCTTTGTGACGTCATCTCCTTAGGCGGGTGGCGTGCAAATCTCCTTAAGAGTCTCAGCGATGTAGCGATTACGACACTGTTACGCCTGTCACTTCCCTGACCAAGATGTCATCTTGTTCGTCTTCTACTTATGCCGCCCAGAGACCTCACGATGGCGACCATTCTTGGATAATTATCTATTTATCCCAGACAAAATTATTGATACGAGACGTAATTTTTTGTAGTTGAGAAGGTTTAATGTTGCATAGTTTCGACCAGTTTTTTAGCTACTTTTCATAAAAAGAATAGGTTTTATATAATCATACGTAAAACGAAGTACTCACCTCATATACTCCGGGTACGTATTTTCTCCCGAGTTTCTTCCCCAGGACGATGATATTCTGAGCGCTGCCATATTCTGCTGTCTTGATGTGCTCGATGATATCTCATTTTGTGAATGTTCTTGCCGCTGTCAAGCTTTGCCAATTGATTTGATCAGGTCCATTAGAAGTGAGTGATCAAGACGCAGCTATAGCTCATCTGAGCATAATGGGGCTCCTCATATTCATCCTGTATAAGGTCGTCACTACTATGAGCTTCTTCAACAGGACCAAAGCTTTTACAGCAATCGTCCGGCGGCATCTGCGACGCTACAACTCATTGTCATTCCGCGGTATAAAGACTGGAGAAAGATAGGAGAATGGCAAACTCATCCGTTCAAGTACTTAACTGAATATTTTAGTTGAATCAAAGTGAGTTATTGATAAGTATCGCAATAATTAGAAAGATTATAACAGAAACTTATCATCTGATTCATGATTGGGTGAAAATTTGTTTTATAATGATTGTGCTAATCAATACCTGGTTGAAAATTAATAATTAGGTTTCCAGTTCATTTAAGAAGAAAAAATATAACTCAGTACTCACTGAAGCGAGTGACATTGAGCGCATTTCTCGTCGACGAAAACTTGAGGTCACGGACAGACGGACGGACAGACAGACCGACAGACAGACGGACGGACGGACATGGCGAGCACAATAGTGCATTTTTTCCATAAATGAGAAAATGCGGTAAAAGATTTCATATATATGTTCTTAATTCCCATAAAATCATTTTCTTCTGCTCTTAATCTGTTACTCGTATTTTAAAAACTCTTTGTGAATTTTTTTAGCAAAAAATTAAGTTATAGAAAATTACTGTTCACTATTTCTATTACATTAATTATTTAAATAATTGAATGAAAAGTTTTAACACATTTTTTATTTAAAACATTTAACACATTTAATCAAATTTCACACATTTTTTAATTTGAATTCTCGAGCAGGAAATGCTGAGAAAAAAAAAACAATTTTTTTCTTTAAAGACATAAGCCAATACCCGCTTGATGGAATTTAGTCTAATATTCCAAGATGCTGCGATAAATATCACAATCTGTGAAAACGGTACTTCGCCAAAACGTTCCGAACTGAACTTTCTCAGCTGCCTATTCTTAAATATCGGTTTAAATTTGTAAGTACCTCGATGTTCTTTCAGCAATTCTCAAATTAGCCAGAGATCAGTTAATAAATGCATTAATGCACAGTAATGCACAGGAAAATTAACATTTTTGTCGTTAGCTACAGAACATAAAATTACTGCAATACCGCACCCGTCATGTGCCCTAGAATGAAAAGGTAGTCGGCAATGATATGCCGCAGAAAAGGGCTTTCCTATCGATGGTTGCATCACTTCAACTAAATAGTTAATTTGGCAGCCATTAGCACTGAGTTCATCCTCCCATTGCGATGGCTATCACATGCAGAATAAAATGGACAAGCCGCTTGAGCGGTGCTTCATACTTATTTCCAATAATAACTGCACATGAAAATGCCAACAGCGTGAAATAAATTTGGTTTTAAAGCTGGAACTGTGTTATGATTATCGAATTTCTTTATTTTTAAGGGTGAAGTTTTTCGTTGTAATAAACATTTCAAGCATTTAAAACGAACTTACGATAGGCTATCCTACTTATTTTACCCTCGTTCTCGGATTTTTGAGATAGCATCGTTTTCAACTTGGAGTCGTTCAATTGTTGTTTTGTAATCAAGTGATAACGGTAATTTATTTACCGGGACTTTTTCCTGTCAAACCTTACTTATGGTATGCAGGTATGCAATCAACTAGATTTTGTTGGTAAATAATTCGTTGGTCCGGTTAAGTTCACGAAAATAGTTTATTACTTCCCACTCAATTCTTTCAAATATCTGGATTTAGGAAGAAATAGACGAAATTTTTAAGTGACATTTCTGAGAGTTCAGACTCTGTGGCTGATTCTAACGGCGCGACCGCAAGACTACATTGAGGCTCGGTACGATGATGAGTTGAAAGCTTGTGTAAATCGTTTACCTGTTCGAAATTATGTTTACGATTTGAGCTCTTTTGTTAGCAGGTGAAGTTTGTGTGTAAATAAGCAGACCATCACGTAAGCCCTTAGCTCCTTATACACAAAAATGAGGATCACTCTTAAAAGTGGAGGGTCGTGAAGAATGTCTTGAAGCCACTTCTTTCTGCTGCACACATTTGATGATTGCGTCCTATGCAGTGTTGTTAACACAGACGATCTATAATCCAATATCGATATTTGTTCGATCGATCGGGGCATCCTTTAATATTTTAGAAGCGCCGCCAGCATCGGGCCTACAATTTTCAAAATTACAATCATACATTTACTCCTTACCATTAGTTTCTAAAATAGTCCAACAATCCGAAATTAAACGTTATGCAGTTTCACGCTTTAAATCCCTTGTACAGTCTGTGGATTTTTAATATATTGTATTAGTTCCATCCTGAGACATAATTGTTTTAATCCAAGATGAGGCCTAAAAAACACTATCGCTCGTAACCGTTAGGAGGTTTTACGCACAAGCACGGAAAATGACGCAAAAGTCTAATAGAAGGCGAGTCTTGAGAGACAAACTTGAAGTCCTCAACAGCTTTGAAGTTTTGGAACGTCGCTGCCCTGCTGGTGTTCATAATACACGTGCGTGAGAAGAATCTCTTTTGCTGTCATACAGCAACTTGATAATTTCCAATCCTTTGAGATGCGCCACAACAGCTTGTATGAACCTAAGAAAGGAGCCTGACAGGTTTTGAAGGGATGACCAGCCTCAACACAATGGCTATCATGAGACCCGAATATTAGTGTCCTGACAGAGGCATTCCGTTCGCTGCATTGGGATTTTGTTTATCCATGTTATTAGGTTGGAGTGCCGCGCTTGAGGACCTTTGGTATCAATTACAATGTGTGAAGTGCACCGGACACAAATCTCAGGAGGTTAGTGTTTGCTGTGCGTCTCTATACCGATTATTAACTCTCACGATCGTGGGAAAAATTTGTAACTCTTTCATTTTAGTGGGAAAAAAGGAACCCAGTGAAATTTTTTAAAAATGCCTTAAAATAAAAATAACCTACATTGGGAAGTATGGGAAATTGACTGACCATCGGATTAAAAGTCTCTACGGAAAAGCACCAGATATCTGAATATTGTTAATATTGAACCTTTGTCATTTTATTGAATTATTTGGAGAAAACTAAAACACTAAACAATGTAGTATTGTCCGAAATCCTGAAAATGTTGCGATCAATTTTGTTCTGATCATGAAATTTTTCATCCCCAAAGTATGAGTTAAGAAGGAAATAAATATCTAATCATTTTTCTGAATCTCAATATTAAATGATATCATGAACGTAAATTTCACATATTGCCCGAATTACGTTTGTTATGCATGTTTGTTTAGGTATTGCTACAATGTCTAAACCTCAATACAATAGCACTGTAGATTCAATAATTGTATCGCTCCCAACTTTTGCTGCACAATGTCCTCGTTCTGTCGCGTTTTTTTCTTCAATGCCAAATATCTAGTGAAGTGATGGCGATGAAAGTTAAACATGACGTATAATAAAAACACATTGTTTTACAAGCTTACAACAAATCGACCCTGACGCCATCACATGATGTCCTCATCGACTTAATGCACAAAATGCCAGGATTTTCTTGTTGACTTCACTCCCCTCTCTCACTTTATCTTTGACTATTGAATTGTTCAAAGATTTCAGTGACTACAGCAAAGAATAGAATTGATTTTTTTAAGCACGCTGCTGGGTATGCTTAGTGCTGACTGCAATGTACTCATGTTAAAAAAACAGCTGAAAAAGTACAATCTTCACGTTGTCAATAATTTGTGCATGAAACAACTTGCATCGTAATTGAGTAATTGAGAGAATTTTATTGACAAATGTGTGCATTTGTAAAACTAGTGTAATTTATTTGATTACCTCCTATTCAGAGGTTAAGAGTAGAAGTACATGCTTAATTTATTTAGTGTTACTTTCCCACATATAACTCGCATTTCAAGACAAAGGAGGTTCCGATCTAAACCTATTTCCACTATAATTTTTTCTCATAAATAAAGAGATTCCGGGTAAATATCCTATAAGGAGGATACACTAAAATAATGCATATAAACAGTTATTAATTCGATAGAATTCAGGAATCTCCGTGTTCGTGTAGAGAACCGTATACTTGTTGAGAGCAATCACTTCTGTGCGGTCAATGGAGATTTGCTACTGAATTTTTAAAGGGCAAAGTTTCAGCCTACGTGCTCCCACATCTCCTAGCGCGGTCGATGTGTGCGAGCGTAACGCGATCCCTGGGATCAGAAGGTCCACCTCTCGACTGTATAACTGTAACAATGTAATCTCGGTCCGTAACTTCAGCTGTCGGTATTCAGAACAAACAATTAGCGGCTTATCGCTGAGGGGTCACTGCGCGATGCATGCAAAGAAGCCCTGCCAGCCTCACCAATCAATATTGCAGACCAAAATCCCCTGGCTATTGCCGACCGCTGGACGCTGCATGGAGTAGCTTCCGGTTTCCTACAATCGGGGATTTGATGCGGGTGTATGAGTGAAAATAGAGAGAAATGTACGCTTGAATTGATTGGTTTTAAATTCATTCTAATTTGAATTTATCCAAGTTGGATATAAAATTATGTTTCTTATGCTAGCTCTTCATAATCCATGTACGCATTTCAATGCATTAACATGTTGGACAAAATAAAATTTTATGTTATCAGACTTTTACTTCATAAGGAAAACCTCAAATTCTGCACCATTACGGCAAACATCACTATTAAACTGCTCCCATCGCAACAACGTCTTAACAACAATATTTAAAGCTGAAATTGACTCAACTTTTACTCGGGAGATTAGAATATCTCTAGAAGGAAGACATGCGTGTGCAAATACGTCGCAAATGATGGAAAGACTTGGCAAGTGAACGGTGCTCGCTAATTCCTCGGTCACGACGTTGGTCGCAACAGCATGCCAAGGACATAGCATGACCTCAATATAAGAGCTAAAAGCTGTTATTTAGCATATGTCTGTTATTTTGCATACGCTGCAAGCACGCAAATAGTCTCTGATGCATTGTTCTTGTCTAATGCTGTGCTTATCTTCGTGCATGCATGCGTTGCATTTCGGCATGCAATTGGCCGTCAAGTCACGGAAAAATTGTGTTTAAATTATGAACATTATATAGTGTGATTAGTACTCCTTCCTTTCGTTCTTCCTTCTCACGGGATCTCATATGTATCTTTCTCCTACGTTTGATACAAATTAAGGATTCAAACCCAAACCTCAGTAAAGAGAGACTGAAAATTTATGTTTAATGAAAAGTGAAATGCACACAAGTTTTCCCCACATTTTACTATAAATGATCCGCCTAAGTGGATTTCCTGTAGTACAGTATCTTGCTGTCAGGCTCCAATTAACGTACCTTTGAACATATCAACAATAAGAATTTTTTGCAATGAAGCATATTTCGTTGTTCAGAACATCGCCTTATTATGAGCATAATACTTCAATAGAACGCTAAGCCTCAGGTAACCTTTCCAAGGCTTGCCATATGTGCAAATATAAACAACAAGCTTTAGGAATGTGACTTTGGCGGCAGAAAAATTCTTGTGGTTATTAGCTTTGCGCTATAGGACTCCAGATCTAATTAATTTCTATGGAAGAAAGCATTGGGTTTCTCCGGCGAAAGAAGTCCTGTCAACTCGTGGTCGTCACGCCTAACCCTTTTTTTGCTCCATCCCACGAACAGATGGTCTTCCTCGGAGGTCTAAATTGTGTATCTTTACTTGGCCAATCAGTGGATGAACCAACGCAAGAAAACGAAACTTGCGGAGATGACTTGATGCGACCGTATTGACACGACATCGCCGGCAAAAAGATGCAGCCACTGATTATAATTCTTCTTTTTATTAAGAAGTGTTGTTGTAGCGAACACGAACATTTTTTGTGATCATATAAGACAATATATGACCAAGGATATAAGTGGCAAGTAGGCATATATGGCCGTGAAGAAATAGAATCTACAGAGGCATGAAATTATCAGTAATATAATTTTAAACAAGTTTCCAAAATCTGATTGTACAGTCTAATGACTGTAAAATCTTTACAGCCGATCGAACAGTAAAAAGTGTGATCTACAGTAAAGAGTGATTTTTGCATTTTCTGAACCAATACCTAAAGACAAATCAAGTTTATCGATAATTTTCATTTATAACTGTGAAGAATTGAGCAGGAAAGGTACTTTTCCCCTCTGTCAGTGAAGGATAGCGTTTTTTCGGGCAAAAAGTGCGCGTGCATTGTTCGGTGCAGCAAAGAGCTTCGGTCCTGAGCTACCACGCTGCCAGCCCGATGCAATCAGACAGGCGTAAGGAAAGGCTTCAGTATTCTCTACTCCAGTCCGCCCTACAGGTGCTTTTGCTCATGTCTCCTTCCAAGAGAACCGTGATCTTTTAACTCGAGTGACCAGCCAGTATGCACGGAGCTTTAGTTTTCACCCTCTGTCAAACTCTCCAGTCCGTGGGAATATTTCTTCTGGAGTTCATCAAATGTTACACTGCACTTCGTCTCTTTAATTAAAGAATTACGTCTAGGTTGTGCGCACACTGGCTTACTCGCCCATGCTCTGCTCAGCGCTGGTTCCTTCTACAGTTTGTTCTGAATATTTTAGGTGCTCGGATTCACGTGGCCGCGTTGACCGTTCGTTCATATAGCGATATTATGATGAGGGCCTTTAATGTACCACTTTCTACGGTAAATGTACAATAGGTATTAATTTAAAGATCTTTTATGTACAAGTTTTGCAAGGTTAGGAAAGATTGGTACTATGAGGGCCATTCATGTACAACTTTTATATGGTAAGGTTAAGTTAGGGATAATTATGCAGACTCTTTATGTACAACTTTCCTAAGGTTAAGCTTGGTTTGATAAAAGTTCTACGCAAATCTACAGGCATTATATCGGCTAGGAATGATTAGCTCAGCAAATAAATCGTCGAGTAAACATCTATCAATTGATTATTTCGTAGAAATCTTCCATGGCACATAGGGCTTCCTAATTTCGACTTTCACGTCAGCTAGACCTCCTTCATATAAATAAAGGTGCTCGATTTACGAATAAACATAGATCGTATCATATATGTACCAACATGTATGCTATGGTCTTCAATTAATGTCGGAGCTCACTAACCCCGCGCTGGTCGAGATTCACGTGGGGGAAAATTCTGGACTGGTCAGTGAAATTTCCGAAGCGTACACCGACGAGGGCTACTCAAGTGCTCTCAGTGTAGATGATTAGCCGAATTCTTTGTAGTTGGTTGCACTCTGACGGACAGAGAGGCTTCATGCCAAGCGCCCCCTTAATAGCTAACCGGCGCACTCACTCCTCCATTACGTGTGAATTCTTATGAATAATATGTTCTTCAAATCATTGTTCAACGCAGGAATTGTTAACTCAGGTGTACATCCGGGCAGTATTTTCACAAAGGCGATTTTTGCGAAGAACAGAAATGCTACGGCGGTCGAGTAATGACTTGTAATAATATATTTTTAATTCAAATTATCGTTGAAACATAAACAATAAAATTCTGGGATGCAAGAAAGATAGATTTTTGCCCAAAAGAGTTTCCACGAAGCTTCCCGCATCTAAAAAACAGTTTTTCTTACCAAAATGCTCACATTTTTTTCTTTTACAAAACAGTGAAAGCGTCTTAAAAATAATACGTGATTTCAGCTTCTATCACACAAATACATCGGAAGCGGAGATAGCAGACTTTGTCCCGTGACTGTGGCACAGCCTTCAGTCTTCCTCGGAAGATCCAGCATCGATCATCGCTCGACTTGTTTTGCTTCATTTCCGCTCGACAGGATCATTCCATTGTGAGTTTTTTTTCGGCGCTGAACCCTTCTTCTCCCCAACTGCGGATCGCAAACAGTAGCCTGCGGAGGTCGGGACCGCTGATTGCGAGCGACGGTCCGGCACTTCGTCCGATGATCCTTCGGGCTTCCGCTGTGCGATACTTGCCGCGCCTCGGGACCAAATGTGAACAGAAAATTAGTTAATATGATCAGTAAATGAACATTAAATATAAGTAGTCAATATTAATAGTAAATGGGTAGTAGATTCGTATATACAGTAAATACGGCATCAAAATTCCACCACAGATTTGTCTTAATTTTAATCTTAGTTCTAACGCACATACAAGTCTTTACGAAGAGTTTCTCAGAAGCTATATCCTGTCGAATATAGCCGTCAACTCTGATTATTGCATCTATAGATGTTCATCTGTTGAGCGCGCCGCGCGGTTGTAAATTTGAAAGTACCTGATGTGCATTAGATACACGAAATGTTTTAATCTATGTAGCATTTATTGAAATCAAGTCTGTGCCTCAGTTCGACTAAATTTTTTATTTAACGTTATAAAAAGATAATTTTGAGCTATTCAAGATAATCATTCAAAATATATATGCGTTACCCATACTTTATGTTTTTAATGAATTAATTTAACATGCAATTTGGACAATTATTAAAAGAAAATTCGCAATATCATTAAGTATAATGTTTTTGCTCAGAATTTCCCTGACGTTAGAAATTACTTATATTTTTTACGAATTTCCATGCTCATTTAAAATTCTGATGCTACACCTTCAAAGTGAAATATCCTGCAGTCATCCCATAAGGCTAAAGAACTCAGCCGTCAGCCGCATCCTTGTCTTCTTTAACCCCTCGACGTCGACGCAATCGTAGAGTCGTGTTCACCAATCCAATTAGAGTCAATTTATGACCATTTAGGTCATGTACAACCGGCTGTACAAGGCACTTTATGCCGCTTTAATCACAGCAATGAGCAGATCTTGTCACTGCCACCGGATATGGTTTAGAGTTGACAAATTGTCGCAACAGGGGCGACAAATTAGTGTTTGGTCGACCACAATGACAACTGCACGACCGGCAGAGGCAACTTCGTGTGGCCTCCGAAGCGCCCATTTCAAGTGATTGCTGCAGGACCCAGTTATTGAAACGCCATTCATTAGGCAGCTTGTGTCTTCCTATTAGTGGTGACAGTTGGCGCTGCGGTCGAGCCCAATTGAAGGCCTGGCTGCAATGATTCTCATGATTCATTGATTGCGTGCACTGCAAAAATTAGAGTAGATTAGAGCGGCGTGAATGCAAAGTTTTATTTCTGATATTTTTTTTGCTCACTGGATTTATTAATGCCGAGTGAATTTGGCTGTCACTGACTCAGAAGGACGATAGTTATTCTTAGGTTATATTTCGAATAAAAGCTCTAGTAAAAATTTCATTTAATGCGAGCATTGCACTCGATGGCGAAGAGAAGACATGGACTTTGCGCAAGACGAGATTTATGAACGAACGAAAGTTTTAGGATCCTTTGATTTGTGATGCTATTGTGCAGCTCGAGCGACGCAGGATCGTTGGTTAACACAGTTCTTGGACGTACATTTTCAGGGTGCTGTAATTCAGTTGTCAAATACCGTCATTTGAGATTCAGCTTTTTCAATAATGTTATAGTCATTGCTTAAATAAAGACAGCAAGTCTTAGTGTTATTCTACGCAATTTTACAACTTTATTTCCTTTCAAGATAAATTGTGATTTCGATGGCACTGCTTCATAATTATTTGTATCAATGAATGGTGTAGGGCTCAGAATCTAAATTTCCATAATAACATTAGTGGGAGATATGAAAATCTTGAGCGCGTTAAAGAAGCGTTGGCAGAAAGAAAGAAGTCACTTAGCTCTGCCCTTAAATGATGAAGTTGGTGAAAAATGAAATGAACGCATAAAATATTGAATTTTACACAATGAAATTACTCAAAAAAATGTGACGAATTAATATAATCGTATTCGCCTAGTGTTAAAACCTGAGGAGTTAACGCTCAATAAATCTTACAAGGACGTAACAAACTAAGTCATCCTTTGGATCGATTAATGCCATCTCTCAAACGCCACACAAATATACCAGCTTGTCGCCCCTATATTCTGTAATAATATTTTTCTGATTTTCAATTGATCTTTCCTTGTCTTCAAGTTACCCTCATGCAAGGAACTATACGCTCGTAGCTTACGTACGCTCCCCGCGGCGATGTGAGCGACGCATCAGTAGTACGCAAGACGAGCAAGCGCGCCTGACAATAGCTCTTTAGCATAGTCGTGACCAACATCTAATGAAACTCCCTAGTACTGGATCACGGGTCGTTAAAAACCTTTTGAAGCGAGTCATCTGTGAGCGTCTTCATCTTAAACGTCTTTCGTTTGCTGTTTTTACTGCTCTGTGCCGAACATTTTTGTTACTCCATTAAAATATGATGAGCAAAGTGGGGCTTGCTGGATGAGTTTTGCATCGCTCGGGGAAGGAAACTATATATGTATTGATTAATTTTAAGATGAGCTTGTCGTAATATCATTGTAATGCTTTTTTTGTGGAAATGAAACCCCGCAACCTATAAGCTAGTGATAAAATGTGTTACTCTAAACAGGGCTATCCACTAAACTATCGTATTCATTTATGTTTCTAATCGCATAGTCGTCCTCAGGCCAACACTTCCCTCCCTCGATCGAGGTTTGAGAATAAGCGAATATTCTAATGAGCTTTAACTTTAAATTCGAAATATCACTTTGCAGCTGGAGCTTACTCGCACGTCCAACCTGTTCATACAACCAAATGAACTGCGATCTCGCGACATAAAATCCTAGAAACATATGGATAAAGTTATGCAAAAAAAGCATCTTTGTATCACTAAAAAAACTGTTCTCTAACTTAGCACCGGTTTCATTGAGGTTCAGCTCACCGAAAGCACTTTCGATTTTCACACATTGTATATATTGAAGCGGTTATAGAAATTAAGCTTATGCTCTGCCGTTTTCACAGGTCGTATCTAAAACTTGAATGTACCAAAGATTGAAAATATTAAAAACCTTACGTTCGGAAATCTCCAAAAATCAGGTGGAATACATGATATTTTACAATTGTATTGTAACAATTTTTTCTGTTTAATTTGAACTATTCCTATACAACACATTGAGAAAATGAGAATCTTGTAATCAGCATGTAAATGTTTTCTGTCGAACTTATATAACTTACAAAAAATCATTTTTAGATCCTTTACAGGCAATTTAGAAATTGCCAAGAGAGGCATGATGAATACAAAAAATGTCCGAGGTATTGATTTGTGATCACGTAAAAATTTCCATTCGCTATAAAATCCATGCCTGAACGTTCAAGACAGAATTGCCATTACTTTAAAAATCGGAGTGCCCAATTTTGTCCATTTAACGATCCTAGAACATAGCTGCGTATTAAAGACGTCGAACTTATAATCAAAGTACAAAGTTTACTACAATTAGGATTGATAAGCGTCGCAAGTACGCATGTAATGCTGGCCGAAAGGTCAAGATGCTGGCTCATCAAAATTGAATGGCTTTCTTAATTTTTTGCAGGGAACATCTGGTCACTTACGTTTCGCAAAATTTACTTGAAGGTCTAAATTAAAATGACTACAAAGAAATGTATTATTTGCAATATTAATTTATGTCCTTTATTTATTATATATATTTATATCGAATTTTGTGTTATGACAAAGACAACTAGAGCACAAATTCAAAGAGTCAATCTGACAAAATCAAATGGAATGATTACCATAGCAACGAGAGAAAGAATTTCAAGAAAATATTACGTATAAAAGCATCAAACATAATTCAAACTTTATCAATTTATTCTAGTCAATAAAAAAATGATGGGTGCGGCAAACTTTTCTTTTCAATCTGCAAAATATACAACTCTAATTTTGTTTACTTTTAGCATATTTGTGAATTATTTCAAGTGACCACATTACTCTCTCTTAACCTCACTAAAATAGCTGCCGTGCTCGATAAATGTTGTTGTAGCAGCTGCGCCGTGCAATAATGAAGGTAATTTGCAGCAAACAAGTCCCCGTCGTGGAGACAATGAGCTGAGGTGGTGGAGGCCACTCCAGGGACCAGCCAATAACAAGTCTTCGGACCTCATCACTCGACTGCCGCGTACGTGACACAACTAATTCGCACCTCATTCCACCCCATATAGTCCGTGCATTACTTTTCCTATTTGATCTTGGGAATGCATTCAAGTGGAGACGAGTGAAAATTATGAACTATCATAATTATATGGCGGCAGTTGAACTGCCGACGAACAAACGTAACAACCGATTTAGTAATATAAATTTTTTAATTCATGTGAAACAGCATGGACTTTGGTTCAAATGCACAATACACATTCAAAGCAAACAGATTTCTTGAAAATATATATTTACATTTGTGAATTTGCCGGCGAGGGCATGCAGTTGTGCTACTAATGCGATATTAAACTAAATTCTAACTAAATACCTAACTCAGCACTGATACTAATGCTAAATTGTGAATATGAAACTTCCGGTTCACGGGCTACAACACTGATCATGGTACGAATAAACGTACAGATTGCATATACATTTGAATTTTTAAATACACATTTTCACAAGCAAAAAATAACATTCCATTTTGGTGGTGCATGAGAACTTTCTTATAATAATTTAAATTAATTTCTTATGTATGATTAAAAGTTTTTATTTCTATTTTAAAGCTTTATGATTCATTAAATTAATCGAACGACTCCACTAGGCGCAAATTTGTGTTTATTTCCTACTGGAAGTAACTCAGTAATCATTTCAAACAAAAATTCTTTCTGTCACACATAAAATAAATTATACGTGTAATCTATATCATATAATCGCAATTCGGATTGAAAAACTTAACTTTAGCTAAAAATTTAATCAATTACTTTTTTCGATTAATTTAAATTTAGTGTTAACTTAAGAATTTGGTTTTGTTTTTATACATTATTAGTAACTTGCATCATGTGGACATTGTTTAAACTGGAGGAGGAAGCTCCAACAGTCCTCAGATCGGCTTCCAGGGAACGCTGGATGACTTGCAGGTAGATAACAAATTTTATTATTCACTTGACTCTAACATAAAACTTATATTTAATATTCATAAAAATGAACACGCGAGTTAATTTTACATTCTGAAGCGACCAACCTTATATGATTTGAACAAATTATGGATTTAATCTTCAAAGTCAAAATTATATATTCCAAGTGTGACTGTCCAACGATCAACGACGCTTGTGTTTGTTTTCTTATGAATGTATGCATAATAATTATTGTACAGATGTTTTCACAACGAATAAAAAGTTGACTGCAAAATCGATTATTCTATTTCCAGGCTGCAGGAGAATGGAGAATAAGAAGAAGGAGATGAAGGAGAAAAAAAAATATTGACAATTATAATTAATCTCTTACTAATAAAGAATAACTCGTTCATCGAGACAGAGAGATATCAATGTTGGTCACTAATTAATAGAATAAAATAATACTTGCATGGACAGTTAGGATGTTTTGAGAATTGCCGTCACTTAAATAAAATATAGCATACCATTTATACAGGTATTATTTCTTAGAGTTTTCATTGCTAAGGTTAAAACTTATCATTGCATCTTCCGAACAGTAAAATAGATTGGCCATCGGTGCGCTTAAATGGAAGATAGTTCAATCTGAATTAATTCTATTCAGCAATTTTTAATTTTTTCTTATTCAACATTAATTTCCAGGCTTGCAGCCTGAATGTCTCTCACTTACATAGTAAATGCAGGTTCTAACTACCGCTTTAGCGACGTACAACAACAAAACACTATTTTATAGTGAGCCAAATTATATATTATATTGTATAACACACATATATATAATATTGTCATATATAGACTATTATAATGTATTATAATATAATATATAATAATATTATATTATTACATACATTATTACATAGTGATATGAAAATTTTCTTATGCATTTCTGGTGGAGTTTAATTTGAACGATTAATAATTTTTATGATCGAAATCATTGGAGCGTTCAAAATTTCATGGCCTAAACGTGCATGGGATCCATCAATTTTTTTTCGTTTAATTACACGAGAAGCTTCGTGCCCCCGCGAACATATCAGAAGTCACCACGGGGGGAATGGGTTCACTGTTGTTCTAAATGTTCTCAAACATCCTGCCATCAATCAAGGATTGTCAGTGATTTAGCTTGTATTTTTGTATCATTGTCTCATTAAGTGGATAACAAAATATCCTAATGGTTTCAATGTACTTTGTTTTGGCTGATGTGACGAAGGGACGTCGCAGCTTTTAAGATGATAATGGCAGGAAATTCATCACAAGACTTATCCATCAGGGGGGCCGCCACGTACGGCTTCAATTACTGTCAATTTAGTGTCGTTCTGCTTACAACAACGGTAGCTCGACCGTAAAACATCAAAGATACAAAAGTGAAGAAAAGCGAAAAATGACCAGCACGACTCGCCCTCTCTCCCACAAGCCGATTATCACATTGGCATTCGCCCGATTGACACGTTGATCCAATTTTAATCACGAGAGGGAACAGCCCCAATTCTTGCGATAGGTTCACAAGTCCGAGTATCAATTGTGAACGTCAAGTAAGGCTCAGAAATAACCGTTCAATCTTTTGTCTTGTAGGACCATCTGTTACCGAGAATTACTGTCCGTTTCTTGAGCGAACGGGGCAGCAATAAACCAAAAACTTTGGCTCCAACTGTAATTTCAGTTCGATTTATGTTGACCAGAAAAGCCGTCCAGATTAAAGTAAAAAGAGTAATGGTATGGAGGTAATTAAAAGTGTGAGCTCAGAGGCTAACTTTACGGCATTTCTTTCTTCTCGCTGTCATTAATCTTGACCTTTTTTGCCGTTCACCTGAGAATTGCATAACATTGTTCCGCGGATACCGTGATTCATCTTAGAGCAAATAAATAATTTCGTGACCAGTCGACAAGTAACTTTCAGGCGAACGGCAAGAGAAATTAACTTCCGGACCTGTCTGTATTCGAGGAAAAAACCACCATGGAAAGTCCACTTTCGATAGGTTCATTTATTTGCTTGGTTATCGGGAGCACATATCCTCGATGAGGCGTGAAGTCTTTCTCCTAGCAACACCTAAAGTCTTCGTCCCCACTTAAGCCAAGTCCCACACGATTTCTTGATCCGTATTTATGAGCGGACCTCAAATTGTTGCAGATATAGTATATATATGCAGGCCAAAACTCCTGGATTAAAGGCCCTAGAGTAACGACTGCGGTCAGGGAAGATAAATGAACTGGAAGAAGACAAATAAATGGCAGCGGCAAGACAAATGTGCAGAGGGTCTTAGTTTGGGCGCGCCGGTGCACTGCAAGTGACATGCTCATGCACCTCGACTTCGCCGTGACCTCATATAAGTGCACTGTGCGTGTCAGAGCACGCAATGTGCGCGCAATTGTGTGCTCTGTGCATGAAAATATGCGTGCTGCATGTGTGCATATTTTCTACGATTTCTATAATGTACGAAAATAAATATGCATAATATGCGTATTGCGTGCAAATGTAAATCAGCTTGTATTATAACAGCAGGAAGCATGTAATTATAGGAAGCAGGTATAGTGTCATAATTAATATCAAGGAAAATTTAAACAAGTGGCTAAGATAAATTCATTGCACGAAACACACTGGATAAAACGGATGACAGCGTGAGAATGTTGCTAAAGTTCTTTGAATAACACAAGTAGCGGATATGTGCCTAATGTAGAATGGAATGCAAAATTGTATCTTATTCGAAAAATTATCTTATTTATGTATTCAATTAAAATTTTTCAAACTGGATCAAACTAACTAAAAAAAATATCCATTAATTTTGTAATCGAGTCTTCGTTACCACATGCAGGGATTTTAGTCAATCTAAATATTTATTTATAAATTATGCAAGCAAACCAGGAATAAAAAGGCAAAAAAGTAAGCCTGAATTGCGTCCAGCGGAACTGTGCGCTGTGCCGCAAATGGACAGCGGAACCGGGGTCGCATCCGAGCTTTTCCAGAAATTTGTTATGCAGCTTGGCAAAATGTTCACGTGCTTGATCTGTTTAGTTTCTAGGCCGGTACTGACCAACAGTCATGTGAGTTTTCCACTCGTCTAACCTGCTTGATTATTGTTCCTGCATTTGCTCTTAAATTGTGTCCGTGGATTTGTTTTAGATAATCAGAATTCGTCGATAAGCCACCCATAGCTGGCGGTTCAAGTCTCGTCATCTGCTCTTTCTTTCCAGGAATGGTCTATGGTCTCAATCTAACGAAGCTAAAGTGAAATATTGTTACTTTCTTTAGAAATTTATTATTCTTGCCTTCCGTATTCGTTTGCTGACTGTGTAACTTACGGCTGAATCCTCAATCGCAGTCTGCACCATATAAATATATCATATTTGAGCTCAATTAACAAGCGTCCACAGTTTGCGCTGGTGCGCCAAAAGGTTCATCGAAAAGTGCAAGGCAGGAGAAATGACCCGGCGGTCGGCAAGCGACCGTATGAAAAGCGAACAAGAGATTTCACAAGTCAAAGCTTCGAACATTTCTCACTTGACTTTTATGGAGATCGCCTCAAGACCGGCGGTCGCAATAAACTTTTAGACCCGCACTAAAGCGCAATTAATGTTCCTCTCTCGAGTTCGCTATAGGCTGTCCTGAATCGGAGCAAGAAAATTCCCTTCAGTGGGTCAATATCGATCCAGTTAGTATTTTTTTTATCAAAGGCCAAAGAAAGGCTTGAAGCTCAGCCAGGTAATGTGCATTTTGGTTTTTTAAACTTTCTGTAATTGTGAATTATTCTCAACGCCGGAAAATCTGAAATGGTAATAAGAGTCATTGGGTAATAAGAGTCATTGGGTAATAAGAGTCATTGAATATTAATGCACCGTTTTTTATTTGGTATTATCAATATTAAATGTAGTGCTAAACAACTAACAATTAGCTGAATAATATTTCGAGTTCTAAAAAGTCTCGTATCATGCATCCATGGCGTGTCTGCCACATTCACTTCAGATTTCTAACCAGGTGACCAATCCTCGATCGAGATCAGACGAGATTTCGAGAGCAGAGATTCTCTGCTCTGTGGGGTCCCTATAGCTTTGCATGATCACCGAGGTCGCTTCAAACGAATCATGGCCGTTAAGAGAAAGACAAGAGATGGACGAGCGACTCATCAGAAGCAAACGCTCACTGAATTCCAACTGAGACGAGCCGGAGAGGCGAAACGGCTCGTCAGGCCGACTTTCTCGGAAGTGCTGAATGCCGTCGTGTCAGACGTCGCTCTCTGATCGCATTTGACCGGAGCTTGCGACGTTGCTGAACCCTTGTGCGACAAATGCTGCGTGCAGTATTTTTCAATGGAAAGCTTGAAATATCGATTGAGATTTAGATTGGAAGCTGAAACGTGAGCAGGCTATTACTTTCGACCAGGTCTGAAATTTAGTCACATATTGAATCTTAAGATTCGCAGTCCTTGTATTAAGAAAAATCAATGAGTTATTCTTTTTACTCGCTGAACACAACTGAAAAATAATATACAATTAAAAATTACTTTTTAAAGACAACACTTCCAAAGAATCCAGTGTCTCCAATCTTACAGATGTACAATGAATTTCTCATTTAATTTTTGAATATTAAAAAAATGTATTTTTCAATTTTTTTAATATATACATTTTTTTAATATATACCTAATTTTTTTCAAAATTATTTATTCTATTAATTTATTCATGCATTACCTCTGACTTCGCACAAGTGTGCAAAATTTCAGATCAATTAGACAGGTATAAGTGTGTCAAATATCAGTTATAAGATTTGTAGCTGACAAAAATTATTTTTTCAATTTTTTTAATATTGAAAAAAAAAATTTTCTAATTTTTAAAATTATTTATTTTGACATTTGATTCATGCATTGTCTCCAACTTTACACAAGTGTGCAAAATTTCAGATCGATAGGGTAAGTAGAAGTGTGTTAAATTTCGATTACAAGATTTGTAGCAGACAGACAGACAGACACACAAACAAACAAACAAACAAGAAGTGAAGTTAAAGAGAAGCGTTGTAATTAGGGTTCACTAAATAAGTTGATTGACGTTTCTTAAAATAACAGACATGCGTTTAAATTAAAAGTTGAGTTACTACATACAGTAAATCGTGTTGCATTAACATTCAAAAATTGAAGATGCATGTGGTTTTTAGAAAAGGCTGAAAATAGGTTTGATTCGGATGAGATACTAAAGCCAGTGACATATAACCCTCATATAACTACTTTTATTCAGCCATTAATTCACATAGGCCCTTAATTCACTTAGATCGAAGTTAACTCAACATATTGGCATTGATGAACAACTCGCCGACATGCTGGTCCTTATTTATTCCAGTGAATTATCAAATAGTTATAATTATAGCGCAGTAAGCTAGTCAAGTAGTTGGGTGCACAAAATATTTGACACAGATCACTTGCTTTCATGTCTAGCTGTGACTTGAACAAGACTAAGCATTCATCAGAGAGCTATTTTATGATTTGCATTGATATGGATGTACATTTGCATGTATGGATCTCCTATACACTTAGACCGATAAGTGGAGTCAATGAATATTTTGTCCAGTCAGACTCTTTTCCTAGTCCATTTGCTGTAAATTTTTCATAGAAAGAAATCTTGAATGATATAAATTCTGTTAACTTTTAATTTAGTTTGACGACAATTATTACTCAATGAACAGATTATAGTCTTTTGATGACGCTTGTTATGATGACGCTTGTTATTTTGATGACGCTTGCTGGTCGATGGGAATGTGTCTGATTAGGACTGTGTCATTTAAATATTTTTTATTTCTAGTGCATTTATAAAATTGTTGAATACTCATATGTGAATTATAGTAAGCCTGTTGAATGTGCACGCGATTATAATAATGATTGGTTGACAGTACATGAATGGTGATGTTTTAATATTGAATGAAGATAGTTATATATGAAGTACAGTGAATTGTAGAAACCCGTCGTTTAGATTATTTGGTTATTTGATCAAAAGCAAGCCGGAAAACATTCATTTGGCCGATGTTTAAGTCAGAACAGAAATAAATAAATAAAGAGCCGGAGAATATCCCTTTGGCCGATGTTTAGGTCAATTCAGAAATACAGAGTCAGAGATTATTCCTTTGGCTGATGCTTAGATCAATACAGAAATACAGAGCCGGAGAATATTCTTTTGGCTGATGTTTAGATCAATACAGAAATACAGAGCCGGAGAATATTCTTTTGGCTGAAGTTTAGGTCAGAACAGAAATACAGAGCCAGAGAATATTCTTTTGGCTGATGTTTAGGTCAGAACAGAAATTTGTCGTGGACGCCGAAGAGTGACCCTCGTTAGACGAGGATGCCACAAAACAACCATTAGTGCCAAAGATTAATGGAAGCTCCCCATTAGAAGAGCCGACAACTTCCCTGCCTCTTCGTAGCCTTTTCACATAATAGCTGATATTTTAGCGACGACAAAAAGTACTTTTGGCTCGTGTATCGCTTCTGGACTTTCAAAGATTCCTCAAATTATTTCAATAGACAAGGGTACGCTAATATGAAATTAACTTCAGTGAAGAACCAAATTAATTTCGAGCATTAAATGAAAAATAGTATCACTCACATCTTTTCAAATAAATGAATGAAAAATTTACGTAATTTCTTTGTTTATTATAAATTAGAATATAGCAAAATGTCTGTTATAACTGTTAAAAGGATTCCTCCAATATTCATGTAACTTTTACATATTCAGATGATGTGAATATTTGAGTTTCTACGTGCAAACGAATGCTATAAAATTGTATAGCTTACCTAACCCCTGCAGTCAAGTTATCCATCTATAACTCTAAAATAATGATTCACAAGCAAATGTCAGTAATTTTCTAAACAATGAACTCTTTGCCATGCATCTTAAGCATGCTATATAATTCTATACGTATTACAGTCGAGTACTGAAGTACCTGTAATCTTCTGACGACACCAAGCGACCCTCGAGGCACAGACTTTTACTTAACAAATGATGCGCAGTGGACGTCATTAACTTTGCACGCCGGCCTCGACGATCATCAGTAATTAGAGGCTCGGGGCCGAGCGTGGCGACCCTTCAAAATTGTGATTATTGTCCGGCACTCAAGCGCTGGCTTATGATAATGCACCATCTGCGCTTTGCGGTCAGCCACATTTAAGATAAATTATTTATAATTACCGGAGTATCTTGGAACGCTGAATAAACGAAGCGGTGTGACAAAATATTTAATTTGGTACTGGGATTAAAATGAAACTCACACGATAAATTATCTACACGTAATGAATTTCCTTTGATCATTTTTATTAAAACTTCCTCGCAGATTCTCAATAAATTATCATAACAAAAATTACAAGGAACTTGATAATTCAAAACGAAATGTCATGCAAAAATTATGAATAATTCCACGTACATTATATTAGTGTAAGTATAGTATTAGTAAAATATGACGTTGCAACTGAAGAGTTGTACGTAACCCATCCACTTGCAAATAGAGACGGTGATCAGTTATAAAGTTATCATTTTTCATATAATCTGTTAGTGCATTCATCACGTCAACGTGTCGAAAAAACATTTCAGGAAAATCAATATTATTTTACGCTTTCACTCATCACGTGTCGTGGGAGGTCGAGGGAGGAACACGACTTTCAATTTAGGAGCAGCCACGGTAAGATATTGAAGAAAACATCGGTGAGCATCCGACACAATGCAGGAAATATCGGCGCAATTTCTTCACAAATCACCTGGCGGTCACTGCCGACCGACCGACCAAGCTGAGCACTGAGCAGCTTCCCCAAAAATATCTCGCGAAGAGAAACCGAAGGAAAAAAAAACAATTGAGCGAAACCAGAGAAAAAAACAATTGAATTTGTGCGTGTTGGGGTCCAGCTCAGGACTTGGTCCCAGAAGCCCTCGTTTCTTCCATCAGCGAGCGGAAGCGTCGGACAGATGTTGACTCGAGGCCCTCGAGGGAAAAGCCTACGGACAGTCGGGCCTAGGGAAATTTCTTCGCTTACCTCTGACACTATCAAGACAATGTGTGTGTTATTGTGGTGCTTACAGTCATAGACAGTGCCAGTGACGTCTTGTGTTACGCCTAAGACTTCCGCAAGGCAAGTAAATTGCCGGCACAAAGAAAGCCCTCGACGGCTCGAGGACAGAAGCTATAACGGTCACACGTCAGGCGGTCATCAGGGAGGGGAGATGGAGTAGATCTTCAATAGTAAATAATGAATATTGAGGAAGTATATTGATTTATTTATTCTAAATTATCGATTTGTTGTCAGAAAATGCGACTATAGTAGAATTAAAATAGATAAATCTAAAATATTCTGCATGTCGGCATTAAGTTAAGTCTAAGTTTCTGTCGTCGGCATTGAGTTAAGCATGATTCATAGAGAATTAAATAATAGAGTCTGTTCTTCCACCGCCATGATTTCTGACAACTTTCATACGTCATACACTCTCAAAATTCATATAAATTTTGAGAATTCAAGATGAATTTGAAAACGATACAAAATTGAATAGAGCATAAAAATGTTCCATAATCCATCAATGTTTTCCAACAACCCCCAATATACTCGAGATAAACAGATGTGGGAGTAAAGTCTGCTTTCAAGTTCTAAATTCATTCCTTAGATTTTCTAGTAAACTTGGAAGAACGAATTTGAGGAACGTTTTAAATACCATTACTCATCTTCGTATAACTGAAGCACGATTTACTCACTATAATAATGACACCTGCGCTTGCCCTTCTTGCTTCCATGTTTCGTCCATGACTCGCTAGAACGTTCAATCGACTCGCTGAAATGGATAGATCACTTCTTCGCATGTCGGCACGAAGCCTCGACTCGACTCGGTCAGATCGTCAATATATGAAGCCCGGCTCGGCTTCGCAAATCAATCCATCAAAGCGTTTCCAAAACCCGTGAAGTGGTGACTTGAACTGAAGCTTTGCTCATCAGCTCTGCAAACAAAGGAAACCTGCGTGAGTTTCGCACGGTTGAAGTATTCACGCTTCGTCTTGCGTGAAATTTAATTCCAATATATAATATCGATGATTTGGGAATTTCAAGACAACGTTGAGTTGGAATGATCCCATGAATGAAGTGTTAGATTGTCGTACCTTAAAATATGAATTGTGATATCAATTGAAAAACTATGATTGCCTTCAGAATTTCTTCGATTGGCTGTAGAACTGTGGTTGCTTTCAAGTGGATAATAGATCGTTCGAAGAAAATTTTTCACAATTGATTATTTCAGTTATAAGAATTTTTGGGCCTACAGTATTTAAAATTAATTGAAGACAACATCAGAATCAGAAAGGGTCGAAAGGTACGTCTGGATCTTCAGAAAGGGATAGTTGAACGAGAAATCTCGTAATATCCATCACGATTGGAACGAGAACAGCGTGAGAAAAATAAACTATACCACGAGATGCGTTGATGCCGTGGAAAATACGCCACTCTGTTGAATGTTTGTCCAGATGTTGACCCTCCAATATGAGCGCAGATGCATAATTTACATAAATAAAAATCGCAATTTTATTTAAATTATTATGAATAATAACCGTGATATATTGTCATGCGCTACTGCAGCATAATTGTACTCGCAGTTTCAAGTGCAAATGTCAATCAATTTGGAGGCATTCACTTTGAAAAAAGGAATGTAATTTTTGGGATGTCAAGGTTATTTTAAGAGTGTATGGGGTTTAAGATTATTTTTTTAATACAAAAGCTCTAGGCTATTTTCATGGTAGGTGTATTTTCATGTCGGTTGTGTTCTAAGTTAGTCGTCTTAAACAATTATTGTTAATCCCCTCAGGTGCGAATCATATGAGAAATGTACAAATTAATGAATGTTGCATTAACTTCTTCACATAATTTCACAAAGCACAAGAATGGTCTACAAAGCTTTTTTTTTTAAAGCACATATCTCTTTTTTTCTGTACCACAACAAACTGGTTTATATGCAATCCATCACACTCTCCTTCACTAATCTGCACTGAGGCTAATGCATATAAATAAATTTATGATTGCATCGCCTCCAAGTGTCAAGAGTATCATCTGACGAGGCCGATCGAGATTCTCTAAAGCTCGCTTGTTGACGCACACGATGCGATGCTAAACTCCACCAATTATTTCAATTACTCATTTATTTCTTCACAATTCGTAGCCTAAGTTGGCACCACTTCACAAAAGTATTCCAGGTTTCCAGTCACATCGTGGGTAATTATTGCATAGCCTAGCTGACAAATTAATTTGAATAATATAATTTAATAGGTGCAGGCTCAATTTACCGCGCTTTCCACCCGCTCCTTGAACATTGCGACTTTTTTTCTGTTGAATCTCGCCCTGACCCCGACAGTCATGACTTTGACTGATGAGAGCCAACCGAAGGGGGCCACGGCGACCATCATCATAAGATTTTGATGCAGCAGTCTTTGTTTTCCTTGGGTCTCTGGTATTTGTAACTTCTCTGTAGAATGAATAATGAAAAAGGAATCATGGCTTAGACCAAATATTCGTTTCAATAGTGCCACGAAGCTACGGTTTATGAACAATAAATCGATTAGCCTTGCAATTACTGGATTCAATGACACGATAACGGTTGAAAAAGTCTAAATATATATATATATATATTTAAAAATTTGTTTGAAACTTCATGAATCTTTTGGAAACAAAGTATAAATTTCGATTGACTTGGTGTTTGTTTAAGGCAAAGTATGAAACATCAAATTCGATCAAACGTCTCCTGAAGCCAACAAAGTTTGTACGAACAAACCTAATTTCAAAGACGGTGGAACAATCAAGAAGAAACCAGTGCTCAGAGAAGCTGTGGTGCTGGAATGAACGTGTACATAACTTCAGGAGTTCATGTTGCCAGTAATATGCTCTTCAGAAGTAGCTCGCAAGCCCCTCCTCATAACCCTTGCTCTGTGTTCCCGGTGCCCCGAAGAATTAAAAAGAATCCTGTGGCATTCATAACGCCCAGCAGATAATGGGACGAGTGTCGAAAGTTGATGGAGTGCGCACGACTCTCCGTCGGCTATTTGACCGGCCGCACAAGTGTCCCGCTGAGGACGCTATACGACCGGTGGGCACTGGACCACTTTGTTGGAGACAAGCGCGGGGGTAAGTTAGGCGTGTTGCACTCACCTGCTTGGAAATATGAACACTTTTACCGACATAAAACGAATGAGAATATTTAGCAACTGGTCCACTTTGTTGGAGACAAGCGTGGGGGTAAGTTAGGCGCGTTGCAATCACCTAGTTGGAAATATGTACACTTTTACCGACATAAAACGAATGAGAATATTTAGAATTTATTCAGACATACAGGAAATTAATATAACACGATAAAGCTTGCTTTAGCGTTAGCGACAAGATTTGAATTCATTTGGTCTGGTGAAATATAAATTCAGAGCTTCATAATTAAGAGGCGTCGATTTTGTTAACTATATTCGTTTAATTATATTGTGTTACTTGAGCCATTGAGTCCTTCAACAGTCTTCAAGCAACTGTTTTACTAACTATCCGCACGATTTTGCTCGTTTGAATTTCAGCGAGCAAGAGAAAGGGTCTGCTAAAAATATGAACATAGAATGTGTCTTATATCAAGCTGGTGTCTGCAACATTATTTAGTTTGAAATTGAATGGGTTTAAAAGTTCATGTCTGACCAAGAAAAAATCTTAACACTCTTTCGATTTTAATTGAAGCTGTCACCACTTTTGTTCGGACTCGAAGACGTTGACAGAAAACAAACTAGAATATAAGTTTAGACGCCCACATAACGTTAATGGCGGTTGTCTGATTATAATGAAAATTTGAAAGTCAAATTGGTTGAAGCCTAGGTCCCAACAAAAGCCGTTTACATCCGAACTTCATTCTAATATATTATTGATTGAAATTGACAAGGAACAACATGCGCGTAGTTTAAAGGGCGAGCCATAATGCTGACTCAAAAAAAACAGAAGGCCATTACTCTTAAGATCGAGAAAAACCATTGGATTTAACGAGGCCCGAGCAGCTGCAAGATGGCGGGTGTCAACACCCACTAACGTATGGATGAAGCTTTTAATGAGTTCTGTGTTGGTTATGACATATGTGGACAACAGGGTTATATCTGGCGGGCAAGTCATTAGCATCTCTATGGACAAGACGTGGGTATCGGCTGCTCGCTTCTTGGAGACAGCGCAAAGGAATGTTGCACCCAAAGATAATTGCCATGTCACACGGATAATTAATTCCTGGAACATAATGCGATGAAGAAAACGGACGAATGAGATAAGCATTAGGAAAGCAATTAATTATTGTTAGATTTCTAGCGTAATCGATGAAATAATTACTTTTTCCAAAGCCACGTAAAGAAAAAAGGAGGATAATTTGCCAAAAATTTAAAACTTGAGAAAATTTTTAATTTCCTTTATATGTACAGTCAGTAAGGAAGGAAGAAAGACACTTGGTCGTGGTCCATGCGTACAGTTTATCTAAGCGCACTGTAGTTTGTTAGAAATAAACAATAAAATTGTTGTTAGCAAGTCTCAAACAATAAACAACGTATTGTTAGAGACTTGCTCCATTTAAAACTGAACACGACGACAAATTTGTAAAATATATTTTTTTCTGAAATTTGATTGTATGCGCTGTAGCAAACGAAATCTCATAAAAATATTTTTAAATTTAAATTCGCGATGTTATTTAAATTGCTTTAATTTTCTTATTGCCATCTTTTTGCTTTACAGATTGTTTATGAAAAATAAAGTTCATTTTTTTAAGATCTGCGAGAAGAGAGTAATAATGTAATGCATTACAACATTGAATAATTCTCAATAAAGGATGTTTTATGTCTTCTGCACTCAAACTGAAGGTTTCGTTCATACATAAACTGAGTTATAACTAAGTCAGGTTCCTTTATGCACCTACTCTGGTTGTGACTGTGGCTCTTAATCAAGACTTAAAAGTTAGATTGAATTCTGTTTTACTATTTTCACCTTGGGTGAAACTTGGTGAAGGTAGATTTAAAAATGTATTATTATTAAACTCCGGCGATGTTGATTACATATATCCATATTCATTTGACATGAAACAAACTTCATGTCTCAAGCACCAAGAACAGTGCTGTCTTTAGGATGCCATTCCTCAAGGCAGGACGAAAGACGTCCTTGAATTGGGAGGCAATATCCTTACACTCAGAAAATATGGATGGATGACATTCTCCAAATAGTGACTCTCTTCCTGCCTGTATCACTGTACATTTGTAGGGCAAAACTGGGTCAGGATGACCCACACAAGACCAATAAGTGCATCACTATTGGGCGAGAGTCTCACAATTTTGAGCGTACACCAAGCCTGGAGGCGCTACAGCTCGCGGCTCTACATAGCGCATGCAGGCAGTAGCTCCAGAATTGCCGTGTCAGGACAATTTCGTAATTACTTCGTTGCGTGACATTTACTTCCCCTCATCCACGCACCAAAAGCCGGCAATCGGAAGCTAAGCGGTGCTGCGGATTGGTGACATTTGGAAACCGCGGATCGTTAATCCGCTTGGCGATCATCTAGTGCTGTCGTTTTGTACAACATAGTTATAGAGGGGCATATATAAATGTTTCCAAATGAATTAGTGAACTTGGAAGAACGAATTTTAGGAACGTTTTAAATACCATCACTCTTCTTTGTATAACTGATGCACGATTTACTCAGTAATGACTAATGACACATGATCCGTGTGGGCCGTGACTTCATCCTGTTGGATCCAGATATCCCTGGCATTTAATTCCAATCACTTCCGAAATTAAACTCGAAAAACATGTGCAAACTTATTTTTAAGGAACTGAAAAATTAAAGAATAGAATATACGACTTATACATAAGGACGTAATGCATTAAGATTTAACTCGCACCATCTATAGAAGATGCATGTGATGGATCGCCACCACGAGAAGTTGTCTCTTGTTCGAGTCTGGCATGGGAAAGAAATGCACTGAAACTAAGCGATTGGCTTCCTTTTATGTGACTGCCTGCAACGCCTGTCGCTCTCCGTGGCCTAATTTGTAAAGAAGAGACCAAAAGAAGCGACCAAAGTGGCGGCGTTTGTGACCAAGGCGATGTGTGCGGACTTTTTAGGAGATCATTGGCTTGTAGGTCACGCGCGCTGACTGCACACTATTGCCTCAAAAAGAATGGATCGCGTCGTCCGAGCAGCGCTACGCGAGATTTCCTGCAGAATTGATAAGGCGCCTCACAAATCGCCACCAAAAATACAATGTGATAAAATTTTTCAACGTGATTCCATAGATGCCACGCCATGAATGCCAACTCATGGCAGGAGTCGCACGTAGCGCTAGTAAGCTTGCCGAGCAGAAATACTGATCATGTAAGACCAACTTTTGATCTCTCATCATGATACAGTCAATGAAAATATATACATTTTTCATATGTGTGGCAGTGAAATTACATATCAATAGTTTATATACTGTCGAACTTACGCACCAGTATAACACTGGTACCATACGTGTATATTTAGATTAACACTAAAAAATTGTCATAAAACCGGTCCATTACCCAACTCTTTATTGATTCCCGCTAATTTTTTATCCTTTTAACCTTATGTTTGACAGAAATCCCAAAGAAGTATTGCGCATGTAGCCCTGAACGGCCAGCGGGGAAGGCTGTTTAAGGACAGACAGGTGTCATTAGGGTAGAGTTTGGGCAGACAAGCTTCAATATAAGGAGCGGCAGTGTTTACAGTCAAGGCGTTTGATGGCGAGATCGGCACGTGCTCGCTTGCAGACCATAACGTGCCGTGCCTGTCATCTTGCAGACCATACCTCATAACGTGCCGTGCACGTCATCTTGCAGACCATACCTCGATCATAACGTGCTGTGCACGTCATCTTACAGACCATACCTCATAACGCGTCATGCCTGTCATCTTGCAGACCATACCTCATAACGTGCCGTGCACGTCATCTTGCAGACCATACCTCATAACGTGCCATGCCTGTCATCTTGCAGACCATACCTCATAACGTGCCGTGCACGTCATCTTGCAGACCATACCTCATAACGTGCCATGCCTGTCATCTTGCAGACCATACCTCATAACGTGCCGTGCACGTCATCTTGCAGACCATACCTCATAACGTGCCATGCCTGTCATCTTGCAGACCATACCTCATAACGTGCCGTGCACGTCATCTTGCAGACCATACCTCATAACGTGCCATGCCTGTCATCTTGCAGACCATACCTCATAACGTGCCGTGCACGTCATCTTGCAGACCATACCTCATAACGTGCCATGCCTGTCATCTTGCAGACCATACCTCATAACGTGCCGTGCACGTCATCTTGCAGACCATACCTCATAACGTGCCATGCCTGTCATCTTGCAGACCATACCTCATAACGTGCCGTGCACGTCATCTTGCAGACCATACCTCATAACGTGCCATGCCTGTCATCTTGCAGACCATACCTCATAACGTGCCGTGCACGTCATCTTGCAGACCATACCTCATAACGTGCCATGCCTGTCATCTTGCAGACCATACCTCATAACGTGCCGTGCACGTCATCTTGCAGACCATACCTCATAACGTGCCATGCCTGTCATCTTGCAGANACATAATTATTGATGCGTGCATTTACCTGATCATTGATGAGTGAGTTAACTAATTATTGACGCGTGCATTTACCTGATCATTGATGAGTGAGTTAACTAATTACTGATGCGTGCATTTACCTGATCATTGATGTGTCAGTTTACCTGATAATTGATAAACGAGTCAACCTTATTATTTTGCGATAAGGAACGGTTCAGAATTCCTGGTAAAAATAAAAATAGGGAATCGGTCCTGTTCAATTCCAGGAATTGAAATGGTCAATTAAGAGAAATAACGCGAGTTCTTGCGGCATTATTTCTGCGGCTGCAAACGAAGTGATGATTACAGAAGTTCGGGGTGAGCTCAAGGTCAAGATAAGGAAGATAAGTTGCTCAATTAAAACTAAATTGAGCAACTGAGATTTTTCAAAGTACAATTGAAATGTGCTCCCTGAAAATTGAAATGATAATTAATTGGTCCTCGTGCGACCGTTACAAATTATTTATGAATACTAAATTCCCCATTTTGGGGATATTTGTAATGTTCACGAAATTCTTTTATGGGCAAACTGTTGCGGCTTAAACGTAAGTTGTAAATTGCGACGAATGAGAATAAATTTCGTTCATCAAATTAGTAATTTAAATCGAGCAGACTCGTCGCTACACGTCTTGCTACTCACACGATCGCCCCACAACTCGTCAGTTTGTCGAGCGACACAACAACAGCAGCGGGATCTCGCAGCGCTCCACCAAGTCTAGCTGTAACTAGAGACTCGCCTAATTTCAATCCATGTCAGCTAAAAAGATTAAAAACTGCGAGGGGGATTGAGCAAAGGTTGAAGGGGGTAAAGAGCTCACAATTTCACACTCCACTTGCCATCATACGGAGCCTGAGTCCCCAAGGGACTGGCGTTACACGGAGGGGACTCAAGAGCGCCGTTCTGAGTTTGTGTTCACGCTCTAATCGGTACGGGAAGTGTCGTTATTTCGAGAATGTTGTGGTCTCATCATTGTAAATTATATGAACACTGGAAACTTCGTCCATCACTACCAGGCCTTGTAGGGATAGCACAAGTTTATTAAATGGGTTTCCACAACGTGCTGGCTTTTAGATACAATAATTTTGAGTTCGTATACTCGTCAGTTGCACACCAGGTTTGCTGTGAACGCGGCTTCAGCGCCCCAAGCAATGCACGCCGAACCCCAGCAATGCAAGCAAATCGTAAGTGGTGAGTACAGTCAGGGCCTGTGGTGGTGTATCTTCATGCGACTGGTGGTGAATGATCAAGCAACCCCAGCAATGCAAGCAAATCGTAAGTGGTGAGTACAGTCAGGGCTTGCAGCAGCGGTGGTGTATCTTCATGCGACTGGTGGTGAATGATCAAGCAACCCCAGCAATGCAAGGAAATCGTAAGTGGTGAGTACAGTCAGGGCCTGCAACAGCGGTGGTGTAGTTACGCAAGTGGCAGCGAGTGATCAATCAACGCGAGGGACTAAATTGGAATTAATACGGCCGTAAAAAATGTTATTCAATAATATTAATAATAATAATACGTAATGAGGACGTTAGTAGCTATTCATAAAGAAATAATGTTATTCAAATTTCAAAATGTGAACGAAAACACGAGGGAACAAATTTAGGAAATAACGTCTCCTAATTACTGAACGAAAACACGAGGGAACAAATTTAGGAAATAACGTATCCTAATTACTGAATCTTTCTGGATAAACTGTCGTTAACAATTTAGCTATTCATACGATTCATGGTTAATTTCGGTACCAGTAAAGTATTTTGACTTTCAGTTGTGTGAAATGTAAGTACTATCAAGTGCATTATATGGCTCAAAAGCAAGCTTGTTTGGGCTACCGAAATACGACAGATATAATCTCAAATTAAGTAAAGAAGGGTGAATTTCTACTGCAGAAATTTGAGTACTAGTTTGAATGTCACAAATTTAGAAAATTCAGTCCACTCGACGGCAAAATGATACGATGGGTTGAGTTTTCAATCCTTGTCGTTTAATGACCGCCTGAGATGTCAGGGTAGGACGCACCGAGGCCGAGAATTCGAATGGAGCTGTCTTGCGAATAAGAAATATCAACATTGGTCAGAACTTGACAGGTTAGACGGTGTCTTTAATTGGTTAATGCAAAGGAAAAAAATACTGGCGGAAAATAATTGATACATTTTTATCGAGCGGAGACATTCTGCATAGGCTGTTTTTGTTTAATAATTCAATAGTAAAGGGAGCGAGATGCCATAAGCTATTTCATTCTTAGGCCCTCAACTTCCATTTGTATTTATTTTTGGAAATAAAATACTCGAAATTTATTTAAACCTTGTGACATGTGAAAACTTTTGGCTGACGAGGATCGACGACGGGTAGACTTCAGTCCAAAATCTTCCGCGTTAGTCTGACTGACCATGGATTGAGACAATGGATTGGAAATGAATGTTTAGGTTTCTGACAAAATCTTTGCTCGGGTAAGGAGCAATTATTGATGACGTAGGGAAACAGGGCAAATGTGAAGCAGTGCTTGGCGATCGCACACCCTGCACCCAGAAAAATAAATAGATCTTATTGTCCAAATATCGACACACTTTCCTTTCCATTATAGACGCAGCTCTAAACAGAGAGCAGACGTAGCACTCAAAGCAAACGTTTGGCCCTTTTACAGGGCAAAACTTGGTCAGGATGACCCACACAAGGCAAAAAGTGCGTCGTTATATGGACAAAACCTCACACATTTCTCTGTGAGTGTGCGTTCCATTACCCGGTCACTGGCCGAACAAAGCGCGATGATTCCAGCTTCCGTGAGCCGTCGCGAGGCTTCAGTGATAAACTAAGAGTAAATACGGAGGCCTCGACACATTAAGGAGAAGACGCACGCGATGACCTCCTCCTGATAAGAGTTCGCAGGGAAGGGCCAATAAATGAATGGAGTGATGAGAGGCGCCGATAAACGGGAAAGAGGGGACCTGAGTGATGGACCGTGCCTTTCAAGGTGAGGCCAAACTGGGCCTATATCTGAGGCCTTCGCATGACTTTCTTGGCCTCTTTGCGCTACTGCTGAACTTTGGGTGCGATTAATTATAGCGTAGCTGTTGATTTTTCTCCTACAGGGTTAGGTTGAAACAATCGATGAAGTTATATCATTATTACCGAATATTATGAAGGTGAAACAATCAATTAATATAAGCTATATGCATCATAAACGCGAGTTCAGTCACCATAATTTACATATCTGCTTTGTCAATGATGGTTTTTCTATGACCATTTCGGAATCAGCAATGCGTACTGAGGTGGTGCGATTGGCTTTTTCATGTACATTTCTATTAATTGTCTACTTACAAAATTTGGATCAGATAACGCTTTCCTTACACAGTCGAAATGTATAAATCGTTTTTCCCACACTATAACTATCGTGGTCCTTCTTACACAATCACTATTTCTGTTTCCGTTAAACCATTATTATAATTTCATTCCTTACAACTTCGTGATCATTATTTCATACACTGTCACTATCATAGTCGTCACTCTCACCATCACTTACTTTATGAGTGTCTTGGTCTTGCCTTAATTATACCCTCAATATTAATGTCACCCCTTATACCATAACCACTGCTCTCCCATGCACCATCACTATCACCATTCCTTAAAATATCACTATCACCATTCCTTACAATATCACTATCACCATTCCTTACAATATCACTATCACCATTCCTTACACTATCACCATGACTGTCGTACTTCGCGCCATTACCATGACTGTCCCTTACACCACCGCTATAAATGTCGTCACGTCAGGAGGTTAATTCAGCCGCTCAGATAAGGCAACCCTCGACCGGAACTGCAGCGTTGGCGCCGAGTCTCTGCCGCTCATCAAGTTCCGCTAAGATAGACTCATCCAGTGACTCAAACTTAGAGCACAAACTTTGACGAAATTAATTAGATATTTGACTAATAACTTGAGTAATATATTCGTTTCTAAATTATCGGACATATATTTGTCTAGAAGTTTAATTTATTTGCGTTTATTGAGATAAACTTACACGCAAGTAGAATCACTAGACGTTGATCGGGATATCGATGGTATATTCGAGGGGAGAAACAAGCGTGAGAAAAAAAAATGTTTGCTATACATATTCCCGAGCGTACTCCCGAGAATAGATAAATTTCATGTAATTGCAAAAATTTTTAGGCCGATAACATAAAATATTTGTTTCTGCAATCGATTGCATTTAGAAGCATATTTGCATGGTATTTAGATAGCGCATGGTATGTGGATATTACTTCATTAGTAAATATAAATAAATAAATTTATTCTGCAAATAAATAAAACGGAATGCCCTTCTTGTTGTTGGAAAAGTTGAAGTTCATCGGCTGATTTTTACAATTTCACTTTCCGCTGATGAAATATTTCTTCGGCGCAACAGCAACGAATTCCATGCAATTCTAAACTTCGGTGTTGCCGCTCCAGCCGACGCCTGCCATCTATTCTCATAATATTGGCGATAGGCACCACATCGGCGGGTCTAGACTCATTCCCCGTGTAAACTGTTTAAAATTGCAAATTGTGGCCCGGGTTTGTGCGGGGATACCATTAGCTTAAAGGGAGATCAGCGAGAATTTGTAGAGCCAGCTGTCGCCTCTACTATTGGAAGCGCCAGTTTGAAGCTCCTCAAAGAAGAACCGATAATGCCAATACGCTCTCCAAAAATGAAAGAGCTCCCCCGTGAACGTAACGGGCTTAGAGTTTGCACGAGGGTGTCATGATGGCTTCAGATCTTGTCCTTATGAGATCAGCGGTGCGACTGAAAGTGACCATCTGAGCCAGCTTATGATGGGCAGGCTTTGGGTCCCAATTGTTCATTTTCAATGGCTCCTCCACACGAAAATTACAGTTAAATGCATATATATTATTGCAGGAATTTTGAAGGTATATAAAGGCATAATTGGTTCTCAATAAGGATGTTGGTTCATAGGTGAAAGTAAGTAAATTAATGACTACCTCCTACAAATAATTATTTTGTAAACAATATTTGCCAATAATATTCATTTCCGCCTGTTTTGGCCATTTCTTGAATAAATTACGTTTAAATTAGAATTTCTGGAAGTTCTTATGCAAAACAAAGCTGAAGTGGTAGTTCACGGCGACATTTCATTTTAAACCGTTAAAAAATTTGGGTCATACCATTTGTTGGTATTTCCTTTGTCGGTCGGTATATGGGCCTCGAATTTAGTGGCTTCCTCGTACGTATGCGCGGCACTTCAGCAAGGCTACCCCGTGCACGAGCGGCGCTTTTGTCATCCAAGTTTTTTGAGCCTACGACATTTATTTATAGATATTGGAGCGGGGAGTGACTTTAGATAAAACTGAAATGTAACTCAAAAAGTTGTAAATGAAGTTGAGAAGCTAACTGCGGTGTATGAGACCCACAGTTTGGGTTCATCAGACTATATAGTGGGGAACGTGACGACTTGACCTTATGGAAGAGAAAATTTACTGATTATAAATTACGGACGACATATTTTAAAGTTACTCTAGTGGAAATATGTTGTTATTGTAAGAGTATATTCATGCCTAAATTCAAATATACCTATATATGAACCTGCTTTGTTCGAGGCCACATCCGCATTGGCCGGTGGCGTAGCAGTCTCTGTTAAATATACTGCTGCATCCAAGACTGCGTCACTATATCACTCAATGCTACTATTGGATTGTATACTGCACTACTGCTCCCTTCGACGGCGCTACTGCTTTGCCCTCCGCTGTTAATCACCGCCTGATTTACTTGCGCAGTTGCTGACACTGCTGCACTCTACGGCACCACTGCTGCACCCAGCGGCACCACTGCTGCACTCAACGGCACCACTGCTGCGCTCAACGGCACCACTGCTGCGCACCTGTCTCTTATACACATCTAGATGTGTATAAGAGACAGCCTGATAACGTGTTATGCCTGTCATCATGCAGACCATACCTCACGGCGTGTTATGCCTGTCATCATGCAGACCATACCTCACGGCGTGTTATGCCTGTCATCTTGCATACCATACCTCTACAAGTGTCGCGGCTGTTGCCACGCGCTTCCAAAAACTTTATCCATAAACAAACTAGATGAATTTGTCTCAATAGAGCGAGAACGGAGGGCTAGATTGCTTGTCCTTTGATCGATTTCGTTTGGCAACTCAAATAATACAACTGAGCATGATATTCCCAAGTAACTTGTTAAAGTCACATATTCACATTTGACTGCATAATTTTTATTTGTGCTTCACGCCACATCAATTCAATCTATTACCATCGGGATGCCACTTTCGCTGGAGCTATCAAAAAATCTTTCCGTTTCATTTATAAACGAAACATGTTTAAACTCATATTATGAATTACCTCCTGTCAAGAAAAAATGCACCATTTACCTAAAAATGTAATTTAGAAAATCATAATGTTGTTTATAACTTAGTGCATCAATACGAAGCATTGCCTAAAAATATGATCGTGTTGTGCGACAAGCATCGTAAAACTTCTCGAGGTTCGAATGTAAACGCGACAACCGAGGTCGGCGAGAGAGATATTCCTGCCAGGATTTGGTGGGGTTTGCTTCTCTGGGCTGTCGATCTAGACAACAAATCCGCAAGGCTCAGCGCTGCAGAGGTTGAGGTGAGGTGGTCTACAGGCCTTGCGTTACAACGTTACAACACTTCGCTGTCTTGCTCGTACTCCAAGAAACGAGAATGTAACCCATGATGGATGTTGAAGTTACTTAACGTCTCAGGTTAATTACGATTTCTCACGGCTGTGCATTTTTTAGCCGATTAAAAATCGAATGCTTGAACTGGATGACATCGAAAGGAATTGAAGTTCCATCCAGAAAATTATTTTTAGTTTGGAATGAGAATGTTGAAGTTAGGGGTATTTCAATGCCGTTCATGGAGTGAGTAAAATGAAATCAGTAGATAAAAGAATTGCGTGCATAGTATATGCTTGACAGGGTTGCATTTCTGACCCAGTCGAAAATTCTGCGATCGAGGGCGCAAAGTATATATTGGTGATGAAGCGACAAAGTTCCAGCGTAGAGGTACGCCTAAAACCTGCTGGATTGGAGGTGTCAGGCTAAATTTTGATGGATGGCGGTGGCTTTTGGCGATCACACGCGCTAGGCTCTTTAATGCGGGACGAGGAGGGCCTAGAGTTTCAACTTCTTTGTTCGGGAAGTCGTAAAATGCAACTAGAATTGAATGAGATTCCGTCACTTGTGAATGACGAGACATGTATTATGGAGAAGGGGACGGTCAAGCCAAGATGACGGTGCTCCAGGGGAACACTAAAATAGATTGCCGATGTCGTAAATCATCTAAAACTCGAAATTTGCAAATGAAACCATATCGTTCGATTTCCCTTCCATTGTGCAAAAATTACAGGTTTTTTCCCCTGTGCCATCAATTAACAAAAACATTTGGCCCACTCAAGTTCCAGAAAATTCACACTCACGTTATTAGACGGTACCAACACTGAACACCAATAAATATCATTGAGTCAAAATTATTGAAGAGAAAACTTCAATAATTTCAATAACATGCACTTTACAATTTGTTTTTGAGTGGCCCATAATTGCCCATATCCTTGTTTGCCCGGCCAGAAAAGCCTCCAACCTGACCTGGTCAAGGGGGCTGTTTCTTACCAGAACCTGACGAACGCACTTTTGCGCATAAATTCAGCCTGATTGTGCATTCTTTGTTCTGGAAGAGTTGCATGTTCCCATAGAGAGATCGTCAGACGGGCCAATTTGCATAACTTAAATCAAAGGACAAAAGGTCAGGTCAGTGAATCTGCAAAGACTTCCACAAGTCTGGGCCTTTAGTCCAGATCTTGAGATTAGTTTCTGAAATGGAATGGGTGATGATCACTCCTCCTGAAAGACAATGCGCAATCTTATCGATACCAATTTATCGCTAGAAAAATTTTCTGTCCTATTGGAGTCCAACACGACAACTGGAGGCATCGCTTCAGAGCTCCCTCGGTTTATAGCTTTGTCTAGCGTGTCGGGCGGATGAGGGCCACAAAAACATCACAGCTTTTTAAAATCCGCCGTTAATGTATTCAAATGAAGGTCCTGTAGCGGGCCCTCGGGAGTGCTACGGGTGTCATTCAATTTGGCGGACGTGGGGCCCTCCACCTTTTGCGGATATTTTTCAGGGAATACCTCGCGCCCGACCTATTTGAGCACGCGCTGCAAACTCTGCGCTTAGATCTCTCTATTTACATTTATTGTTGCGTCATCAGCGATCAGGCGTCCATCACTGGATTTTCTGCTTCAATGACTCCAGCTCTTGTTTTTGTTGCACCAATACCTGGAATAACGTTCCTTTATGCATGAGTATTTTCGTGTATGTGCTGGATGGTGTAGTTGAATGCGAATGCTGAGGAAAATGTTGTGAATATGCCCTACTATGAAAGTTGAGCTGACATTTAGGCAGGCAAAACCATAAGGCAACAACATTAGCAGAGATCTGCAAGAAAATATCGGAGGCAATTTTCCACGTCGAAACATTTTAAATTAACAAGAGCGCGTTCAAAGTCTGTAAAAGTTACGATCAACCGGGATAACATTTATGAATTTTCACTTTTAAAAGGTTAATATATTTTTGTAACGGCATTCCATTTATAGTAATGACAATTTTGGCCATTATAACAATTAATTGGAAGAAGGCTTTGCTAATTGATTTGCACTACGATTGTTGTGTGTTCTAATGGTTTTTGGTAGCATGGTTGGATGTGGTAGCAATTGTTGAAGCTAGCTGATAACTGCACATAAATGTAATTTTACATCAAGGAAGTTTGTTAATTTCTAAATTTCTTGTGTGACTGATTGAGTTATAGTGTACCGGTCTAATTAACTAAAAATTGACATCTACTACCTGGAGCGAGTGTGAGTAACAGGTTTTTGAATGCTAATACTCACTTTTCGGGCTCATTCCGGACGCAAACATTACAATTTTTATCCACTTTGTAGGTCTACACATGGGCGTGCGACATGCCAGCGGTAAGCCATGGACGACTCACATCAACATGTACTTGTAATTTTTCTCTCGCTCGAGCCATCCATCAATGCTCCCTCTCGAGGCAATCTTCTACAAGTTCATCTATCCCTTGATGCCACATGTCTATCCATCACTTAGTTGCTGATGTCTCCCTCTATGCACGCATATTATCCCTTAAAAGAGTCTCTACTATAAAGCTCTTTGCTGTTCCTGCATCGATTTGCGTTTTTACCGCAGATCGTGGAAATCCTGATCGAGCTCCGTATTACGAGTGTCATCAGCTATGAAGAATCTGGTAAGAGTTATTTTGTTGGTTATAATTGGTAGGCGTCAAATTAAATTGTACATAGGCTTATGTATTTTGACGCTACTGTTGTCACTTAATCATTGTAACGTGTACTGTCACTTAATCACCGCATTCGTTCAGTAATTTTGCTAAAATGTCAATGTGCATCAATTTTAGAAATTAACGTAGATATATATATTGAATGGAGCATGGAAATAATCGAGCACTAAAAAATATTTATTTTGGTGAATAATAGGCACAAAAAATTATAATTCTTCCTTTTTGCATGACATTTGGAAACATCTTTTGCTATCAATTGTATCATAATTATAGCCGTATTGTGTGAATGATAATTTTTAATAGTTTTTATGACAAAAATATTACAATATACCAGGCAGCAAGAAATTGTGCCACAATTTGAAGCTTTTATTTTTGCTGATGAGATTCATCAAAGTTGCGATGTCACTAGAAATGGATACCGAGACGGATAAGTAGGTAGTATAGATTGGTCCCAAGGAAAAAGAATATAATGTTATTATATTTGGATCCCCAGCCGCATCTTAGCGATGTTGCAAATAATTTAGTATAAAATTACATACAAGAGATTTCTGCACTAGCCGTCCCTTATCGTGCGTCGTCTCTTGCGTGCCCAGGTCGACCGTGCCCCGGGCTAAAGGCCACAGACTGCGGCGTAATGGCCGTGCAAATGAGCGAGGTGCTCTCCGATGGCACCAGGCGACACATCCTCTTCTCGATTGAATAATCGCCGCGAGTAATGACACTGTCAGCTAAGCCTTTCATAATAACCGCTTGCAAAATTTGAAGTGCGCACATTGTCATGAGTTGCGCAGCTTCTTAGAGATAAATGGTCACCCCCGGTTCCACTCCCATAGCCATTACCCCGGCCGGCCAAACTTCTTAAAAAGAAAACTGAAAATGGCCTTAAGGCTGCCCGACAAATTGAAGTGTCAAAAATAAATCGGGGTGAAATTTGGACCCTGTCTTGGGCCATGGAACCAGTTGGACAGTGCAGTCTCTGCGCTCGGCTTTTCATCGTTGCTTGCATTGGCTTTGTGGAGAAAGAGTGGGACGACAAAAAAGTTGTTTTGTTCATGTGGTAAAATGTAACCTATGTTCATGAGTGCAAATATATCGAACGCGCCAAGACATCCAGTCTACATAGCTATGCTGTTGCTTTGGCACCGATACGAATATTCAATCTCGGTAGAGTTCGTCGACCTTCTTCCGTGTATGGAAAAGTGTACGAGTCGTATTTCAGATCTTAATATTTTATTGGTAAGGTGTAGCTTAGCACGGTAATTCTCTGCAGCCGGGCAATATTTTCGCCTTGACTAAATATTATGGCTGACGACGGCCCCTAGTGTCTATAAAATAAGCAGATGCATTGCGGCAAGAAGAACAAGGCTCACTCCACGCGTGTTGGAAATCAGCGCAGCTCGATGATAGTCGCTTTTAAGTGTGGTGTAGGTTACATTTTGACTTCATAAAGCTGTCGTTTAGGTTATCTTACTCCACGAATACTGCACTATCCGCAATTTTTGTTTACGATGCGCCAACTTCTCAACGGGACTAAATCGTTTTTAATCGGATGAAAGCGCAGGTAATTACCGCTTGCGTCACGCGCCGCTCTAAACAATGCCAGAACCTGCTCGCCTGACGCGATAGTGTGGACAAAGCACGGGCATCTGATGAGCTTTTTCGACATACTTACTTATTGGACCAAGAGCACGCACTTGGAGCTCTCTATTTGAGGTTTGTAACTCAATTTTTCTGATCGTCGAGCAGGGTAGGAAAGAGCTCGTTTAGTTACTTGGGGACGGGCCCATCGTGGTTTCGTTGTTTATCTGTTTCTTAGTATGTTATCACTGCAGTTCCTGTCATGTTATAATTTTCATAGGTCTTTAGGAGCAATCTAATTCTTTTTATTGTCGCCATGGATGCAGCAAAACGATTGGTCTAATTATGCGGGATGCATGTAAAATTTGTCATTTGCATTATATACGAAGTTTGATGCCTGTAACCAATCTGCTCCGTCATTCTTGCCCTGAAGTGAACATCATGAGCGCAACAGGCACTGACGATTGATTTTTTGTTTAGTGATGAGTCAATTCATTGCTTTCTTTAATTAGGTTGTTTCAAATGCGATAAGTGTTTTTAATAATAAAAAGGCACTATAATACATCTTTATTTTGGAGGCCGACTTTACGAACAACGACACCTGACTGCATAAAACTTGTTGGTTTGATTGAAGTAAAATGAGTGACGAACAGCCAAAGGACGGACGCTAGCCGCTGAAGGATGCCTCCAAACACGCTATTCTGAGCTCACGTTGTTTACGGTGGCCTGCGTACCACAAAACTGCAGCAGCGCTGCTCTGTTTGGACGCCCGACGCCCGGCATGTCAACTAGCGGTAATTAGTGAAGCCTTGAAGACTTACCTGCTGCGTTGTAGCGAATCATAAAATGCGAACGCCTCTTTTTTGGCTGTCGAGTGATGAACTGCAAACGAGAAGTTGTGTCGTGGATGAATGTAGAACGGTTTACATGTCGTGCTCTGCCCAGATGCCGGAGAGTGAGTTTACCTGATCATTGATGAGTGAGTTAACCTAATTATTGATGGGGGCATTTACCTCATCATTGATGAGTGAGTTAACCTAATTATTGATGGGGGCATTTACCTCATCATTGATGAGTGAGTTAACCTAATTATTGATGCGTGCATTTACCTTATCTCTTATACACATCTAGATGTGTATAAGAGACAGACTTTGTAGGTCTACACATGGGCGTGCGACATGCCAGCGGTAAGCCATGGACGACTCACATCCTGTCTCTTATACACATCTAGATGTGTATAAGAGACAGCAACGGCACCACTGCTGCACTCAACGGCACCACTGCTGCGCTCAACGGCACCACTGCTGCACTCAACGGCACCACTGCTGCGCTCAATGGCACCACTGCTGCACTCTACGGCACCACTGCTGCACCCAGCGGCACCACTGCTGCACTCAACGGCACCACTGCTGCGCTCAACGGCACCACTGCTGCGCTCGACGGCACCACTGCTGCACTCAACGGCACCACTGCTGCGCTCAACGGCACGACTGAATCTTTTGTACCGCTACACTTTTGTATCAGTGTAGGGCAGCACTGCACCTTATGCATCGCTTTCTTCCTCCACTGCATCACTGGATGACGCCACTGCACGCCAGATGTAGCGTTAGCATTGTTTTATTTATCCTATGCATCACTGTACCGTACCCCTGCTTCTTGTGCATCGCTTCAGTCTTCCACTGCATCACTGCATGCATCACTGAATGCAGCACTGAACCACTGCACCGCTGCTGTTTTGAAGTGCCAGTGGCGACAGCGGCAGTGGCGGCGCGAGGGCGCTTGTCATAGACTGATGGATGGGTAATGAAGGAGAAGAGCGTCCGGAGTGTGAAATAAACCTAAGAGAAATTGCCACACACAAGACAAATGATCAAACCAAAATGATAGATGAATGGAAAAAAACGTCTTAGGGTGACCCAACGATGTTTGTTTGGGAAGGAATTTTGCACGGCCTTAGATTGCATTCTTGCTCGTAACCGCCCCGGCTGCATCGCTGACGTCGGCGTTGCGCGAGTACAGATCCGGTCCCACTAGACATCTGACGGTGAATCAATGTTAAACTTTGTCTTGTTGAGTCAACGTTAATTAAACGATCTTTCATTAAAAAAACGTTAATTCCACGTTATTTCGTTGAATCAATGTTATTTAAGCCTTGTTTTATTTAATCTACATTAATTAAACATAATTTCATCATCATTCGTTGTAGTGCTCCTTGCCACCTAGTCGGGCTGCCGTGGATGCTGTTACAAGATCATAACGCGTGGATGATCAAAGCTGTGCGCGGACGTGGTGTAGGGAATAAACTCCCACTGCGGTCGCGCGACAACAGATCACGCCTCGATGATCCATACAAAATAACTCTTGATTGTGGGAGTGCGCGGTTTCTATGCTAACGGTTGTTGCTCGCTGCCGTCACATAGCTTGCGCTAATCGGTGCATCGTCAGAGGCTTTATACGCTCGAGATGTTACTCTTCAGAGTGATCTTCCGTCGCGGATAGGTTCTCTTCTCTCACGGTGGCCGTTAATGTTCTTTAACCATTAGTGTTCCAAGTCCGCGTCTGACAAGAGTTCCTTCTGCCGGCCGAGTTATCTGAAAAGTCATCGCTCCCGTGCGAAGTCCTCCAAGAAAATCACCTAAACAGACACGAGTCACGAAATCAACGGCTCATTTCATCCCGAAAGGGCTTGGTGCTGGAAACAACGTCGACCAATGCATGTGCTCCACCAGCGCCTATTAGTAGAAATTCTTAAATTTTTTATTAAAGTTTATTGTCCTCGTCACGGTCTTGCTCTAGACGATGACCAGAAATGAGGCGAACGTGCTTCAAATGTTGTTCTCACACTAACTCATTCTGCATACGTGAATGATAGTGCGAATGGAGCTGGACCTTTTTAATCGGTACGTATATGGTCATTCGGCCGTCAACAGAGCACATCGAATGATAAATTATTTGAGGAAACCACAATGCTCTTACTTCTTATTTGTAAAGTTATGCTCTAAATTCATACTTCAAGCACACAAATATCAACAGATTAGGAAGAGCATTTGACTCCGCTGCAGTAAGAACCTGAAGAAACGTAAGAAATCAGAAAAATATTTTATTTAGTTTCGATCGCTACCATTTTACGACTAGAAGTGAACACATCTCGACTCCGACCATAGTTTGTATTCAATATCATTTAATCAAAAATTTCGTTGAGTATTCAAATTACTTTATTCATTTTGAGGAAATCTTTTCATATATAGCTGTCTCATGCAGTTCCGGAGATATTCACAATTGCACATCGTGCACGATTATTGGTATCAGAAGGTTAGTATAGAGAATTTTTATGAATTTAAACAGAAGGGTACGTCCTAATTAATGAATACATGAAGGTTATCCAGTTGAATAGCAACTGTATTCACTTTCATTATTTAGCCGATTTTTATTCGAATTTTAATATATACTGGTCTGTACCTTACGGAAAACCAGAGCAGCAGCATTGTCATGCTCTTGGTATGTCTCAGCAAAGTGAATCCGTTAATCATATGCAATTTCCTTATGCGACTTCAGCCTAGTGATTTACTCTGCAGATGCAGCATTATTCAGTATATTGACATAGTCACCTGCTTATAAGACTAGGCAGTCTTGCGTGACGTGAGGCAGTCTCAGGTGAAAGAGCTTCGATAGTTCCTCAATTGGCTATGAACCGAGCGAAACCAGCAGAAGTGATCGAAACCGATCCTCTGATCAGCAGCACGGAAACCTGAAATTGCAGCCAAAATTTCAGGGCAGAGTTTCTGGGTTTGTATGACTGAAAGGCGAAGATAAGTCTGTAGGATTTATTGCTGTGTCTGGTCAAGTTTATCCACTTTGCGATCGCACTCTTTATTTCAGGAATGCTCCGGTTTAGCGAGGGGCTTGCGCATGGAAATCATTTGAAGATCGACATGCTTCTATAGCTTCATTTTTATATAACACTTTTAAATTTTACATTTTTAGCGCATTTTCTCATTTACGGAAAAAAGGCGCTATTATGCTCGTCATGTCTGTCCGTACGTCTGTCTGTCCGTCATTTCACGTTTTCGTTGACGAGAAAATACGCTCTCTGTCACTCACTGCAGTGAGTAGTTATATTTTTTACACAACGCTCGTAAATTCGATTCACACTGAGCTTAAACCTCAGCAATGAGCTTTTCATATTTAGGCTGATGTTGACATTCAAACAAAAATAGCTTCGGCAAATACTTCCCATTATGCTTCCATGATCAACATATATGAACCAAACTCACGTGGCCAGCTAAATTCAGTTCATTTGTGCAAACAGTTGAAATAAGCGTTACGGGTGTATTTGAATATCATGACTCATGCCTACAAACCCGTGAGCGACAAAAACAAAAGTAATTCCACCAAATTCTTGAACTCAAGCAACTCCAACAAATTCTTGAGCAACAAGAACACGAGTAACTACTAATTTACAAGTGCTAATGGTCCCGCCCGAGTTTGCATGCTGCTGCCTGTGACAGCGACAGTTTGCGGAGGGGAAATGAGAGCGAATGAAATAGAAGGGAAAAAAATCAGGTGCAGACATGCTGCTCCGCTAAAACTAATGGCGGGAATATGCTAAATGTCTTGGGGGGATGCTAGGCTACGGCGGCGGTACACGCAGCCTCCATAATTTTTTTCTCATACTTTGGGAAAAAATTTAATAATGATCACAATTTTCTTAGCTACAAACTTTGGCTTAAGATTTGTTTCAGGTCGGCACCACAATGATAATGAAAATATTATTTCTTTCAATTATCTTGACTCCGTGTCTGGCATGCACGAAAACATTAGCAATTCTACGACACTGATATATTTACGCGCGGTTTACATTACATTACTCGAGCACGTAACCTACATATGCTACACGGATCAAATTCTTTTTCGACGTAATCGTGATTAATGTTGGTTCTTAGGGTTTTTCCTTTTATACATAATGTATTTGAGTGATTAAGGAATTGGAGATCGTGCTCTATTATTAATTAAAGTCGTGTTCTTGATGCTTAAAGACAGCCTGTAATCAGACTCTCAAGGCTATACAATCACCCTTCTTCCCCTTTAATGTGCGTTTTTTTTTTTAATGTACATCCGTGATTTTTCAGTTTCAGATATGTTCATGGCCCACGCCCGGAAGCAAAACTCCTTATTAATTAGTAAGTAGCAATTCTCGAGTGGGAGCGAAATTTTCCCAAGAATGACGTCATTTGGGTACGAAATATTCTTATAAAATACGAGAAGATTGCCAATCACACTGCCAATCTTCGTTGTACTGCTCCTTCATCGTAAACGCTTCACATTACAATGACCCTCAAACTGGAAAATAGGACACGATTTAAGACCAAATAAAGCCTCTCGAATGCAGGAAAAAGTTGACGCAAAGAATGGCAAAAGCTCTTCCATCCGAGGTTAATTACAACCATAAATCTGGCTGGTCCCGGAGGAGCTTGATAAGTGGCAAACTTGTGAGGGCTCATCCGATGGCGCGCTCGTCGACGGAAGGCACATCGCCGTCCAGATTGACTGAGACGCCTCTTGAAGCTCGACACTGACATACAAGCATATTTGTAATGAGAGCAAAAATAAGTTAACCTAGGGACAAGTTCTCCTTATCTGCGTTTGCTGTTGGCCGTCGAAAGAAGTACAAGTTCTCGTTATCTGCGTGCGTTGGTGGCCGTAGAAAGAAGGACAAGTTCTCTTTATCTGCGTGCGCTGTTGGCCGTCGAAAGAAGGACAAATTGAAGTTATCTGCGTGTGTTGTTGGCCGTCGAAAGAAGGACAAGTTTTAGTTATCTGCGTGCGTTGTTGGCCGTCGAAAGAAGGACAAGTTCTAGTTATCTGCGTGCGTTGTTGGCCGTCGAAAGAAGGACAAGTTTTAGTTATCTGCGTGCGTTGTTGGCCGTCGAAAGAAGGACAAGTTCTAGTTATCTGCGTGCACTGTTGGCCGTCGAAAGAAGGACAAGTTCTAGTTATCTGCGTGCGCTGTTGGCCGTCGAAAGAAGGACAAGTTTTAGTTATCTGCGTGCGTTGTTGGCCGGGAAAAGAAGGATAAGTTCTCCTTATCTGCGTGTGTTGATGGCCGTCGAAAGAAAGACAAGTTCTAGTTATCTGCGTGCGTTGTTGGCCGTCGAAAGAAGGACAAGTTTTAGTTATCTGCGTGATAGAAGGACAATTTCTAGTTATCTGCTTGCGTTGTTGGCCGTCGAAAGAATTTTGAAGCATGTGCAGGTCATTTACGTACACGAATGTGTGATTCGATCGAATGGATGTGTGTTTAAAATCTTCCAAAAATCGACATTAATGATAAGGTAGTAATATTTCATGTGAAACGGAACAAACATATAAATACGTAGTATTTAAGTTTTGAGATCTAGTCTGTGATTAATGAACCAGGAAAATTACAATATATGCAGTAAACCATTTTTTTTGTTATTGCGGCGATTTTAAATTTAATCTTTCGGTTGTTAGAATTTTAATGCTCGATTGTAAAAAAACATAAAATTGATTGCAAATGCCTATTACTTTTTTGGGCGAGCATTTAATGCCTAAATACTACATTCGGCAATCGAGGAATATCCCCCGCTTGTCTATGAAGTGTAACAAATCAGATCTGTTTTCCATTTCCAAGACCTATGATAACTCGAATGCAGAGAATTGTATTCTTGTTTATTATTCAGTTGCAAATCGATCGTTTTAAGCGGGAACTGAAGCAAAAGCTAGGAATAATCCAGAATGTGGCACTAGCTGAACGAGTGGCGCGAGCGGTGATTCGTGAAGCGTGAGCCGCGATTCCATGAAGCGGCAAGTCTCCTAACGCTGTGATTCGCCTCCGAGTTTAGCATGTTTGCTCAGGCGATGCCCTGACACGAAGATTCATCTCGCGGAAACATCGCACAGGGGAAACCAAAGCAAACATTCCACTCACCGCTGAGACCCTGCGCGCGTTTCCAGTGCTGCTTATGAGCCAACAAATTTGTGGTGGTGGCTGATGTCAACAGCAGCCAGCCGTTGGTGTTGATGTCGGAGAGTTAGTGTTGACGGCTGACTTGACGTGTTGCTGGATGGTGGATTGAGTCAACAGCTGCCAGCCGTTGGTGTTGATGTCGGAGAGTTAGTGTTGACGGCTGACTTGACGTGTTGCTCGATGGTGAATTGTGTCAACAGCTGCCAGCCGTTGGTGTTGATGTCGGAGAGTTGGAGTTGACGGCTGACTTGACGTGTTGCTGGATGGTGAATTGTGTCAATAGCTTTGCTGGTGTAGGAGAGATTGTGTTGAAGGCAGACGCAAAGCGTTGCTTGATAGTGAATTGTGTCAGTTAATTTGTGAGTCATCATGTGCTGCTCGCAGTGGACTAAGTCTACAGCGCTTCGATAGTGTATAGTGTTGACAATTGGATGCAGTTGTTGCCAGCAAATTCATGAAACTTGAAGATTACAACAATTTTTGGTGTGTGACTGACCACAATTAGGGCCTTAATTAAGGTAATTAAAAAATTGGAATGTGTTTGGCTCGTGAAAATTTGAATATCCTGTCTTCATGAATAAGCTGTAAAAAATGACCAACGATGGGTAAATTAAGGATAATTATCAAATATATCAAACAAGAAGCTCCATTTCAGATCGTTTTATATCAACTTATATTAAAAAAAGCATAATGCATTCAACTTGTTTGATCAATTCAGTTATGACTACTCATCTTAATTAAAAGACTCATTCGTCCAATGAAAGATCCACTTTATCCATTTTAATATTCATCCACAGGAATATGATTGAAATTCGAAACTTTCTGGATGTGAAGTTCAACTTTTAAATGAATCTTGTTCTTACGCCAGTTTAAATGCAAATAATCAAGGACAAAGATGAACAAAACAGACCTCGGTAGCGCATGACCTCGGTGAAACTATTAGAGCTCTAGCGACTGGGGCCAAAAACGAGTATCAAGATCAAAGGACATCACTCGCACTATAGTGAGCAGTGAATACGTCAAACTCGTGAAGAAGTGCCTGAATTAATGAGTCCGACTTTGCTCGATTTTTTGAATGCCACATGAGTGGATGGATGTAATCGGCCGTCGGCGGTCGAGAGTTAGCGGTCCTAACTTTGAGGCAATGTTTTTAGCTGCCTTGAGTGCAGCGTGATTTTTTAAAGACAATAACTGCACTCGCGTCTCAGTGCTTGCTCACGTGTCAACACGCGCAATATATGGCCCTCAAAATACACTGGTAATTACTAATAGCGCAGACCATTAAACGTCACAACCGAGGTAAGGGGAAAAGGTGTAAGTACAGCAATAAAGCTTCGGTGACTGCTGATAACCTGATCGATTTAGTGGGAGGTGATTGGATGTGGTGGTTCAGTGAAATCACTTCTAGCTAATTTTCTCAGAATCGCATAAATTAACTTGAACGATTTAATTACGGTCGCGAACGATCCTAATTCACAAACGAACCTATATAATTCAGCAAATGTCCATATTGGTAGGTAGGTAGCTAAGTTTGTTGAAAGTTGTCTCCTGTGATTTATCGGCTTCAGAAATGTAAAAGCAGTCGTCTGGTTTTCTAATGTAAAGTCATCAGTCACTTTCAGTGAATACAAAAGTTAATTTTTCCACCTTCCGCTTATCAAGTTAAATTAGATTCCTATTTACTAATTTTTAATTTCACCAGTTTCAGCAGTGTTTATCGGAAACATTTTTTAGCTCAGAAAGCTTCGAAATGAACCTTGATTGAAGTATTAATGTTTATAGCAAAAGAATATTGATACATCATATATTTACGGAACTTCCTGTCTTCTCACATTTGTGCGCTCATTTGTATGGAAAAATTATACAACCCCCAATAATATTATCACAGTGAAAAATCGCTCGTAAATTTATTCATATTTAAATTCCTTCACGTGTGTATGATATTTTATGCCACGTTCACCCATAAATTTGCTTAGGACCAATCTTACAGAACTAATGGTAATATAAATACTTATATTATTAGTTAGCTCATATCGCAAGTTCACAAGGAATTTAAAAGCAAAGAAAACGCCAAGAAAATTCACCATATCGATATTGAAAACGTTTCGGAGTCCAGCTCCATCATCATTTCGACTATACTAAAAATGAATAAAAAAACTGTAATATTCTCAAGCTGTTATAAGCAGAGGCGTGCCACAGAAAGCTTCCACGAATGCAGATCGGAGGCCTCGGTGGGAAGCATTGTGGCCGCCAAAGAGAATATTGTAACAGGCGATCAATATTTGCTGTGTCGTCTTCAAACATATCAGAGGAGCCTAAGTCAACACATTTGAAGGATATCAAGGCTGTCTATGCAGAGGACTTCCCTCACTAAATGGAAGGCACACAAATGAGATGAGCTTCCCTAGTCTTGGCAGGAGCCTTGGTTTGCCAAGTCAAGTTTGCACCTGTTTCAGTCACTTAAGGTTGCATAAACTACTTGTCTCGGCAATTGTCGGGGGTCCTTTACCAAGGAAGCCTCGCCAGGATGCGATAATTCATTATTTTTGTACATATTTTACTGGGAATGATAACAGTTATTCTAATTTATAACTCAATTTTTAATTGTACGTGTCAGAGAATTTTCTAAAATATTGATTTGTTCCTAAATGCTTTTGCAGTGACAGATATAACCGCACCCCGTGAACCATACTGTGAACCATACTAAATGCGACCCCATGAACCATACTGTGAACCATACTAAATGCGACCCCATGAACCATACTGTGAACCATAGTAAATGCGACCCCATGAACCATACTGTGAACCATAGTATATGCGACCCCATACACCATACTGTGAACCATACTAAATGCGACCCCATGAACCACTCTGAACCATACTAATTGCAACCATACTGTGAACCATACTAAATGCGACCCCCATGAACCATACTGTCAACCATAGTAAATGCGACCTCTAAAGATTCTGTGAATCATAGTAAATGCGACCCCATGAACCATACTGTGAACCATAGTAAATGCGACCCCATACACCATACTGTGAACCATACTAAATGCGACCCCTTAAACCACTCTGAACCATACTAATTGCAACCATACTGTGAACCATACTAAATGCGACCCCATGAACCATACTGTGAACCATAATAAATGTGGCCCCATGAACCACACTATGGGTGCCGATGGCTCATGATAGTTGGGGCCATTGATGATAAGGCCCATAAGGGCCTTCGCAGGCCATGCATTATTCACAGCTAATTTGCATGAAGTGTTTTCACTTCATTGATAAAACGGCGGTAGTTTAAGATCATCCCTTTATGAAGCGCAAGTAAAATCCTCAGCAATGCACGAGCCATTTTAATTGCCCCAGCTAATTGTCTTGAACGGTTGGAACAAATTCGCTTAAGAATGGAAATTAGTTCGTTCTTAACTTATCGTCAGATCGATGGCGACTGAAACAATCGGTATTCCAGCACGTGTTTCTGTTTGAGAATTCCAGGTCGTAATTATAATTATCTCAATGAATGGATTGCTATGCGAATTAATTTTCGCTAAGATATCACCTATCAAGAATTACTTTGATCACGTCAGTGAGCTCTAGATTTTGAAATTTGTGAGGCTTTGTGCGAAATACGAGCCAGCTAATTATGATTAAAGAAGCACGAAATAATTTCAACCCAACGGAATTTTTAGCTGATTCTATTGTGAGGTTTAGAGTTATACTCAGCTTGTATTCAAACCGTGGGCCTCGATATCATTCATTCTGAAACCTTTCTAATTTGTAAAGTTTCCTCAGAATAAACGAATACAATGCAGTTGTTATCTTATTATTGACTGATCAACTTCAGGAAGGCGTTTACAACTTTATTAATTTAAACATTCTTTCGCTAGTCAACTAATTAACAGACTTACTAAGTCAATTTCAGATCTCAAGTTTTAATATTAAAATATATTGTTACTTCGCTTATATTTAAGATTCCACATTGTATACAATGGGTTGATCTTCAACTCTCGCTAATATTGAATACTTCTGTTACATAAAATGCGTTAATCAAGCTGCAGAAATTGAATGCAGTCTCGTCTGCATCTAGCACAAAAAAAAAAACATTGTCTGCAGGGAATGTCCACACAAAAATTTCTCAAATGGTAGACAAACAGCGGGCGAACTGCATTGGCTCTCAGACCTCCAATGCAGTTGATTTTTGGATGACCATATTTGAGTGGGAAGACATTTTTATGGCTTTATTGCCCTCAATAAATTGAAAGGCCACTCGTGCAAGGCCGCGGGCGAACTCCATCATGGTGACTTTAGCGCTATTGCCTTGACTGTAAACTTCACTCGGGGCGAATCTTGCCAAAAACATTCGGAGTACCACTCTGCTGATGAAGAAACGATCGAAGGGGTTATAGCATACATTATTAGGTACCGATATTTCATATTTATATATAACTTGATTGAAATGGTATAATTGCTGTAATGGTAATGAAATGGTATAATGGTATAATTGCATATAATTGAAATGGTATAATTGCTGATAATATATGCTGTAGTATCGCTTATCATTACTTGATACAAATATCTCCCATCTAATTAAAAGGAAGCTATAATTTCCTATTTAAGAAGAAGCTAGAAGCTAAAATAACTCGGTTTGAATGGGATTATTGGATTAGTGATTTCTTTCATCCATTTCTAACGTGATGGTTAGAGTATAAACTGACCTTCAAGTGAGCAATGGTAGACCAGAGCGTTCACTTGTTTATAGGTCTAACGGAAGTGTGCGTCCAGTAACACGGTGACTGACACCGATTAGTGGTCAAGCCATTGGGATTAGGAAGCACAGTTGGTAAAGAAATATCCTTATATCATAACCGCAGAGTGCAATTGATTAGTAGCAACTATGGAGGCTACATTTAGGCACTGGTTTGTGCAGTAATACCTGTTGGAAAATCATTGGTGACGCAGAAACGGGCACGTATATATAGGTTAATTAGGAAGTTTCTAAACTTCGCTTCAGCCTCATTGAGAAAGGGATTAGATGCATTCGATCACTCAACAGAATTAATTTTCAGGAATATTGAATAATTAAGAATAACAATCTCTGGTCTGATTTTACTGTGGCTAATGATATATAGGCCTCAGCAATGAAAGTTGGTACATTTTAGTTGTATACAAAACTATTACACTCGACATATCCGGTTTGAAAGGTATTTACATGAATAATTTCATTTTTTCCATTTATTTTACATTCATTTTTTTTAATTTACTTTTATCCTGCCGAATACTTCTATTACTGTATTGAGCTTATATTATAAGAGAGCCTTATATATATATATTGAGCCTTATAACTTATACTTTATATCCCTTTAATTAACCAGTTATCCTACTGCAAGCATCACTCATCGAAGCACATCAATATTACTCGATCTCATATTACTCCATTTATCTTTCACCAATAAAACATTGAAAATTTATTATATCAGCACATCAGTTTATATTCGAACTTTCATTAGTCACTTAATATTGGACTAATGAATTAATTTTATGCTTTGAATCATGTAATGAACGCTCATTCCAGAATCCCTAAATGAGTTTAACATCGACATACTCTGATCACGCATCCGAGGCTCTGGTATCAAAGAGCAATCGGATTAAGAGCGCGTTTCCGGGAGCGCGGATTGACATTTCTGTGGGTAATGGGTGGAAACTTGCAATGGGTCGCTGAGAGCTGCCATTAGAGCTACCCCATCCTTACGATGACTTTCCATGACGCCATTAGTGACTTCCACATTGTAATGTTAAGTGATGACAGCCTCAACTGATGGATCAGTTCCTTCCTAGATGTGTACGATGTAATTCACGTACCGTCAGCCATGACGAAAACTCTTGGCGTTCGAAAAAATTCTATTCGTTGAAGATTAGGAAAATTTTCATTGATTGTGGCATTCTTCTATATTAGAGAAGGAAAATTCTATTTAAATAAAATCATATGAGTTGATTCTCAACTTAGAATTTATTTAACTTTGATTTTATTTCGCTGGTCTTTAACATAAGCTCTATGAGTTCGGAAATCAGTCAGCTGGAAAGATCGACAAAACAAATTTGAATTTATGAACTCCAAATATATGTCATTAATTTGTAATATTCAAGTAAAGTTCAAAGGCCTGGAATAATCAGTGATGTAACTGATATATTACTAATTCAAGGAACGAATGATTATATTACAGAGCGATGCTAAAACTTGCGCCTCATCCTTAGCCTGGCTTACCTAGAAAATTTGTACTTGACTTTTCGCCGGTCGGTCACAAAATATAAAGAAAACTGAAGGTTGCTGATAGTTTACCTTTAACTTTCATTAGGGTTCATTGTGCTATGTGTGCAGATGTGCAGCGTATATGGCAGCTGTAGTGGGTGGCAGCAGCATATATGGCAGCTGTAGTGAGGTGGCAGCAGCATATATGGCAGCTGTAGTGGGGTGGCAGCAGCATATATGGCAGCTGTAGTGGGGTGGCAGCAAGCCGAGCAGAAAATAAAGAGTGATCGCCAAGTCCCGGCAACAACATCCGTGCAAGAAAAAGATCGATTTACATGCGGTAGTTTCCTTTAAGAATTCGACTGTCTCTCTTCCATTTGACACGTGAATTGGATATTTCAGAAAAAAAAGTAATATTCTCTCTATCTCTAAGATGCAATAATATAATCAAAACTATTACAAATAAAATTTCAATGTCTTATGTAAATCAACACTTTGGGTGCTTCATAATTGAAAAGCAAATAAAATTACAATTATTTATTCTCATATTTTGTTGTAGGGGGTTTATTCAGTACGTAATTAGAATAACGATTTTCAATTGCATAGCCCCGTTCATAGCTGTGCCGCAATGCCGTGCCGCTTTTGAAATGATAATCTGCCATCGTAAATGACTTCAATTTAACAGCACTTTAAGCTCACTAAAAACGACCCTCGAGTCATTTTTCTTGTCCCGCTTCTTGACGCTTGGCTTTCCTGAATGCTGCTGGCTTGTAAAACGTTACTGCTACACTCCTCTCGCTTTACAGGAACATTATTTGCACCTGCACCAACTTCAAGTCTCCAAAGGAACCTCCTTCACCCAAAATCCTTAACGGCTAGGCTGGCAGGAGGACCGCAATTGCATTGAACATTTGGAGCAAAGCGACGAGCTTATGGCAGAAACCACTTTGTATAAATTGCTCTTGTATGGCCTTTGCAGCGAATGTTGCTCCCCAAGAACGTACAAATCCAAGCAGGTTAAGGGACCGTTACGTACAGCTAAAGTCACCGGATAATCGATGGTGCGATAACTTCTTGAGAGCCACCAACTTACTCACTCACAACTCGACCAAAACTCGTGCTTGTAGTGCACCAGCCAACAGGAAACCGGACTACATCATAGCACTTCCGGAGATCAAAATTTTTGCGGATTGATTTCGAAATCATATACTTTTGTAATGCGATATAAGAGTGGTAGATTAATTTATATTGAGTGTCTATATTTCATTATCTGCTGTTCTCTGACTGGTTGCTAAAATGAGATGAGCACTTGGAAAAAAAAATTCTGTCATTTGATGAACAGTAAAATTTCGACATCTTTTATCACGTTTCTATAAACATTTGTAACGCTGGAGGGGTCCCATATCTAAATGAGACTGGATACGAGCCATACTGTACTACACATAACTTGAAAATGTTACCTTATAAGCACAAAATGCCTATAAAATTTAAATATTAACTTCTTATTATCTCATTAGCTTCTGTAATATCGGGAATTGCGTCTACGAGAACTACGCGTTGCAGCCGCGTCACGGAGCGGTGGTTCCCAGCCGCCGTCTGCTTCTTGTCTGCGTTGAGAAATATTGAAATTTTTAGCGCTCGCTCTCCTCGCCAGCATCAATATCGGAATTGAAGTAAGTTCAAGGTTAGTTAACTGTGATGTATGCGGTTTTCTTGAACTTGTGGAAAACTTCAAAATGGGGTAGGGGTTTTTGCGAATAAAACAATAGTGTATAGAATAAAATGATATGAATGAATCTAAAGTCAAATTATGAAATACAAAAGGATCCTTCTATATTTTTTTAACCACCGAAAATCTGCTTGTTTTCAAATTTCTACGATGATTATTCGTTTAATTTAATAATTTAAAGAGTCAGCTCAAACTCAGATTCCGGATTAGAATGGTCCACGAGATACTTTTCATGCATTACCTACTCAACCACAAAAATTTGTATAAATAATAATAACCATATTCTTAATTTGAGCGAAGAATTAATTCATTTATCGCAGATTTGTGAGAGTCGGGCTAGGAGACAGACGGCGCTAGCGGAGGTGGCGGCGAATTACTGCAGACGCGCCAGCCGGTGTCACGCATCATTATTTTCTCGATTTGTCAGAGCCGCGACGATTTTCTGACTCTGGAAAACATCGCACGAATGATCGTGGGGGAGGGCCAGAGCTTCCTTCACTCAGGCTCATTGCCGGAGAATCCTCAGGGACTTGAGTCTTCTAACTCTCTTGGTGACTTCTTGATCTCTGAGTTATAAGTACACTCATGCTTCACAGAGTTTATTTCACCAAACAATGGATCTGTGTGAAACATGGGAAATATACAATCTTTTTAACTATGTTCAGAGGATACTCAAGAGAATTTATGCCGGGTATATTATAATGAAATATATTCTATGGGAATATATTTCATTTAGCGAATCATAGACACCTAGTTAAGTCTTTGAAGTGAACTCCGCGGAGTTTTTATTTCGCCTATATAAATAGTTTTTGAGGTTTAAAAATTTGTTGGATCTTTAAATGTTACTAAAATTGTATAAACTTATTCTCGAGGTATTTCTACACGCTGAACTATGGTGCATTTCTTCTTTAAAATTAAAAGGTAACAATAATGAAAAATATTTTACTATTAATATTTCAGATATTAATAACGATGTGTAAAAAGGCCGATTTGACACGGATATGTTTTTTATCTCAGACATTTCTGCGCCTAACGATGGATGATCAATTAAAGTTCATCTTAAGGCGATCTTCATAGCTTCTTTATATAGGAAGCGTGGTTGATGCCAGAAAGAATGCACGCAGTTTCAGGACAGAGTAATTTCTTCAGGCCGCATTCCAGGTCGGCCTGCCCATCGAGGGAGGACGCGTTTGCATACAATAGAACGATTACATTCACATGTCCGCTACTAGAAGGCAAGTCACTAATTGAAATTTATTTATCACTTATTGAACAAAGAGTTTATTCGCTTACGATGCTCAACCAAGCAAGACAATATGCTATTCGATCGCCACCACGCCGATAACCGGGACAAGCAGCATGTTAAATTCCTCCCATAGAAGCCGATTTATAAAGATTAAATGCGCCATTAATTCGTGAATGAATATAGATCAATGTAATTAAATAGAAATAAGCACTATTTGGCTGCTCACAAGCATGAATCATGGCTAATGTTTGTTGCTCGATAAGAGTAATTCATGTGTTCATTCATTGTTGATTTATGGGAATATACATGTATTGTTAATATTAACTTAAATGTTGCCTTCATCGTTCTGAATGGAATGATTTTGATTGAAAATTGGAGATGTGTTCAATTAAATTCCTTAATTGTTTATGCTTGTAATTTTATTCACCGGCTCTCAGTTAGGAAAAAATATTTCCTAGGCCATTATTTTAGGTTTCAGGGGCCGTATTATCAAAACTTCGTAAGTACGCAAAATCGACTTACGCGTGGCGTTGCTATGACAACGTAATACTAGCGGTGGTATTATAATAACATTTGCGCGAGAAAAATGGGCGCGGGAAAAAAATTTAGGCTTTTAGCTAAGACTTGCGTACGAAAGTTTTGATAATGCCAAAATTAGGGTGTATTTACGTACCACAGAACTTTTTGGACGTAAGTACAAAAAGTTACGAAGCTTTGATAATCCGGCCCCAGATGTACTCATTCAAATAACGCAACAATTTAACGATTATAGGATCACTTAAAGCATTCAGAACAGTTGGCAAATTTTCCACGGGAACGGGAAATATAAAGAAAGCATGGAAGCTTATTGTTGGTCGAGTCAGAGATTTGAGCTTCTGTTCAATCATGAGCAAATTAGCGAGCAAAGTTGCTCAGATGACAAGCATCGGTCAAGGGAAAGTTCCCACGGAGTAAGCAACTTTTGTATACGTCGCTAAGGAGTTCGTTACGCTTCACCGTTAAGTACAAGCAAACCTCCACGCTGACTCAATAGAGAATGTGAGCGGCTTCATCCAGTCTAAGCCTCACAAATATGAGGGGAAACCAGGTCAGAAAGCATGCAGATGAACGCTACGTAAAAAGCAAGTTGTGGACTAATGCATTCCGATCTTAAACTATGATTTGAAAATTGAAATGGTATCGTTGTACTTTCTAAGTGATTCAAACAGTAACAAAAATTATATCTGCAGTGATATCTTGATGCTTTCTTTATAGTTCATTTTAAAACAGAATGTGGTAGCTGTATTTAAAATATCAGTATTTCATGGAAATGGAACATATGAAAAGGGACATGTTGAACAAACTTTGATCGTATAAAAATTCCATTGCACGTAAATTAGTGCTGAATTTATGTTCTAATTTGCATGACTAACTAATGAAATTGAGAGGCTCAAAGAAGTTTTCAACAGAAACCATACGTTAATTGAGACAACATTCATGAACCTCGGAGATTGTGAGTTATCTATATGCTTACTAGTATATGTGTGTGAGCGGATTTCTTGAAGTTGAAAACATCGTGCAACTCCTGTTTTATGACCACCATATCGGAACCGATCACGGACCTATACTCTTTAGAACATTCTAAAAAATAACGTTGCCCTAGTTTTTCACTGATAACTATGGTGTAGTACACGTAGAATCTTTCATTGACTGATACCCCTCTATCTGCCTCATTCAGGACACAGATTATCCGAAAAATAACAGATTAGTCAAGAAGGAAATACGCGGAATTAGTAAGTACACAGTGTCAATAACGCTATCTAATAAGGGATTTGACTATCTTATCAGATACAGGAGCAGTAGCGAGCTTTGCGCGTCATATAATATGTATGGCAGACGTCCCTGTTGAACCCGCTGCTGCAGATAAACTGAAATACTGAAAAACATAAGAAACACGTGCTTCGTCCGATCGATCAGCCTTCGCAGTCTTGCTGCGTGCCGCCGATCAAAGCAGTTCAAGATAATTGATAGCTAACGGGCAGTACAATTAAACTGTATATTAATATACAGTTTAATTTTATTAGTGTCCGCGCGTCATAAAAAAACTTCGTTTTCTGATACGTAATTGTTAAGTGTTGCCTGAGTCTCCTATGTGGGCAGTTTTGCAGAATTATTTCTTGATTTATTGCATAACGAATTCGAGCAAATTTTTTTATTATTTTTTAAATATTAAATATTTAAGCATCGTTAATTTTATTCCTGATTGACATTGCTTTAATTTTCCATTAATGCTGTGCAAAGAAATTACAATAAATCGTATTTACAAATTTCCGCGGCTAAAAAATATTCCGCTTGAATAAAATTTCTATTTTTGAAAAAAGGTTACTCAGAATGAGTGATTTTATAGGGAATTTTGTACAGATTTACTACATTATCTTCGTCATTATTTAAAATCATCATTGCCGTGCTTCGTCTTCTCTACCGCTCTGTTCAACACAAATTCATGGAAGTAACGAACAATTTTGTTAATGGAAGTTCACCCATTCTACCATATAAAGTTCAACTCATTGTATTCAGTAACGTCGCAACTCACTCACTAGCTCATGAGAAACGGTCGCACCGACGAGCGCTCGCCACATGATTTATATGGAGTGATACTGAAGTGCGATGACTTCTCGCGGTGTCAAACCGAGCGAGAACATTTGCAGGACAAATGAGTGTATCATTTCGAGAGACGGACAAACCTCTCCATCGTCCGCAAATGACACTCTGTGCTGGACGAAGAAAAATTATAATTCTCACGCAGCAGCGGCGACAGTCCATTCCGCTCCTGTTATGTCGAGCGGAAACTGTGAAAACGTAACTGTTATTTTACTGAACAGAAAAAAAAAAACGGTTGACGTGTTTCTTCTGCAATAAGGAAATATGGTTAAATTTAATTCTAACCATCAAAAAATTTCATCCCATATGCCGCCACGGTAATTAATGATGATTTGCATATGAAATTTCTAAGCAAAAATTTTCACTTTCCGTTGCTTACTCTTTCTCGTCTCTGTGTTTGACATTTTTTTATTCATGCAGGTGAGACTGGACAATCAATTGCGAGGTTACGGTAAAACTTTGCTCTGTAAACAACACATTATTATTTGTATTAGCTGTTTTAAATCAAAAGACCGAACGTTTAGGTTCAGGACAAATTTACGAGCAGTAATTTATCGCTTGATTTAAACAAGTCATCTCTCATTAAACTTTGCCTCTAATCTCTCGTGTATTGCTCCCTCCAACGCTGATTTCAGTTGTTCAGCACCCATATCAACCCATCAAGAAAATTTAAACTCAAATACGATATGATCTTGATGTGAATTATTTTAGCAAAGAGGTAAATTTAACTGCAATTCAAAATTCAGATAAGAAACTGTTCCAAATTTTTAATATCTCTTCACTTCTGGCACCTCACTTTTTTGCGCTTATTTCATTCTGGTATACAGCTCCGCAGGTACAACACTGAAAAAGGTATATAATCTATGCCGTCATGATGGTAATTAAACTTCACTTAACTCGCCGCCTCTAATTAGAAAAGGTAAAACACTGGGCAGACATAAACTTATTTATGTATGTTATAAACTTATTTATGTTATAAACTTATTTGTATATAACCTCTCCATTGTAGCGTGACTACTGAAGTTCAGTGGCAACTGGAATATCATTGAAGGTAATTACTTAGATGTCATATCCGAAGGAATATTGTAAAACGCTTTGTTTCCACTTAGAAAGGAAGCATTCCCTAGTTTGCCTATTGATATGAGTCATTAGAGATAATTTTGATCAATCCTAGTCAAATTTAGGAATAACTTTTCGATTTTTAATTGATAACATTGTCGCGTGGACTCGAGATCCTCTGTGTAAAGCCCCTATAAGCCTTGTTTGAGTCGCTGCATATTGCACGAACTTAGACAAACTCGGTCAGTAAAAAGGAAGATTACGCTTGAACTTCGAGCCACTCATACCGGAATTACAGTTGAGTTTTGCAGCCCTGCGATCAACGAATTTCTGCCATCGGCGATACAATTACAAAGGTAAACAATTACGCAAGTTTGTTCAACGAAGAGCCAAAGAGAACTTGAGGGTTTTTCCAGGCTGTTTTTAATTCTCAGTGACTGGCACTTGATGAGCACGAGGTAATTAAAGAGAATTCGAGAACTTGGTGCATATGCAAAAATTTTACTCTGCCTCTCGAAGACTATATAGAAACCACGCACCGGGAAGGGAATCGTAAGTTTGTCTGATATGGTAAATTAAGTGTATTGAAAGAGATGAAAAATGTTTGATAATTATCAATGTTTGATAAAGTGATAAAAGGGCCAAGATTATTGAGCACCTTACCCAAACGCACGTGATACAACTTGTTGATTAACTGATTCACGAATATTGAGAAATAAATTCATCGTATGACCTAAATTATAAAATATTCATTGAAACTCCTCCTGACATATTTTAATATCAGTAAAAAATGTAAACACTATTGAAATAGGTTTTAGTTTAGTGAAGCTTGACGATCCCTGAAGCACTTGGTTTTTTTAATATAATTTTTTAAGTTGGGAAGATATTATAACATCTGTGCGACCCTATATATATTTAATAACTCAAAGGGATAAAACTGAAGCACATAAAATCTCTGGCACACTTTGTTTTAAGTTAGTTGATATATTTCCTTGGAAACAGTAATCTGTATACTAAATCTTAGACCAGCAGATTCATGAAACTCCAAGTGCATGTTGCCGCGTCCGGATGCGCGAAGTGATCGAGCTGCTGCTGGGGGACGCGTGAGAAGAAGCAACGGTTAGCACGTGGCAGCTCCCTTCCTCTCATTTCAAGGTGCCAAAAGATGCCCAATATTCCCGGGGGCAATGTTCCAGATGTTACTCAAACTTTTATTTCGAGTAGTTCGCTGAGAGTAATTGGTTCCGCTTTGCGATGCATTGTTTCTTCCGCATATACGTGATCGAATATTGCTTGTCAAGTAATGTTAATGGTTAACTGTTGGTGCTTACAAATTAAATATAGAAATGTTGTCGTGAAGTAGGTCGATGCATGTCATAGCCCTTGTATATCGTTACAGGATAATTGTAATAAGCTAAAAGTAAATCCAAAGTAAAGCAGATTTTCTATCTTACTTATGATTAAGGTTTAACCAGTTCAGAGAACTTCATGACGTAATGACTGATAAGATTAACATATTTAATCAATATTCATCAAATCCACTTTATTTTTGCACTAAACCTCATTATTTTTATAGACCTCAAGTCAGAAGCACTGATAACAACAATATAAAGTACCTTATCTAGTAGATAATAAGTTTAATCGTTCATATAGCAGATAGGACTTTACCAGCGTTCGCTATTTCGCCTTTTGTCAGAAATTAATCAGTCGCTAATCCAGCAGCGGAAAGTCGCCAACGTTGCATGAGGCAGGGATTATCAAGTGTGGCTTCATCGACTGCCATTTAATTTTTGATTCGTGGCTTGGGCTTGACATTCAGCACATGACATTCAGCGGCGCTGGCGTGATGAAGCAGAGCACCGTGAAGCTTTGCACAAATTGCGAGCAGCAAGTCAAATGGTCTGTTTTATGAGCCGTGGAGACCCAATCAACGGTGCGGCTATAAACAATAATATCCGATAAATAGTCACTGAATGTATTATATCTTCAGTATATTGGAATTTACGACCAGAGAGAGCTTTGTGGAATTGAGTCAATGCGCGGCACCAAAGGTAGGCCGTTGTTACGTAGTTTTTAGAAACTTGTTTAAATTAAATATTTATGCAGCTGTCCCTTGCAGTTAATTTTATTATTTATATACTCACGAGTTTATGGCAGAGAATTCAAAATGCATGTGTGAAAAGACTCATAATGTTTTAAAAGTTTAAAAATATATTCATGTTCATGTTCTGCGATTAATTGTTGTCCTAAAAAAATTAACGTAGGCTTCTGTTTATTATCTTGAACAGAGCAAAAAATTAAGGTGTATCATCAATTTAAACATCACTGATGAAGTTCAACACTTAAAAAATTAATTGTTGATGAAAATTGAGTCTGAAACACGAGTTAAACGAGAAGTTAACTACACTATTCAGCGGGGTAGAATATGTATTCCTTAATTGTATATTGGAGTTTAAAATCAATGTCGTATAATCGTTGGCCATGCGTCGTACATCGGCCATACATCATACATAGGTTATGCGTTGTACGTCGGCGTACGACGACGAATCGAATTAAAAAGAAAATTAACAAAAAGATATTGATAAATTTTCAAATTTCTTATATATATCAAAATTTTGACTGTAAATTTGTTAAACTACTTTCCATTTTCCGCAAAAAATTCTCCAGGTGATTAACTATAATTTAATTTTTAATTCCTAACGCATTTAAATAAAAACTCTACAAATAACTAGTTTTATAACCGCACAGGTCTCAATGCCACTTTTGTGTGTGTCATTTGAATCGATTCTAATTGATTAAAGTTTTATCGAGTATCGGAATCCTGTATCTTGTTAACTTTGACCATTTTTCATTTAAGAAACTCTAAGCTATTATTAGACCTTGTTTCCTTCATGATATTTCTGTCTTCATTTACCGAGCTGCTTGCTTGACAATCGCCCAAAGCCTGAAATAATGCAAAAGTCTGCCCCAATTAACCTTTCCCTGGTTAAGGTCCGCACCTGAACAAAATACGATCAATATATCAGCATTTGTATTACCATTGATTGCTTGCAAAGGCCAATCATGCCGCTTATGCTCAACGCATTCATAACATCGTAGTCAGTCTGAATAATTCTGACCTTATCAATTGAATTGCATAATCCATGCCAATGGCTTGATCCCAACTCCACGGGCTGAATTTATGATGCGCATTGAACAAGAAATAATGTCTCCAGGTGGGCAGATTGAATTTTCTCATAAGTTCTCTCCTATATAGACTCCATTAGTCGTTATTGGCTCAAGCAATTGTCGTAAGTGAACTAAAAAATTGATTGAGGAATAGTTAGACAAATGCATTTCACCTGGAAAAGCAAAACAAAATGTCAGCATTTTGCGAACATTTGAACTTTACATGAGAAATATATGGTCGTTAAGAATATATTCCTAATTTAAAATTTTCAATTATAGGTCATTAGCACAGTCATTATTTCTGCTTCCTTGTTTTTTCCTAAATTTTTTTCAAAATTTGCAAAAAAATAATGAATGCAGGCATATAATAGTGCATTCGTTTGAAAAATAATGGTGATTTCAGGCAAAATTTTCCGGTTTCATTGATTCAAAAGCCTCATGAATAAATAATCGGTGAAGATTTCTACTGCCGTCATGCAGTTGAGGCAGCTGAAGACATCAATCCCAGCTCGTGCGAGGGAAGGAAGCGCCCTACGGTCAGCACAAGGTTGTTATGACCCTCAGTTCACAGCTTCCCCTCTTCCTCGTGTGTCAGATGTTGATCTCCACCATTATTTATTAGAGAGCTTTTCCACTGTACGTTTACTCTCTCTTGCTGGCGCGCGAGCTGCGCAAGATAGCGTCCAGCATCAACGTCCCGGAACTGCGGGTGTAGCAGAGATGTGCTGGGTGCTATCCCATAAACGTTTGAACATAGCCGCGATTTTATTAGCGCAAGTTAATGTGGCAACAAGAAAATCTGTATAATGTTGTGGCTGAGGACAATACTGATTTTATATGTGGCAGTTACCGGAGCAGCACGAAAAGCTTTAGATTATTATGACCAAGAACAGCACTTATCTTTTAAGCATCTGTTAACGTAATATGAATAAAAGCCGACTAATTGAATAGCCGTGATCAGTCACGCGAAGTCTTTCATGATTTCATTAGTGAATAGTCTAGCTATTCGCCCATGCTTCCATCACTCAAGTGAATTGAAAGGAATAAGTTGTTTTGGCTACAAGTACAAGAAGAAATATGCGATGATGTTTCATGTGCTACCAATTATTATGTGTACGTTTTTAGTATTATATTATTTCAAATTTTATCGCTTTACTCTTGAATCGCCGTTGTTCATTAATATGAGATGGTCTAAGATGCTTTCCTCAAGACCTCCAGGTGTATTTCCCCTCGCCAGTAATTTTCAATTTTCCCAGGACCCTCAGGATGTTCCTGCTGCGTCTTGACCGCTCGCGCGTCATCAGTAAAGCGTCGCAAGTTCGTTTGTCTCGGTCCAATCATTCGGTTCCCTCTATATCCACTCCCCACTTCCTTTTGGAATACAAAGCTCGTAAGTCCAATATTCCCACGCGAATTCCCATACAGCTGTTCCCACTTCCTGTCCACTCCTGGGATCTCACTATCTTGGGTCACTTTGAATGTGCACTTTTCTCGGGCATGGTCGTAAATTTAGCATTAATGACGCAGCGTGTTAGGAAGCAGCTGCCTAAGGCGCGTGCTGCGTGTCACTCGGTCACTTATTTACATTAGGTCTGGGAGCCTCGGAAAATCCTTTGAGTGTTTGCGTGGCTCGCACGCGCTCCTGTCACTGAATGTCAAATAGAACTTCTGAGGGAAGAGCTTTCCTCCACCAAATGAAATCCTTGCGTGTCCGAACCAAGACGAATTCGTCACACACGCACCAGAAGGGATATAGGCGAGTGCTATTTATTTCTATTGAAGGCTGAAGTTTCGTCAAATATTGTACTAATAGGCTGATGCGTAATTTAGTACAAAAATACGGCTGATGCATAATGAAAAATACTCCTGATGCATAATTTAGAAGAAAGATTTAGTTTAGAGGCCAAAAATTGCCAGTATGCTGTTCAAAATTTATGCGCGCAATTTTATGTCTGTTTTATTTCCTTTCAGAAATAAATTTTACGGCAACAAATTATTGGAAAATAATCATTAAAGCAATGTAATGCAAAAAAAAATAATTTTTTACTTAAGGCGTTTTGAGTTATCATCCCTGTAAGCTGAACGGGTCCTTTATGAAATTCATTATTTGAAGAAAGGACAAATATCAAAATAAATGTCACCAAATGCTCTGATTATTATATTCGATATATAACTCATTCAAACTGTCCAAAAAGAAGCAATCTTGGAAATCATTATAATCAGCTTGAAGTCATGTTTACTGAGATTAGTTGCAAAATTTAGGCTGACATTTAGAATTCGATTTTTCATGTCCAACAAATTGTCGAAACATATTGATCTATATTGACAGGAAGCTATAAAAGTTTCTTCTCTAGCAAATACTGCAGCCAAAACGTTTATATATGTCCTTATTAGCGTATTTTCTCATTTATGTAAAAAAATACGTTTTTGTGCTCGTCTTGTCCGTCCGTCCGTCCGTCCGTCTGTCTGTCTGTCTGTCTGTCTGTCTGTGACTTCACGTTTTCGTCGATTTTGAGAAAATGCGCTCTCTGTCACTCACTGCAGTGAGTACTGAGTTATATTTTTCATGTCTATGCTCTAAGATAGCTGGAAAGCGACACCGGTTGCAGCGGACGCGTGGTGAACTACTCGTATACGTGTCCTGCGAGACCGCGATCTCCGTGGCAGCCGCACGCCCGTCTTCCATAAACGCTCAGCAGGCAAAATATCTGCCAAAATAGCTGGGTCGCCGCCCTCCTTAATACCCTCCTTATGAATATTTATGCCCTCTCATGGGCATTAATTCGTGGGTAGACTGAATCGAGCGAGCCTTCGCAGCCGGACTCCCGACTGTCATCGTGGGCTACCTCAATAAATATGAAGAGGCGGTATTAATAATAGCACATTGGCGATGCTTTTGTATCCCTAGCAACATTATGTTAAGTTAGGTGTCATGGTCAACCGCCTCATGCACGATGCCTGCGTTCTGAAAATCTCTTTATCTTTTAAGCATTCTGGACGTGAGGTATCGTTCAAAAATCTGTAATTACTCTAACAATAATATGCAAACATTTCATGCTGATCTTATAGCTGTCATATCACTGTGATCCAAAGAAAGCAACGGTGCCTGAAAATGAATAGTTACAACGGTGCCTGAAAGTGTATAGTTAACAACTTTCTCAACGTAAGTTGTTAGTGAATCGTGGATGAAACCTTTGATATTGAGAAAAAATGGTTTTAAAAATTATCAGCATCTGAGGGAATTATTGGAAGATTAACTCAACTCCAGGGTGTCTTTTTGCAGCCCTGGCATAGAGAAATGGGTGATCTTGAAACGGACTTGCCCAAGACCCATAGTTACTTCACTTCTCACTTGAATGTCAAGCATCAAATGGTCTTTAAAAGAGAATGCTCGGTGATTTTGATCAGATAAATCGTGTGTGCGTCTCGGCGCCGACAGCTCCGCTCCGCTCGGTCTTATCGACACGCGAGCATCGTAAGAGATCGTGGCTCAAGCCTCGAAATTCCTTAGAGTCGACAATTTCCTGACGAACATAAGAGCCTTCATCGCGTCCGTATTTGGCGAAATGCAAATTTCCGCCAAATCCGGTTCAGCTAAAAGACCTGCTGGCCTGACGATTTAATGTGCAAATGCAAGACCTAGCATTCACTCGTCCTCTAGGATGAAGCGTTCACTGTTTTCTGGTCGTTGCACATAAATACTGCCTTGAAATAATGTTCACCAAGTTTAGGATTGCCATCAATGTTTCAGTTTATATCTCGAATATGATTGACATATTTATTATTACCTATTAGGACTATATCGATGCCAAGTAACGCAATCTGACGGTATGACAATACATTTCGAAAATTGCTTTGCGAAATGTGTAATGTTTTCTACTGGCAAATTATTCAGTATGTAACTGAATTTTGGGTTTCTTCTAGTTCTACTTCTGGCCAATTTACTTAATTGAGAGAACAAAGTGCAGCAAAGCGTCAGCTAAGAGCAGCACTAAACAGTAATTATAAAAAACATCGTAATAATATGGCTAATTTTATTATAAAAGACGAATGCGCTTGTGCATGCAGCATGGGTTGGAAGCGGTCCTTCGACAGCCTCACCTTTACCCCCGCAGCCACAGCCTCGCCCGCGGTAACACAGCAGCGCGAGTAACACAAAGCACAGCAGCTGCCCGCTGTGTACTCAATCGTTCGGTGCTCTTCTCAATCTTGTCTCCATAAAGTGTGTTTCCAAACCCCCGCCGACTCGACGACAGCTGACACGCCGAAGCCATTTTTAGTCCTTCCCTGTAATGACCGGCGCTCACTGGGTCGCTCATTTCGAGCGTGCAACAGCCGTGCCAAGTACCTCGGTGAAGGGTCTCCCGCAGCTCGCTCGGACCTCGAACACATACGAAAAATGAACGCCTCTTACATATTCATGAAACCTTCCACTTCGTCATAAAGGAGAATATTTATCTGGGCACAAGATCGACTAAAATAGAGCGACAAGTCAGTTTTGCAGGTCAAGTTTATAGTTAACCATTGCCAGCAATTCATCTCGACTTGATAAATTTTGATAGCCCGCCACCCACTATACATCACCCTCGGGCTGAAAACGCCCTTAACCTCGTCAACAAAGTGGGTCGAAAATAAGACTAAGGACAAATTTTTCTTTGACGAACATCATAATTAATTCAAGGATTCGAAAAGGTTGTCAATCTTAACTTCAAAAACCTAGTTTGTGTCTGCAACTTTTTTCTTGAACGTAAACTGATACCAAAGAATTTCTTTTCGCCACACAAAGTCATTCATTGTCGAGACGAGTTTGCATAATGGCAGGGCTGTCGAGAAGCCCAGGTTGCTGTAACTAATAAAATTACCTTTGTCTCTGCGGTCCCGACTAAGTCTTTTGGTCAGACGCACCTCCTGCGATGATCCATGACCAAAAGCACAGAGCTGAAGCCCTCCTCAGGAGTTGGACGCTGCGTAGAACATAGCCGTAAAGGCGAGACAAGGAGCAGAGAAGATGGAAGGGACTCACTGAATCTCTCACACGACTGGAATCTATACACGTTATCCGGCAAACTTACATGTTTGCTGCTTGATTGTCGTTAGAAGTGTTGTTGCTTATGAACCAGACTGTTGAATGGATAAGCTCATAACTCGTTCTATTTTATACGCCAAACCGCGGTAAAAAGGCAACTTCAACCATTTGGGCTTACCTTTAGAAGACATCTTACATTTATTTGGCGATATTTACTTTCAAGTTACATTATATTTATTTCACAATAAACCTCATACCACCTCGTTACTATAAAAAATTTTCTTACAATAATTGAGGAAAAAATAACTAAATTTACAGGATATCCAGGCATCACATAAAAGATTATAATATAGAAATGCTGTTGGAATCATATTCTTTTCCGAAACTTTAACGTGCGTGATGTTTACTAAAATATAAGTCTGATATTTTATCTTGTGTTTGATGAGGTGACTAACGTAGTTAAGTCTTTGAATCACGCGATGCAGTAAGGCACTTGAGTCTTCCATAAGATACTAACTTGGAACTCCTCACGATCGTCCGCAAATGGCAGGTTTTGCGGTGCGATGGTAGACAGCAACATTATATTGCATGACCTTAAGGAAAAATATTTTGTTTCTAAAGGATTTTAAGTTGGCTTATCAATCACTTGGTGTCAGCTCTTACAGCATCAATTACACCTTTCAAAAGCCTAACAATGGCAGCTTATGAACAAAGTGCTTGGCAAAGCGACCTCGACGAGGACTAGCATGTCAGATTTTAAATGAATATTCGAATGCATTTTCGTGGACACATGAAGGGAAATGTTGAGGTTGTACTCGGTGTTATCTTAGATGAAATCTGGAAATTTCCCCTTAGTAAGAACAAAGTGCGTTTCAGAGTTCAGCAATGCTAACAAAAACTTGATGTTTTAAAGAAGAACTTTTAAGAAAAACTTAAACACAAAAAATTAATGAATTCTTTCAAGATTTATTTCATGTATAATTTTAAAATTAAATAAAAACTTGCACTGAAATTAATTTTTGAGATTCAGTGAACTTCGACACTTGAAAATGGATTATAAATTTACCTGCGCCTTTACAAATTTTTCGTGACCTTAATTCATTGATTTTTTGGCCTCGTTCGTAAAGGATTTTTTTCTGTATTTTGTAATGAAATTACAACAAATCAAATTAATGCTCATAGCGCTAGAATTTTTTTATTTATTCTAGTCAATTACAAACGGTAATCGCCTTTTATTCGGAATGTTCAATTCATGTTCTACTTATAGGTGCATGAATTAACAGCATTTCGAAATGTGATAGGCTCCCATGTGTGGACATATTATATTTTATATGGGAGAGAAAAAATCAGTAAAAGGCAGAAAAATTCGGGGCTGCAGATTTTCTCATCGTAAATTCTCGTCGCTCAGGATCAACGAGAATGACACAGCAACTTGCTAGAAAACGGAAATTTTTTGTTATGTCTGCATGGCAATAATTTACAGTTAGGATATTCTGTAGCCATTAACATATGGCATACTGCTTCAAAAGCAACAGAATTGTTAGTGAGAAATGGAGATTATTCATTCAAACTATATTTTTTTTCTGTCATGCATAAAGAAGACATAGATTTCAAGTATAATTAAGCCGTTGGCAGGCTGTTATGCACTTGAAACAATCTCAATATGTTTGCTCTACTAACGGTATCTTCTATCCCAAGCTATACGATAATACAATAAAATTCAAGACGTCTCACACAAAAAAAAAATAAGACAACATTCACATAGGGACACTTCTCCAGCACACTGCTATTTGATTTTTGAGCTAGTGAACCGTGCAAAGCCTTCTATAGATAGGGACACAATCTCAGTACACTGTTATATGAGCTTTAAGTGAACAGAGCAAAATCTTTCACATATGGACACTTTCAGGATTAACTGCTATATGAGCCTTGAGTAAACCTTGCAAAGTCTTCCTCATTTGGACACTTTCCGGATTAAGTGCTGTATGACTTTTAAGTGAGCCGTACAAAGTCTTCCATTTAGTGACACTTTTCCAATTAACTGTTTTACAATCCTTGAGTGAAATGTGCAAATTTTTCCACATAGGAACACATTCCCAGTACACTGTTATATGAGCCTTGAGTAAATCGTGCAAAGTCGTGCAAGTGGGACCAAGTGTCGTGTCAGGGTCCAGCAGTGCCGTGTCATGCAGTCATCACCGACACAGAGGCACATAAAGGCAAACATTTCTGGACGGGCAAATCCGCGTCACAATGGCGGTCGTGATGCTAGCCTCTCGATGAGGAGCTCAGAGGCAACGCTTTTTAGGCTCCAGCAACATCACGACATATGCGTTGTGGCTGCGATCCACCGAGAGCAGAAGCGGCGAGTTTCAATTGTCAACAAAAGAGCGGCTTATCCAAGCCAGACAGCCTTCATGACTTTCCCTTCACGACACAATATTCTCATGTCCGAGCGCGAGCATTTGCGTACACGATGACACGATGACACAGCCGCGTAAACATGTTGCTAATGAATTAAAAAGATCTGGGGAGCTTAAGAATATTCTGTAAAAACGCGGCATATTATGCAATGTGTGACTAAAAATCACTTTGCTGAAAACCCGCTGTGACCATTCGACTGCGGTGGAACTTGCGTGGAAGTTTAATCATAACATTATTGAGAAAGTACGAGATTTGAATAAACGATTGTCCACGTTACTCGATTGTCTATTAGAATTATCTGTTCGCACATTCATGTGTGGTAGGTTAATAATTTCTACATAAATCCAATCGGTAGTTTAAGCATCACTTGACCTTCACAAATTGGTCAAGAATTCGTTCAATTACAGTGAATCACACACCTCAGGCTTTAGATTTACATAGCATCTTCAGTTGCTCTGCATCCTTTTGACGAAAATTTCCATCTTAATTAAAATTGTTCGAACTCTACTAAAATCAATCTTTTTTACAGCTAAACTTCAGTAAATCCTCCCTAGCGTCGCCTGACTTCCCATACCTTGTTCTCTCAAGAGAGGCGCCCGTCGCGGCAAAAACTCGTCCACGAAATAATTTTTTATGCGATCACTTGCCTTCTGGCGTCGCGGAATCGAGCGAGAAGGCCAACAGTGTATAATTATGCAGTTTAAGGCTTGACCTCATGAAGTTTGATAGCAGTCCCTCTAGTTCAGGTCTTTTGTCCCGGGGAATGACCAAATACAGGACTTCTTGCTGCCTGTTTAAAGGTCGTGTGGCTTATTGCGCAGAACAACTGTGCAACTTTCATGCAGTCTCTAACCTCGACACCAAGATCAAAACTTTTAATAAGGTCCGCCACATTGTGCCGGCACTGAATACTAGAAGTTCTCTGGCCTGTTGAAGAAAAAGACACAGAAAACTCCAAAGGAGTAAAAACAGAATCTGAATGTATTAGGGATGACAAAAGAATTTCGTTGTTGAGAGGCGGCTTTCCAAACACTGTCGCTGCTCTTGACAGGCGTCAAGTTGACGCCTTATTGACTTGAGTTGCGCCCTCGACTCCTCAACGCCTGACAAGCCGTGACTTGACTGAATACGGCCACGATGACAACCTCGGCTACCACAACAAGAGCCTGCTTGCGACGACCGGGGCTCTTCCTCAGTCCTCCTTGCCAGTTCTGCTTTGATATATAGAAAAGATAAAGAAAGAAAAAGTAGAAATAGAGAGATAAATAGTAGGGCTAAATGAAATATTTCGTTATTAATGCCAATTATTCGAAAAGATCTTAAGATAAATGATTTAAGCACCGGCATCGATCGTCGGTCGGAACACATAAAAAAGTCAAAATGAAGTGAAAATTTACTGATTTGATTTATAGACACGCCACGTCCTTGAGATCAAATCGGGAAACTTATTTGAGAAAATTTAGAGTATATATCATCTATAACGGAAAATTTGTTTATTTATGTACGGTTATTTGTAAACCTTTATCTTATTATTGTAATAAATTAACCAAAAGATGACATTAAAACCTCAATTTTAGCACGGCATGCTCTGTTAGAATGCATGAGATATATTCTGTATTCAAAGGCCCGAGGTTTGCTGTGTTGCTCGTGGTCTGGGCTGTGGGATCATTTTTAGAACATCTGGAATGATCTTCAGCTGATCTCATCAGCACTTCAAAGGGCCAGCTCAGGGTCCCCTCAAATGATCGCTCATCCTTCGTCTCCTGCGAGGAGGTAACGAACACTATCGCTCATTTTTCGGCTGCAAACACTTGTCTGTATCACGACTCTAGTGAAATTTCGTCTAAATTTAAAACAAATTGTCATAAATTCGTTTATTCTCATTTTGATTTCAGGTTAATTTAAAACCACAGAGCTACGTGTGCGGCTTGTGAAGAAAGATCATTTAATTAAGAATGACATGCGCAATGAAACGAAAGCCGCTTCATAAAATGCGGAATTACCAATAGCCTCATTAAATGGGAGCAACGGAAGTTAAATTCATTTCGGCGGCGATGCAATTCATATTAGTCAATACCGAGGATGACAATCACAAAATTTATGTTAATAAAGAACGATAAGAAGTTACGGTCACTTTATAGTTATGAAAAAGTGTATAATTCCAAGAGATAAGCAATGGTGTTTTATTATTCTTTCAAAGCCGCTAAGCTGCCGGTCGCCGGCTCATTCGTTGTCTGCGTATCAGCGTAATCACGGCCTGGCATTACCGCTGCACGGTAGAGATAGCGTCAACCATGGTTGATATATTAATTCAACCATGGCGTCAACGTTGCCACGGTATGTGGGTTAATAATACACGTTGCGTTGTTGCTTTGAGTACAACGCTGGGTGACGGGAAAATGAGTCCTTTTCAATTATTCTATTAAATTATAACGTTTTGTCGATACTTTGGGAATTCGGTGTCATAAAAGCAGCGTCTTCAATATTTGATCAATTTTAAAGGGTTACGGTGAACTACAACAATAAAGATTGTTGTAAAATTAGGCCAGTATTATTGCATGATAACAAATCTAATGGCGTGTCCGCTTCTGATATCAGTAGCTGGTTGCACTTGCTTATTACTTGGTCACAAGCCGTTATTTGAATATGACTAATGTTCTCAGAAACATACGGCGTCACGCTTCGTTCTGATAAGGATTGTCATCAAGTGGAATGTCCAGACTACTTCCTGCACGCATAGAAAATGTTATGTAATATTATAACGCCTCAATATCGGGTTGAATTTCGGGGTTGGTTATAACGCCTGAGCATCGGTTGAACTTTTTTTCCCTTGAAAATGCGCAAATTAAAACCATCCAATCCTAGAAAACAAAAATTGGATTGAAAAAGAAAAATCGTATCAACTATCCTATAAATAAAATTAAACGAAGTTTTTTTTGCATCAACAAGAACATGACGACTTTTTTGCAAGGCTTTCTAGCATGCTAGATGCTAACGGCGAGAATTACGTCCTATTGTGAAAAACTCAATACCAGTAACTAAACAAAGTTTGGGTGAATGTCAGAATGAAGTTAAATAATTTTCGTAGGTAAATTTTATTTAAAGTTATTTTAATGTTTTTTTTTCATCTTTAAGTCTCGAGCAAAAATATGCATCGATAATGGCCGAAAATCGCATTAAATGCGCGTGGTTAATCCGGTCGGACAGCATTCGTAAATTCGAAACGTACTTGAGGTCCATTGGCGCTGCCGTGACTAACAGCTGAAGCTAACTGATCCGGCGACCAGGGGCTGAGCGACTGTTCAGGTCTTCGTGTCCGAATTTTTCATCGTCAGATCACGACTCGTCGTTAGCGCTGTTGCACTAACGCTTGGCAAGGTCACTAAGCACGCAGCGCAATGAAACTCATACCCTGTATGAATCACCTAATATTTTCGTCCAGTTTTTAGTTTTCAATAGTCAATCATATGCAAGTTGATTTTTTTTAATTTTCGAGTGCAAGGTGAATATTTTTCACCTTGGACTCGAAAATTTTTCGTGTGCGAGGTGATTGTTCTTTTTTTAACTCGCGTGAAAGGTGATTATTTCTTCCCTAGTCCCGTGCAAGGTGATTGTTCCTTGTCTAATTATGCGCTAGGTAACCAGAGTAGTTCTCTGTAGAATTTCTCAAGAATGAATCTGGGCACATACGAAAGTGAAAACCCTGTCTATGATGTTTGAAGGCTTGTAACGTCTAAGGCCGGACCTCGAGATCATAATTTGGCAGTGCTAAGAAAAGAACGTTGTTGAGATCCTTCAATAAGTGCTGCTGTTCGGCAGGCCATGAAGCGAATCTCGTTCTGGGCGGGCTGCAACGCCCGGCCGAAATGCCTTAATGGATTTCCATCTTCTCTTCAACGACACTTACGTTGAGGTGAGAGCCAATTGAATAGTTTAGAAATCCTGATATAAGCCTCGATAATGACCGCGTGAGTAACTGGGTCAAGACTCCATTGAAACTCATGTATACCTTTACTGAATGGTCAATGATTAATGCTCGGCGCACGCGTGCTTCTGAATCAAGAATCTGTCTAAAATTGAAACCCATTATTTCAACTTTAGTTTGGGCATCCCCGTAAGAATTTATGCTCTAAGATTATATATCGCTTACTGCCTTCTCTAGTAGTTTTCTTTCACGAGGGCCACTGTGAAAAAATTGCCCAAGATCATTGAATGCCCTAGTCGGAAACGAAACTGCATGCTTCCAGTCAGCGGCACATCAAATGTACTAACTGATAAATTAGGTTAACATTCAATTTTCAAGCAGCCAATAACTGTTTGAATGATGAGAATATTATATTGATGAATGATGTTTGTTTTGACAGTATTACGCGGTGCTGATTGCACTGAATCGTGTTTGACGGCTAATTGAATTAAAACATTCATATTCATCTCCCGAGATCGATAAAACATGCATTAAACTGGAATCTTAAGATAGATAGCTATTGTGACAGAATTTTCAAGCATTAAGTTCTGAAAATTTTCAAACAAGAGACTTTGGAATAGTTGATGGCATATGCATTAGTTTACAGTATTAATTAATGACTTAACTTGAAATCAGTTAAATTAAACATCAAGAATTCTGAGGCGTAACCGTGGACGCCACAACACGAGACTTTAATGCAACGTTTGGACGGGGTTTGTACGCAACATTGCCGCTAAGCTGACGCTCACGACGCGGGCCTTGCGTTCACGTCAAAGTCCACACGCGAATCATATGATTACGCTCTTAAAAATTACGTTCTTAAAAACTGACTTCGCCCACAGCCGCACAATAGAAAGTCCCACATGCAACAAAAATTCTCTTGAATAGTTATTTTTTAATTTTATGTCAATTCTGATTCGTACATATTCAAGAAGATCAAGATTTTTATATTTGGAAAATACAATAAGTTCACAATCTGTGTTGGTTCAATATTTAAAAAAATAAATAAATAATATAAATCATTATTTAAAAGAAATTTGTTTAAATATTTTAAAAAATCGAATTTAAATCAACATGTTTGAATTGTGGAGCTTAGCCTTGACCATGATAGCAAAAGTTTTACACCAGTTGAAGGAGTATAGAAAATGTTCTATTTAAAAAGAACTTTTATTATTTTGAAAAAAAAAAACAGTGAAGCTTTCGTTCTATCTATTTTTTTTAACCTGCATAAATGGATAAGATGAAAATTCAACATCATATATTCTGCCTCATACTGGACCTGTGGGATCTAATTTGAAAGTGCAATCGTGCAGGGATAGGTATAGTTATGTAGGTTGTAGTTATGTAGCAGGTATAGGTAGTTATGTAGGATGTAGTTATGTAGGTTGTAGTTATGTAGCAAGGATATGTTGTTATGTTTGTCGTAGTTATGTAGCAATTAAGGATATGTAGTTATGTAGATCAAATTCGTGAGACTTTGTCGAGAAATTTCGTAAGTTCGTCTTAACCTTAACGATAAGATCGCCTAGGAACTATTCAATTATGTCCCGCTACGGTGTTCAATATTCTAAGTTACATAATTTACTTTGCTATTATATGTAAACATTTCCATATTTTTTCATTTACATTTGACCACATCTTCATCACACCGGATACTATTTTATGATATTGTAGCAAAATATTAGCATTCATTAAATTAATATGAATCGATATTGAATATATAGGAATTCACCATATTAAAATCCGCCAGTAATTTTCTCGTATTTTAAACCTGGCTATTATGAGACAACCTTCGGACGCACGGCGCTGCTGCCGATAAAGCTTCTGAGGTGATATTTAAAAGGAGATACGGCATTCTTCATTGCATCCGTTGGCAGCATAATCGTCTGCGACCGATGATTTTGATAAATGAACTTATTATTGGTACTCCGCTGTCGATAAATAGGGTGTGATAAGTTAGTTTTTTGTAGTTGGAATGTTACACCGGTCGTCTGATGGCTGAAAGTTATTGAGCAAGCCTTTTATGGTATTGCTTAGCACCTGTTTCATGACAGCGTATAATTTCATCCCAACATTCAGGTAGAAATTATACGATATATAATTCAAAATATTTGTCCTCGAGCCCCATATAGTTGGTTGAAAATATTCCATCCCACGATACGTGGGGTTGAATCGTTCATTGAATATAAACGATAATCAGATTTTATCACTATCGTTCCTGCCCAATTACATAAAAAGAAACGAAAATTTATCATTTTTTCACAATTTGTCTCTTTTTCAAACGCGAAATTGACCGATTATTCGGTTTCGTCTGCCTGCTAGCCTGCACATGCATGTAATGCTGATCCTGCATGGATCACACTGCCCCAATCAACACGCAGGCGCATTACAAATATCAAGGAAATATTTCATTCAGCAGATGCACGGCCAACTTTTACACGGCCGTTATTTTTTACGCTGTGTTGTTAGTGCAGAGGATATTTTAATGGAAATATTTCAATTGACGTTCACTGTATGTCAGGAACGCGCGCGGCTGAGATGGTGCACATGGTCGCTTACATCAGGCGAACGTCTAGGGAATAAAATCCTGTTGGTGGTAAAGCTTTCGTCATTGTGATTTTAAATCATAAATTATTGTAAGCAAAGGCCGAAATAATAAGAAACATGTCAGGGTTCCTCATATGATCGCGAGCACTCGAAAAATAGTGTTGCCACGTTCAAACGATGTTGTTAAATTCATTAATATTTAAAGTATTTGCATTGTCACGCGCCATGTAATCGAACCTCATCAATTGTGTAAGCGTAAAAGAAAATGAAAAAATGCTAATTTATGTTTCTGCGGCACGTAATCCTCCTAATGAGGTAAAATACTAAATATAAATTAATCTAACTTTAAAATAGATTTTGCATGATGAATTATATATAAATGTTATATATAATTGATCAAGATTGATCGGAATTTTAATTCTGATCAATCACGATATTATTCCTTAGACTTTCGCCTGATGTAAACGATCGTCAACTTTTAATTTTAATTTTCTCTCAGCATAGCAGCTCATGAACTCATGCAGTCTGTTTCCTGCATGATGTACTATGTTGTTGTTCGGAGGCACTAGGAAAGTGGCGAAAAGAGCAAGAGGCAGCACAGAGCTGCCAGAAAGAGGTAGAAAAAATAAAAAAATTGAAAAACACGTATGGCGCATAAGGCATAACTAGATTATATAAAGGTTTGTGTAAGGGAGAGATGCCCTAAAGATGCTAGTGATGTGAGCAGTGCAGCACTCGGTCGTCAAAGCTATACAGGTTGTCGTCTCATGCAGAGCTTGCTTGTGCGGCTAGGCGCAGCGGCGTGCAGGCCAAATGATTGATTCCCGCGTCTCGTGTGTCTTGCTGCTCTGTGCAGCTGCATAATTCATGGCAGCAGAGCGAGCAGGACTCTGTGGTGTCTGTAAATTGCAGCAACGCAAGAGCCTTGTGTGCCTTTGTGGGGGGCTTCAGGCACAACTAGTGGTCTCAATACATGGCAATACAGAACTGCTTTCAGTATGTGTTGCATGAACTTCGGAGTCGGAGATGTCACTCCTTGAATTTTGGAGGAATCATACGCCGTTTTATTTTGAAGACGACACATATGGTTCTGCTTATAGTTCGGAGACGCGGCTCAAAACGCTGCTTATAGTTCAGAGACGCGGCTCACGACGCTGCTCAAAACGCTGCTTATAGTTCAGAGACGCGGCTCAAGACGCTGCTTACAGTTCGGAGACGCGGCTCAAGACGCTGCTTATATTTCGGAGACGCGGCTCAAGACGCTGCTTATAGTTTGGGAGACGCGGCTCAGCACGCTGCTTATATTTCGGAGACGCGGCTCAAGACGCTGCTTATAGTTTGGGAGACGCGGCTCAACACGCTGCTTATATTTCGGAGACGCGGCTCAAGACGCTGCTTATAGTTTGGGAGACGCGGCTCAGCACGCTGCTTATATTTCGGAGACGCGGCTCAAGACGCTGCTTATAGTTTGGGAGACGCGGCTCAACACGCTGCTTATATTTCGGAGACGCGGCTCAAGACGCTGCTTATAGTTTGGGAGACGCGGCTCAGCACGCTGCTTATATTTCGGAGACGCGGCTCAAGACGCTGCTTATAGTTTGGGAGACGCGGCTCAACACGCTGCTTATATTTCGGAGACGCGGCTCAAGACGCTGCTGGTTAGTGCCATGCGGTAATGTCAATTCAACTCCGTGTACATGGCACAAGACACTACAGATTATTAACTGTACAATTGTTAGTGAAATTTTGCGCGATTGTTTAGTTTGGTCCTACTTATGGTATCAAAATATTGTCTATAAAATTTAATTCCCATTTTTAATGCTTTAGTTTAATCGTTAATCGGGAAATTTGGCAATGGGAAAGAAGATGGATATGGTAGCAAATTTTTATTTATACTTTATTTCTTATTTTTTCCAATTGTAGATATAAGTTATGATAAAAAATTAAATTTCAAACATTTCAAAACTTTTTTAATGTATTTTTAAGCGACTCTTCCTTTAACTATTATAGTTTTAGTTGTAAAGTATTAAAGGAATTGGAAAGAACAAGATCAGACGGACGGGAGTCTCATAACTTCTGGAAAATTTTATTCATCCTGAAAATCGCCGACCCAATTGTTTATAAATCCGTTTATTGTTTATCTATACATGCACCGTGAATTATTAGTAAAACTTGCAACACAATTTCTTCAAGTTATCCATCCAAGATTTATTATTTTTCATGAAGGTAAATTTGTTAAATCCGTCGACTTCTCCGCGCAGTCTTGAAAATTGACCTCGAAAATGTTTCAATCTAATCCATAAATTTTATATATGCTGACAATTTAACGCAAGGACCACCACTGAAGAGACGCAGTACTGGAGGGCTCAGGTTAGATATTCCCGATAATTATAATAATGAGGCTGTCGGTAGAATCTCGACACTCGAGATCATAGCTGAGTACGTCTTCGTTATCCGGGCATAATATCAACATGCAAAGAGAAAAACATGGAAATTTTCATATATCGCTGTAAGATCAGTCGGAACAATTGAGAACATGTTACCAGCTTTGACCAGCTAATTCATGCTTGGACTGTGGAAAATATGGAAATTTTTTAAACATTGGTCAAAGAACGGTTGTATCAAATTAAGAACATGTTACCGGCTTTGACCAGTTGAGTCTTGCTGAGATGGTTAATGGAATATTTATAATCACCTGGCTTTTCTGGATCAGTCGAAAGTGATAGCAAACATGCTTCAGTCGTCAGCGCTATTCAATTGGACCTGAATACTGCACGGTACTGTTAAGGCAGATACGAAGTAATTCCGAGTCGACTGATCTCTCATTCTCTTCGCGCAAAGTTATCATAATCGAAATACAGTGTAGATAGATAATGATAAACAAAGCCCAAAATGTTTGATTTCTGCTATTCTGCTCAGGTTTTATTCTTTTTCAGCATTTGGGTCAAACTCTACGAAATTGAATGATACAAAATCTTAACACGTGCACGAATGCTGGAAAATTGTGAAATCGAAGTTTCATAATTTAACGTATAGGAAATATGCAAGTGGAAAATAGTCACTTATCTCCGGTAAGTGGCAGTCGTAGATAAGTGACCAACCATCGGTCGCTGAGTGGCCGCCGATGCGGCGCCTAAGATTCGTAACGGGGTTAGTGGGCGGTGCAGCGTTACCATCCATCAGAGCGGCCGCCGATACGGCGCCTAAGATTCATAACAGGGTTAATGGGCGGTGCAGCGTTACCATCCATCAGAGCGGCCGTCACAGAGCGGTCCAAGTGTCTTATCGTAACGCCATCGGGGCCCCGGGCGCGGCGACCCCCTCTCATCTGCCCCCCTACGCCTACTGCTGCCCCCCCCGCCGCTGCTCTTCTTCTCTACCGTCTTCTTCTTGCTTCTCTTTTTGCTCGTATTATTCTAACCTTTGTTCTCCTTCCGCCTGTCTTCTTTTTTCTCTTTTTCTTCGTGACTTACGCACTCTGCATGTCTAACGTTATTCTATTCACCGTTTTTTTTGTTATTATTTTTTGTTTTTCTTCATCGTTTCCCTTTTGCTTGGATATCATTTGTTTTAATTTTTTCTTTGCTCTTCTTTTTCATGTTTTTCTTTATCCTCTGGAACACATCATTCTTTAATTAAAACTATTTTCCCTTTGGTTTTTCTTCCAATTATTATTCATTTTAATATTTGCTTTCACAATTCTTGTTCATATACTTGCCTATGACTAGTCTTTCATGCACTGCGTGATTTTTGCTCTTATCAACATGCAACATGTTCTTTTCCTACTTTCATTAACTTTTTCTCTTCTTTTTATATACATATATTCTGCTATATATGCATCTATATACATATATGCTATACAGACATATATACTGCTTATCTTATTTCTTTCTATCCTTCTGCCTTTCTCATTTTGCTCCTCTTCCTGTACATTACTTTATCGTTTTCATCATATTTATATACCTCTAGTATTCGTTCCGCAATTATTATGCCCTTCTACTGTTGGAATTTCTGGTATTTTTCTTCTTCTGTTTTTTTAAAAACTAGTCAAGTAGTATTGTAGTAGTAGTAGTGTATATATAGTGTAGTTTATAGTTCTTTGTGTATAATTCTTGCTTGTACTTATATTCTTCATTTTGTTCATCGAATATGAATCTTCTTTTTACTTCATTATTGTGTGTATTTTCTTGTCAAGCTCTCTCGCTCATACTTCTGTATGCATTATTCCTTACTATTCTGCTCATTGTCTTATAATTTTTGCTAACCTACATCTTATTCTTCATCCTCTTATTCTAATTCGACGTATTCCTCTTATCATTCATCACCTTTCACCCTCCTATACTTCCTTTTATTCAAGTTATTTCACTCATATTTCCCTCGCGGAGCTTTTCCATTTATATTTAGTGTTTTTTTTTTATTTATAGCTACGTTTTCTGTCTCGTTTCAACGAATCCTTTCTATTTCATCAATAAACGTACCGAGAACTAAGAACATCACAAATGTTGATTGACTTGACATCGTACTAGACCATCACGTATACTGAATAGTGCAATTTTTTCCGAGCTGTAAATTATTCGTATAAATTAAAAGTTAAGAGAACATTCATGTCAATAAAGCTCTACAGATTTATTTATCTGCCAGGAGATTGAGCACCCTTTTTATGCAATCATTTTAAGAAAAACTCAAAACTCAAAATATTCACGTACATCGAATGAAATAAAGTCCCTTTATATATTAATTGTAATCCCTTTCTTAAATTCGGCCAGAATTGGGCTGGAATCAAAGTCCAGTCCCGTTTGAACGCCGCGGCCATCCAGCCTTTCTGCCTCCAATGTTGCAGAGCGAGCGCCATGAACGCCAATTAGAATATTGCCCCCGGCACACAGTCTGTATGGAGAACACCAGCGCCTGTGTAGAGAACACCACCGCCTGTGTAGAGAACACCAGCGCTGTCTGTGTAGAGAACACCAGCGCCGCCTGTGTAGAGAACACTAGCACTGCCTGTGTAGAGAATACCAGCGCCCCCAATAACTGTAACAGTACCGACTGTTCAGAGACCGCTCGATTGCCATCGAACGCGTGTCCTTAATCAACGCCTTCATTTTTTTCTTTTAACTTTGCGATTGCCAAATTTAGCTGGTTGATCATAATTAGGAAAAATTTGAATTTGTGGAACAGTCGGAGTAATTATGTTTAAGTAGATAGTGACTTTAGTACAAAATAACTTCCAACATATATGTAAGCAAAACTTACAATGTGCCATATGTCAAGCATGCTTTTAACTTGTTCGACTCCTTTTACCGATTCTTAAATCGCAAGCTAATTTACATCTGTCTGCCGAAAATCTATAATCTTACAATCCTATTTATTATATTTTTAAATTTTGCAAGGACTTGTGAAAAACTTTAAAAATACATTCAATAAGAAAAAATTCTGAATTGCATAAATTCATAATGTCACTAAAATTCACACAATTCATATTGCATTCTGTCACCTTAATTTACAATAGAATAGAATCGCACTCAAGTCAAAAATTCCATTTACTAAAATACCGAATCAAAATGTTGCGAACTTTTATGTGCGAATCCCTTCACCCGCCCCACCTCTATACCCCCCTCAGCCCCCCACCCCCGCAGTTGTCATTTGCATGCTCATTGCGTCCTACCAACAAGCGCACGAGCGCCTGCCTCGGGGCACTGCCGCGCTCTCTCGTCCAGCCATGGGCTGATTTTGCACGTCTCTCTCCCGCTCATTTTTGCTTGATAGGTAAATTCAAACTATCCTCGTTAGATTGAATTTACAAAAACTATATTTTTGTAAATTCAAAACTATATTTTTGTAGATTATATAACTACAAAGACTATATTTTTTGTAGATTATATAACTACAAAAACTATATTTTTTGTAGATTGGCGACAAAAACTTTATTTTTGTCGAGAAAAATACAGCTTTTGGCGACAAGATATTATTTAATTATTATTGTACGAAATTATAGTAATATACGCTATCTGAAGCATAATGAGCAATGATTAATGATTATTCAATTGGAACAGGGATAAATACTGCAATTAAGGGCAGTATGGTAATAGAAGCGTTTTAACATAATTTACTAGATCGAAATCTTTTCAAATTTCCGAACAAGTAATATTGTCATTTCAATTATTTGCTAACGATTTTTCCGGTAATATATCTTGTCCTTGCTCATAAGTAGATTTCTTTGTATTCGTTTGATTATATTCATAATTATTCATTAGGCTAGTCTTCACATACGCTTGACTTACTTCCTTTACGAAGCATACTATTACTTGCTATCACTTACTATTATTTACTACTACTTAATTACTTACTACTACTTAATTACTAACTACGTTACTTGAATAAGTAGTATTAGTTAGATTACAAATAACAGATCTGAGATCAGTTATAGCTGTATATGGTTCTTATAGGAAAGAATATTGAGTTCGCTCTAACAGGGTCCGTGAAATGGAACGTCTAAAGACTGATCTAGGTTGTGAAATAGGGATAGAATTTTAGGTTGTGTATTATCATTATTTAATACGAAGAATTGATTGTTAGTCAACAATAGTAATTATTAAATTATTGACCAAATGATTAAAAATTTAGTAGCAAATCTTCAAGGCTGTTTCAACTTTTAACTGGTTTCGGGAAATTCGAAGAAAAAGTTTTTGTGGTATAATTTCTGTTGTTTATCATGTTGAATACTCAAAATTCTACGCCAATTGAATCAGAAAATTTTGAGAATTAATATTATCAAACATCAATCTGTTCATTAGCTAATAAGGGCAAATTAATTAAATATGAAGCGATGTTGTGGAGGTAAAATGAGAATCCCAAGTCTTCCCACAAATGAAAAATATCGGAACGACTGCGGTGGCCTCATTTGGTGATGCGTCACCGGTTCGAAGTGTAATGTCACGGTGGTGGGCGCATAACGCAGCCTCTAAAGGACAATTACTTCCTATAGCGTAGCCGCTGCCCGGGCGGCACTTGAGTGATGCGACTGGGTAGACACAAATGCCCGCTTAATTAGCGAGACTCCCGCGTGCTTGTGCGGCCATATAGCCTAGCCAGCGAGACTCCCGAGTGCTTGTGCGGCCATATAGCCTAGCCAGCGAGACTCCCGAGTGCTTGTGCGGCCATATAGCCTAGCCAGCGAGACTCCCGAGTGCTAGTGCGGCCATATAGCCTAGCCAGCAAGACTCCCGAGTGCTTGTGCGGCCATATGGCCTAGCCAGCAAGACTCCCGATCGAGTGCTTGTGCGGCCATATAGCCTAGCCAGCAAGACTCCCGAGTGCTAGTGCGGCCATATAGCCTAGCCAGCAAGGCTCCCGAGGGCTTGTGCTTCCATATTGCCGGGCCATGCAGGATCTAGCTCAAAGAAATTAATAAGACTTTTCCAAATTTTCATGACATGCATTTTTCGTCCTGTGAGTATGGGCCATCCTGACTCAATTCGCTCCGTAAACAGGTATATCATGCAGTGCTACTGATATAAATATAAATATATCAAAATATGTCCCTATTATTTCTCTAATCGAAGCAATTTGGTTGCGGCTCTGAAGGTCGGTAACGCAGGATGCCAGTTGACATGCGACCAAACTGTTAATTCATGTGATCCGAAAAACCGTACAGTATGGATACTTATCCACACAATTTTTTTATCGAACGCAGAAACCTGTAGTTAAAACGCTCACGGGATATTGTGTCGCACGGCGTATTGATCAGCTAGTATCGAGTTTATATATTGAGCGATACTCACAAAAAGCATCTTAAAGAGGTGGCTAATTACTGCAGCAGGAGTCTCGCATAAGGCGTGGCGCAGTAACTTTATGGTCGTGCTCCAGGCCGCTGCATGTTCGGCCATAACACTCGCAATTTGTACACCAGCTGAGACACAGTAAGAAAATTTGCAGATTTTAGCAACACTTAGGAAAAGTTATTGGCCATATTGTCCAAATAGTGCCTAAACCAGGTCGAGGTGACCCACTTAAAGATAAAAAGTGCATTATTTGGATGGTCTCGCTCATTTCTATGAATGAATGTTCAAAGAGTGTCTCTGCACGCAGTGCCATCTAAACTGCTTCTTAGACAAAATATTGCCTAATTAGACTACGATTTCAGTGAATTAATAGGTGATATATCCACAAGATTATATTCGTACATCTAGAAAACAACTATTAACACTTTTATGGCTACATCTTTTGAGCTCTACAGCTAGTCATGGACCAAAAATTCAGCATTCGAAAATATTTTCATAATAATTTTTTGTCAATGACAATGATTCCACTATAAATTTTGTCGAAGCCATTATTGTAAATGACCAGCCCGAACCCGAATTTTGAATTTCAATTCCACTGTTCCATGAGGTAGAAACATTTAGGTTGCACGCTGATTAGTCCTGACATTGTCCTCCTAAAAGGCTTGATATAACTAGAGAACAAATTCCGAGGTATATGAGAAGGCAAGGCGTTCTGCGACATCATTGGAAACGTCGTAAAGACAACCACTTTCCATTATTCACTGAAAGGCGGAGGGAGGTTTGGCCAAACCCGTCATTACGTGCCCACAATTTCGTGTCTCTTGGTACAGCTTCAGAGGACTGTCTCGTTGTTATAGAATGCAAGAATTCCAATTGAATCATAAATATTCTTTTAATAAATATATACAATTTAGAGGCATTATTTTGCATTACTTATTTGAGGCTGAGGAGTTCTAGTACCCAGCAAATATACCCCGAATATCAAGGCAGCTGGTGCTTTATAATTATTTCAGCTGGGGGCCGATTGTCTTCAGAAATATTCCATCTCGAGTCGATCACATTATCAGGACCTTTAACTTATTAAAAATAAATATTCTGTTTTAACAATGAGATGACATTTAATTTCCATAAATCTATCAGCAGGATGATTTTTGCACGACACAACAAACAAAAATGTAGTGCTGGCCCGTGGAAGAGAAAATTGCAATAAAATAAAGTTTTTCGGTACCCAAATGAGCAAGCTTGAAACACTACAGACTGTCTTCTTCTTCCCCTATGCATTTGTGAAATTCTTCCCCTATGCACACTTATTTTACAAATGCAACAATTCAAATGCTAAAAAATTTGCATGTGCACTGAATTTTATAGTACGTTCAAAGGAAAATAAGAGCTAATGCTCACATATATTCGAAAAGTACGCAAAAAATGAAAGTCGAATTTAATAGAATGTGGCAACTTACACTTAATGTCATAATTTACCATACAATATATAGCGGCATGTACTTTGATAAGCATGATCTGAGGTGTCCAGAAGACCGAAACAAAACTTCCATGTCCCGCTTGACAGCATGTGCTTCGTGTTAACGATCAACACAGGTGTCGCCAGAGCCGTAACGCAGTCGAGCTATGGGCACCGGCTTATCTCGTAGCAACCATTGTATTTTATTAGTTGTCTACAATGGTTAATTTGGCGTGTGTTGGCGAGACGTGGCCAGCCACGGGCCTCCTCCCGAGTGATGACAGGCAACACAGCCTCGACAGGTACAGCGGACAGTCAGACAAGCTCGTGATAAGCATCCCTCCTGTGGCGCCCCTGTCACCCCTCCAAGACTTCTTATTGATGTGAACGGTGGGGGGCACAGAGATTAAGGGCGGACGAGATGCCCAGTGCCCGCGACGACCATCCCATACCAAAGACCAGTCTCTTTATATTGTGTCCAAGCCGAGCTTTGTGTGTCTAAGACAAGGCTTGGCAAGGTTTGTGCTCATGTGGCCATAGAGAGCACCCGTTAGGAACATGGAAGAACGACTTATGTTGCAATGACCACGACGTGAAAGAAATTTTCATATTGTATTGCGGTCATCAGCGTTTACCTGAGAAGAAAAGGCAATGGCGATACTTTAACTTACGCATATTATATGCTGTTGGTGTTAAAATATTTGCGTGAATCCTTTTTGAACATTGAATAAAGTTTGGTCCATAGAAAAACTTTTTTGAAATAGCAGCGAGTGAGACTGATAACGGTTATAAATGGCCGGATGATATAACTGACGTTTGGCATTGAAATATTTCTGCTTTAAACTGTATCTACTCGGGTTTAATGCGTCAGATTTATTTATTTTTGTATAATAAAAGTTGCATATATGCTAAAAAAAAGTAGTTCTTTGCCGAGTGATTTCGCTTGATCGGGATGGGATAAGACAAAGCTTATGAATCAAAACTGCAGCCTCTTTTTTTCGGATAAATTTAGAGCAGGACCGATGAATCGTTAATGCTCTGAATAAAAAAGAAATTGATGTCGTATTTAAATCAAGTATAGGTGAATCATTCATGAAAAAATTATTTTACTATATACAATACTATTTATTTGTCTTCTATTTCTTCGAGCGTTTTTCCTATAGTCGTATAGTTACAAGTTTGAATTGCAGGCAATCAATCACGGATTCGCAGACTGCAGTGAGCATTTACGTAAGGCATCTAGTCAATAAGAGACAATTCGCCTTTTGGGATGAAGCCTAGCATGCGCAGTGTGGATGTTGACTTCAATACCCAGCAAAGAGTGTGGCCACAGCATGCATATGGTGATCTAGCTGTAGCCACAGTGCGCGGCAAGGTATATATAGAGCTAGGGAGATTCATACAACACCCTTTACAAATGTAGAGCTGGAGAGAAAGATTCTATCAACACATTAAGAACAGATGAGCTGAAGAGAGAGATTCATACAACAAATTTACTACTGTAGAGCTGCATGGAGAGAGAGAGAGAGATTCTATATCAACACATTACGAACAGGACAGCTGATAATTTAAGAGAGGTTCTCGAAACACGTTAACAACTTTGGAGCTGAAGAGATTCTTTCAACATATTTAGAACAGAAGAGCTACAGCTAGAGAGATTCTCAAAACACATTTATAACTGTGGAACAGATGAGTTGGTTTAGCAAACTTATTAAGAACTGTGAAGCATGTGAGAGAGTCTATAGAAACACTTTAGGAACTACAGAGCCATGGATAGACAAAGAGCCTCAAACACATTAGAACTGTGCAGCGAGAAGAAGAGATTCTCAAAACACATTTGAAACTAAAGAGTTCGCGGGAAAATGCTCTGCACGAATATTTATGCTGTCCAGCGCGAGCATATGCAGGTTTGTGAGATTCTCAAAATCTATTTAGAACTGTAGAGGTGGAAAGAAAGATAGTAAAAATGCATTTAGAGCTAGAGGGAGATTCTGGAAACGCCTTTAAAACTGTAGAGCTGGAGAGAGATATTCTTGAAACACGTTTAGAACTGTAAAGCTACAAAGAGAATTTCTAAAAATACTTTCAGAACTATAGAGCTTGAATGAGATTTTGGAAAAACATTTAGAACTGTTAAGCTGGAGAGATTTTCTAGAACCACGCGTTTTAGGACTTTAGAGCCGGAGAGTGAGATTCACAAAACACATTTAGAATTCTAAAAAGTTGCGAACCCATTTGTGCTGTCCAGACCGGGAATCTACAGCATTTGTACTGAGAGTTGTTGGAGCGACTAGAGGTCTTGTTCTTCGACACTATCGAGACCGAGGCATGATTGAGATCACCAGCCCGGCTGCCCGTGCCCATACCGGCCCCGCAGGAGGTACGGGACAGTATTGCTGCGAAAGGCACTTTCCAATGTTTACCTGATGAGTGGCTATAGCTCAGCGCCACTTTATTAGGACGACTGAGCGCGATTATTAACGACCTGTTGTAAAGATTGTTGTCCCTTTGAGAATTGCGTTTGGACATACCCTATTATAAATTATGTACTTGTTTTGGAGCACATTTACAGTATGACTTTTCTTTGATCGTTTGTGATGTACGTACGTACGCACATATATATAGCGCAATAACAACATTCACAACTTAAAAAAAGAAATGAAGTGAAAAATGTGTCCTTTATGACGTTAATTAAAAATTTCAAAAGCAAAGTATATTCTTCCAACAATTCGTTAAATAATCATGTTAGTTTGAACTAATTTCAAGAAATTTTCTGTGGTTCATCTAAAAAAATGCAACAAAAATGTATTGTTACATTCGTGATCTTTGTTGGAGTCACAAACATAAGCGAGCATAAAAAGGACATGTTCGAAATTTTGGGGTCTTTTTATCATAAAAGAAATGCTGACTCACAGACCTATAGATAAAGAATTGAATTTCTTTTAGATAATACTAATATTAAGTAAGGGAAAGAATTGGCAAATGAAAATTAATTGAAGGATCTGGCCAAATAGGAGGTAATTGGAGGGGTAGACAAAAATATGATGCTCAGGATAAGTGCAGCAGGCAACTAATTAAGGACTCCATTACTCACTGATGGTAAAGAGATGCGACTTCAAGGACTGCACCGCTCACTGAGGGTATAAATTAAGATGCGACTAAGAACTGCATTACCCACCGAGGGTATAAAGATGCAACAAAGCACTGCATTACTAACTGAGAGTATAGAGATGCATAAGGACTGCATTACTCACTGATGGTATTGAGATGCAATTAAGTAAGGACTGCATTAAAATTACTCACCGAGGGTATAGATATGCAACTACAAGGACTGCATTAAATTACTCACTGATGCTTCAGAGATGCAAGTAAGGACTCCATTACTCTCTGATGCATGGTATAGAGATGCAAGTATGGACTGCATTACTCGTTGATGCTCTAGAGATGCAACAAAGGATTTAATTACTCACTGATGGTATAAAGATGCAACTATTAGGAACTGCATTATTCACTTAGGATATAGAGAAGCTACTTATATAGGACTGCACTAGTCACTGATAGTACAGAGAGGCAACTATAACAAACTGCATTACTCACTGATTATATAGAGATGCAACTAAGGACTGCTATAACTCTCTGAGGGTATAGAGATGCAACTATAATGGGCTGCATTACTCACTCTTGGGGGTCATGGAGATGAAACTACATATAAGGACTACATTACCCGTGAGGGTATAGAGATGCAACTAAGGACTGTATTACTCACTGATGGTACAGAGATGCTACTAAGGACTGCATTATTCCCTAATGGTATAGAGATGCAAGTAACGACTGCATTACTCACTTATGGTATAGCGATGCAACTATATTAAGGACCGCAATACTCGCTGATGATATAGAGATGCAACTAAGGACCGCATTACTTATACTGGTGGTATAGCTCGATGCAACATATACAGGGTGCGGCGCGGGAACTTACTTATTTGAATTGCGCGCCACGTGGCGGCCATTAGTCCTAGGAAGGTGGCGCCATGCGCAATATGGTGCGCGGGCTATGAAGTTTTTCGTCCACTCAGTTCAGTTGCGACCATGCAGCTGTCTCTTATACACATCTAGATGTGTATAAGAGACAGGAGCACACCTGGGCAGGTACTCAGAAGCTAATTAGCGCTGATACGCGGCTGGCGATATCGTCTCTAAAGCGGACATTTCTGCTCTATCGCTGCTCTGTCGCGTCTCTACGCCGGCTCTGCAGCCGGCGACGGCCTGCTCTATTCCCTGCCCTAAATTTTAACTGGGAAGGACTGCAATTATAGTCACTGATGGTATAGAAATGCAACCACGCAAGGACTGCGTTACTCACTGAAGGCATAAAAATGCAACTATATATAAGGACTTCGTTCATATAGCTTACCAATTAAGGGTGCGGAGATTCTATGAAAGACTTTAAAGTGAATAAACGAAGACAAGCAGCCACCATTAGGAACAGAAAAGTTTCTTTAAATACGTGCAATAACTAAGGAACAAATGGCATGAGATTGAGGGAGACGTTCAGTTGCAGAGTGCGACCGAAAAATATTTTGCAGAAGACACTCAGCTGCGTATGCACGCAAGCAATGTATTGGGCCTCTATTGGCTCGGTAGACATAATAAGGAATGTTGACTTATGTGGCGTAGGTGTAGAAATAGAGTATTGGAAAACACATGCAGAGAAGTAGATATTCATTGGCGAATATGCGTAGTGACTGGTAATAATGCGTTTATAGGCTCATATGGAGCTGCTTTTCTGTAACAAATCATCAGGGTGTTCGTGTAAAAGCATGCATCTAGTGAGCGCAGGACGTGCATGAGAGGGAAGAAATGCATCTGCATGAGGAGGATGACATATTGCAGAAGTGCATCGATTGAGGAGGATGACATGGAAGACATGCATCGGCTGAGGAGGATGTCGTAGAAAACCTGCATCGACTGGAGGGGATGATATGAAAGACGTGCATCGACGAAGGAGGGTGAAAATGCAGCGACTGTGGAGAATGACGTGGAGACAAGCATCGACTGTATATAGAGAATGACATGGAAAGACATGCATCGACGAGAAATTATGGCAGGAATGGAAGACATGCATCGTAGGAGGAGGATAGCATGTATGTTGCATGCATGGAAGACGTAGTTCAACTGCTGAGGAAAATTGTTGCAGCGCGCGCGGTGGTAGTGCCATCCAGTGGGGACCGTCCCAGTAGGTACGCGGCAAAATCGAGGCCTCGCGAGCTCAGCTCCCAGTGTCATCCAGTGGGGGTTGTTGTGCAGCAGTGGAGGTCTGTCAGATACAAACATTATTTCCCGCAACCTAACCACTCCCTCTCGTCACGGCTCTTCTCGAGCTATAAGAGAGACGTTCAAGTTTGGACGTAAGTGAAAAATGCAAGTACTATATTATGAAAAGGCTCGAATGTTATTTCTATCTTGCTGCCTTATGCATGACAAACAAAATTCAAGTAAAAATCAAACAAATACAGAAACTTGTTGTGTTTCGATGATACCACCCTTTCGCGGTCTGGTCAAAAGTTGGGAGGAGAGATACCCAGTCACGCCCAGTAGGTGGAGCTCGGGGGCTGCAGGAGGAGCCTTCAAAGCTGTTTTCCTGGCTAGTGTATATTGACGCTGAGTTTACAATAAGACACTGTGCACGGTGGAGGGTCGTCGGTCTGTCCCTCGAAATCCAGTCTTCTGTCGTTGCCGCGATAAAAAAGAACTAACGACAGTTTTCTTGCGGCTCCTAACTCACTTCTACATCTATTACATCTCGTATGAAATAATGTAAATGTTAACTTTTCATCACACTAGATAGTCATGGTGCTTGCTATACTTTATTCCGCTGAAGTTTGATTCGAACTTCACCGAGTCAACTTCGTGAGCGGTTCGGTGTTGCAGTGGAATATTCAGTTAAACTGTTGTTATATTTGCTCTAGCCAGCAAAATGAGCAGTTCTGAAACTAATACAAACAAAGAAGAGCTGATATATTGAGGTGATTCACGTTAGTTAAGGCTTTCCGTATAGCCGTCAAAGTGATAAACTAAAGAGATCCGTGAGTCTGTCGTAATGCTGGGCGTGGAGACTAAACCCAACGATGGAAGTGACCACTTCAAGTCCGATGCCGGCGACCAGGGTATGTATTCGAACCAACGCCGCTTTACGCTTGTCACTAATTTGAATGAAATTGTTTTCATTCATATTGCTCGATTATAATGGAATATTGAACAATATATTCTATTAATTTGCCTGAGTTACTTTATTGTTGCATCGTAATACGTCGAAGAAAGTTCTCACTAGGCGCGAGTGGTTTGAGATTAGTACTCCTTTGTCAAAGATGATCCATATCTGCCGATTTTGTATGTAAAAAATATGTCTGTTCAAACCTTATTTCATGTATGTATATATTGGAGTGAACTCGAATATTCACAATTGCAAATATTGGATATATAGTGCCTTGAACTCTCTGTCATGAGTAACATAACGGTTAAGATATTGGTGATTTTGGTGAATTATGATTATTGGTTGTGTGATTTTGGTGAATGGTGATTGAGTTTAAAAAATGTATCAGCTTTATGAAGCTCGCACGTATATAAGTTTCATTACAATTATAAATAACCGACCATGCGACCAACATACGGTACATGTATTGTTGCGTCTCTGTCTATAACTATACGGCAACGTTTTATGTGTAGGCAACGTACATATATCTGAATTATTCAAAGTCGACGTGAAAATTAGTAGAACTGGAGTGAATCATCTACAATAGATTGCAGATGGTTATGTTAGGTTAGGTACGTATCTAATGTAGTACCTAATGTCGTGTAAAGAGTTCATTTATAATTGTACATTCCAGGTAAAAATTTTTCTTTAATTTCAAGTTATTCTTCATGGGTAGCTTGATCTCAATCACATTCTTGTGTATATGGGATTTTTAAGTTATAGACAATCAGCTTAAGCTGTTGAAGTATATGTAAAATTATGCCGATATCGCTATACAATAATTTTATTAAAAACATTACTTTTTTTTTCTCTGATGTTGAATACCTCTTATGTTCTGTTCTAGAGGCTTATAACGTGGATTTATATTGACTTATTAAGCACATAAAATTCATGCATGGTTATAAATGAAATGGCCAGCCATCTTTTGCATAACTATGGCATGAAATATTTTGGTACCAATTATGATTGATATTTAAATAGGCTTGAATATTAATTAATTTGCTTACCACCCAGTAGTCACAATTATGGCTATAAAGTCTTTTACTGAGAGTTTTTTTTAATTTACGAAACGTTCTAGTAGTATAGAAAACTATGGAAAACTACAGCCCTGCATGATAGTCGTTGAGAACAATAATTTGGAAAAATTAAACATCGTTAATTGACTCTGATAATTATCACTTATCTATGTAATAACGTGTTGCAATGAAATACAAGTTTTCCTTTTAAATTTAACATCAATGAGTGTAGTAAATTTGCTCTCTATAGGTAAACTCCTCTTATAATTTTGTTCTTTCTTTCGTTCTGAAAGTGAAATTCCTAGATGGGTCCTCGATCCTCGTATTAATTTGGAATTAATTTCAGTTCAGTATTGCTAATTAAGCAATTTCCCGAATTCATCAATCACCATGCATGAAGTTACAATTATAGCTAAACTCATTGTTACGAATATGGGTGCTATTTTTTTGTGGGGTAAATATGGGAGTTTTCTTCACATTTATGGGTGTCAAATATTTGTTATAGAAGCTATATAAGCTCCTAATTATTTGTAGGCAACGTTAAAATTACTGCGGTAAATTTTTTGTATATATGTGTCTATTCAGTGAATAGACTGTATACACTGAATACTTTTCATAAGACTTGTAGAGACTTTTTCATAAGTATGAGGAGAAAAACCGTGCTAATATACCTAACAATGACAGGCTGCATGAAATCGACCTCGAACTTCGGACCTGATGTGAAAGACAATGCGTTTTAAGCAGGCGTTAAAAAAATGTATTTATAACTGTGACTGCAGTAATATGTAAATGTGTTAATATATACCACATATTGAGAATTTCCATCTATTCTTACAACCGACACTGGAATTGATATTTTATCAATACATCGATTCCAGACTTCGCAAAATAGTTCTCGTTCTGGATCCTTTTTTAATATTGCTATGATTTTCTATTTTGCTAATTGAGCTGAAAATTGAATTATCTCGTATAAGAATCCAGGAAGTATCCATGAATACAATATCCCAGAGTATTTCTCTTCCATTTATCATTTGAACTCGAGCATGGTTTCCACCAATATATATCAACTATAAACCCAAACCTTGAATCCTCCAAATCCCATCTAGTTCCATCAACTCCATCCAACTTCCCTCTAGTTCCTCCAACTCCCCTCTAGTTACTCCAACTCCCCTCTAGTTCCTCCAACTCCCCTCTAGCTCCATCAACTCCCTCCAACTCCCCTCTAGCTCCATCAACTCCCTCCAACTCCCTTCTAGCTCCATCAACTCCCTCCAATTAACTCCCCTCTAGTTCCATCAACTCCCTCCAACTCCCCTCTAGTTCCATCAACTCCCTCCAACTCCCCTCTAGTTCCATCAACTCCCTCCAACTCCCCTCTAGTTCCTCCAACTCCCCTCTAGTTCCATCAACTCCCCTCTAGCTCCATCAACTCCCTTCAACTCCTCTCTATTTCCATCAACCCCCTCCAACTCCCCTCTAGTTCCATCAACTCCCTCCAACTCCCCTCTAGTTCCATCAACCCCCTCCAACTCCCCTCTAGTTCCATCAACTCCCCTCTAGTTCCACCAACTCCCCTCTAGTTCCATCAACTCCCCTCTAGCTCCATCAACCCCCCTCAACTCCCCTCTAGTTCCATCACAAGACCACTTGATGTGAGCGCATCTTCTTTTTTATGGCGCTTTCGAGATGGACGACGGGCTTGCAAACGACCAACGATGTGACAATTAGCGCCGTCAGGTGACACTCACTTTTTTGTGTGCCCTGCCCGCGTCCCGGGCGTGGGGACAATCTCGACTCAATTACAGTGTGTATGTGAGGCCAAATTGCGGCTCTCACCGCAAACCCTGTGGTGACTGCCCCGATGAATGGCCTCTCATTTCATGCCAACTAATCGGCTTGACCACAAACTCTTCACTCATGGCTGCTCCTCTATTAATTAATGTTAAGTCCCATCAGGGTGCCTTAGGGAGACTTTCTGCACATTAGCATTGAGACATCCACGCTGCCGGGAGCTGCTAGGATGCGGTGTATGTGTGACAGATTTCAGCCAACTGGCTTCTGGGCAAACATTTCTTATCACACGCACATGATGTTCTGAGTGTTGAGCTGCAACCATCCGATCATGGGTCTTCTGAAAATATTTTCCAAATATTTGGAACACATTATAAATTCTCATTCTCATTACAAAAGAAAAGTGTGGTGACGAATTTATGGTAGGTAAACAATTTTTCGATATCAATGATATTTACGACATAATATTAGAGTAATAAATCACGAAGTTGCGACTGCGGTAGTTCATTGTCTGTTTATGGCTCTTGCGTTAGACACATTATTGCTCGGAAAAAAAACAAGGGAAAGATTTAAGTGTCTTATCTCAAGATCATAAAAACAAGCAAATGCTAACTAATCCAAGAGATAGTGGGACAAACCTGCGGTGAATTAAATTTTACATTGCTTCATGACGAAGCTATTCTTGCCAAGTTTAATTGTACGTTGACCGCGCATTGTATTGGAAAGGTTTTTGTTTCTGAGTATATGAACGTATATGTATATGTTCCGCTCCATATATCACGTAAATTTCCTGTTGTGGTAATCAAACCGAATGTAATCCCTGAGGAAATCAAGAAAGCATAATAAATTTTTATGATCAGTTCCATGACCACATATAGAGCTGCACGTGAGTCCATTTTGCTGAGTTGATCATCATTTAGATTGTTAATTGCGGCCATCTGCATTTTTGTTACCTTTGATAAATGCAGTGAAGGTGCAAAGCTAAACTTGACGGAATTCTGGCGAAAGTGAAGGAATTTATCACGCAAGTACTATCTTGATAACCTTATAAGTACTTACATCATTTATGATCTATTATTATAAGACAATTTCTGGATTACAATTTCCCTACCCTAAAATTAAAATTATATAATAAAATTAAAATTGTGTATGAAATTAAAAAATCAGCTTGCAAGTGAATTGAAAATCAACATGAATAAAAAAATACCACGTAAGATTTTCAAGCCGAATAGTTGCTAGTCTGTGGACTTTTGCAGCTTAATTAATGTGCCTGTATAAGAAAAGTAGAACCAACTTGGAATTCCCAATGTGAAATTCATATATGATCCAGCGCATCCGTGTATGAAACATTGTGCATTAAAATTACTTCACAATCATAGTAATGACACTCACAGTTCCTTGAGAAAGATGAAATTTAGCTTCCAGTTCACTTTTTATGTTATTATTTGTAGATATACCTACGTTGGATGTTGGAATAATCTGCTTCGAGGCAACATAGTCAAACTCAGTCCGTGATAATTTCCATAGATACACGGAATGCCTGAATATTGTGCATGTTGTAAATGTTACAGTCTTGTAAGTGTTACAGTCTTGTAAATGTTACAGTATTGTGAATGTTACAGTCTTGTAGATGTTACAGTCTTCTCGCGACGTCGGTTGTAAGACTTCACTGGTACGACAGCCTGCTCCGGAGTGGGAGTGGACGGATGCGTGTAGACTTGCACTGCTTGTCCAGCTCTGTTGCTTGTCAATCAAATTTAGGTACCTGTGTTAAATTTGGGAGGAGGAGTGAGCATCTGTAGTATATTTCTCGGAACTTAAATTTTTTAATTAATAGTCTAATTAGTCTGAGGTGGCACAGAATATAGCATGCTTTTGGTGGTTATTTAATTCTTTGTTTAAGTTTGTTTATGAGCTAATTATTCCAATGTTCATCGTAATTAATGATTGAGATTTGTTATTGGCCTAATAAAGGCTGATAGAAGTGATCGATTCGATCGAGTGAAAATCAGATTTTTGTTACAGTCCGGTAGGTAACATCCCAGTTCGAAATTCTCGCAGTCTTTGCGGCCGTTCGCCGCAGAGACGTTCGCAGACGCGCAAATCTAGGCCGTTTTGGCCGACTTCACCTCGCGTCCAAGCAGTCTAGCGATGATATGGCCTCATCTGCCTCGAACAGCGCGAGGCCTCGGTCGGCAAAAGCTGCGGCAGGCAACTTGCCGCAGCTCTACCGCTGTCTCTTATACACATCTAGATGTGTATAAGAGACAGATTCACCCCCTTCCTCTCCCTGCCTCCTCAAAGCTTGAGCCTTGAACCGTTACCACCGGCATATTCGACGTAGGCCGCGGTAGAGCTGCGGCAAGTTGCCTGCTGCAGCTTTTGCCGACCGAGGCCTCGCGCTGTTCGAGGCAGATGAGGCCATATCATCGCTAGACTGCTTGGACGCGAGGTGAAGTCGGCCAAAACGGCCTAGATTTGCGCGTCTGCGAACGTCTCTGCGGCGAACGGCCGCAATGACTGCGAGAATTTCGAACTGGGTAG